>NC_139017.1:48713759-49313759 GCF_964374135.1 Grampus griseus
CAGATAACAGGAATCACAGATTTATTACACAAACTTATGCTTAACCAATTGGAAAGTTGTAAAGATTGGATATATTAGGATATTGGGGTTGACAGAGATATACAAACACACGTGAAGTACATAATCACCAAAGACCTACAGAATTCCAAGAGAAGCCTTCTCAACACTGTGTCATAACCTACGTGGCAAATGGATCCCAAGATGAATACATATATGTCTCGGTGTAAAAAACAAACACATCTTGCACACCTAGAACAAAGCAAACGTTACAATCAAATTTGCTGTCATAAAAGATTATATTAAAAAAGTGAACAAGAAACAATGGGGCAGAAAATTATGGATGTTCTTCCTGGCTCATGCCATTCTAACTTCCAACCTTGGAACACAGCTTCCAGGAAGGCTCTGCTGACCTAGTAACCAGATTTGAGAGTGGAGAAATCCTGCAGCATTTCGGCCTTCCTCCAACAGCAGCAGCTTTAAACCCAGTGCAAATGGTCAGTTAAAATTCACCTCAATTGCAGGCCTGTAAATGACACCTGTCCTCAAAAAAACATTCTGGGGTCGAAAATCGACCAAAAACTTCAAAAGAGGCAACCTTTCAAGAAGACAATTTCAAGAGGCATATTTTACACACATTTTGGCTTTTCTTCTCTTTTTTTTTTCTTTCACCAAAGCAAGGGCATGGAAAAAATGCTTAACATCAGAAATTAATAAAGACACGCAAATCCAATCTATGAAAACGTTCACCTCACAACAGTCAGAATGATCATCAGCAAAACAGTCCACAAACAATACATGCTGAACGGGTTTTAGAGAACTCTGTGTACCCTGTAGCTGCTGGTGGGAGGAAAACTGGTAACAGCCAGTAGTTACAACAGAAAGAACATGCGTTTCAAGGTAAAAATTGAGCTACCATATGGTCTGGTAGACCCACTGCTGTGCCTATCACCTGAGAAGACCAGAATCCAAAAGACACAGGCTGGCAATCCTACACTGCAGTGATATTTACCACAGCCAAGACTTGGAAGCAACCAAAATGGCCATCAACAGATGAATGGACAAAGAAGAAGTGGTCCATGTACACAGTGGAACATGAGCCATGGAAAAGCATGAAACAGTGCTGTTTGCACCACCATAGAAGGACCCAGAGATAATCACACACCTTGAAGTGAGAAAGAAAGCGAAAGAAAGATATCCTATGATATCACTTATACGTGTTACCTAAAAAATGATACCCATGAACTTATTTCGAAGAAAAGGACACTCATGGATTAAGAAATCAAGATTATGTTTAACCAGACGGAAAGGTGGTAAGAATGGATAAATTAGGATATGGGGGTGTCAGCCCTATACTAATACATATGAAACCTAGAATCACCAAAGACCTATGGAATACCGAGAGAGGTCCACTCAACACTCTGTAATAACGTCCATGGGAAAGGAGGCAAAGATGAATAGATAGATACATAGATATAATGAACCAGATTCTGTACACCTAGAACATACACAACATTTTTATCTCATTTGCTCTGAGGAAAAAGAAAAATTACATTTAAAAAACAAACAAGAGTAAGGAGATATAAGCTGTTAGGGGTTTGCCTTGGCACATTCCACTCTAATTTACAGCCTACTAACACGATTTCCAGGAAGCCTCTGTTGCCCAAATGCCCTGAGTTGTAAATGGAGAAATTGTGCCGCCTTGTGGCCGATTCCCGCAAGAGCGGCTCTAAACCGCGGCTGATGGTCACTTAATACTCACAAGGACTCAGGGCTGTAAAGGACACCTGCCCTCAAAAAAATGTTCTGAGGTAGGGAGTGGCCAAAAAGCTTAAAAGAGAGCAAAGTTTTCAAGAAGATCCTATGAGAGGTAAGTTTTACACACTCTTTACAAATAAAAAGGGAAATGGATAAAAGTTCAACATCAGGAGTTATTAGACTCATGCCAATCTAATCTATGAAAAGGTCTCAACACACACCACTCGAATGACCATAAGCAGAAAGTCTACAAACAATCAATGCTGAAGAGGTTTTAGAGAACTGTGTACCCTCTCGCTGTTGTTGAGGTGTAAAGGAGTAAGAGCCAATAATGAGAACACAAAGGAACTGTGTTTCAAAGCAAAAATTGAGGTACCATTCAATCCAGCAGGCCCACCGCTGGGCCTTTCACCCGAGCAGACCAGAGTCGAGAAGACACAGGCTGGCAAAGGTGCACTGCAGCAATATGCACAAAAGCCAAGACATGGTAGCGACCAAAATGGCCATCAGCAGATGAGTGGACAAAGAAGAAGTGGTCCATGTGCACAGTGGAATATTAGCCGTGGAAAACAATGAAACACTGCTCTTTGCTGCACCATAGATGATCCTAGAGATAATCACAGGACACGAGGTAAGTCGGAAAGCAAAAGACAACTATCTTATGATATCACTTCTGGGTGGCATCTAACAACTGATACAAATGAACTTATTTCCACAGAGAAAGACACACACTTAGAACACAACTATGGTTATCTAAAACGAAAGGTGGGAGCAATGGGCAAATTAAGGGTAGGGCTGCCATACGTACACAAATACATATGAAATACATATATATAAGAGACTCACCATATACGAAGGGAGGTCTACTGAACACTCTGTATTAATTTACATGGGAAGAGGATCTGTACATGAATATATATATGTATGTGTGTGTGAATATATATATATATATATTTTAGAAATGAACCAGAGTGTGTACACCTAGAACAAATAATATTCTAATCATTACCCTGATGGAAAAAATTAAATTATAACAATGAAAAAGATGTCCTGAGACATAAACTTATGCGTTTTTTTTCCTGACACATTCCATTCTAATTTACAACCTAGGAACACGAGTTCCAGGAAAGCTCTGCTGCCCTAGTAACAAGGTTTGGGAAAGGAGAAACGCTGCCGCCGTGCGGCCGTTTCCCACAGCAGCAGCATTCAACCCAGTGCTAATGGTCACTAAATATTAACAACGATTGCAAACTTGTAAGTGACACACGCCTTCAAAAAAAATCCTGCGGTCGAAAATCGAGCAAAAGTTTCAAAAGAGGGCAAGGTTTCAAGAAGACAATTTCAAGAGGTATATTTTACACACACTGGTGTTTTATTTTCTTTTTAACAGCAACAACAACAAAAAAGTCATGGAAAAATGCTCATCATGAGGAAATGTTAAAGATATGCAAATCCAATCTTCACAAACGTATCAGCTCACACCGGTCAGAATGACCATCAGCAAAAATTCTGCAAACAGTAAATGCTGAAGGGGCTGTGGAGAAAGGCGTACCCTCATCTCTAAGTGGGACTAAACTGGGAAGAGCCACTAATGAAAACAGAACGGACCTGCCTTTAACAGATACCCATTGAGGCACCATAGGACTCAGCAGGCACACTCCCGGGCCTATGACCTAAGAAGACACAATTAGAAAGACACAGGCAGGCAAAACTGCACTGCAACAGTATGACAATAGGCCACACAGGGAAGCTACCAAAAAGTCCATCCAAAGATGAATGGAAAAGAAGAACCGGTACATGTACAGATGGAATAGTAGCCAAGGAAAAAAATGAAACAATGCCGTTTGCAGCACCATAGATGAGCCTGGAGGTAATCACAACACGAAGGAAGTCAGAGGGCGAAGGACACATATCCTATGATATCACTTAATGGTGTTACCTGAAAATTGATACCAATGAAGATTCTTCACAGAGCAAGGCAATCAAAGATTCGATCAACAAACGTATGGTTAACCAAATGGAAAGGTTTGAGGACTGGATAAATTAGCATATTGAGGGAAACAGAGCTACACCAACACATGTGAAATATATAAGCACCAAAGACCTATGGAATACCAAGAGAAGACTACTCAACATTGTGTCCTAACCCACATGGGAAATGGATCCGAAGGTGAACAGATAATAGGCATATATGTAAAAGAACCACACCTTGCACACCCAGAACAAACAAAACATTGTATTCAAATTTGCTGTGATAACAAATAAAAATTAAATTAAGAAAACCAACAAGAAGTAATGAGACATAAACTCATGGGGGTTTTTCCTGGCCCATTCCATTCTAACTTACAGGTTGGAACATTACACCTAGGAAGGCTCTTTTACCCTAGTAACCAGATTTGGGAATGGAGACATGCCACAGCCTTGTGACTGTCTCCCGCAAAAGCAGCTTTAAACACAGTGTTCAGGGTCTCTTACTATCCACAAGAATTGCACCTCTGTAAATGACACCTGCCCTCAAAAAAATCCTGGGTTCGAATATCGACGAAAAAATTCAAAAGAGGGCAATCTTTCAAGAAGACGATTTCAAGAGGCACATTTAACGCACATTCTTTCTCTTTTTCTTTATTTCCGTTTGACAAAAAAGGCCGTGGAAAAAGCTCCACATCAGGAATTACTAAAGACATGCAAATGCAATCTACAAAAACGTTTACGGGACAACAGTCAGAACGTTCATCAGCCAAAAATCTCCAAACAATAAATGCTCAAGGGGTTTTAGACAACTGTATACCCTCTAGCTGCTGCTGGGATGTCAAATGGTAACAGCCAGTAGTGGGAACAGAAAGGAGGTAAAAATTGAGCTACCATATGATCTGGTCGGCCCACTACTGGCTCGATCACCTGAGAAGACCAGAATCAAAAAGACACACGTTGACAATCCTACACTGCAGCTCTATTTACCCTAGCCAAGACTTGGAACAACCAAAAGGTCCATCAACCGATGAATGCACGAAAAAGAAGTGGTCCGTGTACACAACGGAGTATTACTCCGATACAATAAATACAGTCAATATAAAAAACAAACATAACTAAGGAGACATAAGCTTTGTGTGTTTATCCGGGCACATTCCACTCTAATTTACAACCAAGGAACACTACTTCCCAGAAGGTACTCTTTCCCTAGTAACTAGAGTAGGCAATGTAGAAATGCTGCCGCCCTGTGGCCGTTTGCCGCAACAGCAGTTTTACAACCTGTGCTAAAGGTCACTTCGTATTCACAAGGACTGCAGGGCTATAAATGACACCTGCCAGCAAAATGTGTTGAGGGAGGTAATGGCAAAATAAATTCAAAATATGCCGCATACTTCAAGAAACTATTTGAAGGTAAGCTGTACTCACTCTTTAAAAAACAATAAAAAATGCATGGCTATAAGCTCAATATAAGGAATTATTAGACACATGCAAATCCAGCCACAAAATGGTATCAGCTCACACCGGTCAGAATGACCCTCAGCAAAGAAATACAAAGAATACATGCTGAAGAGGCTGTGAGCAAATGCACTCTCACCTTTAAGTGGCTCGTAAACTGGTAAGTGCCACTAACGAAAAGAGAATGGAGCAGCCTTTAAAAGGTAAACACTGAGATACCATATGATCCCGCAGGCCCACTCCTTGGCCTATAACCTAGGAAGACGGAAGTGGAATGACACGTTCAGGCAAAACTGCCCTGCAGCAGTATTACAATCGCCAAGACATGGAAACAACCAAAAAGTCCATCAAGATACGAATGGACAAAGGAGAACTGGCACGTGTACAGATGGAATATGAGCCATGGAAAAAACATGAAACGAAGCAGTTTGAAGAACCGTAGATGACTCTGGAGGTGATCACACAACTTGAAGTAAGTCACAAAGCGAAAGACACGTATCCTATGATATCAGTTATAGGTGTTACCTAGAAATGGATACCAACGAAGATATTTCCACAGATAACAGGAATCACAGATTTATTACACAAACTTATGCTTAACCAATTGGAAAGTTGTAAAGATTGGATATATTAGGATATTGGGGTTGACAGAGATATACAAACACACGTGAAGTACATAATCACCAAAGACCTACAGAATTCCAAGAGAAGCCTTCTCAACACTGTGTCATAACCTACGTGGCAAATGGATCCCAAGATGAATACATATATGTCTCGGTGTAAAAAACAAACACATCTTGCACACCTAGAACAAAGCAAACGTTACAATCAAATTTGCTGTCATAAAAGATTATATTAAAAAAGTGAACAAGAAACAATGGGGCAGAAAATTATGGATGTTCTTCCTGGCTCATGCCATTCTAACTTCCAACCTTGGAACACAGCTTCCAGGAAGGCTCTGCTGACCTAGTAACCAGATTTGAGAGTGGAGAAATCCTGCAGCATTTCGGCCTTCCTCCAACAGCAGCAGCTTTAAACCCAGTGCAAATGGTCAGTTAAAATTCACCTCAATTGCAGGCCTGTAAATGACACCTGTCCTCAAAAAAACATTCTGGGGTCGAAAATCGACCAAAAACTTCAAAAGAGGCAACCTTTCAAGAAGACAATTTCAAGAGGCATATTTTACACACATTTTGGCTTTTCTTCTCTTTTTTTTTTCTTTCACCAAAGCAAGGGCATGGAAAAAATGCTTAACATCAGAAATTAATAAAGACACGCAAATCCAATCTATGAAAACGTTCACCTCACAACAGTCAGAATGATCATCAGCAAAACAGTCCACAAACAATACATGCTGAACGGGTTTTAGAGAACTCTGTGTACCCTGTAGCTGCTGGTGGGAGGAAAACTGGTAACAGCCAGTAGTTACAACAGAAAGAACATGCGTTTCAAGGTAAAAATTGAGCTACCATATGGTCTGGTAGACCCACTGCTGTGCCTATCACCTGAGAAGACCAGAATCCAAAAGACACAGGCTGGCAATCCTACACTGCAGTGATATTTACCACAGCCAAGACTTGGAAGCAACCAAAATGGCCATCAACAGATGAATGGACAAAGAAGAAGTGGTCCATGTACACAGTGGAACATGAGCCATGGAAAAGCATGAAACAGTGCTGTTTGCACCACCATAGAAGGACCCAGAGATAATCACACACCTTGAAGTGAGAAAGAAAGCGAAAGAAAGATATCCTATGATATCACTTATACGTGTTACCTAAAAAATGATACCCATGAACTTATTTCGAAGAAAAGGACACTCATGGATTAAGAAATCAAGATTATGTTTAACCAGACGGAAAGGTGGTAAGAATGGATAAATTAGGATATGGGGATGTCAGCCCTATACTAATACATATGAAACCTAGAATCACCAAAGACCTATGGAATACCAAGAGAGGTCCACTCAACACTCTGTAATAACGTCCAAGGGAAAGGAGGCAAAGATGAATAGATAGATACATAGATATAATGAACCAGATTCTGTACACCTAGAACATACACAACATTTTTATCTCATTTGCTCTGAGGAAAAAGAAAAATTACATTTAAAAAACAAACGAGTAAGGAGATATAAGCTGTTAGGGGTTTGCCTTGGCACATTCCACTCTAATTTACAGCCTACTAACACGATTTCCAGGAAGCCTCTGTTGCCCAAATGCCCTGAGTTGTAAATGGAGAAATTGTGCCGCCTTGTGGCCGATTCCCGCAAGAGCGGCTCTAAACCACGGCTGATGGTCACTTAATACTCACAAGGACTCAGGGCTGTAAAGGACACCTGCCCTCAAAAAAATGTTGTGAGGTAGGGAGTGGCCAAAAAGCTTAAAAGAGAGCAAAGTTTTCAAGAAGATCCTATGAGAGGTAAGTTTTACACACTCTTTACAAATAAAAAGGGAAATGGATAAAAGTTCAACATCAGGAGTTATTAGACTCATGCCAATCTAATCTATGAAAAGGTCTCAACACACACCACTCGAATGACCATAAGCAGAAAGTCTACAAACAATCAATGCTGAAGAGGTTTTAGAGAACTGTGTACCCTCTAGCTGCTGTTGAGGTGTAAAGGAGTAAGAGCCAATAATGAGAACACAAAGGAACTGTGTTTCAAAGCAAAAATTGAGGTACCATTCAATCCAGCAGGCCCACCGCTGGGCCTTTCACCCGCGCAGACCAGAGTCGAGAAGACACAGGCTGGCAAAGGTGCACTGCAGCAATATGCACAAAAGCCAAGACATGGTAGCGACCAAAATGGCCATCAGCAGATGAGTGGACAAAGAAGAAGTGGTCCATGTGCACAGTGGAATATTAGCCGTGGAAAACAATGAAACACTGCTCTTTGCTGCACCATAGATGATCCTAGAGATAATCACAGGACACGAGGTAAGTCGGAAAGCAAAAGACAAATATCTTATGATATCACTTCTGGGTGGCATCTAACAACTGATACAAATGAACTTATTTCCACAGAGAAAGACACACACTTAGAACACAACTATGGTTATCTAAAACGAAAGGTGGGAGCAATGGGCAAATTAAGGGTAGGGCTGCCATACGTACACAAATACATATGAAATACATATATATAAGAGACTCACCATATACGAAGGGAGGTCTACTGAACACTCTGTATTAATTTACATGGGAAGAGGATCTGTACATGAATATATATATGTATGTGTGTGTGAATATATATATATATATATTTTAGAAATGAACCAGAGTGTGTACACCTAGAACAAATAATATTCTAATCATTACCCTGATGGAAAAAATTAAATTATAACAATGAAAAAGATGTCCTGAGACATAAACTTATGCGTTTTTTTTCCTGACACATTCCATTCTAATTTACAACCTAGGAACACGAGTTCCAGGAAAGCTCTGCTGCCCTAGTAACAAGGTTTGGGAAAGGAGAAACGCTGCCGCCGTGCGGCCGTTTCCCACAGCAGCAGCATTCAACCCAGTGCTAATGGTCACTAAATATTAACAACGATTGCAAACTTGTAAGTGACACACGCCTTCAAAAAAAATCCTGCGGTCGAAAATCGAGCAAAAGTTTCAAAAGAGGGCAAGGTTTCAAGAAGACAATTTCAAGAGGTATATTTTACACACACTGGTGTTTTATTTTCTTTTTAACAGCAACAACAACAAAAAAGTCATGGAAAAATGCTCATCATGAGGAAATGTTAAAGATATGCAAATCCAATCTTCACAAACGTATCAGCTCACACCGGTCAGAATGACCATCAGCAAAAATTCTGCAAACAGTAAATGCTGAAGGGGCTGTGGAGAAAGGCGTACCCTCATCTCTAAGTGGGACTAAACTGGGAAGAGCCACTAATGAAAACAGAACGGACCTGCCTTTAACAGATACCCATTGAGGCACCATAGGACTCAGCAGGCACACTCCCGGGCCTATGACCTAAGAAGACACAATTAGAAAGACACAGGCAGGCAAAACTGCACTGCAACAGTATGACAATAGGCAAGACAGGGAAGCTACCAAAAAGTCCATCCAAAGATGAATGGAAAAGGAGAACCGGTACATGTACAGATGGAATAGTAGCCAAGGAAAAAAATGAAACAATGCCGTTTGCAGCACCATAGATGAGCCTGGAGGTAATCACAACATGAAGTAAGTCAGAGGGCGAAGGACACATATCCTATGATATCACTTAATGGTGTTACCTGAAAATTGATACCAATGAAGATTCTTCACAGAGCAAGGCAATCAAAGATTCGATCAACAAACGTATGGTTAACCAAATGGAAAGGTTTGAGGACTGGATAAATTAGCATATTGTGGGAAACAGAGCTATACCAACACATGTGAAATATATAAGCACCAAAGACCTATGGAATACCAAGAGAAGACTACTCAACATTGTGTCCTAACCCACATGGGAAATGGATCCGAAGGTGAACAGATAATAGGCATATATGTGAAAGAACCACATCTTGCACACCCAGAACAAATAAAACATTGTAATCAAATTTGCTGTGATAACAAATAAAAATCAAATTAAGAAAACCAACAAGAAGTAATGAGACATAAACTCATGGGGGTTTTTCCTGGCCCATTCCATTCTAACTTACAGGTTGGAACATTACACCTAGGAAGGCTCTTTTGCCCTAGTAACCAGATTTGGGAACGGAGACATGCCACAGCCTTGTGACTGTCTCCTGCAAAAGCAGCTTTAAACACAGCATTCAGGGTCTCTTACTATCCACAAGAATGGCACCTCTGTAAATGACACCTGCCCTCAAAAAAATCCTGGGTTCGAATATCGACGAAAAAATGCAAAAGAGGGCAATCTTTCAAGAAGACGATTTCAAGAGGCACATTTAACTCACATTCTTTCTCTTTTTCTTTATTTTCGTTTAACAAAAAAGGCCGTGGAAAAAGCTCCACATCAGGAATTACTAAAGACATGCAAATGCAATCTACAAAAACGTTTACGTGACAACAGTCAGAATGATCATCAGCCAAAAATCTCCAAACAATAAATGCTCAAGGGGTTTTAGACAACTGTATACCCTCTAGCTGCTGCTGGGATGTCAAATGGTAACAGCCAGTAGTGAGAACAGAAAGGAGGTCAAAATTGAGCTACCATATGATCTGCTCGGCCCACTACTGGCTCTATCACCTGAGAGGACCAGAATCAAAAAGACACACGTTGACAATCCTACACTGCAGCTCTATTTACCCTAGCCAAGACTTGGAACAACCAAAATGTCCATCAACCGATGAATGCACGAAAAAGAAGTGGTCCGTGTACACAACGGAGTATTACTCCGATACAATAAATACAGCCAATATAAAAAACAAACATAACTAAGGAGACATAAGCTTTGTGTGTTTATCCGGGCACATTCCACTCTAATTTACAACCAAGTAACACTACTTCCCAGAAGGTACTGTTTCTCTAGTAACTAGAGTAGGCAATGTAGAAATGCTGCCGCCCTGTGGCCGTTTGCCGCAACAGCAGTTTTACAACCTGTGCTAAAGGTCACTTCGTATTCACAAGGACTGCAGGGCTATAAATGACACCTGCCAGCAAAATGTGTTGAGGGAGGTAATGGCAAAATAAATTCAAAATATGCCGCATACTTCAAGAAACTATTTGAAGGTAAGCTGTACTCACTCTTTAAAAAACAATAAAAAATGCATGGCTATAAGCTCAATGTAAGGAATTATTAGACGTATGCAAATCCAGCCACAAAATGGTATCAGCTCACACCGGTCAGAATGACCCTCAGCAAAGAAATACAAAGAATACATGCTGAAGAGGTTGTGAGCAAATGCACTCTCACCTTTAAGTGGCTCGTAAACTGGTAAGTGCCACTAACGAAAAGAGAATGGAGCAGCCTTTAAAAGGTAAACACTGAGATACCATATGATCCTGCAGGCCCACTCCTTGGCCTATAACCTAGGAAGACGGAAATGGAATGACACATTCAGGCAAAACTGCCCTGCAGCAGTATTACAATCGCCAAGACATGGAAACAACCAAAAAGTCCATCAAGATACGAATGGACAAAGGAGAACTGGCACGTGTACAGATGGAATATGAGCCATGGAAAAAACATGAAACGAAGCAGTTTGAAGAACCGTAGATGACTCTGGAGGTGATCACACAACTTGAAGTAAGTCACAAAGCGAAAGACACGTATCCTATGATATCAGTTATAGGTGTTACCTAGAAATGGATACCAACGAAGATATTTCCACAGATAACAGGAATCACAGATTTATTACACAAACTTATGCTTAACCAATTGGAAAGTTGTAAAGATTGGATATATTAGGATATTGGGGTTGACAGAGATATACAAACACACGTGAAGTACATAATCACCAAAGACCTACAGAATTCCAAGAGAAGCCTTCTCAACACTGTGTCATAACCTACGTGGCAAATGGATCCCAAGATGAATACATATATGTCTCGGTGTAAAAAACAAACACATCTTGCACACCTAGAACAAAGCAAACGTTACAATCAAATTTGCTGTCATAAAAGATTATATTAAAAAAATGAACAAGAAACAATGGGGCAGAAAATTATGGATGTTCTTCCTGGCTCATGCCATTCTAACTTCCAACCTTGGAACACAGCTTCCAGGAAGGCTCTGCTGACCTAGTAACCAGATTTGAGAGTGGAGAGATCCTGCAGCATTTCGGCCTTCCTCCAACAGCAGCAGCTTTAAACCCAGTGCAAATGGTCAGTTAAAATTCACCTCAATTGCAGGCCTGTAAATGACACCTGTCCTCAAAAAAACATTCTGGGGTCGAAAATCGACCAAAAACTTCAAAAGAGGCAACCTTTCAAGAAGACAATTTCAAGAGGCATATTTTACACACATTTTGGCTTTTCTTCTCTTTTTTTTTTCTTTCACCAAAGCAAGGGCATGGAAAAAATGCTTAACATCAGAAATTAATAAAGACACGCAAATCCAATCTATGAAAACGTTCACCTCACAACAGTCAGAATGATCATCAGCAAAACAGTCCACAAACAATACATGCTGAACGGGTTTTAGAGAACTCTGTGTACCCTGTAGCTGCTGGTGGGAGGAAAACTGGTAACAGCCAGTAGTTACAACAGAAAGAACATGCGTTTCAAGGTAAAAATTGAGCTACCATATGGTCTGGTAGACCCACTGCTGTGCCTATCACCTGAGAAGACCAGAATCCAAAAGACACAGGCTGGCAATCCTACACTGCAGTGATATTTACCACAGCCAAGACTTGGAAGCAACCAAAATGGCCATCAACAGATGAATGGACAAAGAAGTGGTCCATGTACACAGTGGAACATGAGCCATGGAAAAGCATGAAACAGTGCTGTTTGCACCACCATAGAAGGACCCAGAGATAATCACACACCTTGAAGTGAGAAAGAAAGCGAAAGAAAGACATCCTATGATATCACTTATACGTGTTACCTAAAAAATGATACCCATGAACTTATTTCGAAGAAAAGGACACTCATGGATTAAGAAATCAAGATTATGTTTAACCAGACGGAAAGGTGGTAAGAATGGATAAATTAGGATATGGGGGTGTCAGCCCTATACTAATACATATGAAACCTAGAATCACCAAAGACCTATGGAATACCAAGAGAGGTCCACTCGACACTCTGTAATAACGTCCATGGGAAAGGAGGCAAAGATGAATAGATAGATACATAGATATAATGAACCAGATTCTGTACACCTAGAACATACACAACATTTTTATCTCATTTGCTCTGAGGAAAAAGAAAAATTACATTTAAAAAACAAACAAGAGTAAGGAGATATAAGCTGTTAGGGGTTTGCCTTGGCACATTCCACTCTAATTTACAGCCTCCTAACACGATTTCCAGGAAGCCTCTGTTGCCCAAATGCCCTGAGTTGTAAATGGAGAAATTGTGCCGCCTTGTGGCCGTTTCCCGCAAGAGCGGCTTTAAACCACGGCTGATGGTCACTTAATACTCACAAGGACTCAGGGCTGTAAAGGACACCTGCCCTCAAAAAAATGTTCTGAGGTAAGGAGTGGCCAAAAAGCTTAAAAGAGAGCAAAGTTTTCAAGAAGATCCTATGAGAGGTAAGTTTTACACACTCTTTACAAATAAAAAGGGAAATGGATAAAAGTTCAACATCAGGAATTATTAGACTCATGCCAATCTAATCTATGAAAAGGTTTCAACACACACCACTCGAATGACCATAAGCAAAAGGTCTACAAAAAATCAATGCTGAAGAGGTTTTAGAGAACTGTGTACCCTGTCGCTGCTGTTGAGGTGTAAAGGAGTAAGAGCCAATAATGAGAACACAAAGGAACTGTGTTTCAAAGCAAAAATTGAGGTACCATTCAATCCAGCAGGCCCACCGCTGGGCCTTTCACCCGAGCAGACCAGAGTCGAGAAGACACAGGCTGGCAAAGGTGCACTGTAGCAATATGCACAAAAGCCAAGACATGGTAGCGACCAAAATGGCCATCAGCAGATGAGTGGACAAAGAAGAAGTGGTCCATGTGCACAGTGGAATATTAGCCGTGGAAAACAATGAAACACTGCTCTTTGCAGCACCATAGATGATGCTAGAGATAATCACAGAACATGAGGTAAGTCGGAAAGCAAAAGACAAATACCTTATGATATCACTTCTGGGTGTCATCTAACAACTGATACAAATGAACTTATTTCCACAGAGACAGACACACACTTAGAAAACAACTATGGGTATCTAAAACGAAAGGTGGGAGCAATGGGCAAATTAAGGTTAGGGCTGCCATACGTACACAAATACATATGAAATACATATATATAAGAGACTCACCATATACGAAGGGAGATCTACTGAACACTCTGTACTAATTTACATGGGAAGAGGATCTGTACATGAATATATATATGTATGTGTGTGTGAATATATATATATATATTTTAGAAATGAACATGAGTTTGTACATCTAGAACAAATAATATTCTAATCATTACCCTGATTGAAAAAATTAAATTATGACAATGAAGAAGATGTCCTGAGACATAAACTTATGCGTTTTTTTCCTGGCACATTCCATTCTAATTTACAACCTAGAAACACGAGTTCCAGGAATGATTTGCTGCCCTAGTAAGATTTGGGAATGGAGAAACGCTGCGCCGTGCGGCCGTTTTCCACAACAGCAGCTTTCAAGCCAGTGCTAATGGTTAGTAAATATTAACAATTGCAAACCTGTAAGTGACACAAGCCTTCGAAATAAATCCTGGGGTCGAAAATCGACCAAAAGTTTCAAAAGAGGGCAAGGTTTCAAGAAGACAATTTCAAGAGGTATATTTTACACGCACTGGTTTTTTTTCTTTTTGACAACAACAAAAAAAAACGGGCATGGAAAAATGCTCATCATAAAATCCTTGGAAGATGGCGGAGGAGTAGGACGCGGAGATCACCTTCCTCCCCACACATACACCAGAAATACATCTACACGTGGAGCAACTCCTGCAGAGCACCTACTGAACGCTGGCAGAAGACCTCAAACCTCCCTAAAGGCAAGAAACCCCCCACGTACCTGGGTAGGGCAAAAGGAAAAAGAATAAACAGAGATAAAAGGATAGGGACAGGACCTGCACCAGTGGGAGGGAGCTGTGAAGGAAAAAAGGTTTCCATACACTAGGAAGTCCCTTCCCAGGTGGAGACTGCGGGTGGCGGAGGGGGAAAGCTTCGGAGCCGCGGAGGCGAGCATAGCCACACGGGTGCGGGGGACAAAGCGGAGAGATTCCCGCACAGAGGATCGGTGCCAAGCGGCACTCACCAGACGGAGAGGCTTGTCTGACCACCCGCCGGGGCGGGCGGGAGCTGAGAGCCGAGGCTCGGGCTTGGGTCGGATCGCAGGGAGAGGACTGGGGTTGGCGGCGGGAACACAGCCTGCAGGGGGTTAGTGCGCCAAGGCTGGCCGGAAGGGAGTCCGGGGGAAAATCTGGACCTGCCGAGACTTTTTCTTTCCTCTTTGTCTCCTGGTGCGCAAGGAGAGGGGATTAAGAACGTTGCTTAAAGGAGCTCCAGAAACGGGCGCGAGCCGCGGCTAACAGCGCGGACCACAGAGACCGGCATGAGACGCTAACACTGCTGCTGCCACCACCAAGAATGCTGTGTGTGAGCACAGGTCACTATCCACACACTCCTTCCAGGGAGCCTTGCAGCCCGCCACTGCCAGGGTCCCGGGATCCAGGGACAACTCCCCCGGGAGAACGCATGGCGCGCCTCAGGCTGGTGCCATGTCACACTGGCCTCTCCCGCCGCAGGCCCGCCCCACACTCCGTGCCCCTCCCTCCGTGCTCCTCCCTCACCCCGGCCTGACTGAGCCAGAGTCCCCGAATCAGCGGCTCCTTTAACCCTGTCCTGTCTGAGCGAACAACAGACGCCCTCCTGCGACCTATATGCAGAGGCGGGGCCAAATCCAACGCTGAGCCCCTGGGAGCTGTGAGAACGAAGAAGAGAAAGGGAAATCTCTCCCAGCAGCCTCAGAAGCAGCGGATTAAAGCTCCACAATCAACTTGAGGTATCCTGCATCTGTGGAATACATGAATACAATGAATCATCCCAAATTAAGGAGCCGTGTGGATGAAAGGCTCTCGGTGCTGCAGCCAGGAGTCAGTGCTGTGCCGCTGAGGTGGGAGAGCCAACTTCAGGACACTGGTCCACAAGAGACCTCCCAGCTCCACATAATATCAAACGGCGAAAATCTCCCAGAGGTCTCCATCTCAACACCAGCACCCAGCTTCACTCAACGACCAGCAAGCCACAGTGCTGGACATCCTATGCCAAACAACTAGCAAGACAGGAACACAACCCCACCCATTAGCAGAGAGGCTGCCTAAAATCATAATTAGTCCACAGACACCCCAAAACACACCACCAGAGTGGACCTGCCCACCAGAAAGACGAGATCCAGCCTCATCCACCTGAACGCAGGCACTAGTCCCCTCCACCAGGAAGCCTACGGAACCCACTGAACCAACCTTAGCCACTGGGGACAGACACCAAAAACATTGGGAACTATGAACCTGCAGCCTGCAAAAAGGAGACCCCAAACACAGTAAGATAAGCAAAATAAGACAGAAAAACACACAGCAGATGAAGGAGCAAGATAAAAACCCACCAGACCTAACAAATGAAGAGGAAATAGGCAGTCTACCTGAAAAAGAATTCAGAATAATGATAGTAAAGATGATCCAAAATCTTGGAAATACAATAGACAAAATGCAAGAAACATTTAACAAGGACCTAGAAGAACTAAAGATGAAACAAACAATGATGGACAACACAATAAATGAAATGAAAAATACTCTAGATGGGATCAATAGCAGAATAACTGAGGCAGAAGAACGGATAAGTGACCTGGAAGATAAAATAGTGGAAATAACTACTGCAGAGCAGAATAAAGAAAAAAGAATAAAAAGAACTGAGGACAGTCTCAGAGACCTCTGGGACAACATTAAACGTCCCAGTATTGGAATTATAGGGGTTTCAGAAGAAGAAGAGAAAAAGAAAGGGACTGAGAAAATATTTGAAGAGATTATAGTTGAAAACTTCCCTAATACGGGAAAGGAAATAGTTAATCAAGTCCAGGAAGCACAGAGTCCCATACAGGATAAATCCCATACAGGATAAAAGACACATATAAATCAAACTGTCAAAAATTAAATACAAAGAAAACATATTAAAAGCAGCAACGGAAAAACAACAAATAATACACAAGGGAATCCCCATAAGGTTAACAGCTGATCTTTCAGCAGAAACTCTGTAAGCCAGAAGGGGCTGGCAGGACATATTTAAAGTGATGAAGGAGAAAAACCTGCAACCAAGACTACTCTACCCAGCAAGGATCTCATTCAGATTTGATGGAGAAATTAAAACCTTTACAGACAAGCAAAAGCTGAGAGACTTCAGCACCACCAAACCAGCTTTACAACAACTGCTGAAGGAACTTCTCTAGGCAGAAAACACAAGAGAAGAAAAAGACCTACAATAAAGAACCCAAAACAATTAAGAAAATGGGAATAGGAACATACATATCGATAATTACCTTAAATGTAAATGGACTAAATGCTCCCACCAAAAGACACAGATTGGCTGAATGGATATAAAAACAAGACCCATGTATTTGCTGTCTACCAGAGACCCACTTCAGCCCTAGGGACACATACAGACTGAAAGTAAGGGGATGGAAAAAGATATTTCATGCAAATGGAAACCAAAAGAAAGCTGGAGTAGCAATTATCATATCAGACAAAATAGACTTTAAAATAAAGACTATTAGAAGAGACAAAGAAGGACACTACATAATGATCAAGGGATCGATCCAAGAAGAAGATATAACAATTGTAAATATTTATGCACCCAACATACGAGCACCTCAATACATAAGGCAAATACTAACAGCCATAAAAGGGGAAATCGACAGTAACACATTCATAGTAGGGGACTTTAACACCCCAGTTTCACCAATGGAGAGATCACCCAAAATGAAAATAAATAAGGAAACACAAGCTTTAAATGATACATTAAACAAGATGGACTTAATTGATATTTATAGGACATTCCATCCAAAAACAACAGAATACACATTTTTCTCAAGTGCTCATGGAACATTCTCCAGGATAGATCATATCTTGGGTCACTAATCAAGCCTTGGTAAATTTAAGAAAGTTGAAATTGTATCAAGTATCTTTTCCGACCACAACGCTATGAGACTAGATATCAATTACAGGAAAAGATCTGTAAAAAATACAAACACATGGAGGTAAATAATACACTACTTAATAACGAAGTGATCACAGAAGAAATCAAAGAGGAAATCAAAAAATACCTAGAAACAGGGCTTCACTGGTGGCGTAGTGGTTGAGAGTCCGCCTGCCGATGCAGGGAACAGGGGTTCGTGCCCCGGTCCGGGAAGATCCCAGATGCCGCCGAGTGGCTGGGCCCGTGAGCCATGGCCGCTGATCCTGCGCGTGCGGAGCCTGTGCTCCGCAATGGGAGAGGCCACAACAGTGAGAGGCCCCTGTGCCGCAAAAAAAAAAAATCAAAACAAAACAAAACAAACACCTAGAAACAAATAACAATGGAGACACGACGACTCAAAATCTATGGGATGCAGCAAAAGCAGTTCTAAGAGAGAAGTTTATAGCAATACAATCCTACCTTAAGAAACAGGAAATATCTCAAATAAACAACCTAACCTTGCACCTAAAGCAATTAGAGAAAGAAGAACAGAAAAACCCCAAAGTTAGCAGAAGGAAAGAAATCATAATAATCAGATCAGAAATAAATGAAAAAGAAATGAAGGAAACAATAGCAAAGATCAATAAAACTAAAAGCTGGTTCTCTGAGAAGATAAACTAAATTGATAAACCGTTAGCCAGACTCATCATGAAAAACAGGGAGAAGACTCAAATCAATAGAATTAGAAATGAAAAAGGAGAAGTAACAACTGACACTGCAGAAATACAAAAGATCATGAGAGATTACTACAAGCAACTCTATGCCAATAAAATGGACAACCTGGAAGAAATGGACAAATTCTTAGGCACAACCTGCCAAGACTGAATCAGGAAGAAATAGAAAATATGAACAGACCAATCACAAGCACTGAAATTGAAACTGTGATTAAACATCTTCCAACAAACAAAAGCCCAGGACCAGATGGCTTCACAGGCGAATTCTATCAAACATTTAGAGAAGAGCTAACACCTATTCTTCTCAAACTCTTCCAAAATATAGCAGAGGGAGGAACACTCCCAAACTCATTCTACGAGGCCACCATCACCCTGATACCAAAACCAGATAAGTATGTCACAAAGAAAGAAAACTACAGGCCAATATCACTGATGAACATAGATGCAAAAATCCTCAACAAAATACTAGCAAACAGAATCCAACAGCACATTAAAAGGATCATACACCATGATCAAGTGGGGTTTATTCCAGGAATGCAAGGATTCTTCAATATATGCAAATCAAACAATGTGATAAACCATATTAACAAATTGAAGGAGAAAAACCATATGATCATCTCAATAGATGCAGAGAAAGCTTTCTACAAAATTCAACACCCATTTATGATAAAAACCCTGCAGAAAGTAGGCATAGAGGGAACTTTCCTCAACATAATAAAGGCCATATATGACTAACTCACAGCCAACATTGTCCTCAATGGTGAAAAACTGAGAGCATTTCCACTAAGATTAGGAACAAAACAAGGTTGCCCATTCTCACCACTCTTATTCAATATAGTTTTGGAAGTTTTAGCCACAGCAATTAGAGAAGAAAAGGAAATAAAAGGAATCCAAATTGGAAAAGAAGACGTAAAGCTGTCACTGTTTGCAGATGACATGATACTATACATAGAGAATCCTAAAGATGCTACCAGAAAACTACTAGAGCTAATCAATGAATTTGGTAAAGTTGCAGGATACAAAATTAATGCACAGAAATCTCTTGCATTCCTATACACTAATGATGAAGAATCTGAAATTGAAATCAAGAAAACAGTCCCATTTACCATTGCAACAAAAAGAATAAAATATCTAGGAATAAATCTACCTAAGAAGACAAAAGACCTGTATGCAGAAAATTATAAGACACTGATGAAAGAAATTAAAGATGATACAAATAGATGGAGAGATATACCATGTTCTTGAATTGGAAGAATCAACATTGTAAAAATGACTCTACTACCGAAAGCAATCTACAGATTCAATGCAATCCATATCAAACTACCAGTGACATTTTTCACAGAACTAGAACAAAAAATTTCACAATTTGTATGGAAACACAAAAGACCCCGAATAGCCAAAGCAATCTTGAGAACGAAAAACGGAGCTGGAGGAATCAGGCTCCCTGACTTCAGATTATACTACAAAGCTACAGTAATCAAGAAAGTATGGTACTGGCACAAAAACAGAAAGATAGATCAATGGAACAGAATAGAAAGCCTAGACATAAACCCACGCACATATGGTCACCTTATCTTTGATAAAGGAGGCAGGAATGTACAGTGGAGAAAGGACAGCCTCTTCAATAAGTGGTGCTGGGAAAACTGGACAGGTACATGTAAAAGTATGAGATTAGATCATTCCCTCACACCATACACAAAAATAAACTCAAAATGGATTCGAGACCTAAATGTAAGGCCAGAAACTATCAAACTCTTAGAGGAAAACACAGGCAGAACACTCTATGACATAAATCACAGCAAGATCCTTCTTGACCCACCTCCTAGAGTAATGGAAATAAAAACAAAAATAAACAAATGGGACCTAATGAAACTTCAAAGCTTTTGCACAGCAAAGGAAACCATAAACAAGACAAAAAGACAACCGTCAGAATGGGAGAAAATATTTGCAAATGAAGCAACTGTCAAAGGATTAATCTCCAAAATATACAAGCAGCTCATGCAGCTTAATAACAAAAAAAAAATCCAATCCAAAAATGGGCAGAAGACGTAAATAGACATTTCTCCAAAGAAGATATACAGACTGCCAACAAACACATGAAAGAATGCTCAACATTACTAATCATTAGAGAAATGCAAATCATAACTACAATGAGATATCATCTCACACCAGTCAGAACGGCCATCATCAAAATACCTAGAAACAATAAATGCTGGAGAGGGTGTGGAGAAAACGGAATCCTCTTGCACTGTTGGTGGGAATGTAAATTGATACAGCCACTATGGAGAACAGTATGGAGGTGCCTTAAAAAACTACAAATAAAACTACCATATGATCTAGCAATCCCACTACTGGGCATATACCCTGAGAAAACCATAATTCAAAAAGAGTCATGTACCAAAATGTTCACTGCAGCTCTATTTATAATAGCCCAGAGATGGAAACAACCTAAGTGTCCATCATCGGATGAATGGATAAAGAAGATGTGGCACATATATACAATGGAATATTACTCAGCCATAAAAAGAAACGAAATTGAGCTATTTGTAATGAGGTGGATAGACCCAGAGTCTGTCATACAGAGTGAAGTAAGTCAGAAAGAGAGAGACAAATACCGTATGCTAACACATATATATGGAATTTAAGAAAAAAAAACTGTCATGAAGAACCTAGGGGTAAGACAGGAATAAAGACACAGACCTACTGGAGAATGGACTTGAGGATATGGGGAGGCAGAAGGGTAAGGTGTGACAAAGCGTGAGAGAGGCATGGACATATATACACTACCAAACGTAAGGTAGACAGCTAGTGGGAAGCAGCCGCATAGCACAGGGAGATCAGCTCGGTGCTTTGTGACCACCTGTAGGGGTGGGATAGAGAGGGTGGGAGGGAGGGAGACACAAGAGGGAAGAGATATGGGAATATATGTGTATGTATAACTGATTCACTTTTTTATAGAGCAGAAACTAACACACCATTGTAAAGCAATTATACTCCAATAAAGATGTTAAAAAAATAATAATAATATTTCTTAAAAAACCTGACCACTAAAAAAAAAGAGAAAAAGAAAAATGCTCATCATTAGGAAATATTAAAGATATGCAAATCGAATCTTCAAAAACGTATCAGCTCACACCGGTCAGAATGACCATCAGCAAAAATTCTGCAAACAATAAATGCTGAAGGGGCTGTGGAGAAAGGCGTACCCTCATCTCTAAGTGGGACTAAACTGGGAAGAGCCACTAATGAAAACAGAATGGACCTGCCTTTAATAGATACCCATTGAGGCACCATAGGACTCAGCAGGCACGCTCCCGGGCCTATGACCTAAGAAGACACAATTAGAAAGACACAGGCAGGCAAAACTGCACTGAAACAGTATGACAATAGGCCAGACAGGGAAGCTGCCAAAAAGTCCATCCAAAGATGAATGGAAAAGGAGAACCGGTACATGTACAGATGGAATAGTAGCCAAGGAAAAAAATGAAACAATGCCGTTTGCAGCACCATAGATGAGCCTGGAGGTAATCACAACATGAAGTAAGTCAGAGGGCGAAGGACACATATCCTATGATATCACTTAATGGTGTTACCTGAAAATTGATAATAAAGAAGATTTTTCACAGAGCAAGGCAATCAAAGATTCGATCGGCAAACGTATGGTTAACCAAATGGAAAGGTGTGAGGTTTGGATAAATTAGCATATTGCGGGAAACAGAGATATACCAACACATGTGAAATATATAAGCACCAAAGACCTATGGAATATCAAGAGAAGACTACTCAACACTGTATCCTAACCCACATGGGAAATGGATCCGAAGGTGAACAGATAATATGTATATTTGTGTCATAACCTACATGGGAAATAGGTCCTAACATAAAGAGATATATGTATATGTTTAAAAGAACCACATCTTGCACACTTAGAAGAAACAAAACATTGTAATGAAATTTGCTGTGATAACAAATAAAATGTAATTAAGAAAACCAAGAAGAAATAATGAGACATAAATGTATGGGGTTTTTCCTGGCCCATTCCATTCTAACTTACAAGTTGGAACATTACACCCAGGAAGGTTCTTTTGCCCTAGTAACCAGATATGGGAATGGAGAAATGCTGCAGCCTTGTGACCGTCTCCTGCAAAAGCAGCTTTAACCACAGTGCTAAGGGTCACTTAATATTCACAAGAATTGCAGATTTGTAAATGACACCTGCCCTCAAAAAAATCCTGGATTCGAATACAGTTGAAAAAATTGAAAAGAGGGCAACCTTGCAAAACGAAAATTTCAAGAGGCACATTTAACTCATATTTTTCCTTTTCCTTCTTTTTTTTCAATTCAAAATAAGCCATGGAAAAAGCTCAACCTCACGAATTACTAAAGACAGGCAAATCCAATCTACAAAAACTTGTACCTGACAACAGTCAGAATGATCATCAGCAAAATATCTCTAAACAATATATGCTCAAGGGGTTTTAGAGAACTGTGTACCTCTAGCTGCTGGTGGGATGTCAAATGGTAACAGCCAGTAGTGGGAACAGAAAGGATGTGCGTTTTCAGGTAAAAATTGAGCTACCATGTGATCTGGTAGCCCACTACTGGCTCTAACACCTGAGAAGACCAGAATCAAAAAGATACAGGCTGACAATCCTACAGTGCAGCACTATTTACCCTAGCCAAGACTTGGAACAACCAAAAAGTCCATCAAGAGACGAATGGACAGAGAAGAACTGGTACGTGTAGAGACGGAATATTAGCCACGAAAAAAAAATGAAATAATGCAGTTTCCAGAACCATAGATAACTCTGGAGGTAATCACAGAACTTGAAGTAAGTAAGAAAGTGAAAGATACATATCCTATGATATCAATTATAGGTGTTACCTAAAAACTGACACCAATGAAGATATTTCCATAGAGAAAGGCAATCACAGATTTAGTAAACAAACTTATGGTTAACCAATTGGAAAGTTGTGAAGATTGCATACATTAGGATATTGGGGTTAACAGGTATATACAAACACGTGAAATATATAATCACCAAAGACCTACGAAATTCCAACAGAAGACTACTCAACACTGTGTCATAACCTAATGGAAAAAGGATCCCAAGATGAATACATATATGTATAGGTGTAAAACAAACACATCTTGCACACCTAGAACAAAAAAAAAAACAGTATAATCAAATTTGCTGTGATAAAAAATAAAAATTAGGGCTGCCCTGGTGGCGCAGTGTTTGAGAGTCCGCCTGCTGATGCAGGGGACACGGGTATGAGCCCTGCTCCAGGAAGATCCCACATGCCGCGGAGCGGCTGGGCCCGTGAGCCATGGCCATTGAGCCTGCGCGTCCAGAGCCTGTGCTCCGCAACAGGAGAGGCCACAACAGTGAGAGGCCCGCGTACTGCAAACAAACAAACAAATAAATAAATAAATAATTTTTGAAAAATAAAAGTTATATTAAAAAAACGAACAAGAAGTAATGAGGCATAAAATTATAGGGGTTCTTCCTGGACCTTTCCATTCTAACTTACAACCTTGGAACAGAGCTTCCCAGAAAGCTCAGTGACGTAGTAACCAGATTTGAGAATGAAGAAATCGTGCAGAATTTTGGCCTTCCTCCAACAGCACTTTTAAACCCAATGCTAATGATCAGTGAAAATTTACCTTAATTGCAGGCCTGTAAATGACACCTGGCCTCAAAAAAAATGTTCTGAGGCAGGGAGTGGCCAAAGAACTCAAAAGAGAGCAAATTTTTCAAGAAGATCCTATGAGAGGTAAGTTTTACACACTCTTTACAGAAAATAAAGGAAAATGGATAAAAGCTCAAACTCAGGAATTATTAGACTCATGCAAATCTAATCTATGAAAAGGTTTCAACACACACCACTCGAATGACCCTAAGCAAAAGGTCTACAAACAATGAATGCTGAAGAGGTTTTAGAGAACTGTGTACCCTCTCGCTGCTGTTGAGGTGTAAAGGAGTAAGAGCCAATAATGAGAACACAAAGGAACTGTGTTTCAAAGCAAAAATTGAGGTACCATTCAATCCAGCAGGCCCACCGCTGGGCCTTTCACCCGAGCAGACCAGAGTCGAGAAGACACAGGCTGGCAAAGGTGCACTGCAGCAATATGCACAAAAGCCAAGACATGGTAGCGACCAAAATGGCCATCAGCAGATGAGTGGACAAAGAAGAAGTGGTCCATGTGCACAGTGGAATATTAGCCGTGGAAAACAATGAAACACTGCTCTTTGCAGCACCATAGATGATCCTAGAGATAATCACAGAACATGAGGTAAGTCGGAAAGCAAAAGACAAATATCTTATGATATCACTTCTAGGCGTTATCTAACAACAGACACAAATGAACTTATTTCCTCAGAGAAAGACACTCACGGACTTAGAAAACAGCTATGGTTATCTAAAAGGAAAGGTGGGAGCAATGGACAAATTAAGATTAGGGTTGCCATAGGTATATCAATACATATTAAATACATATATCAAAGAGACCGACCATATACCAAGGGAGGTCTACTGAACACTCTGTATTCATTTAAATGGGAAAAGTATCTGTACATGAACATATATATGCATATGTATATATATATATGTATGTGTATATATATAAAATGTACAAATGAACCAGATTCTGTACACCTAGAACAAATAATATTCTAATCATTACCTTGATTAAAAAATTTAAATTATAACAATAAATAAGATGTCCTGAGACATAAAGTTATGGGGTTTTTTACTGGCACATTCCATTCTAATTTACAACCTAGGAACACGACTTCCACAAAAGCTCTGTTATCCTAGTAACCAGATTTGGGAATGGAGAAACGCTACCGCCGTTTGGCTTTTTCCCACAACAACAGTTTTAAACCCAGTGCTAAACGTCACTAAATATTAAAACAATTGCAAGCTGGTAAGTAATACACGCCCTCCAAAAAATCCTGAGGTTAAAAATCGACCAAAAAATTCAGAAGAGGGCAACCTTTCAAGAAGATAATTTCAAGAGGTATATTTTCCTCGCACTTTTTTTTTAAACAACAAAAAAAAAGGGATGAAAAAATGCTCATAATTAGGAATTATTAAAGACATGCAAATCCAGTCTACAAAACTGTATCAGCTCACACCTGTCAGAATGACCATCAGCAAAAACTCTTCAAACAAAAAATGCTGAAGGCGCTGTGGAGAAATTCGTACCCTCATCTCTAAGTGGGACTAAACTGGAAAGAGCCACTAATGAAAACAGAATAGAGGTGGCTTGAACAGGTACAATTTGAGCTACCATAGCATTCAGCAGGCACACTCCTGGGCCTATGACCTAAGAAGACACAATTAGAAAGACACAGGCAGGCAAAACTGCACTGCAACAGTATTACAATAGGCAAGACATGGAAGCTACCAAAAAGTCCATCCAAAGATGAATGGAAAAGAACTGGTACATGTACAGATGGAATATTAGCCAAGGAAAAAATAAAACAATGCTGTGTGCAGCACCACAGTTGAGTCTAGATGTAATCATAAGTTGAAATAACTTAGAAAGCAAAGGACACATATCCTATGATTTCACTTACTGGTGTTACCTAAAAATTTATACCAATGAAGGTTTTTCACAGAGAAAGGCAATGAAAGATTCAATCAACAAACATATGGTTAACCAAAATGAAAGGTGTGTGGATTGGATAAATTAGGATATTGGGGTAAACAGAGACATACCAACACATGTGAAATATGTAAGCACCAAAGTCCTATGGAATACCAAAAGAAGACTACTCAACATTGTGTCTTAACCCACATGGGAAATGGATCCAAAGATGAATAGATATATGTATGTGTGTAAAAGAACCACATCTTGCACACCTAGAACAAACAAAACATTGTAATCAAATTTGCTGTGATAACAAATAAAAATCAAATTAAGAAAACCAACAAGAAGTAATGAGACATAAACTTATGGGGGTTTTTCCTGGCACATTCCACTCTAATTTACAACCAAGGAACACTACTTATAGAAAGGTACTGTTTCCCTAGGAACCAGAGTTGGGAATGTAGAAGTGGTGCACCCTGGGGCCATTTGAGGCAACATCAGCTGTAAAACCTGTGCTAAAGGTCACTTCATATTCTCAAGGACTGCAGGGCTATAAATGAGACCTGCCAAGAAAATGTGTTGAGGGACATAATGGCCAAAATAATTCAAAATAAGGCACATACGTCAAGAAACCATTTGAATATGTAAGCTGTACTCACTCTTTAAAAAAAAAAAGAAGAAAAGAAAATGGCTAAAAGCTCAATATAAGAAATTATTAGACATATGCAAATCTAACCATGAAAAGGTATCAGCTCACACCAGTCAGAATGACCATCAGCAAAAAATACAAACAATAAATCCAGAAGAGGTTTTAGAGAACTGTGTACCCTGTAGCTGCTGGTGAGATGTAAAGTGGTAAGAGCTAATAATGAGAACACAAAGGAACTGCGTTTCAAAGTAAAAATTGAGGTACCATTCAATCCAGCAGGCCCACCGCTGGGCCTTTCACCCGAGCAGACCAGAGTCGAGAAGACACAGGCTGGCAAAGGTGCACTGCAGCAATATGCACAAAAGCCAAGACATGGAAGCGACCAAAATGGCCATCAGCAGATGAGTGGACAAAGAAGTGGTCCATGTGCACAGTGGAATATTAGCCATGGAAAACAAGGAAACACTGCTCTGTGCAGCACCATAGATGATTCTAGAGATAATCACAGAACATGAGGTAAGTCGGAAAGCAAAAGACAAATATCTTATGATATCACTTATAGGTGTTATATAACAACTGACACAAATGAACTTATTTCCACAGAGAAGACACTCACAGACTTAGAAAACAAACTGTGGTTATCTAAAATGAAAGGTGGTAGGATGGATAAATTAAGATTAGGGTTACCATAGCTATACCTATACATATTAAATACATATATCAAAAAGACCGACCATATATGAAGGCAGGGCTACTGAACACTCTGTATTAATTTACATGAGAAGAGGATCTGTACATGAATAGATATATATAATGTACAAATGAAGCAGATTTTGTACACTTAGAACAAATGATATTCTAATCATTACCCTGATTAGAAAAGATAAATTAAAAGAACATACAAGGGCTTCCCTGGTGGCGCAGTGGTTCAGAGTCCACCTGCCGATGCAGGGGACGTGGGTTCGTGCCCTGGTCCGGGAAGATCTCACATGCCGCGGAGCGGCTGGGCCCGTGAGCCATGGCCGCTGAGCCTGCGTGTCCGGAGCCTGTGCTCCACAACGGGAGAGGCCACAACAGTGAGAGGCCCGCGTACCGCAAAAAAAAAAAAAAAAAAAAAAAAAGAACATACAAGAAGTACTGAGACATAAACTTAGGGGGGTTCTTCCTGGCACATTCCATCCTAATTTACAACCTAGAAACACTACGTCAAGGAAAGGTCTACTGCCCTAGTAACCAGATTTGGAAATGGAGAAATGCTGCCACTTTGCGGTCGTTTCCCACAATAGCAGTTTAACCCAGTGTTACTGGTCACTTAATATTAACAATATTTGCAGGCCTGTAAATGACACCTGCACTCAAAAAAATCCTGGGGTTTAAAATCGACCGAAAAATTCAAAGGAGGGAAACCTTTCAGAATTCAGAACAATGATAGTGACAATGATCCAGGGCCTTGGAAAAAGAATGAGGGCAAAGATCGAGATGATGCAAGAAATGTTTAACAAACACCTAGAAGGATTAGAAAAGGAACACCTAGAAGAATTAAAGAACAAGCAAACAGAGATGAACAATACAATAAGTGAAATGAAAAATACACTAGATGGAATCAATAGCAGAATAACTGAGGCAGAAGAACGGATAAGTGACCTGGAGACAGAATGGTGGAATTCACTCCCATGGAACAGAAAAAAGAAAATAGAATGAAAAGAAATGAAGACAGCCTAAGAGACCTCTGGACTACATTAAACGCAACAACATTCACATTATAGGGGTCCCAGAAAGAGAAGAGAGAGAGAAAGGAACAGAGGAAATATTTGAAGAGATTATTTTTGAAAACTTCTGTAACATGGGAAAGGAAATAGCCACCAATGTCCAGGAAGCACAGAGAGACCGAGGCATGATAAGCCCAAGGAGAAACATGCTGAGACACATAATAATCAAATTGACAAAGTTTAAAGACAATGAAAAATTATTGAAAGCAACAAGGGTAAAACGACAAATAAAAGACAAGGGAACAGCTGATTTCTCAGCAGAAACTCTACAAGCCAGTAGGGAGTGGCATGATATATTTAAAGTGATGAAAGGGAAGAACCTACACCAAGAGTACTCTACCCAGCAAGGATCTCATTCAGATTTGATGGAGAAATCAAAAGTTTTACAGACAAGCAAAAGCTAAGAGAGTTCAGCACCACCAAACCAGCTCTACAACAAATGCTAAAAGAACTTCTCTAAGTGGGAAACATAAGAGTGGAAAAGGACCTACAAAAACAAACCCATAACAATTAAGAAAATGGTAATAGGAACATACATATAGATATTACCTTAAACGTGAATGGATTACATACTCCAAACAAAAGACACAGGCTTGCTAAATGGATACAAAAACAAGACCCATATATATGCTGTCTACAAGAAACCTACTTCAGACGTAGGGACACATACAGACTGAAAGTGAGGGGATGGAAAAAGATATTCCATGCAAATTGAAATCAAAAGAAAGCTGGTGTAGCAATACCCATATCAGATAAAATACTTAAAAATAAAGAATGTTACAATATACAAGGAAGGATACTACATAATGATCAAGGGATCAATCCAAGAAGATATAACAATTATAAATATATATGCACCCAACATAGGAGCACCTCAATACATAAGGCAACTGTTAACAGCTATAAAAGAAGAAATAGTCAGTAACACAATAATAGAGGGGGAATTTAACACCTCACTTACACCAATGGACGGATCATCCAAAACGAAATAAGGAAACAGAAGCTTTAAAAGACACAACAGACCAGATAGAGTTAATTGATATTTATAGGACATTCCATCCAAAAATAGCAGATTACATTTCTTCTCACGTGTGCACAGAACATTCTCCAGTATAGATCACATCTTGGCTCACAAATGAAGCCTCAGTAAATTTAAGAAAATTGAAAACATATCAAGCATCTTTTCTGAAAACAACGCTATGATATTAGAAATTAATTACAGGGAAAAAAAGTAAAAAACACAAACACATGGAGGCTAAACAATAGGTTACTAAATAACCAAGAGATCACTGAAGAAATCAAAGAGGAAATCAAAAAATACCTAGAGACAAATGACAATGAAAACATGACAATCCAAAACCTATGGGATGCAGCAAATGCAGTTCTAAGAGGGAAGTTTATAGCTCTACAAGCCTACCTCAAGAAACAACAAAAATCTCAAATAAACAGTCTAACCTTACACCTAAAGGAACTAGAGAAAAAAGAAGAAAAAAAGCCCCAAAGTTAGGAGAAGGAAAGAAATCATAAAAATCAGAGCAGAAATAAATGAAATAGAAACAAAGAAAACAATAGCAAAGGTCAATAAAACTAAAAGCTACTTCTTTGAGAAGATAAACAAAATTGATAAACCATTAGCCAGACTCATCAAGAAAAAGAGGGAGAGGACTCAAATCAATAAAGTTAAAAATGAAAAAGGAGAAGTTACAACAGACAACACAGAAATACAAAGCATCCTAAGAAACTACTACAAGCAACTCTATGCCAATCAAATGGACAACCTGGAAGAAATGGACAAATTCCTAGAAAGGTATAACCTTCCAAGACTGAACCAGGAAGAAATAGAAAATATGAACAGACCAATCACAAGTAATGAAATGGAAACTGTGATTAAAAATATTCCAACAAACAAAAGTCCTGGACCAGATGGCTTCACAGGTGAATTCTATCAAACATTTAGAGAAGAGCTAACACCCATCCTTCTCAAACTCTTCCAAACAAGTGCAGAGGAAGGAACACTCCCAAACTCATTCTGTGAGGCCACCATCACCCTGATACCAAAACCAGACAAAGATACTACAAAAAAAGAAAATTATGGACCATATCACTCATGAATATAGATGCAAAAATCCTCAACAAAATACTAGCAAACAGAATCCAACAACACATTAAAAGGATCATACACCATGATCAAGTGGGATTTATCCCAGGGATGCAAGGATTCTTCAATATATGCAAATCATTCAGTGTGATACACCAAATTAAAAAATTGAAGAAGAAAAACAAGAAGATCATCTCAATAGACGCAGAAAAAGCTTTTGACAAAATTCAACACCCGTTTATGATAAAAACTCTTCAGAAAGTGGGCATAGAGGGAACCTACCTCAACATAATAAAGGCCATATACGACAAACCCACAGTCAACATTATTCTCAATGATGAAAAACTGAAAGCATTTCCTCTAAGATTAGGAACAAGACAAGAATGTCCACTCTCACCTCTATTATTCAAGATAGTTTTGGAAGTCCTAGCCGTGGCAATCAGAGAAGAAAAAGAAATACAAATTGGAAAAGAAGAAGTAAAACTGTCACTGTTTGCAGATGACATGATACTATACATAGAGAATCCTAAAGATGCTACCAGAAAACTACTAGAGCTAATCAATGAATTTGGTAAAGTTGCAGGATACAAAATTAATGCACCGAAATCTATTGTATTCCTATATACTAATGATGAAAAATCTGAAAGAGAAATTAAGGAAACACTCCCATTTACCACTGCAACAAAAAGAATAAAATACCTTGGAATAAACCTACCTAGGGAGACAAAAGACCTGTATGCAGAAAACTATACGACACTGATGAAAGAAATTAAAGATGGTACAAACAGATGGAGAGATATACCATGTTCTTGGATTGGAAGAATCAATATTGTGAAAATGACTATACTACCCAAAGCGAGCTACAGATTCAATGCAATCCCTGTCAAATTACCAATGGCATTTTTTACAGAACTAGAACAAAAAATCTTAAAATTTGTATGGAGACACAAAAGACCCCAAATAACCAAAGCAGTCTTGGGGGAAAAAAGCAGAGCTGGAGGAATCAGACTCCCTGACTTCAGAGTATACTACAAAGCTACAGTAATCAAGACAATATGGTACTGGCACAAAAACAGAAATATAGATCAATGGAACAAGATAGAAATCCCAGAGATAAACCCATGTACTTATGGTCAGCTAATCTATGATAAAAGAGGCAAGGATATACAATGGAGAAAAGACAGTCTCTTCAATAAGTGGTGCTGGGAAAACTGGACAGCTACATGTAAAAGAATGAAATTAGAACACTTCCTAACACCATACACAAAAATAAACTCAAAATGGATTCGAGACCTAAATTTAAGATGGGGCACTAAAAAACTCTTAGAGGAAAACATAGGAAGAGCACTCTTTGACATAAATCATAGCAAGATATTTTTTGATCCACCTCCTAGAGTAATGGAAATAAAAACAAAAATAAACAAATGGGACCTAATGAAACTTAAAAGCTTTTGCACAGCAAAGGAAAAGATAAGATGAAAAGGCAACCCTCAGAATGGGAGAAAATATTTGCAAATGAATCAATGGACAAAGGATTAATCTCCAAAATATATAAACAGCTCATGCAGCTCAGTATTAAAAAAATAAAAATCCAATCCAAAAATGGGCAGAAGACCTTAATAGACATTTCTCCAAAGAAGACATACAGATGGCCAAGAAGCACATGAAAAGCTGCTCAACATCATTAATTATTAGAGAAATGCAAATCAAAACTACAATGAGGTATCACCTCACACCAGTTAGAATGGGCATCACCAGAAAATCTACAAACAACAAATGCTGGAGAGGGTGTGGAGAAAAGGGAACCCTCTTGCACTGTTGTTGGGAATGTAAAGTGATACATTCACTATGGAGAACAGTATGGAGGTTCCTTAAAAAACTAAAAATAGAATTACCATATGACCCAGCAATCCCGCATATACCCAGAGAACACCATAATTCAAAAAGACACATTCACCACAATATTCATTGCAGCACTATTCACAGTAGCCAGGTCACGGAAGTAACCTAAATGCCCATCGACAGACGAATGGATAAAGAAGTTGTGGTACATATATACAATAGAATATTACTCAGCCATAAAAAGGAGCAAAATTGGGTCATTTGTAGAGACGTGTATGGATCTGGAGACTGTCATACAGAGTGAAGTAATTCAGAAAGAGAAAAACAAATATCACATATTAACGCATGTGTGTGGAACCTAGAAAAATGGTGCAGATGAACAGGTTTGCAGGGCAGAAATAGAGACACAGATGTAGAGAAAAAACGTATGGACACCAAGGGGGGAAAGTGGCTGGGGGGGGGGTGGGATGAACTGGGAGCCTGGGATTAACATATATACATTAATATGTATAAAAGATAACTAATAAGAAACTGCTGTATAAAAAATAAATAATATAAAAAATTTTTTTAAAAAGAAAGAAAAAGTTCTTCCCTTCCCATAGACGTATTTATATGAATGAATTATTTCTATGCTTATATCTACAAATACAAAAAAAAGGAATAAATCCTACCTTGAGGGCTTCCCTTGTAGCGCAGTGGTTGAGAGTCCGCCTGCTGATGCAGGGGTCACGGGTTCGTGCCCCGGTCCGGGAAGATCCCACATGCTGCGGAGTGGCTGGGCCCGTGAGCCATGGCCGCTGAGCCTGCGCGTCCGGAGCCTGTGCTCCGCAACGGGAGAGGCCACAACAGTGAGAGGCCTGCGTACCGCAAAAAAAAAAAAAAACAAAACAATAAAAAAACTTACCTTGAAACAAAAAAAGAAAAAAAACCACAGAACCCACCAGTTATACAGAGAAAAACCCTATCAGGGCACTTGCTCCAGTGGTAAACAATTCTGAAGTTGGTCAGAGGTGGGGAATCCTCTCCCATGCAGCCAGCAGCCCACCCGCAAGGAGCGTCCTCATTACAAAGCTGGCGGACCATGCTGAGGCGTCTGTGAGTAAACGTGAGCTGAACCCAGGCCAGCTGCTGCTGAACTGTTCCCACTCTTCCCAGGTAAAACACCTGAATGTGTGCAAGGACTTGAAAGCCTAGAGGAAGGGCCGTGGAGCCACACCGGCGACAGCACGCAGGCCGACTTGGTGCCTGCAGGCCAACCAGGATGGTCCTGGCCCTGGGCGCACTTCTGGAAGCTTTCCATTTCCCTGCCTGAGATACCCCTCCTGTCCTGGCCCCCACTGCTTTTTTCATTCCTCACCTCTGCCCAGGGAGAAATTCCAACAGCAGGTACGGGTGACACATAGTCTTCTTTAGCAAGTAGCAGACTGGCAACTCCTGCAGAAAGTCCAGCAGAGCCCCATTCACACCGGGCCACCCACAAAGCCGTTGGCCCTACTCCCTCCCACCAGCCCAGCCCCGACACTGCTGACGGGGCAGAGAAAATGGCGTCAGACACAGCTGCAGGGGCTTTTGCTGCCTGGAGCGGTGTTTATATACACCTCAACCCAGGCACACCTGGGGAGGGCTGGCCGGCCGGGTCAGGCTGCCCAGGTCAGCCAATCCTCGCCCCTCAGGGGCTCACAGTTGCAGAAAATGGGCCTTGCTGCACCGGCCAGGTCGAAGGAACAAGTGTAGGGTTTTGAGAGTCAGGATAGACAAGGGGCTGCAGCTCTGGCTTGTTTTCTAATCATTTTATTTGGTCTATGAGTGGGAGACAACTTCAAGAAGACCCACTCCTAATGGGAGGAACCTAGGAGTCAGGGAGAGGAGGGGTGGTGGGTAGAGACAGAGGCCTGGTGCTGCGGCTGTAGTGGAAGCCTCTGGAAGACCAGGTGGAGTGAGGCCGCCCAGAGTGAAGCCCAGGGTCACAGACCTGTCGGAGCTGCTGTTTGTTAGTTCAAGTCCTGCTCTGAGGTGCTCTGGGTCAGCTCTGAGCGACAGGTGAGCTGGCGGTGCTCTGCAATGAGGGCTATGTGCACGGTTCCTGTGTGCCCAGCCCTGCCGGGGTACCTGCCCAGGTGAGCTCCATATCCTGGGAGGGGCCTGCCCATGAGAGCCCCGTGGGCTGCTGGGTGCCAGCCCAGGTGAGCTCCATATCCCGGGGGGGCCTGACCACGAGAGCCCCGTGGGCTGCTGGGTACCTGGTAAAGGGTGTCAGGACAGTCAGTGAAGCCACCAAGGATATACATCCAGTAGTTCCTAATTCCTACACAAAGCTTGTCATTCTACTATCAACCAGCACCTGGTATTCTGTATTAGACTTAAAAGATGCCTTCTTCTGTATTCCATTAGTCCCAGAGTCACAAGAAACTTTAGCTTTTGACTGGCAGGACTCAACATGCAACAGAAAGAATCCTGCTGGGCCGTCCTACCACAAGGGTTCAAAAATTCCCCCACCATCTTTGTGGAAACTTTAGCTAAAGACCTAAAAGATCTACCTCTGGAGAAGTGAACCCTCCTTCAATACGCAGACGACATTCTGATCGCCAGCCCTACTAAGGAGGTCTCTGAACTACCAAGCCAATAAAGGATAGAAGTTGTCCAAGACAAACGCTCAAATATCACAGACTAAGGTGACCTGCCTGGGCTTCATTCTCACAGAAGGTCAGAGAAGCCCATCCCAGGAAAGGGAAGAAGCCATTTGCAGCCTTACCCCTTTCTAAACCTAGCTTAGGGGTTCCTGGGGAGGCCGGGGTTTGCTGCATCTGGATCCCTAACTACAGTCTACTAGCTGGGCCTCTATATGAAACACTGAAAGGAAAAGATGATGATCCTTTTGAATAGAATCCAGAAGTGGCCTTTCAAGAATGGAAAGAGCAGTCAATTCAGACCCTTGCCCTGGAACTCCCTAATTTAGCTAAACCCTTTGACCTTTACATTCCCGGTGAAAGGTGAATCGCCATTGGAGAATTAGTGCAAAAACTGGGACCACTTGAAATGGAACAACGCAAGAATGCCATCCAGGTAGAATAAACTACGGTCACCAAGGGGCTTGGCCCACTGCCACATCTGGCCAAGATACTGGCGGTATCTAAAATCCTGGAAATCAGCAGCCCAAAAGGCCAGCTCCCTCCTGAGGGAAAAGGACCCCACGTGGTGATCCTAACCACCAACCATGCCCTGAAGTTGCAGGGTTCGCTCCGTGGGCACACCGACCTCGAGTGAGGAGGCCCTCCAACTCCAACATCCAGAGAGATAACCGGGGGCAACAGGGCACCATGACGACTCGTGTGAACATCACTTGACCTGGAGCTTCTCTCAGAAAACAAGTGTGTACCCCAAAAAAGCAGACTACTGCTTGCAGGACTTACTGCACCCAGAGGGGAGCTAATAAGCTTGGCAGGGGAACCGTATATCACGCTGTCACCATAGAAAAGCCAACAGCCACCGCGGTGACGGCGGCCAGTGAGACCGGCTGGACTCCTGGCTACTTCAAAAGGCCGTTGACTCAGTGGCTGTCATGGTCTTGGATCAGCACCGGGCCTGGACTGTCTGGGAGCTGAGCGGGCAGGGCCCTGACACCTGGTGCTGTTTGTACGTTAACTCAGGGGCCTAATTGAAGAAAGCGCAGACTACTGGTCAGAGCATCTAGGCTGGCAGAAACGGTCAGCCTAAGGTGGCCGAACAAATGTGGGGCGGGGTAAAACCGGCCCCCACAGCGTCTCTGCGCACCTCTTTCCTGGACCCTTAAAGGTCATTGGAATCTATAACACTTCCAATGCCGGCGCTCAGGCGGACGAGCAGTGAGGCAGGAGGCCTAGGGACAATCAACCTCACCTGGAGGCTGCTGGGGAGAAGTTCTGCCCCTCCCCACCGGGTATGAGGACTCCCAACTTAGCACGAAGCATTTACAGAAGAGGGGTCTGCACCCTCAGCGCCCCAAGAATGAGGAACGGGACAAAAGGCAGAGGAGGGTTTTGTCACTGGCAAAGCCCATTAAAAATTCCTGGGAGATAAAAATAGAATCTGGGCAATAAAATAAAGTCTAACCTTTTTTTCCTTTGTGCTTTGTCTAATTTCACTTGCTCCTAGGGTTCCGCAGGCAGAGGCCTCACACCCGGCACTGCAGACCCGATTTCCTAGTGCAAAATGGCTGGGCCGACACCTCAGCTCGCGGGGCCCGGTTCAGACTCCGCGACATAGAGCCGGAGCTCCAGCCAACCCGGCCCTCGAGAGCTCCGCCCCCTCCCACCTGCTGACGCTGACGGGATCCCTACACAGCAGCCCGGCCCACAGCCCGCCGGGGAGCGCTCGCTCTTACCTCTCCATTCTCTGATCAAAATATAAAGTTTCCTTTGCTTCTGAACCAAACTCAATCTCGATCTGTTGGCTCCAATGACACTGGGCAGGGGGACCCTTGTTGGGGCCCACTCTGGAGGATCAGTATCGGAAATTGAGAACATTGTAACTTCAATGAACAGATGTGTGAGCCAAACTGTAATTAACATAGAGCAGTGTATAAGGCTCGGGTAAAATAAGATGTTTCTAACACTTCCCTTGGATATTTCCATCACTTTATTATAAGCAAGTTCAGTGAAAAGGTTTGTCTTATTTGTCAGGTCAATATTAGAGAAATGAAGTGATTTCTTTCCAAGGATGTACGTCTAATAATCTTGGCTGAAGCTTCAATCTTGTTTTGAATGCTTTTCCATTGAAAATGATACCTCTCTTTCAGCTCCCCCATTTCTGAGTATAAAATCTTATAACTTATTATTACCAAAGGGGAAACGCGGGAGGAGGGATAAATTAAGAGTTTGGGATTAACACATACACACTGCTATGTATAAAATACATCATCAACAAGGAACTACTGTATAACACAGGGAACTACACTCAATATTTTGTAATAACCTATAAGGGGAAATAATCTGAAAAAGAATAGATATTTTTATCGACATCATCTATCAATGACAGATAAAATGTAACCTAAAGGAGGTCGATGGTGAGCGCTTCTGACCGTGAAGACTTCAATCATCTAAAGCTCGGAATCTGACTACTGCCCAAGGCCCTTAATGAACAAACATGTACCCGTAGCTTAAAAATTTCCCAGTGTGGGGTTCGGGGAGACACTGATTTGGAAAAATCCCTGGTGTTCTCCTTACATGCAGGGAACTCTTCCTACAGCTAAAACATGCCTGTGACACCTAGAAGATAGTACACCCTTTGATCGGAAAGAGTTTGGAAAAGACACGTCATCTCCTCATATCCTGGTAGTTGGGTTCACCCCTCCAGCCTCTTTCCTAACAAGCTCCCCACTTGGAGAATCAGCACCTGTAACCTCCTGTTTTGTACAGTTTGCAATTTTTCCGAGGATGGACGGGAAGAGGGGGAACCAATGAGAGACAAGCTCTAGGTGTTTGGACAGGCACATGTCACTCTAATTTCCAATCAGGAATAATTAACCAAAGGCTCAGCTTGTTCCCCGGAACCAGAATAGGGCCTGAAGCAATCCTGCTGTTTTGCGGCCAGCTCCCAAAAAAGTGAGTTGAAAAATGGAGCCGAGGGGCACTACAATTCACAAACCTGCAGAGTTATAAATGATAACTATCGTCCAAAAATATATTGAGGTAAGGCAACGAAAAGGATTTGAAAGCAAGGCAGAGTTGCAGGAAACAGTTTTCAAGAGATACATTGGACTCGCCTTTAAAGCACATGAAAAGCGGCAGAACTTCGCCAATGATGCAGTTGGCCAAAAAGGGAGTATGTGTTTTTCCTGAATACAATAGTATATATATATATATATATATATATATATATATATATATATATATATATACTATTTTACAATTTTTTTACCATTTCTAAAACCTAAAATAAATGGTAAGCAAGAGGACTGGAATGAGGTGGGAATATTCCTAAATTACCAAATTCAGGTTAGAAAAGTATTTAAATATGTGTTTGTTACATGTATATATAGAAGCATGTAACAGTTCAAAAATATTTTTTCTAGGTCTTCATCTACCTGAAGGTTTACATATTGGGCATTTCAAGTTGTCCTAAGGGTTACAGATACATAAAAATTGGATAGGATTGAACAGTTATACTTTTTATTTTTAAAAATGATTTCCACATTCTTCATCATATAATTTGTCTTTTCTGATAGAAACTTGTACCTCTGGCCACACTAAATTTTGTTTCTGTGGCTTTTTTTCCATCGTGGGTTTTACTGTGCTGTTGCACACATAACCTAGAAATATGCTAAAATATCACAGATTAAATGCTCTGTATATGATTCCTTCCTAAAGCATAGCAGACTTTGTCAGTGCCCTACCTAACCTCAGGTCTGACTGTTGTACTTACTCCACCAACGTCCAGCTGCCTGAGGTCTTCTGGCATCAGGAGCTTCTGCTTCTCTAGTGAGGTCACAGGAACCTAAATTAGTTTAAATTTTAAAAGCAATTTAGTAGGATGCATCAAAGGCCTTAAAAACGTGCATACCCTTTGATCCAACAAGAGGAAATAATCAGATAGATGGGTCAAGAAGCATATTTAAGGATGTTTTCACATTCTTACCTAATTAAAAAAGCAGAATATCTAAATGTTAAAAAAGAGGACCATTAAACAAATTATAACAAATTTATGCAATGGAATACTGTTCAGTACTTAAAATGATATAAATGCATATTGATGGCGTTGAAAGTTCACAATATATCATGTGACTATATTGGTTCATTGGTAAATGTATGTTAGGACAATCTTTGCTTTTTAGTGCAATCTCTTAACTGTGGGTACTTGGCTAATGAGATCTTGGCTGAAAAGGACCACTTTTTAAAAAGTTACATATATATATGCACACACACATACCACATAGGAAAACATCTAGAATATTGACAATAACTTGTAATTTATTGTCAGTATTCTAGATCTTGCATAGGGTGGTAAATGTTTATTAGCTTATTAATAAATAATAAAGAGGGTCAATGATGAGAATGTGTTACAAAGTAAGGGTTATGATTATTTCAAATTTGTGCAGTTGAAGTCCATTAAAGAAAGGAAAGAAAGGAAAGGGGAAAAAACATCTAGGAGGTTATACTCTAAACTGTTCATGGGAGTTATATCTGACTAGAACTTTAAGGGTGATTGTTTTCTTTTTTACTCATTTACGAGTTTCTAATATGACTATAGTTCTATATTATGTATATAATGGAGAAATAATAAAAGTCAAAACCATTAAATTTAAGATTAAAAATATTCAACAATAACAACAACAGTGAAGCTTTACGCTCTTAAATACACGAAAGACTATTGTGTGTGTTGGCCAATTATGTTCCTTTGTAGCAAATGCATTACACTGATTTGTGGGGCATCCCATGTGGAATACAGACAAAACGTTTCTGTAAACAATGGATAAAGTATATTGGATTTGATTCATTTCACCTATGTCAGGCTACTTTTCCACAATACTTGCAGAAAATGCCGGGTTGTTTATCAACTAACACATAAAAGAAAAGAAGCTACTCGGAAATATAAAGCCATTTGGAAAACACTCCCCTGGGTTGTAAGGTGTTATTGATATGGAGGTGCCTGAATGTAGCTACTTTTTTAGGGAAAGGAGAATTTCTAAATGTTACTACTTAAGTTACTTTATCTTAAATAAAGGAGAACTGCAGATGTAATTTATTTAAACATTCATAGTTTCAAATAGTGAAGTCATTTTAAAAAACTGAGGTTGCTTTGGGACTTGGTTATATGTCTCTGCTAAATATTCCCTAGTACTTTCCCTAGGATTACATTTTATTGTCTTGGAGTGTTCAAGTACCTGTCTTTCTACATTGTAAGCGCAGTAGGAATAGGAATGATATCTGTCTTACTGGCACATTAATAGGAACTTAATATTTTTTAAAAAATGAAAGAATGTATAAGTGAATGAGTGGATAGAGTTGTGAATTTTAAAAAAAATTTATTGGAGTATAGTTGATTTACACTGTTGTGTTAGTTTCTGCTGTACAGCAAAGTGAATCAGTTATACATTACATATACAGTTATACATTACATCCACTCTTTTTTAGATTCTTTTCCCATATAGGTCATTACAGAGTATTGAGTAGAGTTCCCTGTGCTATACAGTAGGTCCTTATTAGTTATCTATTTTATATATAGTAATGTGTATATGTCAATCCCAATCTCTCAGTTTATTTCCCCCCCTTTTCCCCTTGGTAACCATGATTGTTTTTTATATCTGTGACTCTATTTCTGTTCTGTAAATAAGTTCATTTGTACCATTTTTTCTAGATTCCACATATAAGCGATATCAGATATTTGCCTTTCCCTGTGTGACTTACTTCACTCAGTATGACAATCTCTATGTCCATCCATGTCGCTGCAAAAGGCATTATTTCATTCTTTTTTATGCCTGAGTAATATTCCATTGCAGGTATGTACCACATCTTCTTTATCCATTCCTCTGTTGATGGACATTTAGATTGCTTCCATGTTCTGGCTATTGTAAATAGTGCTGCAATGAACATTGGGGTGTATGTATCTTTTTGAATTATGGTTTTCTCCAGATATATGCCCAGGAGTGGGATTGCTGGATCATATGCTAGCTCTATTTTTAGTTTTTCAAGGAACCTCCATTCTGTTCTCCATAGTGGCTGTACCAATTTACATTCCCACCAACAGTGTAGCAGGGTTCTCTTTTCTCCCACCCTCTCCAGCATTTATTGTTTGTAGATTTTTTTGACGATGGCCATTAGGGTTGTAATTTACAGCTAGGAAATAAAGGGTTGGGGTTTTAAAAAGCACAATGGAGATGGTTACTTACACACTGATGGAGAAGTGTATGTTACATTAAGATTTGAGATTTTAAGGTAAAATATTTACATCTGTAGTTGACACTAACCAACTGCGGTAAATGAAATGCCAAGATAGAAATATAGTGCTAAAAGTTCCTATGAGGTGTAAGAATGTAGAGAAAAATGGCAGATAAGCTACAATAGCATAATTACATAAATTCAGAGCTGGGAGGGAACTTAAGGCACCTAAAAGTCAATCCTTTCATTTAGTACATGAATAAATTAAATAACTTACAAGGTCACATAGCTCATTATTGATAATACCAGACCGTGGGCAAGGACTCCTGACTTGCTGTTTCCACCAAACCTAAAGAAGGATTGACTATCATCTAAACCAAGGAAAGGGGGGTGGTCAGAGACAATCATCTTGTTCATTGAACATGCTGGTCCAGACTGGTTCTTCAGCCTCAAAGAGCAGCAAAAATGTGGGGTCATTAGGAATGGCATTGTAGAGGAAACAGAAGAGTTCACATTCAGAATACAGTATGCAGTTCTGTGTCCACACTGGAGGAAAGATACATTAAAGCTGGAGAAAGAACCACAGGAGGAAATGAAACTGATCTGAGAGTTGGAAGAATAGTATATAAACACTCTGACATTTCAGGCTGAGCCGTTAAAAGAAAATAATTGTTGGAACTGGACCTGAAACGTCTGAAGTCAGCATAGAGGAAAATGAGATGCTTCCACAAAATAGCCCTGGACACCATTGTCAGATGTTGTCATGAATTAAATGACCCATAAGACTGATCCAGTATGATAATTACTATGGCCTTGTTTACAAAACCCTTTTTCTTGTCATTTCAATTCCCACTGGATCCCTAGAAACGCCACCAATGGAAAGGGGACTAGTTGAATGCCTAGTTGTTTCCCTTGGTGACAGTGGTGCTTCAGGTGTCAACAGGATGACACTTACTTGGAGTCCCTCCTCTGTTGACCTTCATTTCATTCCAAATCCTGGATTATTGTGAATGAGAGACACCTCCTCCCCATCAATCATAACTGTCAACTACTGATGTCTTTTATCCATTTTCTCTTGTTGGCGTAAACAGTAATTTCATGCCTGTGAATATTTTCCTGTGTAAGTATGCCTTGATTTGTAATAGCCATAGTGAAAACTGTTTTTTATGAAACTGTCAGAGCATTCAAAAGGTAAGTGTTTTGTGTATCCAGAAATAAATAAATTATCCCTTTGTTTCCCATCTTTGGTGTGTTCCATTTCTTGCTTCAAGTTAATCAGATGTCACAGTCATCGTCTTTCTTTTCCTAGGGTTTTTTCCTTCTTTTATCTTCCCTTTTGTATTTAACTTTTAATGTTCATCTTCTGCATATATTTTTTTAAACTCTGATATTTTCATATTTATTTGAAAGCTTAGAGGTTTTAATGGTATTAATGTGTGCATTTTCATTAGATAGCAAAAACTGACCAAATCCTCTCCTAGTGAGCAATTATTGTAAAAAACTTTGCAAAAAATATGAGTTTTAAATACTGAATAATAACACTAAACTGCTAATAATGATAATCTCTAAAGGAGGGGATTAAGGAGAAATTTAACATTCTATATAAAACTTTTCTGCGTTGCTTGATTTTTATACACTAAACATCTATAACTTAAGTGAGAAAACAATTATAATAAATTATTAATAACTGAATATTGAACATGAGATATTGAGCTAATAGAAAGCTGAAGTCAATAAATATCTTTCTCAATGTAAATAGGTCTCTTAGGACCTCTTCCAAGCTAGCAAAATACTGTTTAGTTCCTGGTAGGAGATAATTTGCTGTATGGACCCTTGGTTACTATAGACGAGCATTTCTTAGGGTGAGCTCCACAAAATACTAGCTCTGCCCCTTAGTAATAGGCATACAGGAAAAAAAAGGATTCTGTGCTTTGGTAACTTTGGTAAAACACTGGTTTAAACAAACATAAATAAGTTTCTTCACTGCAGTATTTCTCAGGGTGTTTAATATGCTACTGCACAAGTGGGAACAGAGGGTATTACACAGGTTTTTCCAAACTTATTTGTTCCCAATACCTTTGTTCCTCCCAGAACTACTGTTCCAATGCACATATTTTGGGAAACACTGCTGTAGGGTGTTCAAGAAAGAGCTCATTTCATAGTGATAGGTAATGAAGGACCCTACCCCTTCTTATTTATCACAGGATTTATCCATATATAAAGATACCCTTACTGAATGAAGTAAGTCAGACAGAGAAAGACAAATATCATATGATATGGCTTACATGTAGAATCTAAAAAAATGGTACAAGTGAACTTATTTACAAAACAGAAATAGAGTCACAGATGTAGAAAACTAACTTATGGTTATCAAGGGAGAAAGGGGGTGGGAGGGATAAATTGGGAGATTGGGACTGACATATACAAACTACTATATATAAAATAAACAACTAATAAGAACTTACTGTATAGCACAGGGAACTCTACTCAATACTCTGTAATGACTTATATGGGAAAAGAATCTAAAAAAGAGTAGACGTAGGTATATGTATAACTGATTCACTTGGCTGTACAGAAGAAACTAACACAATGTTGTAAATTAACTATACTCCAACAAAAATTATTTAAAAAAAATAAAGTTACCCTGTTTGTTGCATGTCATTTTTGAGCCAGATGTAGAATATTGAAGGTATAGATTTTTCCAATATTAAACTAATACATTTTTTTAACTAAACAAAACTTGTTTGTGATGGATTGTCCTTTTTATGTATTGATGGATTTAAAATTGTGGTTTACGTTCAGGATTTTTACATATTACGCTTATAAGAGAGACTAACCTTTAATTTTCCATTCTTGTAACGTGTTGTCAGGTTTTGGTGTTAAAGTTCTGCTGGTCTCATAAAATGAGTTGCTTAGTGTTCCATCGTTTTTCTTCTCTCTGGTAGAGCCTGTGAAATCTTGGTATTAACTCTCCTTTGAATGTTTGGTATAACTCACTAATGAAAATATCAGAGCCTGGAAATTTATGTTGCTGTGTTTTATTTCGCTCGATAGTTTTCAGTTTTGCAAGAGAATCTCACTTCTGCAAGAGGAGTCAGGCGCCATTCAGTGTAGTGGCCACAGTCCCACAGCCTTGCCAGCAATAAGCAGTGGACTTAGTTGGGCACAAGGGAAATGCTTCACGCAGCTCTGCCAGCTTCAAGATGACGTTCAGGTTCAGAGCAAGTGGTGAAGCAGCCAGAAATTTAACAGGGTAATTCTGGAAATGAGACACGCATAGAATAGCTGAGATAAGCTCCTCATACATCCTTGGCTGACTGAGACACTACACATGGTTAGAGAAGATCCAAGAGACCTTGGAGAGACCAGCAAAACGTAAAAGATGAGGGACACTTGAGCACAGGCTGAAACTTTGAATGCATTCCCCAGTCCACACACATATCAGTCAGCAGAGGGTAGGAGCCTAATTGGCTCAAGATGTTTGAGTACAACCTCTGCCCAAAGCATTGACTGACCAGTAAGCTATGCAGTCACAGAGGAAATCACTAGGGAGCCAGTTTAAGCAAACATAACAAATTAACAAACAAAAATAAGACAGCAGAGGCATCAGTGGCTGCACATCAGGGAGATAGATTCTGCAGTTTAAATCTAGGCATGTTATTAAACAAAAAAACCAAAACTCCAACAACTCTCAAAAATATAAAATGAAACTCAGAGTAGCTACAATATATTATCTAAAATGTCCATTTTTTTTAATCAAAAACTACTAGATACGCAAAAAAACCCAGAAAAGTTCTACCCATATACAGAGAAAAAAGCAGTTAGAAGAAACTATGAGTGGGCCCAGCTTTTAGCTTTAGCAGGGAAACACTCCAAAGCAGCTATTATAAATATGTTCAAATAATTTTAGAAATGCTAACAATGAATCAACACAAATCAAATCTCAATAAGGAAACAGTATAAAAAGGAACGAAATGGAAATTCTAGATTTGAAAAGTATAATAACTCAAATGAAAAATTCACTAGATGGTCCCAGCAGCAGATTTGAGATGACAGAAGAAATAATCAGTGAATCTGAGGATAGACTAATAGAAATTATCCACTCCAAAGAACAGAGAAAAAAGAGGATTGAAGAAAAATAAACAGGGTCTTAGAAACCTTGGAGTCAAGCATTCCAACTTAAATGTAATGGGAGTCCCAAAATGGGGAGAGAGAAAGGAGTAGAAAAAATATTCCAAGAAATAATGGCTGAAAACGTCCCAAATTTAATGAAAAACTTTAACTTACACATCCAAAAGCTCAATGAAATTTGAATAGGATAAACTAAAAGAAAACCACACCTAGACATATGAGGCAAATTTCTGAAAGCCAGGGACAAAGAGAAAAATCTTGAAAGCAGTGAGAGAAAATGACTCATCATATATAGGGGGAAAACAATTAACTAACTAACTTCTAACTTCTCACTAGAAATACTGAAGGCCAGAAAGACAGTGGAATGACTTATTAAAAGGGCTGGGGAAGACGTAGAGAACGGACTTGAGGATACGGGGAGGAGGAAGGGTAAACTGGGACGAAGTGAGAGAGTGGCATGGACATATGTACACTATCAAACGTAAAATAGATAGCTAGTGGGAAGCAGCCGCATAGCACAGGGAGATCAGCTCGGTGCTTTGTGACCACCTGGAGGGGTGGGATAGGGAGGGTGGGAGGGACACACAAGAGGGAAGAGATATGGGGACATAAGTATATGTATAACTGATTCACTTTGTTATAAAGCAGAAACTAACACACCATTGAAAAGCAATTATACTCCAATAAAGATGTTAAAAAAAAAAAAGGGCTGGGGAAAAAATACCATCCTCTTAACCAAGAATTCTATATCCAGTAAAACCATTCTTTGAAAAAGAAACTGAAATAAAGATATTACCAGACAAGCAAAAACTGAGAGAAGATGTTACTAGCAGACTTATTATATTATACTGTTAGATCTACTACAGATTGTCAGGCTATATAAAGAAGCAAGATCCAACTATATACTGTTCACAAGACACACACTTTAGATTCACAGACACAAAGAAGTTAAAACTAAAAGATGGAAAATGATATACCATGCAAACAGTGATCATAAGAGAGCTGGAGTGGCTTATTAATGTCAGACAAAACAGGCCTTAGGGCATAGAATATTCCTAGAGATAAACAGGGACATTTCATAATGGAAAAGGATAGGTATATCCTTTATATATATCTATATATATATGACCACTCATAAATTTACATGTACTTAACAAAAGAGCCCCAACATACATGTAGCAAAAAGGGAGATAACTGAAAGGAAAAATAGATAATTCAACAATTTTAGTTAGAGATTTCAACACTTCACTCTCCATATGTGGTGGCCAGGAGAAATGCCTCAAAGAACTCCACCCACAAGGAACAGACCTGACCAAGAGCCTGAGGTGCTGTGCTGCATTTGCTCCCCGACTGTGCTTCCCACAGGCTACGGCCGGCCAGTTGGAATACTCCATGTCACTGGAATACTAAGGCAGGTCCATTCCTAGGAGAAATGAGGCTCTTCTTATTGTTCACTTTAACTTGAGGACTCCCAGCAGCTTGGCTGAATCTTTCTTAGTCTGCACAGTAGTCTAGCGTGCTTCTGCCCAATCTTCCTTCTCCCTCTCCTTCACTCAGAGCCAGGTCTGTATTGCAGTCTGGGGTCTCTCCCAAGTTTTTCCAGCCCCCTCTTTCCTCTCACAGTCATTACCCCTAATCTTCATGTGTTTAATCCCATCTTGGCATCTGCTTCTTAGAGGACCCAGATTAGCACCACTGGTACCAAGAGTGGTCCAAGAAAATAGGTGGTCAGACAGAGATTTGGAATGGCTCACTTCCTGCCCAGCAGAGGAAGAAGATGCTGTCCTGGTTGGGGAATGGGATGTGGCACAAGATGGTGCCTCAGTTGCTAAAGGTTTCACTGGTGGTGGCCTGTGAAAATGTCCTGGTGGCGGAGAAAGCCGTGGCAGGAGCCATGTTTCAGGCCTTTCAGAAAATATGGGGGACCAGTGCCTACAAAGGCCGGAGTTGGCTGGTTGCTGCTAAGTTGTGACATGCTATTGTTAGCAAGCAGTTAATGGTTAAGTGTGAGAGTCAGAGAACCTCTGGTAGCTTACAAAGAGGTCCTGATTGTAAGGTCGGATCTTAACAGACGGCACCGCGAAACAGAGGAAAGCTTCAAGTGAGCTTTATTAGGGAGCGCTCCCGGGCCAGGTTCACTGGTCCGAGAGAAAGGGGCCAGAGAAGTCGCGCCCGGGCGAGGGTTGGGCAAGATTTTATAGGGGAAGAAGGGAAAGGGGTGTGGTGAATCTGGGAGGGCGCAGGGTATTCCTTATTTGGTGGTCTTTTCAGGTATCCTGGGGGACCGTTAGTACTGCGCCTCGAAAGGGGGGAAGGCTGGGCTGGGTTCGAAGTCCCCAGGTCAGTTTCTGGAACTGGGTGGTCCGGAATGTCTCCAGGGCAGTTTCTGGAACTGGGTGGTCCGGAGAGTTTCGGTCTGATGCAACCTGTGAATCTGATTGTGTTCCCCTGCCTCGGGCCAGTTGGCCTTACACTGATCTTTTGCAGTAGAAGTGCAGGCACATTTGAGCAGCAGGCTGAAGACCTAGTTGTTAGAGGCTCAGAGCTCAGTAGCTGTTTACACTGGTCAGCCAAGGCAGGACCGGCAGGAAAATGTCAGGGCCTTGGTGATAAAAACCTAGGATCCTAAAATATGGGTGGGGACATCTGGATGGGTGCCTTTGAAGATATTGCCTTGGCAACCACCATGCCCCCCGGGGCCCTCTGTGCGCGCAGAGATGGCCCATATTCCTTAAAAAGAGATTTAACACTTCCATTGTGCTGGCAATAGGTGCTCTCCTCAGAAGCTGTCCTCACCCCCACCACCTCCCCTGGCCACCAGGATGAAAACTGGGGCTATGTCAGGCCTGAGTAAATTATACTCAAAATTCTACTTGTGTGTGTATGTGTATGTGTTCCTGGGGAATCGCCTCCTTTTTTTAGCTTTCTCAGTCTGTGACTAAAAATATTTCTGAAACACTAGGTTCCATCACTCAAAGCCTTAGGCCTCTTTGCCACCAGAAACAGCTGTAATTTCATTATGAAGCAGATTTGAACTAATTTTCTCTCCTAATGATCTGGGGAGAGGTTGCTTCCAGATACCAAAGTAACTTTTCAGCAACATACCATTTGAACTCTGAGCAAAAACTAACCTGCTAAATCTGCAATCTCATTTAGCCTCCAACACCAATTAGCACCTCAGTCCATTACCCTGAGGAGAGTCAAACCTGCCATCCTTGGCCACCAGTCTAAATACAAGCCAAGCCACCAGACTAAATGTAGCTACTGCTCTGAGGTTGATGCCATTAGCTGTACTGTCCTCTGCTTCTCCTGTTGACAATTACCAGGGCTGGGACTGGGGTGAGGCAAGGAAGGAGTCTAGAGCAAACACGTAAGGAAGACTTCTTTTTAAGTTCCACCCTACGCTAGCACTTCCTCCATCCAAGAGTCAGAGCCTCCTTACATTTTGCACCCTAGGGGTCTCCCTTGTGTCACGCTAGTCCCCAGCACTGTACATCACCAACCAGGAAGCATCCATTATGGTGTAATAGACAGAGCATCAGCCCCAGGGTGGAGGGGGGAGGGGTAGAAGTAGAAGTAGATTAATTACAGAGAAAGTGACCTTGTAGCTAATTGAGGAAGGTGAAGGAAGTCATTGTAGAAAAGTGGGATGGGCAGGGTGGTAATCTGGTGATAGGAAAAGAAGCAAAGGGTCAGATGCAGGTCTGGGATAAGACCTGGGAACAAAATGAAGCTAAATGGCTTAGAACAAGGAGAGTGAACAAAATAGTGATGCTGGGAGCTGGCTGGGCAAGACAACTGAACTCCTTATTTTATTTAAAGTCTTATTTTCATAGAATCACACTAGAAAATCCTGTTATAAGGTAGGGAGAGAAAATCAGAAAATCCCTATAGAACTAAAATCTATATGTTAATGTTTTCAAAGTCTGGGAAGACTTCTGTGGGCATGTGGGATTTCTGAAGTTGGGCCAGCTAAAATTTAAGGGCCCTTGTATGACTATTATTTTTCTGAGGAAGGGGACGAGCATATGTGCAAAAATCAATATACTGAATTTAACAAAATTAACAACTTGCATTTGGGTACTGTTTTATAGGTTACAAAGTCCTCTGACCATTGTCTTTTTAGTTCTCAAGTCTTTTTTCTGTGCCTTTGCCATTTCTGTTCCCAATTCTGAAAAATCTCTTACCCCTCCTAGACTGCAGGTTGAGACTTAATTTTTGAAACTGCTTTGAGAAATAATTTACGTACCATACAATTCACCAACTTAATGATTCAATGATGGTTCTTAGGCAAAAGTTGTGCAACCATCATGACAATTAATTTTAGAACATTTCCATTACCCTAAGAAAGATATCCTGGACCCATTGGTCGCCACTCCCTATTTATCCCCCAACTTCTCTAGCTGTAGGCAAGCTCTACCTGTAGTTACCTATTCTGGACATTATATTTCATTTTTAGTTTAAAGTGTCCTTGGGGATTAGGAGTCCTTACCTTTGGAATTCCTAATCTCTAAATGGTATGACTCTTGCAATAATCAGGGACCTGTGACAGAAATAGGAGGGAAAGAGAAATGATATTTAACAACCACTATATGCATACCGATATAGATTCGTTATTTTCACAACCATCCTATGAGCCAGGTACCATTTAACAGCTGAAGAAACCAAGGATTATAGAAAGTAAGTAACTTGCCAAAGGTTACAAAGTTAGTAACAAAGCAAGGATGTAAAGCTTGCTTTTCTGACTAGAGCTCACACTGTCTTTGTTCCACTAAATCAGTAGTTCTCAAACTTTGGTGGGCACTAGAGTCAAGTGGAGGGTTTATGAAAGACAAATTGCTTGGCCCCTCCCACAGACTTTCAGGTTTATTACCTCTGGGGTGGGGCCCATGGATTTGCCTTCAGAGGCTGCTGAAGCTGCTCTTTCTGGGACTGTGCTATATCCTGCTGCTTAACAGAACAGTATCTGAGAACAGGATTGATTAAGATCACAGAGCCAGATGCTGAAGTAGCTTTCATATCATCTGGTCATCTTTTCAGAACAGTACTTATGACCTGTCAAAGCAATTGCTGATTGATAAAAGGCAGGAGGTAGTTGGAAAGGCAAAACAGGGAACTAACATGCTGCAGAAGACATACTGAAGTGTGAGAACATTTTTTTCTGGTTGGGAAATGTGATAAGCAATTAGAGAGTTAGCTATGGTGCATGAAGCACCTAGAGGTAGCATTTGTCAGCTGGATGCAAAATGTAAGGTTGCTTGTCTAGTTCAGAACTATAGCTGCTTTAAGGAGAGAAGGCAGGCAGATAGAGGACTGTCAACAGCAAGGTCTTTTCTCCTTCTTTGGCTACAGCTATAGTTGCACACTCATGCTGACTTCATTCCCAAATGTTAACTAGGCCAGAGCTTGATCAGACTGAAATCTGAATTTGTATTAAAAACATTCTCACAGATACTGAGAAAATGTGTTCCCTTGAATCTGTTCTAGCTCTGGATTTTATTGAAAATGTTTGATTTTTTTTTTCTTAGTGGGAGGGGAAAGAGGGCATCTGGAAATCACTTAATCCAGAATCTGCAGTGTAATTGCTAGAGGAGGCTCAAACATGATTTGAACATCCCTAGCTGTGGGATTTGGTGACCAGGCTCCCAAGAGAGGATGACACAGCACAGGGAATAGCACAGACAGCCTGCCTTGCTTTTTAGAGAGCAAATATGCAAAAGTCCTTGCTCAGGTCACCAGTGCTGAGAATACTCTTAATAATTTAAATGGACAAGGGGAACTTCCTTATGTGTAGGTGAGCCTGCCCTAGAGACAGAATAGAGAAAAAACAGCAAAGTGAAAACAGGGAGTGCAGAGTGCAGCTGGATTAGGCCTTTATATAGATAGCTTTTGTTTTTTTTCAGAGCACTTTTTTTTTAAGTTATTTATGTATTTATTTTTGGCTGTGGTGGGTCTTCGTTGTTGCGCGTGGGCTTTCTCTAGTGGTGAGCAGGGGCTACTCTTTGTTGTGGCGTGCAGTGGCTTCTCTTGTTGCAGAGCACGGGCTCTAGGCACGCGGGCTTAAAGTGGTTGTGGCACGCGGGCTCAGTAGTTGTGGCTTGCAGGCTCTAGAGCTCAGGCTCTGTAGCTGTGGCGCACAGGCTTAGCTGCTCCGCGGCATGTGGGATCTTCCCAGACCAGGGATGGAACCTGTGTCCCCTGCATTGGCAGGCAGATTCTTAACCACTGTGCCACCAGGAAAGTCCCCAGAGCACTTTTATGTATATTAACTCATGTCAAATATTATTATTATTAAACAGGGTGCAGATAAGTGTAATGAGTTAGCTCAGTTAATGAGTTAGTTTAACTAGTTAATAGATGCACGTACTAGGATTAGAGGTAGACAGTTACTTGGAATGCCAGGAAAACAAAACATTCAGAAATAATAGTAACCACATAAATGCAATCTAGGGAAAACCACATTTCCTTCCAAAGTGGTAGAAGTGAAGTTTACTTGTTGGTATTTTCTTACCTCTTTCATATTTGTTCATTCATTCATCCATCCATTCATTCAACAAACATGTATTGAGCGCTTCCTATTTCCAATTATTTTGCTCTGTGGGCCTTGGGAATGTAGAAATGAGATATGGTGTCCATTCATTCAACAAATATTTATGAAGGTCCTACTGTGTCTCAGAAATTGTTTTAGGTGCTAGGGATATAGTAGTTAAAAACAGACAAACAGGGGCTTCCCTGGTGGCACAGTGGTTAAGAATCCACCTGCCAATGCAGGGGACATGGGTTCGAGCCCTGGTTGGGGAAGATCCCACATGCCGCAGAGCAACTAAGCCCGTGCACCACAACTACAGAGCCTGCGCTCTAGGGCCCGCGAATCACAACTACTGAAGCCCTCGTGCCTAGAGCCCGTGCTCTGCAGCAAGAGAAGACACCACAGTGAGAAGCCCGCGCACCGAAGCGAAGAGTGGGCCCCGCTCAGCAACAAAGACCCGACACAGCCAAAAATAAATAAATTAATTAAATAAATTAAAAAAGAAAAGATTAAAAAAAAAACTAGACAGACAAAGCAAGAAATGTATAAACCAGTTTGGAGTAACAAAGGGAAACAAGCTATAATAAAAATAATAAAAATGTGATAGAGGATAGGTAGACAACTAGTGTGATGAAACAAGTATAGTACAATGTTAACAGCAGAATCTAGGTGGTGGCTATATCAGTGTTTACTGTAAAATCTTTCAACTGTATGTCTGAAAATTCTTATGATAAAATATTGTAGAAGAAAGTTATAGGAATGATAAAAAAAAAAAGGCAGAGATTTGGGGAAAGTTCATGGAGGACATGGCAGTGTTTTATCCTCTTCTTCCTCTCAGCTACCTAATATCCCCTTAGCTATGAGTCCATCAACTTCCAAATTCCAATAGGCCGTGTCTTGGGCTGTGAAGAGCTCTGCAAAAGTCCGTGAAGATCTTATCTTTTTAGTGGAGAAAAACTTGGAGGAGGAGAAGCAGACACATGAATCAGCTAAAACTCACCCACCCCACAGGCATTTGATAAGGCACCCTTCTAGCTAACCTCTCCCAAATGCCTGCCTCTGGGTACCAGGTAGCTGCTCTCCCCAGCTTAGTTTCCTGTCTGAGCTTCTGTGGAGTTTGGTTTTGGATGGTTACCTGAAATATTTAAAAAGTGAAGCGAACATTTGTTTTTTCTAATACTCAATTTTCTTTAGTAATTTTTTTTCAAAATAATTCTGAATTTTAGGTAACACTAAGTTTTGAAAGAGAATGCTATAGACTTAACTTCTCCTTTAGACTGTAGGACCCCCATCAGCTCATTTATACCAGTCCCAGGTTCACAGGGGCAGCAGCTGTGACTAGTCTAGTCCTCCCTCTCTCCCCTGTGCCCAAACGAAGCTTTCCTTTCCAGTTTCAGCCCTTTAGGGGCTTTTCCTCATAGATCATTTATATAGGGTCTTGTACCTGTGCAGGGTACCACGTTAAGTACTTTAAATACAATAGTTCATTTAATATAATAATCCTAGCATGTAACTGCCATTATTATTCCCATTTAACAGATGAGAACATTGAGCAAGGGAGATTAAGTAACTTGCTCAGGGAACTGCAAGTCAATGCAGAAATCTGGCTCCAGAGGTGGCGCTGTTCTGAGTCATCAGCAGCTACTGCCTTTGTAACCAAGTGCCTAATTCCCCATCTCTGAAAAACCAGTTCACTTAAAGGTATTAATAAGTCAACGTGACATTAAGCATCATTTATCGTTTCCACAGCCCTAACTCCACAGGAACCTCAGTGTTTGGGATTTCAAACTACGGTTAGAAAGGGCGTTGATGTTAGGAGGGAGGGCTTCCCTCAGATGAGCTCCTCAAATTACCTTTCTCTAGGAAGGACTCCAGAGAGTCGCCGTTTAAGGAGGGATGGTGTTTGGGGGTTTCCAAGAGAGGAAATATTTAAAGCCAGAGGCTGACATATTATTTTGGCAAACGGGATGGGAAAAAGAAATCTCATTTTCGCAACACAAGTTTTTAGTCTGGATAATGGGTAAATGACATTAACTCTTTGTTTCATCTTAACCTTCCAAGCTTGTTCTAATTTTGCTTCTCAAACCTGAGGCATCTCCTCCATTATTTGATCTGTCCTTTTAGCTTTTTATCCCTTTTGAAATAGGTGGGAGCATACCCAATTAAAACGCAGAAGGCTCCTTTCTTTTCCCTTGGTCCCGCCGCAGGTCGTCGTCGCGGAAAGGGTTAACCAGGCGGGTTGGGAGAAGGGTCGGGCTCATACCTTTCCCAGAGACCCCAGGCGGCGGCGGCGGGGCCCGGGAGGGGCGGAGGCTGGGGCAGACGCCTCGCCGCCGCTGGCTCGGCGAATAGCAGTGCGCTGTCCGCCCGGATTGGAGCAGCAGCATCACGCTGACCTCTGCCTGGGATGTAAACCGGGGCGGCCACAGCGGGCAGAGGAAGGCTCTCGGCTCCTTCGGGAAAGCCAGCTCCAGCACCGGGATCCGAGCGGTGCGCAGGGAGCCGCGTCAGCCTCGACCTGGGCAGCGCCCAGCGGAGGCTGCGGGAAGCGGAGGGAGCCCGGCGCGGGCGGGGAGCGTGCGTCCGTTCGCACAGGCAGCGGGAGGAGGGGCGGCGCGAGCCATGGCTGGGGACAGCGAGCAGACCCTGCAGAACCACCAGCAGCCCAACGGCGGCGAGCCCTTCCTGATCGGCGTTAGCGGGGGCACGGCCAGCGGCAAGGTACGGCGGGGCCCCGGGGCCGCTCTCTCTTCTCCTCCCCACCTCTCCCCACCCCGGCCGGGGCCCGGCGGCGCCGCATGTGGCCGGCGGCCGCGGGCCATGTCAGTTCCTGCAGCCACCGCGTGGCCCGCGCGCCTCCGCTGCTGGCCGCGCTCCAGTGCAGAGTCTTCCCCGCGCAGACTCCGGGCGCCGCGGCAGCGGATGGGCGGCCGGGGACTCGGGCCATCTGAGGTTCCAGGGGTACTCCGGCCACCGATCACAGGGCTGGCACGCTCCCCGGCGGCGGTAATTCGTGGCCGGGGTCCTATGGGGGAGGGGCAGAGAAAGCGGATGCTTATTGTTTTGCAAGTCCGTCGTGGGGGAGAGGGCTTTAAGCGGGGTCCTCTACGAATCCCCGGTACACCCGTCTTCCCTCGGCCTGGCGTTGATGTGCTCGCCCGGCGACGCAACCCCGGTGCCGGGTCGGAGCGAGCCGGGTAGCCCGACCGGGAGGGCTGCGAGAACGTGACGCGGCGTCCCGGGGAAGGGGAGCCCCACTTGGGCTGGACGCCGGTGCCGGGCACTGCAGAGGTTTTCGGGTAAAATCCCGAGAGCCAAATAGGCGAGGTGACATCAGTGAAATGATCATAGTCGGGGCTTCTCTTTTTGGGGGGTTTTAAGAGGAAACGCGGTCGGCTTCAATGAGAAAGTTGTGCTGGCCCCATGCTCTTAGATGTCTGGGGCCGTACGCGTCTTGCATCCGCGGAAGGAGGTCGTTCTCTAGCTGTCTGACTCCTCTAGGAGCCTGCTTTCTTTGTTTTTTCAGCAAGGCAAGGAGAGACTAGGGATATGCTTTCCTAGCTTTGCCCGCGGCTTTTTCTGCAGGTGGAGAAGGGTAGAGTCCTCTCAGATAGTTTTCTTTGCTCCCCTGCCTTTAAGATGTGGCTACTTGTTTACCCTACTGTTACTCTACTGTTTAACAAGTTCATTTGGTGCCCGGGCTCCTCAAGGGGAGCCTGCGAGAAATAGGTGCTGCGCGCTGGGTTTGGCGAGGTGGGATGATGCCTCCGAGGGTCAAGGAGAGCGGAGCAGGAAGGCTGGTTGGCGCCATGAGAAGCGAGCCACGAGGTTTTTGCTCCGGAGCAGACTCTGCCGTAGCCCCTCCTCCATTTTGGTTTTACATTTTTCCCTCCAGGTCTGGACTACTTTGGCGCCCGGGGCCCAGGCACGGCAGCTGGCGCTATGGAACTTCTTTATTGATTAGTTAATCTCGACTGTAGCCCCCAGGGCTTGGGATCTGCCTGCTTTATGTCGCAGAAGTTTATGTTGAATTTGCCCCTGGTTGAATACCTTTTTTAATTTTTAAAAATTTTACATGTTTTTTATTGGTACTATTACTAGTAAGTCAAAGCCAAACCAGGATGCCAGCTCTTTTAGGAAATGTACCTGTTATATTAGAATTTTCTCAGTCCCCCTCCGCACCCCCCCCCCGCCCTTTCCATAGTATATTCGTGTTATGTGGGACCTTTTTTGTTGTTGATGGCCGTATTCCCAGCGCTCCTAGCACGATGCCTGGCTAGTTGGACCCAAATATTAACCTGAGATCCAGCCCTCCTAGGGGGAAAGGAGACCGAAACTGGCAGATGAGTGTAGCATTTAGAAACAAAATGACCTTGGTAATCATCTAAATAATTTAGTCACTACAGAGGCGGAAACTAAGATCCTAAAAGGTGAACTAACTCGCTTCTTATTATTGTGCGTTCCTCAATCATCACCTTTTCTCAGTGGATAATCAGTATAAATGTGTATTTCTGTAACGTGTCAAGTAGGAGCTAGGAATGAGCCATTAAGGGAACTCTTAACTCTGCTGTCCCTATTTCTCATCAAGGAGGAAGATACTTCTAAGAAAGGGTCTATTTTCATGCAGTTTTTAAAGCATGTTGTATCTTTTGGGCATTAACAAATACTTTGTCATTGTAAGATTTTATAATGTTTTTGTTATTAAGAAAAAATCCAAAGGAGCATTGGACTTCAAAAATTCTTTACTGCAGTCAGTTTGCTGCAATTATGTCTTGATTCTTTAGTCCAGTCTTTAGTGCCTTTTCTCCAAGGAATTTGAAGTTTTTGTTTTTTTGTTTTTTTTTTTAAAGGATGGTCAGCATTAACAAACTGGACCTCCTTTGGAAGCCTCAAGTCTGAACATTGTGGTACAGGAGGGCCTGGAAGCAAAGTCGATACTCTACCCCCTGCATATTTGCTCTGTGCCTGTTAAAGGAATTTGGGAGAAGGCAAAGGGCCCAAGGACATCAACAAAAAAGGACAGTTTTAGAGCTAGAAGGAACCTCGGAGGCCCTGGAGTCCAACACTTCATCTCATCACTTACGGATGAGAAAAATAATGAATTCAGATCATATATTTGTCCCAGCTATTGGCCTTGTTTAAGAAGAATTGACTAAGGCATGCCCGGAGAACACAAGTTTACACTTTCAACCTGGAAAGGGGCTACTTGGAAATGGCTACAGAATGGTTTCAGAGGTACTTGACCCAAAAGGAAATGGAAATGCAGATTGCTTTGTACTCAGTGGCCTGGCAATATAGATCTTGATTGCTTTCTCCCCTCCTTTATAAGAGAAAACAACTCCCTGTTCAGCTTCTCTTGAGAGCTCTAATTTGTCTCAATGTTGTTGTTGCCCTGAGTTAACAAGTATTTTATCTTAGCCTAAATTAGTTTGGTTGTAGAAGGCAAAAATAGCGATTGTGGTTATATATTACATTTTTGTTTGTTTGTTTTGGCCATGCCACACAGCATGTGGGATCTTAGTTCCCCCACCAGGGATCGAACGCGCACCCCCTGCATTGGAAGCGTAGGGTCTTAACCACTGGACCGCCAGGGAAGTTCCATACATCACATTAAAGTTTGTTTTATACATGAAGATTAATTAGGACTCTAGAGTAAGCTTTGCTAGGCTGACATGGCAAATCATTCTTAAAAACTCACCTTAAAATTGTGGTGGGGGCTTCCCTGGTGGCGCAGTGGTTGAGAGTCCGCCTGCAGATGCAGGGGACACGGGTTCGTGCCCCGGTCCGGGAGGATCCCACATGCCGCAGAGCGGCTGGGCCCGTGAGCCATGGCCGCTGAGCCTGCGCGTCCAGAGCCTGTGCTCCGCAACGGGAGAGGCCACAACAGTGAGAGGCCCGCGTACCGCAAAAAAAAAAAAAAAAAAAAATCACATTCTCGTATTTCCTCCTAAAGGACAAGTCTAAGAGAGCAAGAAGTAACACTGGATGGGGAAAAAAAACAGTTTAAACTTCTTTACCTGAATATATATCCATGACTTTAGGTGCCATTCCCTCTCCTCTTTATTTTTGCTGTTTACTGCGCTGTGACTTCTTCGCCAATTAAAATAGCTTCTCAGTCTGCACTGCCATCAGAGCGGTCTTCCTTAGTGTAGCTCTGACTGTGCCACTCTCCTTTTTGGAAACCTTGGATGCCTCTTCACTGCCCAGGCTATAGGTCAGATATTTCAGCACAGTGCACATCCCCCTGGCCCCCAAATGTGGTCCCAGACTATTTATTTATTTATTAAAAAAATTTTTTTTAAATAAATTTATTTATTTATCTATGGCTGTGTTGGGTCTTCCTTGCTGTGCGTTCAGGCTTTCTCTAGTTGCAGTGAGCGGGGGCTACTCTTTGTTGCAGTGTGTCGGCTTCTCATCGTGGTGGCTTCTCTTGTTGTGGAGCACAGGCTGTAGGCGCGCAGGCTTCAGTAGTTGTGGCTTGCGGGCTGATAGAGCACAGGCTCAGTAGTTGTGACGCATGGGTTTAGTTGCTCCTCGGCATGTGGGATCTTCCCGGACCAGGGCTCAAATTCTGTGTCCCCTGCATTGGCAGGCAGATTTCTAACCACTGTGCCACCAGGGAAGTCCCACCAGACTATTTTTCCACTCTTGTCCCGCTTCCCCACACCCAAATGCACACACACACATCTGTGGAACTTCTTTCATTTATACTTTTGCTCCTGGTCTTCTCTCTGGAATGGCCTCTAATCCTTTCAAGGTTTCAGTTTTGTTAATACTTCCCTCAGGGAACTTTGTTATCCATTTTCTTAATCAGAATTATTTTTTGTCTCTAATGCTTCCATAGTTTCACCACATTTTGCCTAGTGCTGGGGTTATTTGTTGACTGCTTCCCCCGCTATAGTAAAAGTTCTATAAGAGCGTCTCATTTATTTCTGCCTTAATGACCATTACAGTGTTTGATACAGTGTTTGTTGAACTGAGTTAGGCAGACCATCATTTGTAATTATCCTTTTATTCTTTTAATTCATAAGACTATTTGAATTAGGCTTTGAAGCCACAGTTGAAACCATGTTTAACTGTGCTATTCGTGTTGCAGTGACTAGACAGTAAAAAACCCCGCTGAACCCTAATACTGTACATTGGTATTGCTTATTCAGAGCCTAGCATTTAATTAGTATGTACTAAATGAACATTTGTTGAATGTCATTGTGAAGAATACTGTATTATGAGGAAGTCAGGTCGTAAGGAAATATGAGAGAAAGTCTGTCAGTATTTTATAGTTGCAAGCTGCTTAAACAGCTCATCAAGCCAATTTATCATTAAAGCATTTCCTTATCTCTTCCTTTTGAAGTGGGGCAGGTGTCTTCCCCACTGATGGATAACACTGGAAGGTGTTAGGAGAATTTTTGACTTGCCTGAGGTCATGTAGCTAGTAAGTGATAGAACTTGGATTGGAATCCAGGTTTTTCCTTTACTAAAGCTATGCCTGTTTTGAACTTTCTCCACAAGCAGGGACCAGCCCTCGGACGTATTTTGAGGGAGGTCAGTAGGACAGTGTATGAATAATACAGACCAAGAGAGGACATTGCAGTCCCCTCAGAGGTGGGGGCTGTCACCTCAGCTCTGCCTGACCATGAGTCAGCATCTGCTTTTGGAGCGCTCTGGAATGCTCCCTGGACCTCCGGCTCCGACTCCCATTGCTGGGTTCCTGGAACCTCGGCAGCCATCCCCATCCGGCCAGATCACTCATTCCGCACCCTCCCTCCATCAGGTGCTCCCAGAACCATGGGACTGCTTTGGTTCTTTTGCTGTTTTTCTCGGAGCTGGCATTGTCTGCTTTGTACCGCCTCAAGCTGCTGCCTGGGAGGTCTGACGGGATCTGGCCCTGCTGACCTCCTGCCACTCTCCCCTTTGCTCTCGATTCCAGCCACATCCCCAGCTTGGCCCATCATGTTTCCCCCTGCCCAGGGCTCTTCACACTTGCTGTTTGCTCTGCCTGAAATTCCCCTCTTGTTCACTGTGCCAGTGCCTAGCACATGCCTGCCAGAATGAAGCCCAAGCAGCAGGTCTTGCTGCTGCTGCCTTTCCTCAGCTGCTGCCTCATTTCTTGTTGGAAAGTCTTTGAAGTGTGTTTCTGATGCACACTGTCTGTGGTCACCTAACTCCAGCTCACTGTACCTGTAGCATTTGCTTAGGTCTTCTGCCTGATATTATTTCTTTCTTATTTTTTTTAAACATTCCCACCAACAGTGTAGGAGGGTTCCCTTTTCTCCAGCATTTGTTGTTTGTAGACTTTTTGATGATGGCCATTCGGACCAATGTGAGGTGTGATACCTCATTGTAGTTTTGATGTACATTTCTCTAATAATTAGTGATATTGAGCATCTTTTCATGTGCCTGTTGGCTATCTGTATGTCTTCTTTGGAGAAATGTCTATTTAGGTTTTCTGCCCATTTTTTGATTTTTTTTTTTTATATTGAGCTGTATGAGCTGTTTATATAATTTTAGAAATTAATCCCTTGTCAGTTGCATCATTTGCAAATATTTTCTCCCATTCTGTAAGTTGTCTTTTCTTTTTTCTTTTTTTTAAAATTATCTTTTGAGTTATGTTGCTTTATATATATATATTTATTTTAAGATTTCATTTTATTTATTTTTGGCTGCGTTGGGTCTTCATTGCTGCGCGCGGGCTTTCTCTAGGTGCGGTGAGCAGGGGCTACTCTTGGTTGCGGTGAGCAGGCTTCTCATTGCGGTGGCTTCTCTTGTTGCGGAGCACGGGCTCTAGGCATGCGGGCTTCAGTAGTTGTGGCTCGCGGGCTTTAGGGTGCAGGCTCAGCAGTTGTGACACATGGGCTTAGTTGCTCCACGGCATGTGGGATCTTCCTGGACCAGGGCTCGAACCTGTGTCCCCTGCATTGGCAGGGGGATTCTTATCCACTGCACCACCAGGGAAGTCCTGTAGGTTGTCTTTTCATTGATATTATTTCTTTGTTGAGTCTTGCTCTCATGAGGTCCTGTGATGGAGACAGGTTGTGTTTGGGAATTTCATGGCTGAAGACCTGGCCTTTTTTGCTAGTGGGATCTGAGATGGTGCTGTTGGAATTGCTTAAGATCTCTAAGGTCTTTTAGACGTGTGTCTCAATTTTTTAAATCAATAAAAACGTTTGAATGTATATTCTGTGTGTGTGTGTGTGTGTGTGTGTGTGTGTGTTTATGTGCTTTCTTGTCCATTAAACTTTTTATCATTAAACCAATTTATCATTAAAGCATTTGATTATCTTGTTATTGTAATGTGTCATGTATCTGAATATGCAAATTATGTAAGTATAATCAATGTAATTAAAAACAAAAATAGGGATAATGAAAAGATAAGAAAAATGAGATAAACACTTAAAATTGTGGTTTCTTTAGCAGTATAAAGACTTTTGGTTCTTACTGAATGTTTTATTTTTAAAAATCTTATTTCAAATGTGGTGATTCATGAATCTTGGATGATCTTGGTGATATTACTCTTAGTGATAATATAAGGCTGAAAGTTTGGTTCTAAGTTAAGTATCATGAATCTTGATTTCATGACTGTATTTTAAAAAGTTATTCCCCAAAATGATCCAAGTACAGGAAACTCATCCTTTGCAGTATTTATAAAATCATGAGAGTCCCATCCCCCAATTATGCAGCTAGAAAATTTTCATCGTCCTTGTTGTCCATCAGCTGTTTTTGCAAACCAAGATGCTCCATTTAATGTTTTCTTTCTTTTTTTTTATACAGCAGGTTCTTATTAGTTATCCATTTTATACATATTAGTGTATATATGTCAATCCCAGTCTCCCAGTTCATCCCACCACCACCATCCCGTGTGATCACACATTTCATTTTGGTGGAGCATTCATTTTCACAATAATAGTGACAGAAGATTCTACCACTTGCTTTTTGTATGACTTGTGGCACATTACTGTAGAGCTTTGGTAAGGTAAGAATTTTGCCTGGTACATACATGGTAGAAGCATAAGAATTTTGTGTGTGTGTTGTTGAAGTTGAGTTGTGCTTCTTTATTACTTTAATGAGGCTGGAAGTATGCTGTCTGGTCTGATATCCATACCTCCCTTCCCCTCAGCTGAAGAGCTGTTTTGTCATATCTCAGCAAACATCCTCTGTTTGTTTGCCTGTCCTGTAGGCAGTCCGGAGTTCTGCAGTTGTCTGTAGGATTGCCTCCTCCCGCATGGTGGAGGGTGAGCTCTGTCTCTGTGCAGGTTGGTAGTCTCTCTCAGGCTCTACACAGAGCTTGTAGTAGAATGGGATGCTAAGAGTGCTGACCTGTGATTTTGGACTATGGTCTTTAAACATGTTTGCATCCATTTCTGCTAAGAGAATTTTGGAGAATTCTTTATCCCTGTCACATGGTTTTGACATCAGTTTCTTTTATCACATGAGTAAAGAGTAGCAAAATATGTAATTTCTGATATAGTGTAAATGTTGACGTTTTAAAATAATTGTTTCCTTCTCTTAAATGTGCTCTAAATACTGTAATAATTTGACCTATTACCATCCATTTAAGAAATACATGAATAAGCTCTTCATTGAATCAGAAATGTTAATTTTTCATTTTTTTCTCCTTGAAATCTTATTTCAATTCCACTTCCTCCACAAAATGTTAATTTGTTTTTGTGCTTGAAAATTTTTTATCGATCACTCTGTCATCCTTCTGCAACAGAAATATGTATGTACATTGGAATGATCTTTATTTCCTGTTCTCATAAGTCTCTTCAGTGTTAATTTCCTTTGGATTGCATCAGTATGGTTATTAGCATAAATTAATCAGATCAAGTAGATATACATTTTGGTAAGTAATTAGACACAAAAGGTAGAATTATGTTGGAAAGCAACTTGATGAGACAGGTGGAGCTCCCCCACCCAATTACTTCATGTATTGGGGGATGATTACTACTTAATGCTAGAATAAGATGTTTTGCTTGTTTAGATGTAAACTTTGAGAAACCTTGTTGACGTAAGTAGATGGGAATGGAAGAACTTCTTGTTATATCAAGGTCACCCAGTTTTCATCTTTCTATTTATATGTCAGAACCTGATGTGTATTTATGAATCAGCCAGCTTGCCACCCACCTCCCTTTAATTTTATCGAAAGCAGAAAACTGGAAACCTCCAGAATTGTAAAAGCATTTGTTACCCACTCGTTGGGTCATTCACTTTTTAGTAACGGCACTAGTATCTCAAATCAGTGTATGGCCACTAATTTAGGAAACTTGCATTCCGGTCCAACTTTGCCAGTTACTTATTAGGTATATTCATCTATAGAAGAGGGTCCTTTCAGCTCTTAGTGTTTCACAATTCCACAGCTTGCCTTGAGTATCCTATAATTGTTTTCTCACTACCGGTCACACAGATCAAGTACTTTTCAAATCTTCACCTCCGAACCTCTATGACGCGGTTGGCATTTGTCATCTTTTGGTGGGGTTCTGAGGCACTGTCAACTCTTGGCCCTTGCCAACATCCACCTGAACTGGATTTCTCGTAGGTCCTGGGGCCCTGTGTGCTTCCTCTCACAGATAGATGTTGCTTCTTTTCCCTAGAGTTCCTTCCTCCCTGCATCCTCCTTCCTTTTCCTTACCCGGATAGCCCCTGCTCATCTTTCCGTTGGTGTCTCTGTCTCCTAGGCAGTCCTCCTAGGCTGGCATGATTGAGTGTCCCTCTGCTGTGCTGCTGAAGTGTCCTACCAGACCTCCGTTGTAGAATTCTCCCCCACCCAGGGCAGTCCTTGTCTTCGTCTCTAGACGGAGCTCTCAGCATCAGGGACTATGTTTACCACACTGTTGCCTGAGTGAGGCTCACACGTGGGCTAACAACAGTCTGTGTGAGTTCTCAGTGTTTGTTAAATAACCAAACATTAAGGACTCATCTGTAACTCCCTGACATCTTCACTTAGATGTATAACAGGAATCTCAATACGTCCAATATTTAAGTCCTTGCGCTTCCCTCAGATGTGCTCAACCTGCAGCCTTCCCCATCTTAGTTGACATTTTCAGCCTTCTAGTTGCTCAGGCCTAAGACTTTGGAGCCATTCTTGACTCCTCTTATGTTCACTTGTATCCAGTCCATTAAGGAATCTTGTTGACCCTACCTCCTTACCTACATGTCCACAATCTGACCACTTTTCATCTCCACTGCTTCCACTCTGATCCAAGCCACCAGCATCTCTCAGCTGGGTCACTGCAGTAGAATCCTGACTCATCTCCCTGATCTACTCTTGTCTTCCGTCTATACTCTGTTCTCATCGTAGCAGCCAGAGTGATTCTGTTAAAATGAAGGAAGGTTGGGCTTCCCTAGTGGTGCAGTGGTTGAGAGTCCGCCTGCCGATGCTGGGGACACGGGTTCGTGCCCCGGTCCAGGAAGATCCCATGTGCCGCGGAGCGGCTGGGCCCATGAGCCATGGCCGCTGGGCCTGCGCGTCCGGAGCCTGTGCTCCGCAACAGGAGAGGCCACAGCAGTGAGAGGCCCATGTACCGCAAAAAAAAAAAAAATGAAGGAAGGTTGATTAGCAGTTTCCCTGCTTCTGCTCACAACCTTGCAGTAGCTTCCCATTTTACTCTCAATAAAAGCCAAAGTCCTTACAAAGATCCACAGGGTCCTACAAATGGGCCTTTGCATTGGCTGTTCATTCTGTGGGGACAGCACTTCCTTCAGACATCGGAATAGTTAACTCTCTCACCTCCTTGGTCACCTTATTTAGAATTGCACCCAGTAGACACTCAAATATTTGTTGAATCAATGGATGAAGAGTGCGTTATTTCCTTGCTCAGTTATCCCTTCTAATACTAGTTTTCAGCACTTAAACCCAGTTGCTTTGGCTGTTGCTGGGAGATCACTGTCCCTTTGCTGGTCACATTTGTACTTCCTCTTGGACATCACTTTACCAGGATAGGATTGTGGGCACATTGCCAACCACAGAGCTCGGCGTCAGTGTACATTCTAGATGGCTTCGGTGCCTGTTTAATGGCGCACTTAAAAAATATATAATGAACGTTAATATCTCGCTGTCAAATTCATATTAGGGATGCCACCTAATTTTGTTTAATGAAATGCTTGTTGATATGAACTAGATTTTTACTTTAACTCAAGAAATGCTAGAAGAGTAGATCTTTTAAACCAAAACGATTATCTTCTCTATCTTAGAGGAAGGTAGATGCATCATCTTTTGAGAAAAACTCTCTCTGCTTTGGGCAGCTTGCATTCCTCTGAATATAGGCCTTTCATAGCATGGATTGGAGTTGCAGAAGTGCTGAGCAGAGCCATAGGGTGGGAAAACATGGTTGCTTTTTAGGTTCTTTTGAGTTTAGTGTGGCTTGTAGGCAACAGAGTGTGTCCTTACTGAATTAGAGAGATTCGACATGACAGACACTGTCCAAAGCTATGTGTGTAATTTTGTATTGTCCCATTGGGGTTATTAGTGTTCTTCCTTTCATCAACACAGATGAGACATAATTATATGTATTACAAACTTCAGTTTCTGCTGTAAAACAGCAGTGTTAAGATCTGAGATGCTACTATTTAAAATGTTTTCTCTTTTTCGACAAAAGAAATGCAGATACTTTGTAAACTGAAACAGTTGAGGTCTTCACTGCTCTAGTAAATTTATGATGGGACTGATAATAAGTAGTTCTGCGCAGGAATAGAACTTGGAACCCGGGGCAAATACCCAGGAGCCACGGGTAGCCTGCCGCATCTGTGCAGCTCATGAGTTAGCACCTCTACCAACAGGTGCATTGGAATCAGCCTGGCATTTATCAAAGCAGCTGTGGTATGACTGCCCTTTGTCTCAGTGGAAGGTTTCTTTTCTTTTTTTTTAATTTTTATTTTTTTGGCTGTGTTGGGTCTTCATTGCTGCGCGGGGTCTTTCTCTAGTTGCGGCGGGTGGGGACTCTTCTTCCTTGTAGTGCGTGGGCTTCTCATTGCGGTGGCTTCTCTTGTTGCGGAGCACGGGCTTCACTAGTTACAGCACATAGGTTCAGTAGTTGCAGCATGTGTGCTCTAGAGCGCAAGCTCAGTAGTTGCGGCGCACGGGCTTAGTTGCTCTGCGGCATGTGGGATCTTCCCGGACCAGGGATCAAACCCGTGTCCCCTGCATTGGCAGGCAGATTCTTAACCACTGCACCAGCAGGGAAGTCCCAGTGGAGGGTTTCTGAGGACCTGTTTCTGTTGTATGGTGTATTGGTTGTCCGCGCAAACTTTCTCCAGAATTTCTCCAGTAGTTGAGTTTGGTGAGGAGATTGGTTAAGAGCCCTACTGTTTCAGGTGGGCTGCATTTCCTGGGGACCTGTTGATTTTTCTAATGAGCTAAAACATGCATTAAAAGTTTATTTTATTTTATTTTATTGAAGTACAGTTGATTCACAATGTTGTGTTAATTTCTGCTGTACAGCAAAGTGATTCATTTATACATATATTTATACATTCTTTTTCATATTGTTTTCCATTATGGTTTGTCACAGGATATTGAATAGAGTTCCCTGTGCTATACAGTCAGACCTTGTTGTTTATTCATTCTATATATAATAGTTTGCATCTGTTGATCTCAAATTCCCAATCTTTCCTCCCCCCCACCCCCCCTTGGCAACCACAAGTCTGTTCTCTGTGTCTTTGAGTCTGTTTCTGTTTCATAGATAAGTTCATTTGTGTCATATTTTAGATTCCACATGTAAATGATATGGTATTTGTCTTTGTCTGACTTCACTTAGCATGATAACTCTAGGTCCATCCATGTTGCTGCAAATGACATTATTTCATTCATTTTTATGGATGAGTAGTATTCCATTGTATATTCGTACCACATCTTTATTCATTAATATGTCGATAGACGTTTAAGTTGTAAAACATGCTATTTTAATTAGTCAGTGGCTTCATTTTCCTCTACCCCCCTTGTAGAGAAAGTAAATTTTTTTTTTAATATTATTAATTAATTTATTTTGGTTGTGCTGGGTCTTAGTTGCGGTGTGCGGGCTCCTTAGTTGCCACACGTGAACTCCTTAGCTGTGGCATGCATGTGGGATCTAGTTCCCTGACCAGGACCGGGCCCCCTGCATTGGGAGCATGGAGTCTTAACCACTGCACCACCAGGGAAGTCCTGAGAAAGTAAACCTCTGAAAGCATAAGTAGCAGACGACGGAGTGACACATAGCAATTGAATAAGGGGCAGTGAGTATTCTTCTGAAGGCATTGCAGGCAGAGCCCTCCTTGTGTGACTCTGGAGGACACAAGCTAGAGGCTGTGCTGGATTGACCATTTGGGTTCCGGAGGGACACAATCACGGGACGTCATGCTGGAAGTGGAAAAGCTTGTGTTTTCTACATCTGAGAAGAGCTAATCTCCAGCCTGCCATGAGGCTCCTTTTGCAGGTCTTTGTGGGGTTCAAGGTCTTGGTGTGATAGAATCAAAGCTTTATGATGTCTCTCCTTGCAGCAGGGATTGCAGTAGATCTCCAGTAGGTCCAGACAGCTCGATGGGCTTTGGAGTCAGCGTGCTTGTGTTAACGTCCCAGTTCCACCACTCTTCATCTGTTTCTTCTGAACCCCTTTCTCCATCTGTGAAAAGGAGATCATGTCTCGTTTGGAGAGTTGCTAGGATTCCATGGGAAGGAGCAGAAGTACATACATCGCAGGGAGTCTACAGGGGACCTGTTCGCCTGCACCGTGGTTCCTGCTCTGCAGCAGCCGTGCTGTCACTGCAGGCTCTTTGGCCATCCTGCTGACACTTCTGACCAGCACGGCTCCCTGAGCACATGAGCCTGGTGCTGTCCAGGCGTTGCGGTGTTGATAGTGATGAGGACCCATTTGGGCATTGTGATTCCTACCTGCTAACCGTGGTGCTGTCTCCTTGAGGCCATGGCCTGTCCTCTTTGCTGATAAGGCCATGACTAGTCAGATGTTGACTTCTCAGTGTTCTTTTTCTCATCCCCAACTTGCTGGAGGCCTTAGCGATCCTGTTCTGTAGCTGTTAAGATGGACTTGTTTTATAAAGTGTAGTTATGGGGGAAAAAAAAGCAATTAATTAACATACCTTTTTTTTTTTGGCTGTGCCACGTGGCTTGTGGGAACTTAGTTCCCTGACCAGGGATCAAACCTGCGCCCCCTGAAATAGAAGCATGGAGTCCTAACTGCTGGACCGCCCGCCAGGGAATTCCCTAACGTTACTTTCTTTTATTTCTTTTGCGGTACGCGGGCCTCTCACTGTTGTGGCCTCTCCCATTGCGGAGCACAGTCTCCGGACGCGCAGGCTCAGCGGCCATGGCTCACGGGCCCAGCCGCTCCGCGGCATGTGGGATCTTCCTGGACCGGGGCATGAACCTGTGTCCCCAGCATCGGCAGGCGGACTCTCAACCACTGCGCCACCAGGGAAGCCCTTAACATTACTTTCTTAAAAAAAAAAACAAAAACCCTTTTAATTAAAAATACAACATACAGGAATGGGTGTAAATTACAAGTGTGTGGTTCAGTGAATTAATCACAAAGTGACTGCACTTGTGTAGGTACTCGCCCAAGTTAAGAAATATATTGTGACCAGCATCACTGCAAGTCCCTTGCCATCACTACCCTCCTGTCAATTGTCTCTTGATTGTCTGCTAGATGCGAGGCAGTGTTTCATAGCTGTAGAGTTACCACGTATGACTTGTGGGACTCTAGGAACTTGGTCTAGTATAGGAGATACATGCATATGAAAATAAAGCCACTGACGCTTTCACCCTTGTCTGCCTCTGAGAGAAAAGGTCGTGTCTTCCATTCATTGGTTCATTCTGTAAATATTTATTGATTTCTGACAAAGGGCCAGGCACACTGTTAAGTACTGGGACCACAACAGTGATTAGATAAAGCCCTTGACCTCCTGGGGCTCACATGTCTAGGTCTGACTCACGGGTGCTAACCTACTACCCAACCACGTGGTAGGTGTTTAATAAATGTCTTCCAAACCCAACTAAATATAATCCCTTTACTCTTCTCCTATGGCATTTACCCTTTTGTAGTACTGTGCTCAGCTGTTAGACCTCTGACTTTTTTCCCCCCGTATTTTAAAGCATTTTTATTTATTTATTTTTGAGATATAGTTGACTTATAGTATTATATTAGATCAGGTGTACAATATAGCAATTCAAAATTTTTGTAGACTATACTCCATTTATAGTTACTGTAAAATATTGGCTATAATCCCTGTGCTGTACAACATATCCTCGAAGCTTATTTATTCTATTCATAGCAGTTGGTACCTCTTAATACTCTACCCCTATCTTATCGCTCCCCGCTTCCCTCTCCACACTGGTAACCACTAGTTCTCTCTATCTGTGAGTCTGTGGGTTTTTTTCTGTTATATTCACTAGTTTGTCTTATTTTTTAGATTCGACATATAAGTGATAACATACGGTATTTGTCTTTCTCTAACTTATTTCACTAAGCATGATACCCTCCAGGTCCATCCAAGACCTCTGACTTCCAGATTCCAGGATCCTGGAATGCAGGTTGTCCATCTTTGTATTCCTAGTCTCTTGCATAGAAAGGACTTCGGTCTGATTATTGAAGGTGTGACAAGTGCCGAATAAATGGTACAGTCAGCAAGTGTTGTCAGAAGTTAAGAGGAGTTGGAGAATGTTAACGGCTATGGTAAAGCTTTTCTTGCTAAAGTCACCAATAATCACCTGGTCCCTAAGGCCCGTTAAAGCTGTTGATTCCTTAGTTTACTCTTCTGTAACAATTGACAATGACCAATTCCTCTGACGAACGTTTCTTTTTTTAATTAATTTATTTTTTTACTTTTGGCTGCGTTGGGTCTTCGTTGCTGCACGCGGGCTTTCTCTGGTTGCCGCGAGCGGGGGCTGCTCTTGGTTGCGGTGAGCAGACTTATCATTGATCGAGGTGGCTTGCCTTGTTGCAGAGCACGGGCTCTAGGTGTGCGAGCTCAGTAGTTGTGGCACATGGGCTCAGTAGTCATGGCTCGTGGGCTCTAGAGCGCAGGCTCAGTAGTCGTGGCACATGGGCTTAGTTGCTCTGAGGCATGTGGGATCTTCGCAGACCAGGGCATGAACCCATGTCCCCTGCATCGGCAGGCGGATTCTTAACCACTGCGCCACCAAGGAAGTCCCTGGGGAAAGTTTTTAGATTTTACCACTCTAGGCTGACTTTCTTCCTGTCTCATGGTTCTTCCATTTCTGAGGGTTTTTTCTGCCTGTGAATGTGTCATGCCTCAGAACCCCCTCCTTAGCTCACTGGTTTGTACCCTCTGCATACTCTGTATCCTCCATTTGTTGGTGACTCCCAGGTGATTTCTTGCCCTGAGCCTGTTCCTGGGTTCCTTTCCCACTTATCCAGCTGTCTCCTGGGCATTGCCCTTTGATGTTCATGAACTAAGTTTATTCAGGACTAGACACCTAGTCACTAGTACCCAGTCTCAACTGCTTCCAGCCACAGGTGCTGCACTACCCATATTTTCCCTCCGCAGAAATGCATGGGAAAGAAACCTCAAGTCATCTCTCTCCAGCGCTCCTCCATCCTCCCACACCCTTCCTGGCTCCTGGGGTCCCACCAGTTCTACTTGCTGAATTTCCCTTGGAATTACCCCCACCCTCCCTCGCCTGCATCCATCATTTCTTGCCTGGATAACTCTCCAGTGGTTGACTTCCCAGCCGCCAATCTGGACTTCTTTCAAGACATTCTCCACACTGTTGCTAGAGTGATCATGCCTGTCACTCCCCAGAAATGCTTTAGTGGCTCTTCTTTGCCTTCAGTCTTGCTGTCAGCATTGCCTCCCACCTAAGCAATGGTTTAGTCTCTCCAGGCTTACTTCCTGTTTCTCCCCATACATACACCATGCCTGTCCTTTCCAACCCAGATGTCAGTTCCCAGATCTTGGACGGCTCACCTCCACACCTCTGGACGTGTGGCTGCTGCTTCTTCACATGTTGTCCCCTCCCCTTTTGTCCGGTCCCTTCAAAGCCCTGGGAGGTGTTCTCTGGCCGTCCACTGTGCTCTGAATTGAGGTTCCGATCCTGTCTTCTCTTCCCTCTAGCACGCTGTTCGCTGTTTGCTTATTTTTCTTCCCAGCAGACTGAGTTTTAAAAGCAAAGTCTTTCATCTCTACTATACCTAGAATATCATAGGTATGAGGGTTTTCTTTGTTTTTGTTTGTTTTGTTTTTTGCTTTGCTACGAGTGTAGGGTTGAGTTATGTATGGGTTCACCTGGATAATTTTTTTTTTTTCATTCTAACATCAGAATTTGAGATCTGAAAAGTTAATCTCACATATATATAGTTCTTGGTTGGTGTGGCACAGATGTTCATGGCAGTTGCTCTCTGCAGAGCTGAACATTAAACTAGTGTTGGTAGGAAGTATACTAGCAGGAGGCACACTTGTTGATTTTTTTTAGTAATTTATAGCCAGGCCTTTTTTTAAAAAAAATTAATTAATTTTTTGCTGCATTGGGTCTTCAATGCTGCGTGCGGGCTTTCTCTAGTTGCGGTGAGCTGGGGGCTACTCTTCGTTGGGGTGTGTGAGCTTCTCATTGCGGTGGCTTCTCTTGTTGCGGAGCACGGGCTCTAGGCATGTGGGCTCAGTAGTTGCGGCTCACAGGCTCTAGAGCACAGGCTCAGTAGTTGTGGTGCACGGCTTTAGTCACTCTGCGGCATGTGGGATCTTCCCAGACCAGTTATCGAACCCGTGTCCCCTGTATTGCCAGGTGGATTCTTAACCACTGCACCACCTGGGAAGTCCCACACTTGTTGATGTTGCATCTGGTTTAACCTCTGCCGTGCCTGTCATGTGTGTGTAGGTGTGTGAAAGGAGAGCAGGCATGGGGATGGCAGATGGACTGGGCACTGATGTTTTAGAACATGGGACTAGTGCAGAAAACTTTGTCAAAAGTTATTATAGGGCTTCCCTGGTGGCGCAGTGTTTGAGAGTCCGCCTGCCGATGCAGGGGACACGGGTTCGTGACCCGATCCGGGAAGATCCCACATGCTGCGGAGCGGCTGGGCCCTTGAGCCATGGCCGCTGAGCCTGCGCGTCCGGAGCCTGTGCTCCGCAACGGGAGAGGCCGCGACAGTGAGAGGCCCGCGTACCACAAAAAAAAAAAAAAGTTATTATACATGAGTGCGAAAAAAAGTCAGCTTTAAATGAACCCTGTATTTATAGGAAAAACCATTGCTTTTCTATTGAGTTCCTAGGTAGATATTTCAATTTCAAGAAGTTGTTGGGTCACTGGTGTTTTGAGGGGTGGCACAGTCTTTTTTAAAATTATTTTATTTTATTTTTTAATTTTATTTTATTATTATTTCCAGCCACAGCCCACGGCTTGCAGGATCTTAGTTCCCCGACCAGGGGTCAAACCCATGCCCCCTGCAATAAAAGCATGGAGTTCTAATCACTGGACTGCCAGGGAATTCCCTGACCACCAGGGAATTCCCAGGCACAGTCTTTTAATTTATTAGAAAGTACAACTTTTATCATCTTTTGCCACTTCTTTTTTTTCTTAATCAGAAGTAACACATGCTCTTGTGAAACATCAGCATGACATGTTGGAGTGCCTGCAGTCACTCTATTCCACTGCCTTATTTTATTTTACTTGCATCGCTTTCTGAAATTATTTGTACATATGTTGATTTTCTATTTCTTTTCAAAATACTTTTAAAAATAATAGCTAATATTTTTCTGAGCACTGACTGTGTACTGTTCCAAGTGTTATATATTTCTTATCTCCTTAAATCCTTCTAAGAACCCCGAGAGATACGTCACTGTAATTATCCCCGATTTCCAGATGAGGAGATTGTAGTACAGAGACGTTAAGTAACTGTCTCAAGTCCGTAAGCACTATGTGGTAGCAATGGAATTTAAATCCAAGCAGTTTGGCTCCAGAGTCCAAGACCCCACTGTCTTCTGCTGAGTCTCAGTGTAAGCTGGATAGGACAGGTGCCTGGCTTCCTGCAGCTCCCAGTGTGGTGCTCTGCACTGGCTGTGTGGAATGAACATGAAATATACCAAGCAAAAAGTGGAAATGAAGTCCTCTTTCAGCACCCTTCTGCAGTACAATTTGGTTGGTTTCCTCAAAAAGCTTTTTTCAATTACAAGCATACACTTATTCACAGATAGAGTCCTTTTACATAAATGTTAACCCTCTTGGGAAACATTTCTTTTCCTCCATGACTCCCTGGGGACATGTCCCTTGAGCTATGACATTATCTTAGCTGTGCAACAATGAACGGCCCTGAAATTGTTTTATGTTACCTAAATGTCAGTCTTCTTGAGATTTGGGGAACATTTTAGCTTCATCAGCAATATCCTGGGGAGAGTGGTGCTCGTCCAGATGGCTGCTGCCATCTATTTTCTGTTGATTCTTACTAGAAGATGTCATCCCTGTAAAGAAAGTTAATGTTGCTAAACTCTAAGGATATACCTTATTTGGAGGTTTGAGCATCCTGGTTACTGACTGCGGTCTTTTCCTAGTTCCTATGATTGTGCTGATGAGAAAAAAAAGACGGCGTAAAATTTTCTTTGTGTAATAACAACCTTTTATAATAACATTTGGGAAGTGGTTAAGTCATGTCTTTCCTTCTCTTCCCCTCCAGTGGGAGCGGAGGCTTTCCCTGAAGGGCAGGGGCTCTTAGGTTAGCCTGGGGCCCTAGGGTGGTGTTCCAGAAGGGCCATCAATTTCTTAAACTATGTAGAATCTTGTTAAGTGTGCGCATTTTGCTGGAGGAGCTTTCCATCCCAGAATGGAGCATGAGGACACAAAGAGCCCTTTTTGATACGGGTATTAACACACTCTCATTCTCAGGCTACAGCGGTTCTGGAGGCTGACTTGATTTAGAGATTGGAAATACTTTTTTCTAGTTTGAGGAAATGAGGTGGGTGCCCTCTAGAGAGGGCAGTTTGGACGTTTCCTCATTAGGGCACAGAGGTTCTCACTAATTGAGGAGAATGTGGGCTCAGCCTGTATACAGGGGGCACCTGGTCAGATTAAATAAACGTTTTGGTGTGACACTAATGTCATGCCCACTTTTGTCCCCATCTGAGCCTTTTATCATGTAGTTTGGAAATAGCTCACACCCTCATATTTAACTGGCTGTTTTTTTTTGTTTTGTTTTTGTTTTGTTTTGTTTTTTTTGCGGTATGCAGGCCTCTTACTGTTGTGGCCTCTCCCGTTGCGGAGCACAGGCTCCAGACACGCAGGCTCAGGGGCCATGGCTCACGGGCCCAGCCGCCCCACGGCATGTGGGATCCTCCCGGACTAGGGCACGAACCCGTGTCCCCTGCATCGGCAGGCGGACTGGACTCTCAACCACTGCACCACCAGGGAAGCCTTAACTGGCTGTTTTTATTCCAAATGCTGCTGCTTTTGTGCAGGTACCTGATTAAAAATTTAACCTGTATGTTATTACTTGGTAAAAGTTTAAAAAATGTATTTGGTATAAAAAGACAAATAGTTCTGCCTTTGCTCTGCTACTGCCTAGTGCAGTGGGCTTGAGGAAAGTTGCTTGCTGTGCCTCATTTTCCTCATCTGTAAAATGGGTACCAAAATGTACCTCTCAAAAGAGGTGAAATAATATAGAGATGGCAGTTGAAACGTTACCTGGTATTTAGTAAATAGCTTTTAGGAAGATGATGATGACAGTAAGGATGACTACCTCTGCAGAAAGGCTTATAACCCTAAATAAGGAGTCCTTTCTCCTTCGCTCCATCCCATTTCCCAGAGACAAACACTTTCAATTCTTTTGATTATTTCACTATTTCTGAATTTCAGAAAATCACATTTTCACTGCTATTTTCTGATTTTTCCTCTCCCAATATTAAACATTCTTTATTGACTCCCTGTTGTAGATGATGAGGTTTTAACTAACACCTCTTCCCCTACGTCTCTTGTTCTAATATAATTATATCAAGTTTCAGTTAGAGCAACATTTATTTATTTATTTCTTGTTAAAAAAATAAATTTTCTTTTTTTTAAAATTTTTATTGATTGATTGATTTTTGGCTGCATTGGGTCTTCGTTGTGCGTGGGCTTTCTCTAGTTGCGGCGAGCGGGGGCTACGCTTCATTGCGGTGTGTGGGCTTCTTATTGCTGTGGTTTCTCTAGTTGCGGAGCACGCTTCAGTAGGCGCCGCAGGCTTCAGTAATTGCAGCACGTGGGCTCCAGTAATTGCAGCACGTGGGCTCAGTAGTTATGGCTCACGGGCTCTAGAGCGCGAGCTCGGTATTTGTGGCACACAGGCTTAGCTGCTCTGCGGCATGTGGGATCTTCCCGGACCAGGGATCGAGCCCATGTCCCCTGCCTTGGCAGGCGGATTCTTAAGCACTGCGCCACCAGGGAAGTCCCATAAATTTTCTTTATTAATTAATTTTTATTGGAGTACAGTTGAATTACAGTGTTATGTTAGTTTCTGCTGTACAACAAAGTGAACCAGTTTTGGTTTTTTTTTTTTACATCTTTATTAGAGTATAATTGTTTTACAATGTTGTGTTAGTTTCTGCTGTATCAGTGAATCAGCTATATGTACACATATATCCCCATATCCCCTCCCTCTTGAGCCTCCCTCCCACCCTCCCTATCCCACCCCTCTAGGTGGTCGCAAAGCACCGAGCTGATTCCCTGTGCTATGCAGCTGCTTCCCACTAGCTATCTGTTTTTCATTTGGTAGTGTATATATGCAGAGCGACATTTAGTGTTTTACATTATTATGATCATATAAACTTTGTTCATAGCTGAGTTGTGGGATAGTGTTGGGTGTTACTGAATATTTCAACTGCTATTTTGAATTGAAAAAAAATGAAGGGTATTGTTGATTTGCTCTCAGTTATGAAGTTAAAGGTTGTCATGCGGTTGCTAACTGCTTAGATGTATTTTGTGACCCGCTTATTTTTCTCCTCGGCTGTTCAGTTTTACCTCATTCGTTCATATAACCATACAGGAATCTTAGAATTGGTAGAGGTTGAATTTCTAGAAGAAACATTGGGCTTTCGATAGACTGGGAGTTTGGAGCAGACATGGATGTCTGTGAGTCTGTTAGCTTTTGGTACTAGCTGCCCTTCAGGTCCTTATCCTTAGGCTTCAGAACATATGCCAGGTTTCAGGGAAGCACAAGGTGGGACTGCCTAGGTGGGTGTGGAACGAAATGAGCCCAATGTGGGAAAAGGCAAACTGCTAATATGATTATGAAAAGGAAATACGAATGACAGTAGGGAAGAGCAGAGTCTTCAAAGTGCACTCAACAGAAGGACTAGGCAGATTTTCACAGATGGAAAGTCAGTGTTGATTTACTTCTATAATACTTGGTACAGTTTACCCAGCCTGGGGGGAGGGGCGGAGATAAGGACAAAGGAGGAGTTGTGGTTTTGTGGGTCTCAAGTGTTTACCAACGAACCAGACAGGAGGTCAGGTGGTGCGGTGCCACTGCTCTGAGAATCCTAACTGGAGACAAAACATTGCCTTTGTGTAGTTCATGGTCAAAGTGTGGGCTCTGGATTTGGGACAGGGGTTGGGGAAAACCAGACCCCAAGCAGAATTTCTCTCTGGAGCTGCAGTTAATGAAGTAGTCCTGAAGGGATCCTGGTCTGGGACTTGCTGGCCTCAGAGATGTAGCGGGAAAGGGGCAGGGCAGGGCCGGAGTGGGGGGAGGGTGGGGAGAGAGGAGGAAGCCAGTGCTCAGGTACTAATGATTGCTTTATACAGAATGATCAGGTGCAGCATTGAGAGAGAAACACAAGATTAATTCCTGCTTAAGACAAAATTCCTTTTCTCATCTTTGGCTCTAACCTTTTTTTTTTTTTTTTTTTTTTTTTGCAGTATAATGGCTTGACGATGTTGTCTTAGTTTCTGCTGTACGACAAAGTGAATCAGCTATATGTATACATATATCGCCTCCCTCTTGGCTCTTTTTGTGTTGGGGGTTAGTGACCAGTTTTGTAGGGTAATTGTCGTGAGGGTTTATACACACTGGAAAAGCTGGTTTTAGCTGGGAAAGCATGTCTCTTGGAGTGAGTAGCAGAGGGTTTTCTTGTTCACAGTAGTTCTTCCCTTTCTGTTCTTGGTGTGGTACCTTCCTCCACATTTTTCATTCAGCCTTTACCAGGTTTTGCTGAATAGTTAATAGTAAGTCATAAACCTCCGTAACTTGGTCATTTTCTGTATCAAGAAGGTGTAATTACTAACACTCATTACTCAGAGAGATGGACTGGATTAACAGGTAAGAGGTTTGACTGGGGTGACCCAGAAATGGTAAGGAATAGTCAGGAAAAGAACCCAAGCTTGCTCCATATGCCGGAACAGACACCTTCTTTAGGTCCACGTTGAGGGGAACTGGATTAGACAGCCTTGAAATTCCCTTCCAGGTCACATAGTCTGAATCTTGGGGAAGGTAAACACAAGATTCTTTTCCCTCTGTGATCTGTGTCTCATCTTTGGAGCTGACCCGGTACACCTGGGTATCTCTGAGATCCGGTTGTGGCCGTCAACCCCCAGGGGAAACATTGTGAAAGGTGCATTGTGGTGGTGGTTTTTCTCTCCGATTTATTCTTTTGTCTTCTGGCTTCATCCATAAGCACACAGATTCTCAGGCTCTTTCCTTTGTCTTAGTTTCCTTTTGAATGTTTGGAAGGAAGTTTTCATTTTGTGCCCCAGTTTTTTTTTTTTTTAACTGGGTCTGGGTGAGGTTCTTAGGGGTGACCTCAGTGCCCAGCCTGGATACCTGGTACCATCTGGTTTAACTGGGACATTCTGAAAAGTCCTCGTATACAGTGATGAGAATCAATCTCAAGCCAGTACAGCTCTTGCTGTGGCTTTGAGTCAAACATCTCTCAAGTATCAAAGCAAGGTCTCCCTCGTCAAGGCTCTTGTTCCCCAGGCTGTGCCCCTCTCAGGGCTCTGGCTCTGGTTTCTTCTCTTCTAACTTGTCCCTTTCGTTGTGAGTTACGTGTCACATGAATATCAGGGTTCCAGCCTGGCGTCTGTGAGCTCTGAGGGGCCACCTTCCCACAGAATTTTGCAGAACCACGTGAATCATAGAGAACAGACTTTAAAGCTATGGATTGCCATCAGGCCTTCAGATTAGCACCTGGAGGCACCAGAAAGAGCCCAACCTACTGACAGTTTTTCTCTCCTGGATCTGGTCAGAGGTTGGAGGGCAGGATGGGAAAATTTGGGTGCTGGGGAGCAACTCAGTGTAGAGCAGACCATCTCAGTGATTTTAATGCCCATCTGTTTTTGCAAAGTCAAAGGAGAAGGATATTCCCTTATTGCATCTCCAACACTGAACTTGTCAGGCATATTTATGAGATTTTTTTTGTCTCTATGAAAAATAAACCAGCATGCCAGTATACCAAATAATTATATCTTTTTTTTTTTTTTTTTTTTGTGGTACGTGGGCCTCTCACTGCTGTGGCCTCTCCCGCTGCGGAGCACAGGCCCTGGACACGCAGGTTCAGCGGCCATGGCTCACGGGCCCAGCCGTTCGGCGGCATGTGGGATCTTCCTGGCCCGGGGCACGAACCCACATCCCCTGCATTGGCAGGCGGACTCTCAACCACTGCGCCACCAGGGAAGCCCCAAATAGTTATATCTTTCAAAGAACGCTAAGTATCATGTCTGCCTGCTAAATCCAGTGGGTTCTCTTTCCGTCTCTCCCCTACCCAGCTGGGAGTTTGCAGAAAGGGTCTTTATCCAAAAAGGAATCACCTCCCTCCGTGAATGTCATCCTCTGTCAGAATGCATTTCACAGAGAGCTTTTCTTCTCTACTCCCTCCTCTGTTTGGTGCTTATAACCTGTGAAGATAATGGAAAGTATTTATTTTGGGCCCCTGGTGACACAAGGTTAAGGTACTAGTGATATTCTGGAAATTTTCATTTCCATCTCCACGCCCTAGTTGTGTCTCCCTTCATGAGTATTTCACAACTGGGGACAAGTGAGTTACCTCCTTGGGAGTTCTTAACTTGCACAAACACAAGACTCTGGAAAAGCCATCAGAGCTCTTGGAATGTCCGTTTATGGGAGCACTTGTATGTAGTTATTCGAATGTAAAGATCTCATCTTTCAAACTTTCTTCCTTAGCAGCTTTAGATAGAATCTTGGGTACCGCTTTTTCAGCAGCCTTCTCAACTAGAGCCGAGCTGTCAGAATCCCCTGCTCTCAGGGAAGTTTGAAGACTGGGGGAGGTGGGGTCCCATTTGTATCTCCCTTCATTTGGGGGTTCCAGTGGTGAGGCAGAATGCCTGCTGAGATTTCCTGAGGGAGCGGTAGGAAGCAGTCAAGCAGTGGATTCTGGAATGGTTTTCCCCCAAGGCACCATGGAGTGTGGTGGCAGGCCAGAGAATGTGTACACCATCCCACACAAAAAGAAGGGGCTTAGCTTCTGAAACCACCCATGCCACAGGGAGGGATGGGGAACAAGGGGCTCTGGTCCTAGGATATTAGTTAATAACTTCATTCAGGTGATTACCACGCATCCCATGGGAAAGTAAACTTTGGTTTCTCTGGTTTCCCTCCAGGACTTGATCACTCGAATAATGCAGAGAACTGCCGGGTTGTGTAAGGCCCATGACCAACCCAACCAGTGTAGCTGTGTAGCTGCATGCCAGTGCCCTTTTCAGTGACCTGTGTCCCCTCCCCCAGACCCGCCTCTTAGAGTTAGACTGTACATTGCTAACTCAGCCTCCTTTTAAAAAAAAATGTATCTTTTGAATCTTTATAGATTAAAGAAAGAAATTTGTATTTTCCTCTCTTGATGTTCTGATTTTTGTTCAGCTCTTCACTCTAAATCAGCCCCCCACACCATAACTCTTCCTTCACCATACCTTTTCTTTTAAGTTAATTTTTTAAAATCATTTCTTTATTCATTTTTGGCTGCGCCGGGTCTTCGTTGCGGTGCGCGGGCTTCTCTAGCTGTGGCACGTGGGCTCAGCAGTTGCGGCACGCGGGCTTTGTCGTGGTATGTGGGATCTTAGTTCCCTGACCAGGGATGGAACCCAGGCTTGCTGCATTGGGAGTGTGGAGTCTTAACCACTGGACCACCAGGGAAGTCCCGACCATATCTTTTCTTTTCTCTCTTTTTTATTTGGCCGCACCGTATCTTTTTGAGTCCATAAATAATACCTTACTTTCTTCATTTCAGTCCCCGAACTCTTTCCTTTATACTTCTGTTTTTCCTACAGATCCCCAACACTTATTGGACCCTACTTTAGAAGGACATAGTTGAAAAGATTTTAACTGGTTTTGAAAAGTTAGGTAAGTCCCTTCTGAAGGTGTAATTAATAGTTTGCTAGGTACCTTGCACACAGGGACAATGAAAAGAGAAGGGACAGAATAAAGTATCTTGCTGGAGAAAATGATGATCGCCACTTTTTCACCCTGTGTGAAATGCTTGTCAACCTGTATTTTTTTCTGCCTGTTCTGAACTGTTTTACCTTGGAGAGTTGGACACTTGTAAAACAAAGGAAAAGGACATTCTTCATCTCTGGAATGATATAGATTGTAATTGGCAGGGTCCAACTAGCTCTCTTCAGGACCTCTTTCCCCATGTTGTAGGCCTTAGTGTGTGAAGGTTAGTTCCAAGGAGTCAGGCTTTCTGAATTCATTCCTATAAATGCCTATTCCTGGTCTCTCTGAATCTCCATGTACTTTGCAGTAAAGATGTCCCCCAGTAAGTCACTTATATATAGCAACAGATCCTACTTCCTTGCATCTTGTTTCAGAACCGCTCACAGTTGAACACATTTCAGTTGGCACACAGTCCACCACGGTAGGAAGTAAAACTGTTTTCACATGTGGGTTCAGTCACTTCCCAGTTTTTGCATTTTCTCTCACAAGCTCCTTCTGTCTTGTCTAACTGGGACCCACGTGATCTCTGCACCTGCGCATCCCAAGGTTTTCGTAGTTGTCTGAACACAGGTTGGGTGGTGGAACACGTGCTGTTTGGTTGAACCTTGCTTTGGGTGATGCGCTGGAGTCGCCATGTCTGAGGCTGTGGCACGTGGAGACAGGGCTACCTGTGATGTAGAACGTGGGGGCAGAGGTGAAGAGAGGGGCCAGCCTGGCCCTGGGAGACTTGGAGCTCTGTTTCCCTTCCCTGGCCAGCATGGCCCCCGGGAAAAGCCGCAGAGTAGAGAAGTCAAAATACTCTGAATCTGCGCTCTGCTCGGCCTCTGGGTGTGTCCTGGTGCAGGTCGACTAACTTCCAAGATGTTTGATCATCTCTATAAAGTAGAAAGGAATTTGCCCTATCTGTGGCACTCAGGTGTTACAAGAATAAAAGGTGAAAATAGGTATGAAAATGTTTTTAGACCTTAAAGAACTCTCCATGATAAGGCGATGTGCATTTTCCAGGGTAGAAGGTATTATGTATTATGTGTTCTAAGCGGTATGTTACATTTTATATAAAGTAGATACGCCATCCCACTTACTATAGATGATAGAACCGAGGCTCAGAAATGTGTCTTCCCCAAGCTCATACAACTAGTGAGTGGCACAGCCAGCACTTGAATCTTCTTTTTGAAACCTGGTTTTTACTAAGCTAATCAAGGTCCATCAAAGCAGTAGGCAACTTACAGTACTAGGTACCATCTGATGGGTTAATTTCTTCGGCAAACGTTAAGTGACTGCTGTAGGCCTAATACCTGGCATTTTAGGTGTTAAGTGAGTTTTGTTTGTTGTCATTTCAGTTTTTTCCTCTAATTAACTTGTAATGATCTTTAAAAGCGTTGGGCTTAAAATTTTTTTTCCTCTTTTTAACTACTCCAACCTTGGTTCTCAGTCTTGATTTCCTTTTTCTTTTCTTTTCTTTTTTTTTTTTTTGGCAGTACGCGGGCCTCTCCCGTTGCGGAGCACAGGCTCTGGACGTGCAGGCTCAGTGGCCATGGCTCACGGGCCCAGCCGCTCCGCGGCATGTGGGATCTTTCCGGACCGGTGCACAAACCCGTGTCCCCTGCATCGGCAGGCGGACTCTCAACCCCTGTGCCACTAGGGAAGCCCTCAGTCTTAATTTCTTAGTTGACATTCCTGTGTGTATATACCCTGCAACTGGCCAGAGGCGTGTCTCCTAGGAAGAGAAACTTGGCATGACTTCAGTAAGTGAACTAGGAGTTGTGACATGTGATTGTGTCAGCTTTGCTTGTGTTTAGTTGGCCAGGTGGTGATTTAACTGTTAACCTTCCTAACTCTTCAGCTTTGGGCTCACCTAGGGGGAGCTGGAAAGCTTTGGTAGATAAATTAATTGGAAAACACTTCCAGAGTCAAATGTCAGTCCTTTGGCAGTTTCAGATGTCACCTGGGACGAGCATTTAGAGCCTGAGGATGAAGGATATGCGTTAAACGCAACCTTCATGGGCTCCAGGGCTTTCTTTTTAACATTGGGCAACCTGTCTACAGAGATGAGACCGAGAAGGCCTCCTACAGGTGATGTGGCTTCATTCTCTGCGGAGAGAACATTTTTCAGGGGCTTGGGAAAGCATTTGCCTCCACAGTTCCCAGAGTTCTCTTCTACCTGCCTTCTCGAGATCCTGAGGTCAATCACAGTCATGGAAGGTGGACGGTATTATTCATCCCTCCTTTTAATACATGAAAAACTGAGGTTCAGAAATGAGTGTCTCCCCAAGTGTCTTCCCCGGTCACATACAGCTAGCAGATGGTGGAGCTGGTACTTGAACCCTCATCTCGCTGAATCCTGGTTTCCACTAAGCTGATGAGGCTCCATCAGAGCAGGAGGCAGGCTATGGTACTGAATACCACCCGAGTCATCAATTTATTCAGCCAACGTTAAGTGCCTGTTGAGTCCCTAGTACCTGGCATACAAAGACGAGTAAGGCAATAGGAGAGGACAGAGATAATGGATACAAGCGATGGCTGTGCAGTTGGGTAGGTGACATGATGTGGGAACACCAGAGGGAGATGTCATCGCAGGGGTGGGGAGTTGGAGAAGGCAGAGACGGTGACTGAGCTGCAGTAGGAAAGATGAGCAGAAGTTTGCCAGATTGGAAAGGTGGGTGGGGATACTCGCAGGGTGGCGTTCCAGACAGAACGGGAGCAGCCAGTAGAGGCCAGCTTGGCAGCTTCGTGTGCCAAGCCGGAGGCATTTGAATGATGTCCCGTTGCCACCATACCCCACATGTCCTTTATGTGCTGCTCTGGCTGTCATCTGACTGTCATTCTGGCCACCCTCCCTCCCCTTCCTTTCTCCTTTTTTTTTTTTTTAACCCCTCCCAAGGCTGTCAGTGTCAGCCTCACACATTAAAGGGTTACAGGCTTTCACCAAGCCAGGTGTGTCCCCTCGGAGTGATTTCCCTATGTTGTTTCCCCGTATCTGTGTCTGCTGGAGGGATGGAGAGAGTGGTACAGGAGGAGTTCTGAGGATCTTGGATCTTGGCCTCTAGGATCAGCGCTCTGAGAAAGTGAGGGAGGGGAATGGTAGGAGGACTAGAGAAAGGTTTGTTTCCAGACCATTCCAAAAAATCTCAAGTTAGGGTACATGAGGTATGTGCATGAGGTTGGTTTGTGAGACCACAAGCGTTATTGAGTGTTCTAGCCACTGTGCAGGGTGCACCTAAAGATAGAAAGCTGCTCACCTGAGGTGAGGTTCTGGTCCTCTGTTTCAGGGGAGGGAGTGGAGACTCAGAGAGGTTAAGTAACCTGCCCAAGCTTGCTCAGCCAATAAGGGATGGACCCGGGGATTCACACGTGTGTCTGTCCAGCTCTTCCTGCTTGCCCTGTGCCTGCTGCAGGTGTCAGTGGGTCTGGTGGTGCTGCCCTGGGTGCCATGCAGAAAGTGGCTGTGGTTCCCTGTCTGCCCCGTTGGCAGCCTTGCCTACGTTAGCTCGATTTTTGCTGACAGATGAGCAAGCCAGCAGCGGCTGCTCTGATAGGCCTGGGAACTTGTCCCTGAAGGGAAAGGCTGAGTCCAGGAAAGTTATACCAGGCCTTGCAGCAGGAGTGTCTGGACATGTCACAGAATCTACTGAACTAGCAGCTGTCCCGTTTCAAATCCCATGCTACAGATTTACAGGTGATGCTGGCCCTGACTCCCTGACGTTTGATTTGAAGACTGAGAAAGGTAAGACAGTTCACTGGGTGGTGACATTTATGACACAGGGAATGGAAGACTGTAATAAAATCCATATAAATTTATGTATACAAACCTTCCCCTGCATTTCAGACCCAAACAGCACCCTCTTAGCAGGTTCAACTGGAATGAAGAGAAAGTCCCTTCCCAAACTCGAATCCCGGGGGAGGGTCCCTCACCCTCTCTGGTGAACACTCCACCCTCCCTGCCCACCTTGCCTCCCCTTGACAGTAGCCCTTCCATCCCACTGCAGTGCCCTCCCCCTTTCCCCAGCCTCCTTGTAGGTTGCTGTGTGCTGGGGCTGTCTGTGTTCATTGCTCCCAGCTTTGAATCAGCTCACATCACCATCGCATTTGCAGTAGGACAGACCCCTCCCGTCCCATGGGAGTTCTGGACTTTCATCTGTACCTTTCATCTGAAACCCATCTGTACCTTAACTCCAAGCATGCCTGGTGCGCTGCTGTTTTCAGTGTTAACCACCTGCCTTTCAGGATCCACTTCTTCTTTTCTAAACTGTTTTTTTTTTTTTTAATTAATTAATTTTTGGCTGTGTTGGTCTTTGTGGCTGTGCGCGGGCTTTCTCTAGTTGTGGCTAGCAGGGGCTACTCTTCGTTGCGGTGCGCGGGCTGTAGGCACATGGGCTTCAGTAGTTGTGGCACGTGGGCTCAGTAGTTGTGGCTCGGGGGCTCTAGAGCACAGGCTCAGTAGTTGTGGCTCACGGGCTCTAGAGCACAGGCTCAGTAGTTGTGGCGCATCGGCCTGGTTGCTTTGCGGCATGTGAGATCTTCTCAGACCAGGGCTCGAACCCGTGTCCCCTGCATTGGCAAGTGGATTCTTAACCACTGCGCCACCAAGGAAGTCCAGGATCCACTTCTTTTCCCCCACCTTTGTCCCCCTCCTTCCTTGAAGTCGTTGCTAAGGCTGCAACACCACCACCATTGAGCTGCCTTTTTCTCTGTTGAAGTCTTTTCACGATTGTTAAAAAGAGAAAGTACTATGTCCACAGGACTCTAGCTCACCTCCCTGCAATTATGCGTGACGTTTATACAGAGTAAATTCTTCATCTTACAGAATATCTAATCTAATATCCCTGTTTGTTAGTATCCTTGGGATTGTGATGATAAAGTCCAAGAGAGCAGGGATTAAGTCTACATGATTTTCCATAAATGCCCCATACTTTACCAGGCATAAGTAAGTGCTTGAAACTGCTTTTTGTTTTGAAAAAGAAAAGAAAGCAACTTGTCAAATATAATTTGTGTCTTAGCACCAGTAAAACGAATTAGCTCTGGTTTATTGAATGCTTGTACATTCCTATAAGATAGGTGTCCCCTACCTGGCCATCTTGTGGTTGAAGAAACTGAGGCTAAAGGAGATGAATCAAAGGTCACCCATCCACATCCGGATTCGAGCACAGATCTGTGTAACACAAGCCTGTTTTGTCTTCACCATGCTCTTCTGCCTTCAGGGGAATACATGCCAATTTCATGAAGCCGCTTTTAAATTTCAGTAAATTATATTATCATTTTCAGTAAACTGATTGATAATTATTGGGTGACCCTCGGGAGAGAGGAGTTCTGATAGGAGACCCTCATCATTTTTTATTATTCTTTAATGATTCCCACTTGGAAGTCCTTGCTTATTGAAAAGAAAGCCATCAGTCCTCTTATGAGCCTTGGTAGAAATCCTTACTAAATACTTGACTGAAAACATTCAAGTCCCCAGGTATGTGCTCTCATCAGTCTCTTTATGCCTACGCATAGTCTCATTTTTGATTTTCCCTTCCTTTTAAGTGGTCTCAGATGGTACTATTCTCGGAAGCTAATCCTGTCACCTGTGCTCTGAAGTGTCTCTTCCTGCTGCTTCAAAAACACTCAGGGAAGCGTGAGGTTGCCCTTGCTAAGGCAGCCAGGGCCAGGACAGGGCCGCATCCGCATCAGAAAGCATCCGTAGGGTGGTAGTCTGGCCACATCTCTGCTGCTCAGGGAATGGCAACCTGAGATGCCTGGAAGCGTGAGGTCCTGGGGAGTAAAAAACCCCAACCCGCCCCCGGAACCTCGAGGGTGGCACATTTCAGAGAGCCCCGTTTAAGTACCAACACTTGGGAAAACTTAATTTTAGGGAGAAGTGATCGGAGAACATCCCAAGCGCCCCCTTGTTTCCGCAGGGGGAAATGGAGCTGCTGCAGTCTGAGACTTGTGTCAGCTTTTTTTTTTTTTCTTTTTCTTACCATAATAGTGCACTCAGCCTGTTGCTGGCTGCCGACTCCTGGCATCGACTGCTTCCAGGGACTTCAGATCCACCAGGTGGGGTCTAGTTTCAGGTCACAGTTCCAACGTCATTGCTGAGTGGCCTTGACAAGACACTTAGACCCTTAAATGAGAATAAAATAGTGCCACACAGAGGCACTCAACAATTACTGTTAATTACTGTCCCTTTGACTGGAAATCTGGAAGGGAAGCTTCTTAGATTTGTGGGCAAAAATAAAGAGGAACCTATAATTGAGGATCTCCCTGTGTAGAAAAAGTAGAGATTTATCTAAATCAGGGACCTTGCTAGGCATTTGGCTACTTAGTGATAATTTTACTGTCTGGTTCTCAACTGCCCCCAGCCAGATCTGGAACTTAGGAAACATGTAATTATGTGTGAGCCTTTGGGCCCCAAGACAACAGATGCGCAGCTATTGCGACCTCCATTTAGAGGCTGCTGCCTTCTCCTCTGCCTGGTTCCCAGCTGTGCTAAAGATGTGCTTTGCATGTTGACCCTAAGAGGGTTTTATGCACTTGAGGGCTCGTCTCTGGAGACACACAGAAAACTAGTGAGGCCAAGAGGTTTGGAGTAGAGACCTCCGGAGAGATGGTGGACAGGTTATGTGTTGAAGAACCAGCCATGCTGGCCATTTTCTGTGAGTAGCATGAAGAAAAAAGCTTTAGAAGCATAGGTCTGTGTCCTCAAGCACCAGCATTTACTCAGTTGTACTGGTGTTCTTCTCTACTTAAATTTTAGAAATGCAGCAGTATTGCTTTCTCTTGTTTTGTAGACTGTTCGTCAGTATGGGTTAAATGACATTAGAAGCTATGCTGGGAACCTAATCCTCACTCATTTATGTGGAAAAATGTGTTCCATTTTTGCACAGCCAGTGAACTTTTGGGTGGCAGTGTGTTTGTAAGTTGGGGACTGCTTGTAGGGTATTTTGCAAAGAAGGAAACATTCTTTTCAAGTCAGGACCTTCTGTGGGTTAAAGGGGAGTCACTGGAACCAGATGCTAAAAAAGCATGCTCGAAATGAGTTTTGAACTTGACTGTAGTATGGTCAAGCCTGAATAACTTCCAACAGGGTGTTTAGAAATTCAGAATATTAGTAGTGGAGTCATAGAGATGATCTAGTGCTTCCTGATTGCTGGTTTTCAAACTGTTTTGTCTGTAATAAAGAATTAAGTTGTCGGCGATGTCTATAGAAAGCACATATGGTATATATCAATTACATTATGTATTTGTGAAATACGGCAATCACCTTACATGTATTATAAAAAGTCATGTCATTTATCTTTTAATAGTTCCCCCCTTATTTTTCCAACAACTAGGTAAGTGACCCTTCATATCAGGGTCCTGGATCTGCCACCTGTTTTTGTGCATTCTTTGTTCTTTTGTAATGGTCAGACTCAGGGTGCCAAATGAGAATAGGAAACCACAGAATTTTTTCCGTCTCTACCTGTTCTAATGATAATGGGCTGTAAACCTTACCAGGGTGCACAGCTTTTCCTCTTAGCGGTCTTTTTAAAATAAATAGACTGATTTTTAAAAATAACATTTCAGGAACAAATGTCATTTTTATTATTTTTATGAGTAGCAGCATGTTGTGTATGGGGTTTTGGATTGGACCTCTTTCTGTTTGAACGTTATCATTTGGTGTGAAAAAATAAGCAAAATAGTGTAAGGAGGAAGAAAAATGATTTACTTGATTCACCCAGACCTAACCATTGTTAAAACTATGAAATTTCTTTCTGAACTGTAATATATATACATCCATGGACCTTATTTTGTTTTCGGACAAAACTGAGAAAAACATAGCTTTTGAAAACATAATATATCCCGAGCATTTTCCCATATTACCCAAATTGTTTTGCAAACATGGCCTGGTACCTGTGTTATATTTTATGCGCAACGTACAAGAATTTACTTAACAAACCCACTCCCCTCATTGTTGACTAAGTAGGTTGTCATTAACGTTTTTGCATTGATGAACATCTTCATAAATTTTTTGTTCCTTTTTAATTATTTCCTTACAATAAATTCCTAGAAGTCTAATTATAGGTTAAAAGGATGAACGTTTTTCCTGCTCTTGCCAAGCCGGGAACAAAATCCTCGGTGCATGCCATTGGCAGCATTGTGAGTAGTTTCCCAGGACAGCTGGGCCCCAGATGCAGTGTGTCGCCGCCGGGGCGGCAGTGCAGTAAGGGTCTCCCCCACCCCCTGCCGCAGGCATGGTGAGCGCAGCAGCGCGAGCCGTAGAAGAAAAAAAACCGAGAAAACCGGTTGTAACTAGCATTTTTTGCTCTTGCTTCTTTTGGGGGTGGGGCGGGGTGAGTTCCTTCTCGAAAACTCAGCCCTATTTATATATTCCTTATTTTTTCATGTAAAAAGAGAGACCTATATTATATTGCCTTTATCTATTTATTTATTTAATATACATGTATCTATTCTTTCTCGAATTCTTTTCCCATTTAGGTTGTTAGAGAATATTGAGCAGAGTTCCCTGTGCTATACAGTAGGTCCTTGTTGGTTACCTATTTTAAATGTAGCAGGATTATCATACTAAGTGAAGTCAAGCCAGACAGACAAAAGACAAATATCATATGATACGGCTCTAATGTGGAATCTAAAAAAAATGATAAAAATGAACTTATTTGCAAAACAGAAACAGACTCACAGACTTAGAGAAAGAACTTAAGGTTATGGTGGGGGGAGGGATAGATTGGGAGTTTGGGATTGACATGTACACACTAGATTTTCTTTTTTTTTAAACCATCTTTCGTACACGAAAAAGCGAGCCACTGACTGTTCATTCCATTTCAGAGTGTCTACCATGAGAAGACAGTAGAGGTGATCTGAAAGGAGCAGACCTCCCATCATAGCCGAGGACCCCATGAGAGAGCTTGGAAAAGCCAGGGGGTGGTTAACTAGGGTGACCACAGCTGTGATAACTAATCACAGAACACGCGTGTCGTCAGACTTGACTTCCACCAGTGATGGCAGGACTCACGTCAGGATTCTTGCTTCCGTGTAGGTGTGAGACCAAGCCTGATCTAATTCTCTTTTCACTAACCTGGGCTTTCTTCTTAGCAGTTAGTTGGGGTGTGGCTGGGAATGGAAGAAGGGCTATAGAAAACTGAGTGGTTGGCCAGTGTGGGGAGTAGGGAGAGGAAGAAAAGGAGGATGAGGGGGGAGCAAAGATACTTTCAAGGAGCAATCTTTTAAGTCTTCTTGGAAGAGGACGTTAACTCTGGGAGATTAGAGTATATGCTGTGTTTTTGGCATATACCAGGAAGCAAGCACCTTTTAAGAGCTTGGCTTGAAGTTGGTAACTAGTAATGCAAACTATTGATTTTTAAATGTTTTTGGTTAAGTATTTGTTAATGAGAGAATTGATTTCTCTAACTGAGAAAAGGGTTATAAGACATGGTGTGTGTCTCGCCCCTCCCCACAAATCATGGCTTCAGGGGCTGCTTTTCAGTACTCTGAACCTGAAGCTGGAAGGCATCTTGGTTTTAGACTCTACATGAGAAATGTGACTTTGGCTCAATATACTTTTATTGAGGGCTTGGCACTGGGATAGGTGTACAAAGATGAATGAGATCAGACCCTTGCCCGTCATTTGGTGGTACAAGGTTAGTAATATAAATAATTTATTCTAGGTACCTCATAAGCAAATCATACAGTATTTATCCTTTTGTGATTGGCTTATTTCATTTGGCTTAATTCTTCCAGGAATTAAGTTTCATCCATGTTGTAGCGTGTGTCAGAATTTGCTTCCTTTTTAAGGGTGAATAGATATTCCATTGTATGATTATATACCACATTTTGTTTATCCATTCCTACATCAATAGACACTTGGGTTGCTTCCATCTTTGGCTGTTGTGAATAATGCTGCTTTGAACATGGGTGTACAAATATCTGTTCCTTGCTTTTAGTTCTTTTGGGTATGTATCTAGAACTGGAATTGTTGGAGCTTATGGTAATTCTATCTTTAGTGTTTTGAGGAATCACTGTACTGTCTTCCACAGTGGTTGCACCATTTTACAGTCCCACCAGCAGTGCACAGGGTTCCAGTTTCTCTACATCCTTGCCATCACTTGTTATTTTCTTCTGCTAATAGCCATCCTAATGGATGTGAAGAGGAATCTCACTGTGGTATTGGTTTTCGTTTCCCTGATGATTAGTGATGTTGAACATCTTTTCATGTGCTTATCGGCCACTCGTATATTCTTAGGAGCAGTGTCTGTTCAAGTCTTGATCAGTTTTTTATTTTTTTATTTTTTTTTATTTTTTAAATTTATTTATTTATTTATTTATGTTGTGTTGGGTCTTTGTTTCTGTGCGAGGGCTTTCTCTAGTTGCGGCGAGCGGGAGCCACTCTTCATCGCGGTGCATGGGCCTCTTACTATCGCGGCCTCTCTTGCCACGGAGCACAGGCTCCAGACGTGCAGGCTCAGTAGCTGTGGCTCACGGGCTCAGTTGCTCCGCGGCATGTGGGATCTTCCCATACCAGGGCTCGAACCCGTATGCCCTGCATTGGCAGGCAGATTTTTAACCACTACGCCACCAGGGAAGCCCAAGTCTTGATCAGTTTTTAATCCGTTTTTTTTTTTGTTGTTGTTGTAAGAGTTCTTTGTGTATTCTGGGTACCAATCCCTTATCAGATACGTGATTTGCAAATATTTTCTCCCATTCCTTAGGTTGCTTTTTTACTCTGTTGATAGTGTCCTTTGATGGTCAAAAGGTTTTACTTTTGATGAAGTCCATCTTATTTTTTTCTCTTGTTGCCTGTGCCTTTGGTTTCATATCCAAACAAAAGTCATTGTCAAATCCAACATCATGATGCTTTCCTCCTGTGTTTTCTTCTAAGAGTTTTGTGGTTTCAAATCTTGCGTTTAGGCCTTTGGTCCATTTAGAGTTAATTTTTGTATATTGTATAAGGTACGGTTCCAGTTCTTTTTTCCCTTCCCTCCCTCCTTCCCTCACTCTTCCTTCCTTCCCTCCCTCCCTCCCTCCCTCTTCCTCCCTCCCTCCCTCTTCCTCCCTCCCTCCCTTCCTTCCTTCCTTCCTCCCTCCCTCCCTCCCTCCCTCCCTCCCTCTTCCTTCCTTCCTGCCTCCCTCCCTTCCTTCCTGTGGATATTCAGTTTTCCTAATACAATATGTTGAAAGACAACTTTAATATATGAAAGAAGATGCTTAGCTGCAAGCAACTCACAGGAGTTATTGAGCCACAGTCTCTGGCAAGAGGGCTCTGTTTGAATGATATAGGGGGAAGAGATTCAAGCCTCTCACTGCATTATGGAGAGACAGCACACTGCAGGAAGCTTCCCTGTGGGTACTTCCTGTGCAACACAAGTCTGGGAATTCCCACAACACACGTCTGGGAATCTGCAGGAGCCATTTCAAGTGAGAAGGGGGGAAAGAGAAGGACATTATCAAGGTAAGATGAGAAACACATGGTATATAATGTGCTTCTTAATCTGTTATCTTTAGTTATATATGTATTCTTTATAGGAGGCTTGTTTGGACTAGAATTCCTCGTTAGTCTTTAGTTTGTGGGGGGTTTTTCAGTGGGGATGTGTGCGCTTACTTTAGCTATTTGTCATGGTAGAGAAGAAACAGGGTTTCGTGTTGGTGGGAAGATATTACCTTGTTTGAAAGAAAGATAACTTTGCACATGGCCTTCATCTGTGATGGACTCTAAACCTGCTGCAGATTTCTCCCCTAAAAGCGGTGCCACAACACAAGCCTGATCTCAACATGTGTGCAGCTGTGGACCAGAGGGTTGAAAGCAGATCCTGTGTCTCTTTCCGGATGAATTCCAGGGGGACACAGCTGCAGGTTTTTCTGTAACTCTTTGCATGTGCACAGGAAGTTCCTTACAACCCACTCCTTTAGATCTCATTTCCTTTCAGTTTTTTGCCCTCAGTGCTCCCTGGGTGTCTGGCCTGTAGGTTCAGGGTTCAGAGAGCCTCTGGATTGGGGCCCTCTTGTGGTCCTCCTTTGATCTGGTTGGGATCTTGGGAGTTGAAGGCCAAGAAAGGGTCCCTAAGAAGAAGAAAACTTGGGGGAATTGATTATAAATTTCTGCATGAGGAAGTCTTTTTAAAATATAACACGATAAAAGCATTACGAAGTTAATCAATTTAACTACACAAATAAAATTTTTCTTCAGGAAACATCCCTTTTTTAAGGGTAAAAGACAGTTCACTGGAAAGGGTATTTGTAATACAAATGAGAAATGCTCAGTTTTCTTAATGGATATCAAGAGCTTTTCAATAAAGAAAAGATCAGTAACTCAACAGAGAAGTGAGGATAGGATATCAACAGACTGGTTTCAGAAAAAGAAAAACAAAGGTTTTTAGGCATATAAACGATGTTTAGCCTCACTTAAAATAGAAACGTAAATTATATAGGTAGATAGCATTAAGTTAGATACTAAGAGTATGAGGAAATCGATGTATGTAAATCACTGATGCTGGGGGATATCTGGGCTTATGTATGGAAATTTTAAAAAATAGAGATTCTTTGCCCTAGCAGATCTACAACTAGAAATTTATCTGACAGGTGTATACATTTGCCCATACATGATGCTTGTTTTAGAAAAAGTTGGGCACGATTAAAATGTTTATCAGTGGAAGACTAGCTGTGGTTCCATTCATACAATGGAATGTATGCACTTGTAAAGGAAGAGGTCTTAAATGTGCTGATGAGAAAATCTTCAAAATATATGAGTGAACGAAGGTACAGCATTGTGTTAGTGTTTGTTTGAAAAGTTTGTACACGCTTCTGTTTTTTATATGCAGTGACCGCCTCTCAAATGATGTACATGAAAACTGAAAACAGCACCTGCAAGAAAGTCAGAAAGGTGGTTGGGATGTGGGGTGGGAAGAAGGTAGACTTCACACTTTGTGCTGTTTCATACCTTTTAGATTTTGTACCATGTTTCAGATATTGCCTCTTAAAAGGTAACTGCCTTGAAAAGGGTAATAGAGATAAGTAAGTAGAAAAACCAAGATAAAAACTAAAAAAAACCCCAGAAAAACCAAAAACACCCCCCAAAACCCGACAACAACCTAGAATTTCAGCTCAGGTTTTAGATCACCAAGGTTTAACAATGAAGCGGGGACAAATGACAGAATTCTGAGCTAGAGAGAGAACGTAGTCCTGTACGGGTTTCATAGATGTGAAGAAAATAAAACGAATGGGCATGAATCAGGATGAAGTCTTCAACTGAGTTACAAAATAAAAAGTTTCCCAATAGACTGTTTCCAGGAAATATTTGTATAAATGAAAATTTAAGGGGTTTTAGAGACAAGAATAATTTTTATTGAGCACGTATTTTGTGTTAGCCACTGTCTTATATATATTGACCTGTTAACACTTAGAGCCCATTTGTGGAATGGCTGTCATTCCTACCATTTGCAACAAGGACAGTTAATGGTCTGAGAGGTTGAGTTGTCTGATAACTGGTGTGGGTGTGGTAAAGTCAGGAATCAAGCCAGGTCCCGTGTGCCCAGCCTGATTCAAAAGGACCCATTTTTCACCTTTTAGACTTTGTGGTAAGTGGGTAGTTTTTGTCCATCTCGGCCTCTTTTTTTTTTTTTTTGATCTATCTTGCTCAGAAGCTTAGGGCATTTCTATCACGATACAAAATGGCACTTTTTACACATCTGCAGCCTAATAATTGGTACTCATTTTGAAGACTCTGAAGCACCTTGCTGGATCTAAAAGCAACTTCTTAGTTACCAAGGAAACAGTAGATTTAGCCTAGTGCTCAGTCTAGTTTCTTTTAAGTATAGTTGAGATCTTTAAAAATTGGTTGAGTCTGTTTAGCTTGTATGATAATTATTAACCAGGATATTTGATGAAGTAGACACTCCTATATGCCAGCTAGTAATAGTCTACACTTAGAGCAAACGGAAAACATCAGGAAAAATTCTGCAGGAAAAGATTATAGAATGAAATGATACATATCCTATGGCATATATCCTCTGGAAGAAGAAAAAAAAAATTGTGTCCAAGAGTAGACATAAATAGTATATGTGCTGCCGAAGCGAGCACAAGAGTAGACATTAATAGAAGTTGAAGAACGTGCTCATGTTCTCTGTGATTTAAAAAAAGAGAGAAATTGAACCCAGCCATTGAAAAATGACAGGTGTATTAGCTTTCTAGGGCTGCAGTAACAAATTATCACAAACCTCGTGGCTTAAAACAACAGAAATTTATCCTCTTACATTTCTGGAGGCAAGAAGTTCAAACTATAGATGTTCGGCGGCATTGGTTTCTTCCGAAGGCTCTGAAGGAGAATCTGTTCTGTGCTCCTCTCCTAGCTTCTGGTGAAGTTCCTTGGCTTATAGATACATCACTCCAATCTCTGCCTTCATCTTCACGTGGTGTTCCCTCATGTCTCTGTGTTTCCTCCTCTTCTGTTTCCTACAAGGACACTTGTCATTGGGTTTATTAGGGCCCATCCATTGCAAGGATGGTCTCATCTCGAGATCCTCAACCTTAGTAACATTTGCAAAGATCTTTATGCCAAATAAGGTCACATTCTGAGGTTCCAGAGTTTAGGACATGGTCATATCTTTTTGGGGGGCCACAATTCAACCCACGACAAGTTGAATCACAAAAGATGGATGGTCATTGATCTTTTTTTTCAGATAAACTTTTTTGGGAGATAATTGTAGATTCACATACAGTTGTAAGAAATAAAGCAGAGAGATCCCGTGTACCCTTTACTCAGTTTCCCCAGTGGTAATATCTTACAGGGCACTGGCCTCAATAAAGTGAAGATATAGAACATTTCATCACCACAGGATCCCTCCTTCATGTTGCCCTTTATTAGCCACCCCTGCCTTCTTCCACCACTGCGATCCCCCATCGTCCCTCATCTCTGTCAACCTCTTCTGCATTTCCATCATTTTGTCATTGCTAGGTTACATAAATGGAATCATACATTACCCCCCCTTCCCCCGCGCCTTTAGCATAACTCTCTGGAGATTCCTGCAGGTAGGTTAGGAGTTCATTCGTTTTCATTGCTCACTGGTGCTCCATGGTGTGTGTCACCAGTTTGTTTAAGCATTCACCCACTGGAGAACTTCTGGATGATTTCCAGTTTTTGCCTATTATGACTAAAGCTTCTATGAACGTATGGGTACAAGCCTCTGTGTGAACATGTTTTCATTTCTCTGGGCTATATAAATGCCCAGGAAGGAGTACAATTGCAGGATCATATCGTAGTTGCGTGTTTAGTTTTGAAAGTGCCGAATTGTTTTCCTGAGGATGTGAGCCATTTACATGTCTCCCAGCAGTGTATGAGTGATAGCTTTCCTTCCCGTCACCAACATTTGGTGTGGTCACTATTTTTTGTTTTAGCTGTGCTGTAGGTATGTAGTGAAATGTCATCCTGGTTTAAATTTACATTTCCCTAACGGCTAAATGATATTGATCATCTTTTCATGTGTGTATTTGCCATCTCTATACCCTCTTGGGTGAAATGCTCCTTCACGTCTTTTGCCTATGTTCTAGTAGGAGTGTTTGTATTTTACTGTTGAATTTTGAGAATTTTTTATATAAGATACTTCGTTTGACATGTGCCTTCGTTTGATATGTGCTTTGTGAGTATTTTCTCCCAGTCTGTAGCTTGTCTTTTCATCCTCTTAAGAGAGATTTCACAGAGCAAGGTTTACTTTTGACAAAATTCAGTTTATCAGCTTTCCCTTTTACGGGTCATGCTTATGGTGTCAAGTCTAAGAAATCTTTGCCAAGCACTAGATCCTGAAGACTTTCTTTTCTTTTTGGCCGTGCCACCTGGCTTGCAGGATCTTAGTGCCCCCACCAGAGATTGAACCCGGGCCCTGGCAGTGAAAGCGCCAAGTCTTAACCACTGTACCATCAGGGAATTACCCCTAATAAGTTTTCTGTTTTACATAAGCCCATTATCCATTTTGAGTTAATTTGTATATAAGGTATGAGGTTTAGGTCAAGGTTCATTTTTTTTGCCAATGAATGTCCAGTTGGTCCAGCACCATTTCTGGAAAAGACTGTCCTTCCTCTGTCAAGCAGGTGGAGTTATTTGTGTGAGTCTAAAACAAAAGTTTGGCCTGAGTCTACTGATAGTTGCTTCAGTTTCACAAATTAATAAAAGAAAATCATTCTCTGCAAAGGATACGTGCTTTAGTGCCTCTTATCTGCCAACAGTAGATTAGCCCTGATGATTTATGATGATTTATATTGTGGTAAACTCACCATACTTTATAGAGTAACATGGTGTGTAGCTTTGGGAATTCTTTTATTTATTTATTTTTGGATTCCAGAGGAGTTTGGGGGGCCAAGGAGGTAGTTGATGAATGATGAATCCATCAAAATCTGGAAGGGATAACTTGAGGCAATTGAATATCTTAATAGAGGATTTGAACCCCTTTCTTCAGATGCTATGAGGAATAAATGGGAAGTTGGGTTTTCAAGGACAGTGAAAGAGACTTTCCAAAAGGACAGGGAAGTGGGTGCGTGGCACACGCTTTCGGTTTCCTCTCCCTGCTGTGCTGCAGTTAGACGCAGGTGCTAGAGGAACCCTAAAGAGAAAAAAAAAAAAAAAAATCTTTTGACCGCCAGATAGTCTAACTTCTGGTTTTCCACGATTTGGATAAGGATTACTGGAAAGGAAGAGTTAACTCAAATATGCTTTGTACAACAAAGCAGTCTTGTGCTGTTAAGTCCACGTTAAACATTTACCCGTGTGTGGCCTTCAGTTTGCAAAGATTTAGCCAAGGATCCAACCGCACATTGTGCTCGCCTTTTTATCCATTCATTTTTTAAAAACAGGGAGGAGTCAGCTTTCCTTTTTGTGCCTCTCTCCAGAGGGACTTCAAGTCCTGGGCCATAATTTCTGTAACAGGCATATTATCCTTGCTTCGTAAGCCAAACTGTACGAAGTGGATGGGTTTGGGCACCCCTTGTCCAAAGACGTGCTCATCTTTTCCTCGGAGAGGGGGCTCGGTTGGCTGAGTCTTACCATCTCAGCTTGCCTCCTGCCCCTCAAGTAAAAGGGGAAGAAAAGAGATCCAGCCTCACTTGCACCCATGAGGCAGTGAGAATTGACCCTCCGGCATGCCTCCTCTTGCTTCTGCGTTTTGCAGAGGGCTTCATAAGGAGCAAATTCATCAAAGCTAGCAATAAGCCTAGATGCATTCCATTTTTTTAGGAGTGAGGAGAGCGGTGGTGGTGCCTTTTGTGTTTGTCCTGTGGGGAGTACAAAGAAGTGTCCACCGATTCCATATTCAGGCTCAGAATCAGCAAGAGGGGGCTGAAATCAATCACTGTTTTTATACTGAATAATTGTAACCCGGTGGTGAGGCCCGCATCACCCCTTGAGCACAAGCACAGTCCTATCTTGCTTGATGTTTTGCCTGAGTTTGGTGGCAGGTGTTAACCAGACTGTGGCTGAGACTGGAACTCGGCTTCACATAAGGAGCATGGGTACCCCCCCCCCCCCGTTTTTTAACTGAAGTATAGTTATTTTACAGTGTTGTGTTAGTTTCAAGTATACAGCAAAGTAGGGAGATCAGTAGTGACTTGTGTTGCTCTTTTCCTAGTAAAATATTTCTCAGGAAAACTAACTTCTAAGGAAGTCCAGCAAGCCTGTGCTTTGGAGCCCAAGGGGAGGAAATTACAGAGCTGTGCTGAGAGTGTTCTGTTCCTGGCAGCTCCTGTATTATTTGTTGTGGACACTGCACCTGTGTTGTAGGGTCACTGTGGCTCTCGGGAAGAGAATAGGTTTCTGTTCCCTTCTGATGCAGTGGCAAGGCAGGCAGTGTGTGTGGTTGTTAAGAGCCGGCGTCCTGAAGCCAGCCTGCCTGGTTGTGAAGACCGGCGCAGCTGCTCTCTCGCTGTGTGATCTTGGGCCAAGTCACTTAATCTACCTCTGTACCCCCATTTCCTGGATGTAAGATGGGCACAGTAAGACCACGCACCTCACAGAGTTGATTTGAGGATTAAATAACATAGTAAATGTGAAGTCCTTAGAACAGTTCCTGGCGTCTGTGTGTTAGCTATTGTTCATCATTCCTCAGTTGATTCTAAACAAGTTTCGTTTCATGAGCGAGTGTTCTTTGAGGGGGTTTCTCTGCAGGGGCTCGTGACTCCAAAGAGAACAGAGCCAACTAGGTAATTTTACAAACCCAGAAGTGAATTATTTTAAATGTCTTTGCTAGGAATAGAGCTTGGATGGACAATTCACTGAAAAGTCCTGGGACTATGTTTATGTTGGTGACTGTTGATCAACTAGAATTTTTCTCAGCTGCAGGCTCATACCTGGGATTTTCTAGGCTGGACTACCTTTGCAGTACCAACACGGATCAGGAATTAAAACTGTGCTCTGTGATGACCTAGATGGGTGGGATGTGGCGGGGGAAGGAGGTCCAAGAGGGAGAGGATATATGTATACATATAGCTGATTCATTTCGTTGTACAGCAGAAACTAATACAACATCGTAAAGCAGTTATACTCCAATTTAAACACAAACACACACACACACACACACACACACACAACTGAGAGCTTTGTGAGAGCACTGTGGGGCGTTTTCATCTAGTGCTGTTTATAATCTGGTTTCCCCCTCCCAGCTGCAGCTTCCTCTATGGAGTGCTTGGCTTGCAGCACAAGTAATGTGCTAAAAGATGGGGAGGATGTTTAACTCCACTCGGACACATCAAGGTAAATACAGAGAGAGAGGCTGGCAGGTGGCACAGAGGTACCCAGTGGTCTGGGGACATTGGCCCAGGCAAAATGTTCCTCACCTCACCTTTTTTTCTTTTTGCGGTACGCGGGCCTCTCACTGCTGTGGCCTCTCCCGTTGCGGAGCACAGGCTCCGGATGCGCAGGCTCAGCGGCCATGGCTCACGGGCCCAGCCACTCCACGGCACGTGGGATCTTCCCGGACCGGGGCACGAACCCGTGTCCCCTGCATCGGCAGGCGGACTGTCAACCACTGCGCCACCAGGGAAGCCCCCTCACCTCACCTTTTAAAACTCAAAGAAATTGCTTGGCTGAGGGGATGCTTGTGGCGCCTGTGATGAATAAGGCAGCCTCTTGGCCCAGGACAGGAGAATTATTGCAGCTTTCAACAGGACATTTACACTAAGGTATACTGGGTATGTGGATGTTGACGTTAGGATTATTTAAGTTGAAAGAGACAGAAACCTTCACACAACAGGGTTTAAACAAGATAATTTACCTCATTCCTATCTTAGTTCTATGATCCTTTGAGTCTGTGGCTCCTTTATTTAGCTGCTTCACTACCCTTAGTTAGCATGATATCAATCCTACAGTGTGGCTGCCTGAGCTCCAGCCATCAAGTTTTCATTCCAGCCAACAGAAAGGAGAGAGTCAAAAGGGGACCCTTACTTTTAGGAGATTCTAGAAGCTTCCATTTCACAATTGGTCTAATTGGTCAGAACTCAGTACAATCACAAGCTGTAAGGGAGGCTGGGATATGTAGTCATGTGCGCAGCTAAAACTCGGAGGCTGAGATTTGGGTACACAGCTAGTTGTCTCTACCTGAGTATGTGATATGCTGTAGGATGGAATCAAGGCTGATGCTAAGGATGAGCAGGGCAGACTATATTTTTGAAATTCCAGGTCTGAAGGAAAAAGAACACTGTTGGGCCATCAATTCAGACATTTCCTGTGGTCATCCATTTAACCACATTCGAGTGAGCCCCCCAGGTGCCAAGCCCTGCCAGGCCCTGGGAATAAAAGCTGAGCTGAGTCATAACTGGTTCCTGTGTTCCAGGAACTCTTAGTTATTGTAAGGTAGCTATGCTCACCAACGCCTGTTAGTGATTGGATTGATCTGTGGCTACCTCTTGATGTCTAAGACCCTTTTTATCACATAACAACTTAGTGAGTTTCTGATTTAGATCTTATTTATTTGTGTGTGTGTGTGTATGTGGTGGTGGTATTGTAGTTGTAGCTAGGAGAACCCGTTTAGCAGTGCATGGGTTCTGGGGTCATCTGTGGACCCAAGGCTGGTTGGCCTTAGAGATATTCCCGGGGAAGCATTGAGTGACACCTCCCTATTGCTTCCATATAGTTGGCTTGACCAGGAATTGAGTCAGCAGATTTGAGCTCTCTTCTGTCTCAGGGCAAATTACTGGGGCTTTGGTTTTCTCATACTTGTAAATTAGAGTTTCTGAGCTGCATGGGGAGCAACCCCAGCCCCCAAAGGTGTGATGTAATGTCTGGGGGCCGTGCTGAGCACCATATAAGGTAGTGGTGTGTTTCTTTTTTCTTTCTCTCTTTTTTTCTTTTAAATTAATTAATTTATTTTGGGCTGTGTTGGGTCTGCGTTGCAGTGTGCAGACTTCTCATTGCGGTGGCTTCTCTCGTTACAGAGCACGGGCTCTAGGTGCGCAGGCTTCAGTAGTTGTGGCTCGTGGGCTCTAGAGCGCAGGCTCAGTAGTTATGGCGCACGGGCTTAGTTGCTCCACATTATGTGGGATTTTTCCGGACCCCAGGGCTTGAACCCATGTCCCCTGCATTGGCAGGCGGATTCTTAACCACTGCGCCACCAGGGAAGTTCCAGTGGTGTGTTTCTTACTTGATGATAGTGACAGGGAAAGCTACTTTTAAGAGTTCTCGAGGTGACTTGTACACAGTCCCAGAGTGACGGAGTTAGATGGGGTCTTCCTGCCTGAGGAGGCTAAGCATCTGGCCTTCTTACAGTCTTAGCTGCTGGGTGGTGCCTTCAGGGCAGGTGTTAACTGATGCCCACAACCCATTCTGAAGGGTGGGGAGGGAGTGATGAGTCAGGTGCCTCACCTGGAGCTGGCTGACTATTTTAAGCTGCGGGCTGTGTGGTTGCTAGGTTTTCCTCCATCTCAGCAGTGCTCCCTCTGATAATGAAGCAGCTCACTCTGAGCAGGACAGACAGCTTGATGCGATTCTTGCATGTTGGGCAGCATAGCCCTCAGCCTGTACTCTTCTGTAAGGTTGCGCGTGAGAGATGCCAACCCCGTCCCCTGGGGACACACCCAGCCTGAAGCCCTCTGTGGGGCTGAGCTATGTTGTTCTGAGCTGACCAGCTTGGGCTCCATCCAGGTTATGTGTTGGGGTGGTTGGTGGTTCACCCAACAAAGAGGCCACCAGAGCTCATTTGCTCTGTTTGTTTCGTTTGTTTTCCTCATTTGGCAATATTGGGATTGGACAAGAGGATCTTAAGGAAGATCTTGGAAGACACACACACACTAGAAATGGCACACTAAGATGGTGTCTAGGCTGTCTGAGCCACCTCCTATGTGAGAATCAATTTAGAGAATTGCTGTACTTCCTAAAGCAATGGGAAGTGTCCCCGAGAAGGGAGTCCGCCATATTGGTTAGCACATCTGGTGGACTGGCCTAATTATGAAGTCCAGTGTTGGCATGTTCTCGGAATTACAATGTGGGAAGGAATCTTAAAGTCATTGTGAGTTGTTCTCCATCACTGTAGTTGTTTGTGAGATTTAGTCCTACAGATTTTTCTTCAGAGAATTTTCTGGGCCCTCCAAATTTCTGGCTGCAAACAGCTGGATTCGTTGAGCATAATCCAAATTTAGTTTCCAAATACCTTGAGTGTGTGTGTGTGTGTGTGTACTTTTAGCTTCTTTTTGATATACAAATCACTTGCCTGCCTTGAGTCACATGAAATTCTATGAAAGTTGACTTTAATGATACAGTGGGACAAAACAGTATTATGTTTCTAACCAGTTCCCTCCCTGCTCTCTGGAAATGGAGTAAATTTATAGAGAGTAGTGGGGCTGATGCCAGAGCTGCTTCAGTTTGGAATTGTGAAAAGAATTGTGCCTTTGCAGTTAGAAGATCTGTGGCTTGAGATTGGGCTCCATGACCTTGAGCAAGCCATTCAGCTTGAATGAAATCTCTAAGCTTCAGTTTTCTCATTAAGGAAAAAAAAAGATAAAATAGTATCTTGTAAAAGAATTGAGATAATATCTTCAAAATGGCACAGGAGTGAAGAAATTGTAAATGACCTTCCCTGAGTCTTCTATATGATTTCTTTTTTTCCTTTTCTAAAGCTAACCTCATTGATCTTAACTTTGTATTCAGACAGCAACCCTAGCTGGCTTGTTGCTGTGTGTCCTGTCCCCCACCCCCTCTTCTTTTAAAATAGTGTAGTAGAAGTGGCAGGGACAGAAGACATTCTGGATACATCGCGCTACATGTGGAGATACGATGCAAAACTGAGTTTACCTCCAGCCCCACGGGTGGTACCAGTTTGCCTGGGAGGTGCAGCTGGAAGGAGGGTGGGCTCTGGGGTTGGACTCCTCGCTTTGGAATCCTGGCTCCACTGCCACTTGACTTGGGCAAGTCACTTCACCTCAGGCTTCACCGTAAGTAGAGTGGGTATAATAATAATGGCCAGCATACAAGGTTGTAATAAGTAAATGGGATGATTTAAAAATGTTGAGCCCAGTATCAGCACATAGCAAGAAACTGCCCCTTAAATGTGGACTCTTCTTATAATAATAATTATTATTTTTAATTGTGGTAAAATATACATAACATAAAATTTACCATCTTAAACCATGTTTAAGTGTACGTTTCAGTAGTGTTAAGTATATTCACATTGTTGGACACCCAATCTCCAGAACTTTTTCATCAGGTAACACTGAAACTATATCCGTAACACGGCTCCCCACTACCCTGCCTCCCCCAGCCCCTGGCAACCTCCATTCTACCTTCTGTTTCTATGAGTTTGACTACTCTACATACTTCCTGAGTGGGATCATATGGTACTTGTGGTTTTGTGACTATAATTATTTAATAAGTCTTAGCTCACCACAGCAATTGTGCTCTCTCCCATTTTTAGCATTCTACAAGCTCAGGATTGCCTGCCTTCTCCTCAAACCCTAGTCATTAGTGACTTACTTCCTTTCTTGAGGGAACAAGACACCTTGCACCTCCATTTCATCCTTTTGAAAAGGGTAGGGTTAGAGAAAAGGGAAATTAAAGTGAAGGAGACATAAAAGGAGGGCCTTCAGTAAGGAAAAAACCATTCACTCATTGCAGACGTCCTCTGTAGGACTTCTTCCTTCTGATTGTGTGAAGATTCAAACCTAAGCACCAGTAGAGGCAATGAACCCCTCCCCAAGTATCTGTCGCCCCGATTTAACAGTTTTAACAAGTTCCAGAAAGAAGAAAATACTAGAAAAATCTAAATTAACCTAGAGGCAAGTGTTTGTTTGTTCATGCAGTGGTGTTTATCTCCTGAGTGATAAGAGGGTTTCTTCGGCTTGGAACTTCTGACTACCTTATTTTTTTTTTTTTCTTTTGAAGCATAGTTGACTTACAGTGTCGTGTTAGTTCCAGGTGTGCAGCAAAGTGATTCACTTATACATATATCTATATCTATTTTTCAGATTCTTTTCCATTATAGGTATTACAAGATATTGAATATATATAGTTGCTTGTGCTATACAGTAAATCCTTGTCATTTGTCTATTTTATATGTAGTAGTGTATATATGTAAACCCCAAATTTATCCCACCCCCCACTTCTGACTACTTTTTTAAAAAAATAAATTTATTTATTTTATTTATATTTGTTTTGGGCTGCATTGGGTCTTTGTTGTTGCACGTAGGCTTTCTCTAGTTGTGGCGAGTGGGAACTACTCTTCATTGTGCATGCGGGCTTCTCATTGTGGTGGCTTTTCTTGTTGCAGAGCATGGGCTTTAGGCACACGGGCTTCAGTAGTTGTGGCATGCGGGCTCAGTAGTTGTGGCTCGCAGGCTCTAGAGCGCAGGCTCAGTAGTTGTGGCTCACGGGCTTAGTTGCTCCACGGCATGTGGGATCTTCCCGGACCAGGGATCAAACCCGTGTCCCCTGCATTGGCAGGCGGATTCTTAACCACTGCGCCACGAGGGAAGTCCCTGACTACTTTTAAGTTGAAGAGGAAAGGAACCAGGATTGTATGACTGTAGCCAAGTCCTTTAATTTGGTGTCCACATCTGTGAAGGGTAACACTTGTGACTTCTGGGGGTAGCTGTAATGGAACACTTGGCCTAGGGCCTGACACCTAACCAATAATCAGTTAAAATGTTAGCAGTTGGTGGTGGTGGTATGTTTGTGGAAAGAACGATCACCAGCTCAGTCCTTGAAAACATAGAGCTGAGACAAGCAGCTGTGGACCAACAAAACAGCCATCTTTACCCTCTTTCTCTTTGTTTGTTTGCTTTGTTTTGGCCACGCCACGTGGCTTTCAGGATCTTAGTTCCCCGACCAGGGATCGAACCCAGGCCCCGGCAGTGAAAGCGCTGAGTCCTAACTACTGGACCACCAGGAAATTCCCCAGCCATCCTTACTCTTCTTAGAGAGGGTGATGAGCACTAACGTTCTAGAATTGTACCTATTGTATGTTCATTAACCAATTTTATTGGCCATTGGATAGGTTCTGTCCTAGGTTGTGCCTGGGTTAAGGGAAATGATGGTTTATCTGTGAAATTAAGTAGTGTAACTTCCTTATATGCTTTTCTGGCAGTGGTGGGATTACTATTCTTCTTAAAAAAACACACATTTAATGTGTTTTAGCTACAAATAAAAAAATACCATTATTTGAATAACCTGATAGATTATATATATCTGGCTTCATGAATCACTCTTTTCATTTTTGTTCTTTGGACTTCTGGAAGGAGTTCTATCTACTAGTGAAGGCTGCAGGTATAAAAGTTGCCCTCTCATAGCCTTGAGCTAGGAAAAGGAAATTATGGGCCTATACATGTTTAAAAACTTAAAGAGGTTTTGATTGCATAGAACCTTTGATTCTGTTGTAGCATTTTCATTTTTGAATGTAGTTTAAGTCATGTGCAAGCTTTATACCTTCCTGTGATTCCTTTTTTTTCTTTCTTTTGGCACATCTGTAGTTCCAAAAATCCTAAGTAGTTTTAAATGCTTTTTTGTGTGTTAATATGCAAAAGTGTCATAAAAGTAAAATAATTTTCTAATAATTAACAGTTGAGTCAAAATATTTTTCCCCGGTCTTCCCTGATGGCGCAGTGGTTGAGAGTCTGCCTGCCGATGCAGGGGACACGGGTTCGTGCCCCGGTCCGGGAAGATCCCACATGCCACGGAGCAGCTAGGCCCGTGAGCCATGGCCGCTGAGCCTGCGCGTCCCGAGCCTGTGCTCCACAACGGGAGAGGCCACAACAGTGAGAGGCCCGCGTACCGCAAAAAAAAAAAAAAAAATTTCCCCCACAGATCCTTATAATATGGCAGTGTGTTTCACCACGTGTACAACAGGACATATTGTGCAAAATAGTTCTTTTTTTTAACAACTTTATTGGAGTATAATTCAAAATAGTTTTAGTTTGCACTGGCTAGTACAACAGGAATGACCAGTTTTCCTTATGCTTGGACAAATCAAATACATTCTTCATAAGAACTTTTAAAAGTTTCCTGGTTTTTCCCTGTAAAATCAGTTGGTAAAATAAGTTCAATAGTAAGACTTCTAAGGCTGAGCCCAAGAAACCTCTAACTGCTCATTTATTCATCGCTTGTAATTAGGTCAACCAGTTCCATAGGGGGCTTGAGTTACAGCTTCTAGAGGTTTTGTAATGTAGACATTCTTATTTTTCAATTAATCTTTGTATCAAATGAAAAAAAAAGAAAAGAGTTATTTGGTAAATACAATCTTTCACTATCTCATTCTTTGGAATGCGCTTGCTTTTATACTTTTCCTTTTACAAAGAGCGTATGTTATTGGAGAGAAAAGGAGTCAGATATGTGTATTACTAGCACCACAATACAAAGCATGTAGGTTTGAGTTCATCTGGAACTGGCGTCCCTACTCTTAGTTGGGATACCCCTAGGTTGTTTCAGGTATTGGTGATGTTTATGTCTCCAGCTCTAAAAGCGGGGGCACACATCTGTGACAAGGCTGTCTGGGGTACTATGAGGGCGATGATGTCCACGGCTCTGGACCAGAGCAAAAGAAACCAACAGAAGTAGGATGGAAACCATGACCTTGGCCTTACTGCCAACCAGTCAGGCTCTCTGCTATGAGATTCCTTTGACATAAAGAGATGTGCAGGGGCTGTGAGATGTCTAGCAAATGCCCAGGCACTTCATGACCCAGAGGCCCTTGGGCCCATCAGCACAGCCTCAATGTGCCCTTTCCCCACTTTCTGCTGTCTTTTTTGTGTATCTATACCAGGGTGTAAGCAACGAAGAATAAAATAGTGTCACCTTTTATTAGTAGCTTTGGGGAAGGCTTTTTGGGGAAGGCTTTATGGAAGAGGAGTTAGAGATTACGGCCCTCCTTCCCCTGCCTTCACTGTGGATACCTGAGTGTAGTAAATTGTGTTAAGGAAAGAGAGGAAGAGACTTTTGGGGCCCCCGAATTCCTTCTCAGCGGACGTTTCCTCCCTTCCCCTAATGCATCATCCAAGATATGGTAGCCTTTGGGTTCTTCTTTCCAAAGGCCTCCTTGCTCAGGGCACACACATCAGCTCAGTGACTGGACCTCCCTTATTCCGTGGTGTTCCCTTTCTTTCCTTACAGTCTTCCGTTTGTGCTAAGATTGTGCAGCTCCTGGGACAGAATGAGGTGGATTATCGCCAGAAGCAGGTGGTCATCCTGAGCCAGGATAGCTTCTACCGTGTCCTCACTTCAGAGCAGAAGGCCAAAGCCTTGAAGGGCCAGTTCAATTTTGATCACCCGGGTGAGTTGGGGCATTGAAGGGGCGTGGGGGGGGGATCGGTTGAAGAAGTTACTTAACCTCTCTGTTTCCCGTCCATAAAATGGAGGACTGTTAGGTACCTTGCGGGGTTGCGGTGGGGCTTATAGGAAAGAAGCGCTTTGCAACGCATCCTCTGGTGCTTGGCGCCTTAAATACTGATCGAATCTGTGTCTGAACAAGGGCGACTCTTGGAGAAGCCTATTCCTCAGGGTGGGCCAGACACAGGCTAGCGCACACACAGCTGGTTCTCCCGCCTCCTGCTCTGCAGCAGCCTGTGTCACACCCTCCCGCCAGCACCCAGCACGTGCGTGTACATGGCTCGTGTGTTAAACTCACCGACTGGCAGAGAGTGGGGTGGAGGGTCCAGGATGGCTGCCTGAATGTCTTTGGCCCTGACAGTCCCAGATGAGCACACTCGCCCTTCAGCTGGTTTGGAGTTCTTATAACTGTGAGAGTCAAAACTTGGTGTGATGCCTGCTGCAGTGCCCTAGTTGTGAGTATGCTTTCCAGGTTATCATATGCTGCCGGGTTTAGAGGGAGGACAGAGATGTCTGAGGCCAGAGACGGAATGGCAAGCCAAAAAAAAAAAAAAGAATCCACTTTTCAGAACTCATTTATACACTTTGGTTTGAGATGCAGGGAATTGGCATTCTGCTTTAGGTAGAAATCTGGCTTTTTTGTGGGGAGGGGATGCTTCTCTAGGGTGTGATACACGTATGTGAAATAATAGGTTTCTAGGGATGCCCTGTTCATCACTATAGGAGAAATCATTTTACAATTAAGAAACATCTTAATAGTTTGATTTCCTTCAGATGCCTTTGACAATGAACTCATCTTCAAGACACTCAAAGAAATCACCGAAGGGAAAACAGTCCAGATTCCTGTGTATGACTTTGTCTCCCATTCCCGGTAAGTGAGCTGCTCTGGGCTGGGGATTGTTATCTGTTGCTCCCCAGAGGGTCCCCAGAAGTTCCAGGCTTCTTCACGCCGCCCCCATGTGTCTGGTGCCCAGTGCAGCCTGTCAGTGACAGGGCGGTGGCGTCAGCATACCTGTAGGTGCACGGGGTCAGGAATTCATCCAGGTGCTTCCTGGAACAGTCCCATCGTGATCATCATGCTTTGTTAACTCTGAAGGGTTAGATTTGTGAATTTGGACTCAGGTGAGGGACTGCACATTCGTCCTCATCCACATGCCCAAGCTGTTGTTCCTGGAACAAATGCAAGGGGGTGTGGTAGAGGAAAAACAGGAAGAAGAAGAAAAGAAGCTGTTCTTTCTGCTCTCCTGGATTACTTGGGATCGAGCTGTGTGGGGAGGTGTGAGGGCACTGGGGTCACCAAAGACTAGACCCACCAGAGAGCTTCTCAATCACGTCAGACCTGTCCTTTCCATTTGTCGATTCTCATGCTCCTAATAGAATAGCAGAGTGACTTGACCTCCATCACAGCCTCCTTCCCTCTTGAGTGGTGGGAAGGGGCTTCTGGAGGACTTCCCTCCTGCTAGCCAGACCCCAAGCTCTTTCAGAGCTACACAGAGCTCTTTGCTCACTTTGTCTCCTTCGGGGGACCTCCCAGGCACATTCGACACTTGTAAATGTTGTGTCACATCACGTGTAGCTCCTTAGTAGTGGCTCAGTAAGTGTTTTTAGCTCTGGGATCTTTTGAAAGTTTCTCCCTCCCGCTTTTCATTTTCCTTCTTGGTTTCTTTATCCCACTCTCTCTTGAGTTGAGTTTTTAAAAATGGGAAATTAGATTTCATACCAAATATTTCTATAATTAAAAACAAATGTTTCTATCATTAAAATGTTTCTACTACCAAATGTTTACTACCAAATGTTTCTATAATTAAAAGCCCAATCTTCATCTCCCTGTGTGTTCCTTTAGGACACATCTCAGCCTTTAATGCAGTTAGCTCACATGTTCTGTGCTCTTCTCATGAACTTTCTCAGAACTTGAGGGTGTGGCAAAGATTGGGTTGGAGGAGGAGGAAAGAGCACATTGTGATGGAAAGCCAGGCTGCTTTGGTTCTCACCTTCATCCCTCACCAGTAGCTGTTGAAGTACTTCCTACTATGGACCCGATTCTGCTGTGCAGGACATTCAGAGAACAAGATATGCCTCCTATATCAAACCTCTCCAGACTATGCAGGAATAAAGGGGCGCTTAGAATAGGGAACTGGAGCTAACATGAATAACGAGGGGGCTGGGAGAGCAAAGATCTGGGAGGCCGCAGCCGGAGAATCAGAGAAATTCGTCCCCAATGGTGGCAGCCTGAGCTGCCATCTGGAGAAGAAGCTAGGTTCATGCAAAGTCCAAGAATCCGCTGCATCCATCCGGGCCCACAGCCTCTGAATGGGAACTTATGGAGTGTCTGCAGTTTCCTTGTCTAGCTTTATGGTCTCCTAAAAATTACAGCTTTTGTTTCACTTTCATCTTCTTTTTTAATTTAATTTTAAACCTTTATTTTATTCAAGTATAGCTGATTTACAGTGTTGTGGTAATCACTTTCATCTTCTGAGTTTCCCATTGGTAAAGTAGCTGGGACCATGTAGGGAAAGGGATTCTGGGAATTGTAGTTTCTAGCCTTGGGGGAGTGGTGGTGATGTCAAGTTGACAAGAGACAGTCTAGCCCACCACCTCTCAGGTCCTGGGCAGGGTACTGCTACAGAATTCAGCCTGACGACTGAGGCAAGGGGATGTGGAGCAGTAGGAGGGAGGAAGGGCTGGAGTATTTAGTGCAGGTTGTGTAAAGGAGATGATATTTAAGCTGTGCATTGGAAAGCATGAGAAGCTGTTGGGAAAGGGATTTCCAAGGTGATGGGTAGGTAGACATTTCAGGGGCCAGCTTGGTGGGGGATTGCAGTAGGTTAGGTGTAGAGGGATGGGGGTCAGTGTGTGGGAGGAGCGGCGGGAGGTGGGGAGGCTGGGAGGCAGGCAGGCCTCAGATCAGGAAGGACCATGGATGGACCCCAGGGCCAGAGGCTAAACGTGTTGGCAGTAGGGAGCCATAGATGGCAGTTATGTAGGAATGGAGAGGTCAGTCTTGTGGCAGGAACGAGGATTCACAATGCTGTTTAGGAAGCCGTTGGAGTGGCCCAGGTGAGAGACTGATACAGGCCCGATGGAAGGGAGTGGAGTGAGGGCAGTTGGCAGGAGTCAGGGCCTGACCAGTGTAGTCGGGGGGCAGGGGGTGAAGATGAGTACCTTGTGCAGCACGAGCTCCATCAAGTTCACGTATTAACAACAAAAAAAAACCCTGCAGAGTTGCCTGTCCAGGTGTGTTTGACTTTTTTCTCCAGATTCCCCTCTCATACCTTTTATTTTAAAATCCTGTTCTTTAGTGGCCCAGCGCCCATCTCTTGCATGAAGCTTTGTGACCACCTAAGACCACAGCAGTCCCCCGCAACTCTTAAGAGCCACTTGTGAGGGACCCAGCTGTCCAGGGTTAACTGATCCCATCCCAGCCATGGGTCTTTCTTGGTGACCACAAACAAATGTTGGGCTACAACTGAGAAGTCACCTATTCTCTGTAAATACCTTTCTCTGGTCTTCCCCTTCTTTATCGTAAGGAATGATTGTCAAATGAGAAGGTTGGGCTAGGTAATCCCAAATTTGGTAATCCCAGATGCTCTAATACTCCAGGTTTATGTGAACCTCCCAGCCCATCTCTAAACTCCTAAACAGAATATTGCACCATAGGTTCCTGGTGCATCCTGGGCTAGTAGGTGCTCAATAAATGTTGTTTTTAGCTCTAGGCTATTTCTAAATGTTCTCCCACCTAGACCTACATGTGGACTTGGGGAGTGATTGATTTCAACTTTTGGGGGCACCACCCACAGAGCAGGCAGTTTGGTTCTCCTTACTGTCCCAGGATTGAAGAGGCATGACTGTTGAGTTGGAAAACCACCTGTTCCTTTTTAGTGTTTATCAGTTAGGCAAGCTGATCAGCACTGCCAGACAGTGTCAGTCTGGGTAAATTAGCACGGTCATTGCACTCACTCTGTGTATTCCAGATGGAACCCTAGGAATCCCACACACGTTTTGTTTCCCGGCAGAGCCTTTCTGCCCTCTTCTTGGCCCAGGGCAGCTGCCTAGAGTGACTCATTATTTCACTCACTCATTGATCCTTTTTTCTATCCATCTTGCTTCTGAACTCTGCCCAGTTTGGTTCCTTATCGTAAACCACAATGAGCACCCTGTTTTCCAGTACCTGACATTCTTCTAGGGTTGGCGTGTCTCAACCCTGGCTGCACAGTAGACATACCTGGGAGCTTTTTTAAAAAAGGGCTGAAATCTTGTCATTTGCGACAACGTGGGTGGACTTAGAGGGTATTATGCTAAGTGAAATCAGTCAGACAGAGAAAGACAAATACTGTATGATTTCATGTATTATGTGGAATCTAAAAACAAATGAACAAACAAGAAAACAGAAACAGCGTCATAGATACAGAGAACAAACGGGTGGTTGCCAAAGGGGAAGGGGGGGGTAAGGGAAGAAGAAATGGTGAGGGAGATTAGGAGGTACAGACTTCCAGCTACGAAATAAATGAATCACAGGTATGAAGTGTACGGTGTGGGGAATATACTCAATAATAATAATGTAATATCTTTGTGTGGTGACAGATGACAACTAGACTTAGCATGGTAATGATTTGGAAATGTATAGAAATATGAAATCACTGTGTTGTGTACCAGCAACTAACGTAGTATTGTATGTCAATTATACTTCAAAAAACAAATTCATAGAAAAAGAGATCAAACTTATTGATACCAGTGTGGGGAGTTTGAGGAGGTGGGGAAATGGGGAGATGGGCTTGCAGGGGGAGGGAGAACTAGATAATCAAAAGGTACATACTCTAGTTATAAGATAAATAAGTACTAGGGATGTAACGTACAACATGATAAAGATAATCACTGTTGTACGTTATGTATGAAAGTTAAGAGACTAAATCCTGAGTTCCTTCACAAAAAAGTTTTCTATTTCTTTAATATTTCTTTTAATGTTTCTTTAAATATTTCATTTATATGAGATGACAGATGTTCACTGAACATTATTACCATTATTGTGGTAATCATTTCATGATGTATGTAAGTCAAATCATTATGTTGTACACCTTAAACTTACACAGTGCTTTATGTCAATTATATCTCAATGAAACTGGGAGAAGAAAATGTAAATTTTTAAAAAAAAGAAAAAATTAAAAATAATGTATCAAATATGGAAAAAGAACAAACATTGCTTCTAGAAACGGAAAACACAACGGCACATTTTTAAAACTCAGTAGACGTATTTAGCAGCAAAATGGACCTAAAAAACCCCAATTCAAACACTAGGGGATTGATCTGAAGAAATCATTCATTAATGCATTAAGGAAAGAAGAAGACAGAAAAAAACCAGAAAAGAGATTAAGAGACATAAACGACAGTGAAAAGACCTGAAAAGTATTTAATCAGGAGGAAAGGAAAGAGAATAAAGGCAATATCTGAAGAGACAGTAGCTTAATTTTCCCCAGAACTAATGAAACTCACTAAATCCATAGATTCAAGAAACGCAACAAATTCCCAAGCAGGATAAATAAAAATAAATACACAAGTGAGTTCTACTCTTTGGAATTGGTTAATATTCCATTGTGACCTAACAGTTAATTTTTGTGCCTGCTGCAGTTGTATTTCAAAGTTTTGTACAAAGTTGTGTGCACGCACAAACACATACATGATTGCTAATTGTGTTATTCATACTTTCCATTTCCTTCTTTATTGCTATTTCATCTGTCAGTTTCTAAAATACAGAAGTTAGGCGTCTCTCCAATACCAACGTGGATGCAGTTTCTCCTGGTATTTTTATCCGCTCAGTATACTTCGAACCTCTGCTGTTAAGTAAATAAAGTTTCATGACTTTAAAAAAAAAAAAAGAAAAGAAATACCTGGGGAGCTTTTAAAAAATATCGATGCTCTAGCTCCACCCCAGACTAATGAAGTCAGAGCCCCAGGGGAGTCGGGTCCAGGTATAAATATTTTTAAAAGCTCCCCAGATGATTCTGTGTGCATCCAGAGTTAATACCGCCATCCTAGAGAGTCTCCTAATTGCACTAACCTGGTGCTTTTCTGCTGTCTTTCATGCTCCCTATTCTGCCACCTTGGTAGTTGCTCCAACAGTGCTGCCTTAGAATTTAGACAAGAACCCAGGGGACTGAGCCAATAAAGAATCAAAGCAAGTTTATGGGAGGGAAGTCCCTACTCAGTGGCCAGCTGCTGCTGACTTCACTGTGTTTGCACAGATAAAACCTATAATCTTAAGGAACTTTTGAAACAACTGTGTGGTTTTCTTCACAAACGTCTGCTAGTTAGGGTGAGTGGTAAACCTTGCAGTGGCGTCATTACTTCCCTTTTCATGAATTTTGAGGTGAAGTGCAAGGTGGTTTTCCGACAGAAGCGAAAAACAAGATTGCAGTGAAAGTTGAGACAGGGCGGAGCTGGACCCCCAGTTATCCATTTGGTTTCACTCCCCTGGCTTTTGAAAAGTCGTGTTTACAGTAGTATCTGCCTTGGGCTTCCCAATCCTGTGGGGAGATGGATGAGGTAATGTATGTCCCTGCTTTATTTATTTATATTTATTAATTTATTTATTTTGCGGTACGCGGGCCTCTCACTGCCGTGGTCCCTCCCGTTGCGGAGCACAGGCTCCGGACGCGCAGGCTCAGCGGCCATGGCTCACGGGCCCAGCTGCTCCGCGGCATGTGGGATCTTCCTGGACTGGGGCACGAACCCGTGTCCCCTGCATCGGCAGGCAGACTCTCAACCACTGCGCCACCAGGGAAGCCCGTCCCTGCTTTATTGATAAGGAAGACAGTTGTAGGAGCTGGGCAGAGCCAACCCTGGCAGGACTGGGACTCTTTCCTTCCACAGAAATCCTTTCCCCTTCCCACCCTCTTACCTAAAGTTTTCTTTTCCCCTCCCTCCATCTGCCCCTTCCTTCTTCCTCCCAGTTGCCTCAGCACTGGGGGAGGGGGTGGACTTGTTGGCAGAAAACTGTGAGTTTCTGTTTTTGAAAGTTCAGAGTGTTAGGTTCCATAAATGCCAGGACTGAGAGCATTCCTGGAGACGCCTTCGGAGGGGGAAAAAAAAAGTGATCACATCTTCTTTTGTCTGTCTTTATTCTTCATTCAACAGCAGGTTTTTTTTGTTTTTTTGACCGCGCTGTGTGGCATGTGGGATCTTAGTTCCCCGCCCAGGGACCGAACCTGCGTGTCCTGCATTGGAAGCGCAGAGTCTTAACCACTGGACCGCCAGGGAGGTCCCAACAGCAGGTTTTTTATTCCAAGGAGAAGGATGTCTACCCATCTGCTTTATGGCGGAAGCTCAGAAGAACTGGTCACAGGAGACCTTTGCTGCAGCCGTCCTGGCCCTCATTCTTGGGTCTTCCGTGGTGGTCTGAGGGCTCTGTAAGGTTGTGTTAGCTAAACCCTCTCAGTGCCCTTTCAGTCAAGGGGCTAGGACCCCAGACTCCCAGACAGCTTCTCTTGTTTCCTCCTCCCGGGCTCCCCCTACCTGGCTCGGCCCATCATCTGCTCTGTGCTTTGCAGGAAGGAGGAGACGGTTACTGTCTACCCCGCAGATGTGGTGCTCTTCGAAGGGATCCTGGCCTTCTACTCCCAGGAAGTGCGAGACCTGTTCCAGATGAAGCTTTTCGTGGACACAGATGCGGACACCCGGCTCTCCCGCAGAGGTGCGTTCCAAAAGCCTCAGATGGCCCTGTCGGTGGCCTGTGACAGGCCCCTGCCCTCCCCGATTCTGGGCCCCGTGCCTTCCCCGAGGCAGCCTTGTGCAAGGCTGCCTCGTGGCTGCATGGCCCAGCCCAACTGAGTCAGTCTAGCCCCAGGGATGTCCTGTTGCCCAAACATTTGGTGACATTTGAGAAGGGATTAGTCACTTACTGTTTCAGATGACGAAAAGCTTGTGAGGTCACAGAGATGACATAAGAAGTTCACGTTTTGGTTTTGCTGGGGAAAAGTTTGGTTAAGTGCTCAGTTCCTTATGATTTACCCACAGGTGTCATAATCAAGATGGGAACTCACTGTAGGAAATCTGGGGGGTGGGCAGGAACACCCTCTGCCTGCAACTCTGGGCAGCTGGTCCCACCTGCCCGCTTCTTTCGCCCTTTGCTTTCCGGAAAGTTCTGTGGAGGTTTGGTCACTCTGTCCACCCAGCTCGGGAGCAAAGTCAGTTGTTCTCTCTGCAGGCCTTCCTTCCACGAGTGCTGAAGACACCAAACTGCTTGCTGGTGGGAGAGCGGAGCCTGTGAATTCAGCTCTGCGGCACACGAAGCAGAGGGCTTGCTTCTACCAGAGAGCTTGGGGGGCTTTGTGGGGGAAGTGGGTTCTGGACTTGGATGTGGCGGGGTGATGGCCTAGGCAGCCCAGGAAGGCATATACCTCAAACAGAGACACCATGGCTCGTTAGGACTGTCTTGCTGATCTGGACAACAGGTAGGGCTGTCGCCCGTGGGTGGTGTGAGGGGGAATGGAGAGTTGGGGAGAGATGAGAAAGGTTCCTAGCAGAGTTAGAGCTGACCGGACCCCAGCCAAGGCAGCGGGGTGTGGGTGACTGAGGAGAGGGATGAAAGCTGACTTAAGGTTTGAGTCCCCATCGTGCGGAAGAGGAGTGACACAGGAAACGCCAGGGTTAGCTCCTAGTCGCAGAGCAAGTCATTGGCAGAGTCAGATTTCATAAGCTGCAGCCCGGAGCCTTCTGACCTCAAAGTCTGTGAAGTTTCCTCTTTTCCGGTTCATGAAACAGATTTTTAGTTTATCCAGTTCAGTACTCTTGTCACAAGAACTATAAGTGGAAATGGCAGAATCTAGAGAAATGACTCCCTGGGTTTTACCCTCCTAAGAAGTAATAGGAGTCACACTCTTTTAAGTCAGGGGACCTGTACTTCCCCTCCCCGGTGGTGTCGGGCCGTGGGAGTAACCTGATAGAGAAAAGGAGAATTCTAGTCCCAGCAGAGCCCCTTGCTAGCTTTGTGACTTTGGTGCCTCTTGTGACCTCCCAGGCATGGGTTTTTTTTTATTTAAATGGGTAATATGAAGGAGACAGGCCTGTTTTTTAGGGTTACACAGGCCAGGTAAGAATTGCATGATCTTTTTTGACAGATAATTGAGGCTTGAGCCTGACAATTGCTTATGCATCTGCCCCAGGGTCTGGTTTATCACCTTCATCCACAAACCCAGGTCCTACCTAGGCTGATCTGCTCGGATGTCCATATTAGCTTGCCAAATTTGGGAGGCATCACTGGGGGGAAAATTGGAGTCAGATGAACTGGACATTATTTAAATCCTGGTTTCACCATTGAGTAGATGTGTGACCTTGGGCAGATTATGGGGGTTTTTTTTGTTTTTTTTTTTTACATCTTTATTGGAGTATAATTGCTTTACAATGGTGTGTTAGTTTCTGCTGTATAACAAAGTGAATCAGTTATACATATACATATGTTCCCACATCTCTTCCCCAGATTATGTTTTAATCTCTTTGTACCTTATTTTCCTATTGGTTGATCATGTAAGGATTAGTTAGTACTCCTGGGATAGTTGTGCCGATCAGAGGTAATGCAGGTAAAATGCCTGGTGGTGGCATTAGTCGATAAATGTCAATGTGGCCGATCAGAAACCTGCTTCACCTGAGATGATGATGTTATGTTTTCCAAGTGTTCTCTCAGGACTTGTCAGAACCTCTTGAGTAGTCATGTCCTCAGGAGCTGGTGACACCTGGGCTGGTAGCATCATTAGTCCAGCAGGTGGTACTAAAATCCCAGGGGATGGAGTGATGCCTGAGGGTGGAGCGAGTGCAAGAAATTGCATAGGAAATTAGAACCGCGTTTTGTGGAGGGGCAACATCCTTGGACTCTGATTCATTCAAACAAGTAATCCTAGGGTAGATTAAACAGAAACTTCTCCCTCCTTTTCTTGCGCTGAGATCCTTATGTGAAATGGGAGAGAGACCTCAGGTGATGGTGGCCTTCTCTGGGGATTTCTTTGGGTCAGTTCTCTTCACCCCCTGCCTTCCCTGGTGCCCCCGGGGCAGGTCGCTGCCTTCTTTCCGTTCCGCTGTCTTGTCATGTCACCCACTGCTTAGTCACTCTCAGCAAAAGCTGTTTCTACAAATTCACTCTCTGTCCACCTAGGACAAAATACATGCCTGGCATGTGCTTTGTGGGTAAGGGAGAGGGAGGGAGGGTCAGTCGGGAGCTGTGGGGCAAAAGAACATTCCTGGAGACTTGAGTGAGCGCTACGATTTCACCTGTCTGTGGGTTACATCCTCCTGGGCACATTCCAGGTTGACCCTCATGTGGGAGGGAGGTCTGCATCAAGTCTCATAGCCTTGGAAGGACTTCCTTCCTTCCCAGGGACCCCCTTGTATTTCTAGGGAATTGGTTTCCTCCCAGCAAAGCTTGCCTTTGCCTTCCCTCTCTATATGCATTTAACCAACCCTTGAATTAGGGACAGGGGAGACGAGAGGCGGGGGCCCTGAGACTGCTGACCCCTCGTCTCTCCCGCCACGGCTCTCTGTGCCCAGTTTACACGGAGTTAGGGCTGCAGTGAGCCTTGGCATAGTCAGTGTGTTCTTTTGCTAGAGTGACACGTCTCCTCAACGAATTTTTAAAGTGACTTGACAGCCATGGAGGAATTGTGTTTATTCTGGGTCCTTCTACGTGTGGTTCTCAGCTTTGGCTGATGGGAAGCAGCATTAGCTGATTTGGAAGGGCTGAGTGGAGGCCAAGCAGGGAAGGGGAGACCTGTCGTTTCCTGCCCTTTACCCTGCAAGGCCCCTCTGAGAGGGCCTGTCTCAGCCCAGCAAATGTGCCAGGGCCAGAGTGATGACAAGGAAGCTGGTTTTAAGTCCCTGGGGTGTCCGGTTTGTGCCAAGACCTTGTTCTGCCTTAGTTGTCGGCTTCGCCCCGTTTCCTGACTGAGGAGGAGGGCGTTTCAGGGCGGTGAACTGGCTGGCCCCGAGCTGTCCTTAGCTTAAGGAGGGGACCCGTCTGTTTAAGGTAGTAATTCGATGGAAGGCTCTTGGGAGCGGAGGTGGGCGAAGCCTTCTGGTTTTGCGTGTTCTCAGCGTCTGGGCAACGTGCCGACCCACTGCCATCTCCTTTTCCAGGGTGGAAGCTGGAGGATGCCCCCTGCCTGTCTTCCTGTTTCTCCCTCTCCATCCTGTCTTTCCACGTGTCTGCCCTCTACCTCCTGCACTGCAGCCCCCCCCTGCCCCCCCCACACCTTCCCAGCTGCTCTGAGGGACTCCCACCCCCACTGGGTCCAGCCTGCTCACCTGAGTTCACAGTTCCCATCCTTCCGATACGACAGTGTGCTGTCTCAGGGAGCCATCCCCCTCCCGGAGCTTCCTCAGTTCCTGTTGTCTTCATAGAAATTTAGGCTTATTAAATACACACCATGTGCCAGCCACGGTGCTGAAGCGTTTTATGGATATCTCCCTGTCTTCCTAAGTGACTGCTTTGTGAGAAAGTTGCTATTATGGGCTCTGCTTTACAGTCAAGGAAAATGAGCTCCAAAGATGTTAAGTAACTTGTCTAAGGCCACAGAGGTAGTAGTTAATGGGGTCAGGATTCAAACTGGGTCAGTTTTGCCCCCATCGCTGTAGCTGATGGGGCAAGAAGTGGCTTCGGGCTTCAGCGGTCGCAGGTGTGACTCACCTGCGTCCACTGCTTTCTCCCTGGTACGTTCCTGTCTCCCGTGACATGACAGGTGATGCTCTCGGGTCTGCAATACACAAGAGAGCTGCAGGCCTGGGCCAAGGGCAGTGGCAGAGCGATGTGAAAGGGGAGTGAGAGAGAGAGAGAGAGTGTGTGTGTGTGTGTGTGTGTGTGTGTGTGTGTGTGTGTGTGTGTGTGTGTGTGTGTGTGTGTGTTCTGGGGGAAGGACAGACGTTCCCACAGTGCTGAAGCTGTCAGCAGTTGTGTGAAATGCACGTCTTGTGAAACAAACCCGGCATCAGGCATTTGCAGGGCTTTTGAGTCAAAGCTGCTTAATAAGTGCGGGCGTGTGTTTGCTTTTTTCCCTCCAGCTCTGACAACCTTTTGGTCTGGCTTCCTTTTTTCTTTGGACCTTATCTGGAGACGTGTGAAGAGCTGGAGGCCGCATGGGCTGTGTGTTTTGGTGAGCTCGGCCCGTTGGCCTGAGTGCCCGAGCTCTTGGAGGCCCGTGGGGCTGAGCCACGTGGCACCTGTTGGGGCTCCTACTTGGCCAAGCGTCCCTGGCAGAGCAGCGGCGGTGGCAGCTGGAGCAGGGCCCTGTGTCCAAATGCCTGAGAAGACCATTTCCTGGCTGGGCTGGGTGCACAGGCGGCAGGGTTTGTGAGGCAAATCCTGACGATTTAGGGACCAACCAACCGTTTTATTGCCAGGGCTCATGCGGGGGGAAAACTCCTTGTGATTTGAGGAGCTGGTAGAGAAGTCAGTGGTGACAGCAGTATATTTGTTACCCGGGTTTCTGGAATGGGGTCTTCCTGACAGTTTTCTAGCCATCTGATCGTGCAGACTTCATGCCAGCCTGGACCAAAACCACAGGCTCTCCCTGTTACCTGCCCTTCCCCACGTGCGTGCGTTCCTGTGCGCATGCCTGCACGTAAACACAGAATTATTTACAGACGTGGCTTTCCAGAAATTCACTTACAAGTATTCCCTATGTTTGTTTAGAGTTTCATCCCACACTGAAACGATTACCTGAGAAATGATTGAGGGGAGCTGAGAGCCCATTGCAAATGACTGTAGATGGATTCGATACCCTTTTGGGGTAGGAGGGAAAGAGTTAATAGCCAAGATTGAAAACATTTGTAGGGAGGGGCTGTTTTTGATTATGGCACTCAAACTCACTTGCTGAGTTTGGGAGAAACTCAGGCCCAGGGAGGTTAGTGTACAGTGGCGGAACGAGGATTCTGGATGCTTTTCCGTGTTTTGATGAAAGACTGTATTAAAAGCAGTGTTTGTTGCAAGTCCCCGAATAACAGCACCCCCAGGAGGAAGAAGGTAGAAGATGGTGAGTTTGGGTCCATCTGGGCAGCTTCACAGCTCCAGGCCATGGTTTCTTACACCATGGTTTTCTCATCTTTCACTAAGAGGTCTTCCCTTTGCAGACCTCTGTGCTTGAGGTGGCCAGGAGTGGCTGACCACAGCTGGGCCCTCTGCCCCACTTCTACCCCCTGTAGGGGCTCAAGTGTGGGTGGGAGCCGGGCAGGTGGAGGTGGCACATCAGCAGAGGGTTGCCGCCCTGAACACAGGTAAGTGTAAGGGCAGGGGATCAGGGTGGGCAAAGGAGAAGTCTCCGGGCAACCCGCACCCTTTTCCAGGAAGCCCCACCACCTCTCTGGGCCCGGTCCACTTCCTATTATGAGTTTGTCCTGCCTTTTTCTGGGGTTCTCAATGAAGTTTTATTTGGGTCAAATGTTGCTTGAAACCAGAAGACTATTGGCCTTTCCTGGAAAACCTCTTGCTTTGGAGAGCATAGCTGGATTTGACTGTAGCAAGATGTGAAAATGCAACTTGTTTTTCCCAAAGCGGCTGCTGACTGGCTCTCGGTCAAGTCTCTTAGGAATCCGGCTTGTGAATCATCCAGAGTCATTGTGAAGCCTGTGTGATCCTGGTCGGCCTCGTGAAAGGCGGACATGTATTGACTCATGCACTCTTTTCTTGATTCTTGTTTTTCCTTCTCTTCTAGTATTAAGGGACATCAGCGAAAGAGGGAGGGACCTTGAGCAGATTTTATCTCAGTACATTACATTCGTCAAGCCTGCCTTTGAGGAATTCTGCTTGCCAGTGAGTTGTGTTCTTGTTTTTCATTGAATTTAGTCTTTAAAATGTAATCAAACAAATAAAGGTCTGTAAGTTGAGCTCCCTGGCTGGGATTTCACTCATTCCCTCCTCTATCCTCAAGTCCCAAGAAAGGGCAGCCTTTGGTGCTTTGTTTCCTATCACTGTGTTCTCCAAGAGCTCTGTCCTGCCCCTCTTTTTCTGGGGTACCCCTTCAGGATCCTGCTGTCTGATTCCAGCAAGCTGTACACTTCTTGCTTGGTAGGCTCATGGTGTGAGACTACCTCTGAGACCACCTCATGGTGTGAGACCCTTTATCGAGGGTGCATCAGTATCCCAGGATAGACTCAGCCACTTGGGTCTTCAGAAGGTCTGTGATGGTTGGAGTACTGGTGTAGGAGGCCTCAGCTACAAGGTATTCCCTTCTGAGTCTCTTCTGCCACTACATCTGAGCCCCGTTTCGAGCTTGTCGTTGGTCCCCGTGTAAGTTCCGATTTGGGAGGTTCGCCATATTGGAACAGGCTTCTGTACTTCTGCCCTAGCACGGGCTCTGTCAGGCCTGCCCACGGCAGCTGGGAACTCTCTAGTGAGGTGGCTTTCAGAGAAGGAAGGGTGAGGACGGGGGAATTCTCAGCTTTTAGCGAATCAGCCCTCAGCCTAGGAAACACCCCAGCTTCTTCATGAAAGACCTGCGAACGTTGAGGGAAGACCTCAGGGACATGAGGTTTGGAGTGGTGGGGTTAAGTTCTGAGAGAAAGCGAGAGAGGTTGAGTCTTCGTCTTGTCTTGGGTGATGCCTTCAGGGAGATGAGAGGTGTAGAGTGTGGCCGAGTGTGGGGATTTCTCTGCTTCGCCTGATAATTAACTTCTTTTTCCTCCCATGGAAAAATATGATCCCAAACCGTCTTTCTTTCTTTTTTCATTTTTATTGGAGTATAATTGCCTTACAATGTTGTGTTAGTTTCTGCTGTACAATGAAGTGAATCAGCTATACGTGTACCTATATCCCCTCCCTCTTAGATCCCTGCCATCCCTCCCATCTAGGTCACCACCTAGAGCAGCGAGCTGAGCTCCCTGTGCTATGCAGCAGCTTCCCACTAGCTCTCTATTTTACACATGGTAGTGTATATATGTCAGTCCCAATCTCCCAATTCATCCGCCGAACCCCACCCCTGCCCATCCCCCCCACCCCGGGGGGCCTCTTTGTTTCTTTAAGTCTGTTAGTAGGTTTTGCATCAAAACAGACTTGACATTTGTTTCAGCCTGGAACCGGGCAGACTTTGAGTCAGCCTGAGTAACGCTGATGCCCTGTTCATTCCCCTGGAGAGGATTGGGTCACAGGATTAGGTTTCTGGGAAGAGGGCAGAAGTGGCTGTGGAGCTGTGAAATTCTATCCATCCATCTGAGGACCTCTCCTGCTCTTTTTAACTTAATAATAAGAATACAGGGCTTCCCTGGTGGCGCAGTGGTTGAGGGTCCGTCTGCCGATGCAGGGGACGCGGGTTCGTGCCCCGGTCTGGGAAGATCCCACATGCTGTGGAGCGGCTGGACCCGTGAGCCATGGCCGCTGAGCCTGCGCGTCCGGAGCCTGTGCTCCGCAACGGGAGAGGCCACAACAGTGAGAGGCCCGCGTACTGCGAAAAAAAAAAAGAATACAAAGTAAACTGATTACTGAACATACATTAGAGTTTACTGCCAACTTCCTGCTGTTTAACTTATTTGTAATGGAGCTCAGAATTTTACGTAAATATTTTCTAGGTTGTTCTACCTGTTCCTCCTGTCCAGCCACTCAGCTCAGGGAAAAGCAGCTCATTCCCACGCCAACCAGGAACTTGGGCCTGATAAATTGTCGGCCTGGTTCAAGTTGGGCATCAGTCGCAATTCAACAGTTGTAGCATGGAAGCTGCACAGAGTACAGATGCCCATGTCCTAAGGCATCGTTTATGTGGTCTCACCAGGACACAAGTTATTTGTAAAATGGTCCACAAAATGTCAGTAAACTTTACAAACAAAAAGAGAGTCTGTGGGCTTTTTTTTCTTTCTTTTTTTTAAGGCTGTGTCATAACAGAGCCAGGGAAAGTGGTCATCAATGGCGATTACTTCTTTGTGGGTTTACCCTCGTGCTAGATAAACAGTGTATAGAAATCCAAGGTGAATTGCTCCCCTTTAAGTTTGGTCTTACTAACTGATGGTTTTCCATCAGTGAAGAGGCAGTTATATATTTGGTTTCAAAGACCACGTTCTCTGTACAGATTGTAAGCTGAAACAATGTTAACTGCTAATGAGAACTCAGGGAAAAGCCGATTTATTATAAATTAGATAACGTGGATAAAATGTATTCTGTTTAAAGCCACAAGCTGCTGCTCTCTGGGATTGGTAGAAGGCTGGCCCTTTCCCCACATTCCCTTAGAAGAGGGGCTTGGTCCAGCTTCTCTCTTTAATGCGTTGTAATGCATTTAATGCATTGTAAATATCTTTCTCCACAGACAAAGAAATACGCTGATGTGATCATTCCTAGAGGTGCAGATAATCTAGGTGAGTCCTCATGGAGTGCCATCCCTTGGGGCATAACTTCTACCCTTTGTCAGTTATACTTTGGAGTAGGATGTGGTAACCAGACAAGGCTCTATAGATGTGGTTGAGCCACTGGCTGCTGCTGTGAGCCAGAAAGGTATTTATACCTATGCGTCTGGCCTCGGGGACAGGCCCCTGTGAATATGCCTGTACATAAATGGGGACAGGCGTGAACTTGTGCTTCTCTGGCAACAATCAGAGGGCAATAGATTACCTTGTACTGTCATCCCCAGTGATGATACCTGGCTGCCTTGTATCTGAGGCCATTTTTTAGCAAAAGTAGATTTCCTTCTTAATCTAATTTAGAATGACCTGCCACTAAGGTAGCCTTTCCTAAAGGGAAAGGGATTTCTACCACTAGTGCATTTATGCGTTAGCTTTGACTTGTCTAGAAAGTAGGACTATCCCTGGACTTAGGCATAGTGGGGCAGAGTTGAATTGTGAGAATACCCTGTCTTCTCATTCTCTTTATCGTTTATTTCAATTTTCCTCTGTTTAAAAAGTAAAATTTTTGCCGAGCCTTTTGGGAGTTAGTCACAGCAGTGAAAATTTCACTGTATATTTCTTAAGGACAAGGCCATTTTCATTTACATTGCCACAGTGCGCTCGTCACATCCAGGACAATTAACATTGACTTAATCTCCTTTAACTTTCCTCAGCCTTTCTTTGTTTTTTATGACACTGACATTTTTGAGGAGCACAGGCCCATTGTTTTGTAGAATGGCACTCAGCTTGGGTTTGCTTTTGTGTCCTCAAGATTAGCTTCAGTTTATATAGTCTGGAGAATACCCTGGGGGAGGGGTGTTCTTGGGGCATCACCTCAGAGAGCACTTGATGTTTATCCCATTTTGGGTGACGTTAACATTGATCATTTGCTTGAATCATATGATTTCTTTCCAAGGCTAAGGAAAGAGAGTCCCATTTGACCTTTGGAGGGGAGGGCCTTCTGTAGGGTCCCTGTCCTTGGGATGGGGAGCTGCACGGGATGGGGGCCCAGTGGAAGGGTCTCACAGCTAATGGATGGTGTCAGAGTGAAGGCCAGACCTCATGTCTACAGAATTTGGGTCGATTGCTTTCATCCAGTCCGTGCCTCTGATCGTGTTCTACGTTGTCCTACTCCGAGAATGCCCCTGCGGGGGTCATATTAGCCCTGATGGAGGCTTGGGGAGGTGGCGTGACCTGCTCGCAAGCAGCAGAGCCAGCTTCCTGGAACAGTTTTAACCTTTGGTTCCTGAGTGCCGTCCACCCAAACAGACACACAGCCCCACAGACGTGCTCCCACCCTCCTCGTGTCCCTAACACTCTTCTGGTCTCTGCCCCACAGTGGCCATCAACCTCATCGTGCAGCACATCCAGGACATCCTGAACGGAGGGCTCTCCAAACGGCAGACCAACGGCTATCTCAATGGCTATACCCCTTCACGCAAGAGGCAGGCCTCGGAGTCCAGCAGCCGGCCGCACTGACCCCCGTCTCCTCAGACCCTGGCCCCGATCTCCAAGGGACAGGAGGAGGGGGCAGAGGCACTGTGCATCTATACATATGGTTTCCTATGACATTGCTGTATTTAAGAAAACACCATGGAGATGAAATGCCTTTTTTTTTTTTTTTTTTTTTTTTTTGGTACTTCGGAGCAGAGAAATGAAACAGAACTTGACCCTGAGCTTAAATGACAAACTGTGCCAACTACTACTGGTGATGCCTAATTATGACTTCAACGTGTAACCAGTTATAAATACATACATATATATATATATATATAGAAAAGGATCTATTTTTGTGTAAATGTACAAATACTGTACAGCTGTTTGCCGTAAGTATTCTGCAGGAGGGCCTGTACTTGAGTGTGTTTTGGGGGCTGGAGCTGGAGTTTCACCAAAGGGAAGTTGCCTGGTGGGTTCCAGGTGGGGCAGGCTCAGGCGTCTGGGAGGGAGGCTCACGGCTCGCGGCTCTCGGTGTCCGTGGGTCTCGTTGGAAGTGGAGTTTGGAACTTTTGATTGCTTCCCCTGCCAGATGCCACCTTCCTGGTGCTGGAGCTTCAGGATAATGTTAATGAGAGATCCTCTTTTCTTTTTTTTTCTTTTTCTTTTTTTTTTTTTTTTTTGAGTTGAAATTAGGCAAGACCTCAACTCAAAACTCAAACTCAGGGAAGGGGCCCACTGAGGGGAACGAGTCTTCTGCGTTTTCTTCTTGCCCCTGCCCACCTCTGGCTGCTCGGGTAGCTCCACACTTCCTTCCTTACTCACCCGCTTCTCAGTCTCTCGGAAAGCCAGAGCTGCCTCGCTCTCCTTCCCTGGTGGGGATGTGACGGGGTCGCTTCCTGACTGAGTGGGGAAGGAGGGAGTGGGACTATGCCTGTCGTATCGTCTGAGATGCTGGTGCCTCCCAGGGAAGTCACCCATGAGATTCCTTGGGCTGTCCCCCAAGCTGTGGAGTGCACACTGGACCCTTGCAGTCTGGGCTTCGGTTGAGGGCCTCTGCTGGCAGCCTGCCCCTCACAGGGTGGCAAGAGAGCTCTGCCGTGTAGGGAGCCTGTAGCTTTTGTTCCCCGAGGCGTGGGGATTTGCAGCGAGGTGAGGATAACGGGGACCGTCACTGGCAGCATCACAGTCACATTGATTGACTTATTTACCACGCTGCCGCGTCACGTGGCAGCTGCCGGAAACGAGGGGTGGGGAAGGGGAGTGGCGTGTTTTTTTGGTTTGTTTTTGTCTTTTTGCGGTACGCGGGCCTCTCACTGTTGTGGCCTCTCCCGTTGCGGAGCAACAGGCTCCAGACGCGCAGGCTCAGCGGCCATGGCTCACGGGCACGGCCGCTCCGCGGCATGTGGGATCTTCCCGGACCGGGGCACGAACCCGTGTCCCCCGCATTGCAGGCGGACTCTCAACCACTGCGCCACCAGGGAAGCCTGGGAGTGGCGTTTTTAAGTCACAAGTTGGAGTCTTGGGCTGAAAACATTTGGGGTGGAGAATTCCAGCTTTTCCGAGGGCTCCCTCTTGGTGAAAACTTCCTTCTTTGCAAGAAGTACGGATTCCTGAAGATTTCCTGGTGGGGAGGGGTGGAGGAAGCAGGGGACCAAGCGAGAAGGAGGAGGTGTAATTATAGAGGCCTGAAACGTCACCTTTTAACTGCAGAAGAGGCAGAAGCTTTTCACCTCAGTGTGTTCCATCTCAGTGCTCGGTAGGCTATGCCCTTAGTTATTCCCTTGTGACTGCCACAGCCTGAAACATTTTGGTGAACGCTTCTCCTTCCATTGCTTTCATAGCCCCTTGAGCCATTCAGATAAACTGATGCCGTTAACTCTAGTCACACGGGAGCAAGCGGCCATGCAGTTTGCCTCCCCTTTTCTGGACTCCACTTGACTCTAACTCCGTTGGGCTGTGTCAAAAAGTCCAACCTAATCCCCAGCAGGACTTTGCCACCCCCGAGACCTTCAGGAGACTGTGCTGCAGGCCCTGAGGGAGCCCCCCCAAGGGCAGCAGCTGCCTGGTTGGAGAAGGGGAGGGTCCCGAGGTACCTGCTCTAAAGACCAGTACCTGGCGGGATGGCCAAGTTCTGGAGTGCGTGTTTCCGAGTCAGTATTGATTATCTTTCCAGTCATGCCTTGTGCGGTTCTGAGATGAAGGGTAGATGGCAGGATCCTGAGGACCCAGGGGTCTCCTGCCTTGCTGGGTGGGGCCTGTCTGTGCTCAGGGGAAGCCCGTCCCTGTCTGGGAGAGCCTCGGCCCTTCGGTGGTAGCACGGTCAACTTTACTTGAAGCTCCCAGGTGCCAAACCATTCAGTGCCTTGGCTGTCTATCCCACTGCCTTGGAAGATGGATTCTTCTCATCTCTGAGCCTTGAGTTACTTAGCCGCTTCCTCATCTACTCCTGGTGTTGGGACCAAGCCTCCAGTGTCTCCGAATAGCCCTGTCCTCGCTGGAAGCAGCTCTAGGGCTGCCCTGCCTCTGGGTAAAACCGTCACCAATTCTTGGTGTCTCGGTTGGGGGCTCACTGGGCCGTGCTGACGATTCCTCTGGTTCTGTGACATAGTACGTCTGGGGCCAGGAGGGGACGGGAAGCTCTGCCTTGGTGTGGTGACCCCAGCGTTTAGCCAACTGAGTATCTGAATTTGAGCTTTCTATGTGGCCAATCCCGGACTTGGTATTTTAAGAGTCACTGGATCTCTGATTCCATTGGAGAGTCAGGTAGAGCCATTAGGCCAGACATCATGACATGAGTCACCTGGGTACCCTTTGCTGTCCAGGGAGGCGACACGGATGAGCAGAGTGGGGCGATTGATGTTGGTCGTGTGTACGTGGGAGTCTCTTGTCTTCAGAGATACCCTGTGGTGCTTGCTTCTCCCAGCTGCGCAGGTATTGTCCAAGGACCATGTGTTTAGGGAACAGGCATTGTGTCGTGGGAAGGCCTGGTCCCAAGCTCCTTCACCCCAGTGGAGCTTCTGCTCCCTGGGTTTCTTGTTCTTGGGCAGCCTGAGACCAATAGGGGCAGAGAGCTGGCAGTATGTATACGGAAGATGCAGTGTTGTGACTTCAGGTGTCCTTTGATTTGGAATGGATAAGGTAGGCCCTCAAAGAGGCAGCGGTCTCTGAAGAACAGGCTGGGGAGGGTGGCAGGGAAAGGTCCCCGGTTCACCCTTCAGAGCCTGTTGTCTCTGCAGCAACCCACTGTGGTCTCGGCTGCTGGGCAGTCAAGGACACTGGCTTCTTGCCTCTCCTGGGCTGGCTTGGACACTTGTCTCTGTGTCCAGGGTGGGTTGCCAGTCTCATGAGGTCACTAGGTCAGGCTCAGGCTTGTGTGCGGGAGGGACTGGAGCCCAGCTCGTTTGTGTATCACCTCCTTTGCTGTCCTTGTGAGGTTTCCCTGATTTGACATCCTTGACCAGCACTAGGGCCCAAGGCTATTGGAGGGAAGTAGTAGCCTCCTGCAGGGAAGTGTTTTCCTCTGCCCTGGAGTCTCCCACCTGCCTGTCCACAACCGTGTGGGTGAGGCGGGCTAGGGAGATTCTGGGTCCCAGGGCTGGGCTTCTGAGAAGGGCTGACTGGACCTCTCTGCCACTCCTCTCCTTCACCCTGACCTCGGGGTGGAGTGGGGAAAGTCTCGGTGTCCGAGCAAACGAGAGGGAGAGCAGGCTGAGGAAACCGTCGGGGTGAGCCTGGAGCTGAGTCCCCTTTGATCTTGGTCTCTGGGCCTTCTTCGGCCCTCCTGGGGCAGGGGGCTGGCTACAGGTCAGCATCCGGCCACCCTTAGAGGCAGTGAGTGCCTAGCCAGTCCTGCCTTAGGAACAGAGTGAGTGGTAAATAAAGACGAAGGCTTCTTTTGTGTGTCTTAGATGCTTGCGCTTCCCCCTTTTCTTTCTACTGCCCTGCCTTTACTCTTAGCAGTTACATAAATGACCACATACTCTGTACTTTGCTGTAAATAAAGACTGAACAGAAAAGAACCCACTCTTGCCTTCTTTGTGGTGCTTGGGCCGGAGGAACAGTGGCTGAGGCCAGCGAGCTGAAGGGAAAGTAGCGCCTCCAGGCCTTCGCTGTGTGGATACGGGCACCAGCCTGCTGTCACTATGCCTCCCCTCCTGGGCTGCACCCAGGCCACCATGTGTGCACTTGTGTGTTTCTGCTCTGCTTCTGAAGCCAGGTCGAGATCCCTGGGAGGCTTCTCTTCTCCGGCTCTGGCCGGCTCTGCTCCCTCTGAGGTCATCCGGTTTGTGCAGTCTTCTCCCTTCCTGTCCTCCCTTCCCCATCCCTTCCTCAACTTTCACAATAAAAGCCAGAACAAAACCTTCTAAATAAAGAAAACTTTATTGGGGTTGGGTGGAGGAAAGTTGACATTAGGACAATGTGAACAACTTCAGGTTGAATTCACATACATATATGTGTGTGTGATTACCCTGATGACTATATCCATTTAGTGTATAGTCATACATCAATCAAATGCAGATAATCATCATCTCTTGTTACTGAAAGATCTAGGTCACCCACCACCGAGGATTTGAAAATAATTAAAGTAATTGGCTTTTGTGCTCCTTGTAGCACCCCGACTCTTCCCCCCCGGCCCCGCCTTTTCTCAGCTTCCCTTTCATCCCTTCACCTGCTGCCTCCCAGGCACCCAATGACCCTCATTGATGTGCGGAGTTGCCCTGCTATTTCCAGCCACTTGTTCCAAGGACAGAGGCAAACCCTTCAAGGAATTCAGATCCAGAAGAACTTGGATTTAAGAGGAATCCATCCTCAGAAGGCCGCTGTGTTTTCACATAACACTTAGGTGTGTGTTATCAAGCTCGATTATTACCTGCAGGCAGATGAAGACGTGAGTCGTGGTTGTGCAAGCCGCTTTAGCTGCGATCCAGTTTGCTCTGTGCGTTGCTCTCACATTTCCCCTATCTGTGGACCACGTCTGGAGTCAAAGCTTTGCTTGGGACTCTGTTCATTTCTCAGAATTCAGTTCTGCTTCCTTGTTGTAATTTGAGGCACAGTTGTGCAGGCCAGTGAAGCCCTTGAGCGATTTGCTCTGCCTCCCACCCGCCTGTCGCAGCATCCTTTGAGCCACTTTCCGCTCTGCATCCTGGACTCACCCTTTTGACGGGTGAGTGCTGCTTTAATCAAACCACGTCGGCTCAGACTGAAGGAAACCTGTTAGGACCTGCATAAGAGTTTTAAAGACAAGAGGTGGAGAAGGAGACCTAGGATGTGGGAAAGCTTTGAGAGGATGGGACCGTAGGGATTGATTTCTTTCATCATCTGGTGCTGGGGGCTGTTTAGATTTCTATTTTAAAACAGAGTTTAAACACATTTGCTAAAACCCAGAATGAAGTTAACCTTCCTGCTAAATCTTGGGCTGTACCTGCATATATGCTTATGTATCTTTTCAATTACACCATGAACTAAAATAACAAACTAGCCAACTGAATCAATTTGAAGCTAGGACTAAGGATTTATCTAGACATATCTCCTCAGATGAACGGATGGAGCTTACGGGTGGGAGAACATGAAACTGTGCCTTACGCAAACTCATTTTTCGCACGGTCCAATCCATGCTTGGCATCCCCTTTTACAATGAGGATTTGCTGGGACTAGGTCAGTGGCGCCCGTGATGCAGGGGATGAAAATGGCCTGGGGTTCACCATGGTGTTAAGTGCTGACTGCCCTGGGCCAGGGGAAGCCAGCCTGGCCTCTGCCTTACAAGCTCATGTGCTTCATGGGGTTTTATCTGACAAGCCCAGGATGCTCTCACTAAGGGAATTAGAGTTGAGGATATTTCCAGATTCCTCTTTATCAGTGAGCACCATGTACTTTCTTTTCAGTTCTTGAAATTTCCCAGTTTTCATGATAACACTCACATCAGACTTTTCCAGCCTTCAAACAGTCCTGCAAAGTATGTTAGGAATGCGGTCCTGCTCCAGTTCTACCGAGGAAGCTAGGAAGTAGGACTGTGCTGTAGGAGGAGGCTGCCTGGTGCGTGTCTGCCATCTAGTGGTGGAACTCAGTTCTCAACGGGGGTTGGGGGTTGCCTTGGGTTGTGGAACTAATACTTTTGCTTGGCTATCACGGTTTCTAAGAGAATGGTCAGAGGGCCTAGAAGTCTAACTACTTCTGATGTGATTCTTTTTTTTCTTTTTTTTTTCCTGGAAGATCTTTATTAAAGCCTTCACTAAGGCAGGTAGGAGCATCAGCTCCTACTTCTTAGTTTCTCTGTTGCTGCAGTCTACTCTAGTGGTTCCCCAAGCTGGCCATCATCATCACCGGGGCTTGATAAAGACACTACTGTGATCCATTCCTGAGAATTCTGATTCTGTAGGTCTAGGGAGAGGGTCTTTTATAACAAACTACAGGTGAGTCAGATGAATAGGCAGAGTTGGAAACCCAGGACCTTGTGTATTTAATCGCGTAGACCGTTTAAATCTGTGACGTTCACAGCACTGGAGAGCCCATTTCTCCTGAAAATGTCATCTGTGCTGTTTAAAGCCCTTCACTGCCTGCATGGGGACTGGAAAGGGGCATTAAACGCTGCTCAGAAGCTCATTCAAGTCCAGCACTGCCTCTTAGGTTGTAAGACACCCTCCACCCCCCCAGCCCCCCCAAAAACCCGGCACCAGGAGACACTAAACTACGGCTGCATGTCTGCCCTGGGAAAGTTCCTAGGATGTCCTGGGAGCAGGGCAAGCTTTTAGAAGTCATCTAGTCCACTGCCTTCAAGCATGCTTTTAGTCATGGAGCCCTTCGTGAAGTCTTCTTGAAGTCTCAATGTGAAAAGCAGAAAAGCAGCTTCTCCCTTGAGAATTCTCAGGGTTTTCTTTGAAGCCATTGAAGTCAAAGCCCTTCATTTTACAGATGAGGAACCTAGGGCCCAGAGGCAAAACGACTGGGTCCGGATCCTACTACCGACTGGGCTGTAGGTCTGCAGTGGACTTGATTTCAGGGTTGGAAACAAAAGTCCCTCCTCCTGTAGTCCTTTAGAACTTCTCCAGGGCAGGCATTGGTGGCAGAAGTTGGGGTGGACCACTGCCATTGGACTGATTCTTTTTTTTTGCGGTACGCGGGCCTCTCACTGCTGTGGCCTCTCCTGTTGCGGAGCACAGACTCCGGACGCGCAGGCTCAGCGGCCATGGCTCACGGGTCCAGCCGCTCCGCGGCATGTGGGATCCTCCCGGACCGGGGCACGAACCCGTGTCCCCTGCATTGGCAGGCGGACTCTCAACCACTGCGCCACCAGGGAAGCCCTGGACTGACTCTTTTGGGCAGCTACAGGAAGAAGGACCTGGGTGGGTGGAAGGCAGGAGAATGAAGAGAGAGAATCGAACTTCTTTTAAAAATTATGTTTGGTTAGTTGGGGGTCAGCTGAGTTCTGTAAAAGGGATTCCACCTTCTGCTCAATGATTTCACTGTTGTCTGGCTTCAAGTCAAAGGGAGACTTCAAGCCTGTTGGGGGAAATCACTGTGGAGTTGACAGATCTAGTTTCAATGTTGACTCTTTCATGTAATGGCTGTGTGGTCTTGTGCAGCCTGTACTCTAGGGATAAGGACCCCTGCTTTGCTCAGTGTTGAATGAGAGCTTGTACACAGGCAGGACTGCCTGGGTGTAAAGTGTCCAGGGAGTGGCAGCTGTCTTTATACTCTTAGTAATTGGGCTGCAGTGGGTGAGACTGAGTTCCTAGAAGGCTTTTTCTTAGTAGCTCAGGGCATCTGGGAGAGGCTGGCTGGCTTGGGGAATAATTCCTAAACCAGATTTCTCTGTAGCTACTGCTGGAGCCCTGCTCCAGGGCTAATCTCAGAGTTGCCAGAGGAGGGTTTAGCAAAAGCACAATAGGATATTTTGACGCAAAGACCAACCCAATAGGTTCAAAGCTTTAGCCCGCCCCCAGGGCTATGAGCATCCCAGGCTGAAACCCACCCATTTCTGGCCCTCTTGTTGACCCTGACACCTCCCACCGGTGTGAGGCTCAGAGATGGGAGTTGGATTCAGGGGTGGAATAAGGAAGGATATCTGTTGTACATATCATTTAGGTATTTAAAATGGATCCAAATACTTGATGGTGTGCTTTTTAGGACCTCAAAATGTTGACTATCCAGAAGGCTTGGCACCAAAACAAAGGGGTCAGATATTATGTTCTCTTGTTCTGTAGCTGAAGAGTCTGTCTGTGGGGCAAACAAGCTGAGGGGCGGCGCTGGGCATCTCCAGTGGGACAGCCTACGTTGTCCTGGCAGCCCCTTCAGGGTTAGGGGTCCCCCCTGGTACTCCAGCCGATGAAAGTGCCTTGTCTTTCTTGATTAGGGTTTTCAGTCTTTTTTTGTGCCATGGAACCCTCTAGCAGTCTAAGGACACCTGTCAGAATAATGTTTTTACACCTATGAAATAACATCCAAAGAAATTTAAGAAAATAAATTATACTGAAACACAGTTACCAAAATATAAAAACAAATCTGTGATACGTGTGCTTCTTTATTAACACATCAAATAACAAGATTCAGTGGCCGGTCTAATAACCACTACATGGTATCATAGTGATGAAACTAAATCGTATTTTGAAATTCTGCGGCAACTGTAAGGTGTTAGGAACGTAACTCTGATTTCTATTGCTGACAAACAAGTCCAAGTACAACTAACATTCATTCCTGTGGTTTGTTTCCTACATTCATAACGGAAGGCAAGGCTAACATGTCAAGTAGAGGCCAGTGAAAATAAAGATGTAAATTTTAAAGATCATAGACCACCTGAATTCTGCCCAAGGCTTCTGTCCTTAATCCTCAGATTAAGAAACACTGGTCTAGATCCAAATCTTCCGGGTCACCTGGTGACTAAGATGAATTTGTCTCCTTTTACTATGTGTCTTGAGTGAGTCAGGACCCAGCCATGGCCCTGGGCTTCTTGTGTGACAGCTGTCTGGGTGCTGGCCAGTGGACACACAACAAGCAACCCCAATGTAATTGAAAATGTTCTTGAAACCACACTTAAAAGAGTAAAAAGAAGGTGAAATTAATTTTAACATTATATTTTATTTAACCCAGTATATCCAAAATACCGTTATTTCAACATGTAATCTATGTAAAAATTACTCATATCTTGCATTTTCTTTTTTTTGTACAAAGTCTTCGTTATCTAGTGTCTATCGCACACTCACAGCACATCTTGATTTGGACTGGGCACATTTCAAGGGCTCAATGGCTACATGGCTAGTGGCTGCCTTATTGGACAGCGCAGGTCAGTACCGTTAGAATTATATTGTGTTTGGGTCAGGCAAGGGCTCCCATTAAATACTATCTTTTTACCAAAGTGGGTACTGGGGTCCAGAGAGAGGAAGTGACCTGCCCAAGGTCATGGCTAGTTAACTAGAGAGCCAGGCCTTGGTTAGGCCTTTGTCTAGTGGGGTTTCTGCCTTCATGTTACCCTTCAGGAAAGATTACATTTTTCCAGCCCTGGGTTCCAAAAGCCTTGGGTTTTTCAGGAGTGGCCTAAGTGTTGGGAGTGCCCCCTCTGAAAGCCCGTGAAGAGGGCTAAGAAAACAGCCAAAGAGAGAAAATCCTGGAGGAGTGAAGGGCTCAAGGGGAATTCGGTGATGACAGAAGTGGAGGGTGACCTCACAGCAGGAAGAACGTATGTTGGTTCAGCAATGGATGAGGATGAAATAACCAATTCAGAGTGGAGGGAAATAAAAAGAAAACTGTTGAAAAAGAATATAAGGCAAAATCTTTGAGATGATATTGAATAGATGGGGAACATAAAAAATCCATTTATCACACAGAGGTCCAAAGGAGATGATTATGAAATGGAAGGCAGAAATGACTGGTAATGAAAGGAGAAAAGGGGGAAATCCCAGAATCTTCTGTTTTTTTCCTAAATACAGATAAGGGAAGACACCAGGGAATTGTCTTCACCGCAGCTCAGTCACTAGGTAGAGATGCTGCATGCTTGTCCACGGTACTGTCTGCGTGTGTAAAAAGTTGTCTTTCCTGCATGGGGAGCTCCTTGAGAGCATAGAGCATGTCTGGCTACTCTTAGTATCCCCACCCAATGCTTGGCATGGCTTAGTTCTGCCACAGAGCAGGTGTTTGACAAACTTTTGAAAAACAAAGGGGAATAAATGAATGAGGGAGGAGAGCTCTGCATGCAGTGCAAGATGGGCACAGAGTCAGGGAACCTCATCTGGTCTGAGCTTCCACTCTTTCCTTGGGATGTTGGCAAGTCACATCACCTCTCCTGCCAGGCCTCTCCATCTGAGAAATGAGAGACTCCTCTCTGCCCTCCTCAACTTAATGGTTTAGTAGATCATGTGAAAGAACAGCTATAACATGAATTAGAGCAATAAAAGCTGTCATACAAACATAAAATGTGTTATTTATTTTCAGTGGAAAATGTGACTAGGCCAAAGTGGTATTAAGAAATGATCAAGTTGGACTCAGACAAATGTGTGGGTGAGGAAAATAAGATGTCTGTACATAGCCAGAAAGGAGGTGAGAGCAGATGAAAACAGCAAAGTGGATTAATGGAGTGAAAGCCTGTGTCAGCCACTCGGAGAGTGTGGCTTTGGGACAGTGTCCGTGAACCTGCAGGAAGCATGAAGACAATGTTTGTTTCTTTACCTCTGGTCAAAGTGTCAACCTGTCACAGGATCTAACCTTCCCAAAGTCTGAGAAGTAGCTCCGCCATACCAAGCATCATTGAAAGAGGCTCTGTCAGTTAGGATTAGCTTCAGTTGCATATAACAACAAAACAAACTAACGAAGCGCCCCAAATAATTGGCTTTAAGCAAGGTAGTTTATTTTTCTCACAAAAGAAGTCTAGGGACTGGAGGTTCAAGGCAAATATGGTGGTTTCATCATGTTGTCAGGGACTCAGGCCTCTGTTTCTATCATCAGCACTTGGTTTATATTTTCAAGATTACTTTGTGTTCCAAAAAGGCTGCTAGAGCTCCAGTCAACAGATTTGCATTCCATACAGAAGGAGGAAAAGAAAGACATGGCTTATTCTTGTTAAGAAAGACTTTTCAGAAGTACCACACGCTTCTGCTGATATCTCATTGGCCAGAACTTAGCCTATGTCCGTATCTGCGTGCTAGGGAGATAGAGAAATGTGGTCTTTTAGCTGAGTCATTCCTATTCTGCTTAAAATAGAAATATGCAAAGATAATATAAGCAAAAAAATCAATCAAACATGACAAATTCTCAATGAATGATAGCTGTTAATGTAATTTTTTGTTTTGTTTTTTAAAAAGGAGTTATGCAGGTATAAGTGACATAAACTGCACATACTTAAAGTTTACAGTTAGATAAAATTTGACATGTATATATTCATGAAACCATCATCACAATCAAGATAGTAAATATATCCATCATTCCCTGAAGTTTCCTCATAAGCCTCCTTCCTCCTCTTCCCCCAAGTAACTATTGCTTGGCTTTCTCACTATAGACTATTTTGTATTTTCTAGAATTTTATATAAGTGGAGTCATACACTATGTACTCCTTTTTTTTGGTCTGACTTTTTCACTCAGCATAATTTTGATATGGATCCATGTTGTGTATATCAAATTTTTGCCCTTTCTGTTTGTTTTCCTATTGAATTTTGAGAGTTCTTTATATATTTTGAATATACATCCTTTTTAAATATGTGCTTTGCAAGTACAGTTGACCCTTGAACAACATGGGTTTGAACTGTGCGGGTCCACTTATCCATGGATTTTTTCCCCCATAAATACATATTAAAGTATTACAAGATTCCCCAGTTGGTTTAATCCACAGATACAGAACACTGTATGTGGAGGGCTGACTATAAGGTAATACATGGATTTTTGACTGCGTGGAGGGTTGGTGCCCCTAACCCCTGTGTTATTCAAGGTCAATTGTATTTTCTCCTATTCTGTGGTTTGTCTGTTCTATGACAGTGTCATTTCAAGAGCTAATGTTTAAAAATTTGATGGTCTGCTTTATCAAAAACTTTTTACTGATCGCACTTTTGGAGTCATATCTAAGAAATTTTTGTGTAATCCAATGTCACAAAATTTTTCTCCTGGGTTGTCTTCTAGAAATTTTACAGTTTTAGGTTTTACATTTAAGTCTGTGATCCATTTTGAGTTAATTTTTGTTTATGGTGTGAGGTATAGATGGAAGTTCATTATTTTGCATGAGACATCCATTTTTCAACAGCACCACTGTTGAAGACTCTCCTCCATTGAATTGTCTTTGTACCTTTGCAAAAACTCAGCTGTTCATATTTGTGTGTGTGTTTCTGGACTCTACGCCACTGATCTATTTGTCTATTTGATGTCAATACCACATTGTCTTGATTACTGTAGCTTTATAATAAGTCTTGAAATTAGGTAGTATAAGCCCTTCAATTTTGTTCTTTTTCAAAATTGTTTTGGCTATTCTAGGTCCTTTGCATTTCTATATGAATTTTAGAGTCAGCTTGTCAATTTCCACAAAATGTCCCGCTGGGACATTAATTGGGATGGCGTTGGAGACTTAGATTAGTTTGGGGAGAACTGACATCTTAACAATGTTGTGTTTTTTGACTGTCAACTCAAGTAATCAATAAACAATCTATGATAGGAATAGAAAAGAGTTTTATTTGAGCCAAGCTGAGGACTATAGCCTGGGAGACACAGAATCAAGAAGCACTTGAATTGTATTCTGTGGACTACAAAATGCGGGAAGCTTATACAGGCAACAACCACAAAGTTATATAAATTGTTTGTCAAGACTTAGGATTGGAGCTGGTAAGAAGTAAGGGTGCTTATTAAGCAAGGATTGATTGGGATCCGAAATGGTCACATTGTTACAAGATTGCAGCTGGAAGTTGCTAGCAAATACTATTTTGAAAACAACTGGTGGCGTCCTTGAGTTTGATAGAGTTCAGAAAATTTAAGTTCTCAGTGATGCAGGAACATGTCTGAAACCACATCCACAGTGGCCATCTGGCTCCATTTTGAATGCTTGAACCAGAGTTACTCCATTTTGATTTTTAAATGATCTTCGATATATAATCATGACCTATGAACAAGGTATATCTCTCCACTTATTTTGCTCTTTGATTTCTCTCAGCAATACTTTGTAGTTTTCAGTTTACAGATTTTGTACATTTTTTATCAGATTTTTTCCTATGTATTTCATAATTTTTGGTGCTATTGTAAATAGTATTTTTTAAAATTCTAATTTCCAATTGCCTGTTGCTAGCATATAGAAATACTATGGATTTTTGTATACTGGTTTTTTATCTTGCAACCTTGCTAAACTTACTTATTAAGGTTAATACTATGTTTAGAGTAGTTTCAGGAGTGAGCAGAGATATAACAGTGGTTTAATCTACCATATTTAATGAAAAGTTCTTGAGATTTCTGTATTCATTTTCATCATCTCTACAGGTTTGGAAATTACACATATTTTTCTTCCTTTGGTGATTATCTTTTAAAATTGACAGGCGTACTTGACTTGAAAAAAATCTCTAATCTCCTACCTAACAATATGAGCTTTAGAAAGTTTTAACTCTGATCACGCAGTCCAGCTTACATGTCAGCATTACTGAGTTTTATTTCTACCTCGCTTTTTTAATTTTTATTGAAAAATTAAATTTTTTTTACTTTTAATATTCATGTATTCATTTTACTGAAGTATAGTTGAGTTACAGTGTTTCAGGTGTGCAGCAAAGTGATTCAGATATATATATATTCTTTTTCAGATTCTTTTCCATTGTATTCACCTTGCTTTTATATGCCCTAAGTTAGTTATCATTTATTGTTTTTAAAAAATCTGTATTGTTTTATGCTGTCAGTGCTTGTTTTATATTTACCCAGAGTTTTATAATGCCTTTGTTCACTATTTCATTTTGCATGTTCTTCTTAGTTCCAGATTCATTTTTTTCTCTGAAGTACACTCTTTAATGACACTTTTACAAAGGGTGTTAGTGGTATGCTCTTTGTTGGAAACTGTCTATTTTACTTTCACTTTTGAAAGATAATTTAGCTGTATATTTCCTCTCAACATTTGGAACATATTTTTCTACTGCCTTTTTTCTTCAAAAAGACTTCTCTTTGTCTTTGATGTTCTGCAATTTGCCTTGAAGTGTTGAGACGTGGATCTATTTTTATTTATCCTTCTTGTGCTTCCTGACTGGCAAGAGCTACGTGTGTCATATATTCTGGAAAGTTCATAGCTATTATCTTTTCTAATGTGCCTCCTCACCTTTAACCCTCTGGATCTGTAGTTACATGTATTAGGACACTTTATTCTTTTTTTTTTTTTTTTTTTTGCGGTACGTGGGCCTCTCACTGTTGTGGCCTCTCCTGTTGCGGAGCACAGGCTTTGGACGCGCAGGCTCAGTGGCCATGGCTCACGGGCCTAGCCGCTCCACGGCATGTGGGATCTTCCCAGACCGGGGCACGAACCTGTGTCCCCTGCATCGGCAGGCCGACTCTCAACCACTGCACCACCAGGGAAGCCCAGGACTCTTTATTCTTTTCTCTAAGTCTCTTACTCTCATTCTATTTTTTCCTTTTTTAACTACTTTTGCAAAGTTTCTCAGATCTATTTCCAATTCACTTATTGTCTCTTTAGCCATGTTCAGTCTGTTGTCTAAAACTTATCCACTGAGTTTTTAATTTCATTGACTATATTTTTAGCTTTTAGAAAAACTATTTCATCTTATTACAAATCTGCTTGTTGATATTCTACAGTGTCTTATCCTTATGTTTTCAATTTCTATTCTTGGCCCCTGTAAAAAATTTTTAATTTTCTTATGTACTCAACTATGCATTAAGCAAGACATATTTTGGTATTTTATCTAGAATTTCTAGTATTTTATAGCAAGAGGGCTTTCTGCTTATCTGACTCACAATAGTGAAAAAAATAAAAGTAATCCCATTGGTTTCTTTCAAACTTTTTTTCTCCAGAAAAATTCTGCTTTGTCTACAGGATCAAGTCTTACTGGGAGTTCTAAAACTTCCATTGTTCTAAGTATGTGAGTGTGCTGGGATGCCTAGGGTGTGGAGTGTGTTACTCCAAGTTAAACTGTAGGCTCTTTAAGTTCAGGAACTGTGAAATGTGCTTTTCTTGTACCTTCATGTGCTCCTGCACATACTTGTCCACATAATCAGTGCCTAATAGTTGGCCATTTACTTGACTTTTGTTTTGGAGCCAGGCACAGTGTTAGCATGAGATGCACACATATTTTTAAAGAGTGTCAAGGAAATCTGTCTGAGTTGGTCCTGACCAGAAAAATGGTCTGTAGACTAGGTGTGACTATGCTGCAGCCAGATCGGCTTGGGAAACTCAGCTCCATCTGTGGTCTGTTTCTCTTAGAACTGGCCACTAGATGGCGAGAGTGAGCCACAGCAAGTCAAGTCCTGCTTTAACCTTCAGAACAGCTGGAAGGCAGTCAATTCAAAAACATTGAACGCCTGTCATGTGCCAGATACTGTGCCAAGCCGTCTCTGCCCTCAGGGACCTCATAAATGGCCAATGGCCACTCACGTATAGACACAGCATGTATCCGAGGCGGAATGGTATGTGCACATTCAAGTTCCTAGACCCAGGGAGTCTTTTTTTGTTTGTTTGTTTATTTTATTTTTGACTGTGTTGGGTCTTCGTTGCTGCGCACGGGCTTTCTCTAGTTGCAGCGAGTCTTCGTTGCGCTGCGCGGGCTTCTCACTGTGGTGGCTTCTGTTGTGGAGCACGGGCTCTAGGGCCTGCAGGCTTCAGTAGTTGTGGCACGTGGGCTCAGTAGTTGTGGCTTGAAGGCTCTAGAGCACAGGCTCAGTAGTTGTGGCGCACGGGCTTAGTTGCTCCGCGGCATGTGGGATCTTCCCGACCAGGGCTCGAACCCGTGTCCCTTGCTTTGGCAGGCAGATTCTTAACCACTGCGCCACCAGGGAAGCCCGACCCAGGGAGTCTTAAGAAGGAGGAACCACTGACCTCTTCCCTGCAGGACTCAGATTGGTCAGTTTATGAGACAGGAGCCTCCAGGAGCGTGTCACCCCCTCCCAGTCTCACCCAACTTCTTCTTACAGTTGTTTCGTGTGTATATATCTTATCATTCCCATCAGGTTTTCCTCCTAGGCCTCACTTTGCAGTTGACTAGTTATGTGACCCTGGATTAACTGTTCTCTAAGCCTCAATTTCATTTAGGGATCATAATATCGGTCCTTACCACCTCCCAGAACGGTGTCACATTTAAGTGAAGTATTAAAGGTTAAAATGCTTTGAAAATTCATAAGTGCCATAAACTTAGGAGGCATTAAAATAATTGTTCAGGGCCTTCCCTGGTGGCGCAGTGGTTGAGAGTCTGCCTGCCTATGCAGGGGACACGGGTTCGTGCCCTGATCCGGGGGGATCCCACATGCCGTGGAGCGGCTAGGCCCGTGAGCCATGGCTGCTGAGCCTGCGCGTCCGGAGCCTGTGCTCCACAACGGGAGAGGCCACAGCAGTGAGAGGCCCGCATAACGCAAAAAAAAAAAAAAAAAAAAAAAAATTGTTCATATAAATTTCTCTAAAATTCCTTCAGGGAAAGTTAGGCCCACTTGGGCATTTGTTGAATGAATTGAATGTAAGGACTTCCCTGGTGGCGCAGTGGTTAAGAATCCACCTGCCAATGAAGGGGACACGGGTTCGAGCCCTGATCCAGGAAGATCCCACATGCCGTGGAGCAATGAAGTCCATGCACCACAACTACTGAGCCTGCGCTCTAGAGCCTTCAAGCCACAACTACTGAGCCCACGTGCCACAACTACTGAAGCCTGCAGGCCCTAGAGCCCGTGCTCCGCAACAAGAAAAGCCACTGCAATGAGAAACCTGCGCACTGTAATGAAGAGTAGCCCCCGCTCGCCGCAACTGGAGAAAGCCTGCGCACAGCAATGAAGACCCAACACAGCCAAAAGAAAAAAAAAGAATGTAAGCTCTTCCAGAAAAGGAGGCCCACAGCTGGTTGATGTGTACCAGCTGGTTCAGAGCCAAGGAAACAGCAGTGTCAGTGAAGTGCTGGGCTGAGCCTCGTGCTCTGATGTTTCCTGGGCCTGATGCAGCCTGACATCCAAGAAGGGAGGTCTCCTGTAGCAGGAGTTTCTGTCTCAGGCTCTGTGGGAGGGGTCTGCCTCAGCCTGAGGAGAGGGGCTCTCTTCCTTCCTCACGCAGGCGCCTTGAGGAAGATGACATCGAGGGGGAAGTAGGACAGTGTGGGTGGAGTGTGGCTCTGTCCTAATCCCTGAAACAAGCTCCAAGAGGAAAATCCTCTGTCACTTTTCAGGACAGATGTGATAAAAGAACATGTGGCTAGGGGGGACTTTTCTATCCCACTGACAGTTGAGGGAAGGGGACCAAGTCCTCTAGTCAATGGGAGACTCCAGGTACCCTCCCATGGTCCATGGAAAGAGAGGAGAGGAGGACAGCCTGGAGACATGTTATCATGCTATCTTCCTGCCCCATCAAGGAACACCCCTGTGAGGATTCTTGAATTTCTTTGCCACCAGAGTCTATTTAATTAAATTAATTAATTTAATAAATCTATTTATTTTATTTATTTATTTTTGGCTGTGATGGGTCTTTGTTGTTGTTCACGGGCTTTCTCTAGTTGTGGCGAGCGGGGGCTACTCTTCGTTGCTGTGTGCGGGCTTCTCACTGTGGTGGCTTCTCTTGTTACGGAGCATGGGCTCTAGGCGCATGGGCTTCAGTAGTTGTGGCTCATGGGCTCAGTAGTTGTGGCTCGCGGGCTCTAGAGCGCAGGCTCAGTAGTTGTGGCGCACGGGCTTAGTTGCTCCACGGCATGTGGGATCTTCCCAGACCAGGGATCGAACCAGTGTCCCCTTCATTGGCAGGCGGATTCTTAACCACTGCGCCACCAGGAAGTCCCCCAGAGTCTATTTTAAAAGCAATGTGTTAATAAATTTGATCATAGTCGCTGTTTTTAAAACTTAAGTTAAAATGAGATTTCCATGCAGACATTTTCGTGTGACACTGTGTGTGTGTGTGTGTGTGTGTGTGTGTGTGTGTGTGTTAGCCATGACATCCTATAGTCACACCGTCTCCTAAATGCTCCTTCCATTTTCCAATGTGCTAGGCTTAATTCCACCAGAGGGCGTAATTGAAATTTCTCCTAATCATTTCATTCATCAACCATGTACCTAGGCTCTGCTGTGTGTCTGTCGCTGAAATAACATTATTTTATTTTAAATCTCACTTGACTTATATGAGGTGGATTATGTTACCCCACTTTCCATGAAAGGAGCTGAGGTTTAGGAGAGGTTAAGTAAATTATGCCAAGTCAGCAATGCATGGAGGTGCTGGCATTGGAACCCATGTTTTTCTAATTGCAGAGCTTCAACTCTGTACCTTACACTCTGCTGCCTCCTCTGTGTCCTGCGTCCCAAAGACAGGGTTCTCGCCTCCCAGTCTCCCCCACCTGGAGAGCTTTACAAGTGCTACGCTGCTCTCCACTAAACTAGGTTTCCTGCTCACCTGACCAGGAAATGGTTACCTCAGCCACCTGGCCTGGGCCTCATGTTCCCGATAACATCCCCATTTGGGACAGTATCGAGCACAGCTGCACTTTAAAAGTCCCTCTTCACGGACCTCTCCAACCCCACCCTCAGTTCTTTTACTCGGGTCTGTGGCTTGGCCCATCTCCCTTCAGGTGGCTCCCCCCTGAGCTCACAATGGCTTAGAGGGGAGGAATATTCCTTCACTAGACTGTTTCCACCCAACAGTCCTCTGGTCAGGACGGCCAGGGAAGGGGAGCAGGGACTTGATGGGTGCTGCCTGAGAAAGTCAGGGGTTCATCTTGTCCTGAGTGAAAGGACACAAGAAAAAGAAGATTTGTCAAGAGGGCAGTGGACCACAGAATTCTGTATTAAGGGTCTGGCTGAAATATGCTTGAGGGTGAAGCGGGCAGCACATGGGTTAGAGCTTGTGTTACTCAGGGCTTCAGAAGAACCCAAGCTAATCACTATCTCAGCAAAGTTTACGCTTCTTTTCTGTTTTTGTACCAGAACAGAGACTAGGGGGTGAGGTGGGGGAACGGAGGGTGTGTTTTATTGTCCTGTTACAAACTGGAGTCTTTTTATTTTATTTTGCAGTGACTATATAGATTTTTTTAATGTTTTTTTATTGTGGTAGAAGTCACATAACATAAAACATACCATTTTAACTATATTCAGCTGCACGGTTCCGTGGCACCAAGTACATTCACACGGTTGTGCAACTCTCACCATCATGCATGTCCCAAGTCCTTTACCTTCCTAAACCGAAACTCTCTGCCTTAAACACTAACTCCCCGTTCCCCCTCCCCCACCCCAAGTTTTTCTTCACATCTCACAAAATAAAAACTCTTAGCTTTGAGAATATGGTTATATCTATTCAAGGACACTGCTCAGGGCTATCGATTTGCTCTCTCCTAAAGGACAGACTTGTCATTAAATCATACATTCTTGAAGAAGGGATGTGGGCAACCTCACTGACCTAAGGTCTAGTGCGTATCCCTGTCACTGAGCCAAGGGAGGGACCCTGGCCTGGATGCAGGCAGCTCCCACACCTGTTTCCAGAGTTCGCTTTAGAGCTGTCACCTGTCTTCCGGTGCTACCAAGGGCACTGCAAGGAGAATGGCACAGAATGGGATGTGGTTGAGGAAAACAGTCCTGGCAATGGTGTGCAGACCCAGCCAGACTGGGGGACGTCCATCCACCTAGTCCTGTGCCTACTAAAAACCCTGGCCTCAGGAGTCCTGCAGACCTGGGTGCAAATCTCAACTCCAGAAACGAATCTAGGGATTCAGAATTCAGGATAGTGCTTACCTTTGGGGAGGAGGGAAAGGAAGAGTTAGGGAAGGGGCCGGAGAGAGGCTTTGGAAGGGTGAGATTCGGTTTCTTGACTTGGCTGGTAGTTACTAGGTGTATTCTCTTTGTGATGATTTATCCATCTGTACACTTAGGATATGTAATCTTTTCTGTATGTGTGTTATACTTCAATAAAAAGTTTTAAAATTTAATTTAATTTTAAAATTTTTATTTTATATTGGAGTATAGTTGATTTCCAATGTTGTGTTAGTTTCAGGTGTACAGCAAAGTGATTCAGTTATACATATATCAATTCTTTTTCAAATTCTTTTCCTGTTTAGTTTATTACAGAATATTGAGTAGAGTTCCCTGTGCAATCCAGTAGGTCCTTGTCGGTTATCTATTTTAAATATAGCAGTGTGTGTATGTTAATCCCAAACTCCTAATTTATCCCTCCCCTCTACCTTTCCCCTTTGGTAACCATAAATTTGTTTTCTAAGTCTATGAGTCTGTTTCTGTTTTGTAACACTTAGGATTTGTAATCTTTCCTGTATCTGTGTTATACTTCAATAAAAACTTAAAAAAAATTTTTTTTAATCCCTCTTCTTACTAAATAATCTTGGTCAACTCACTTAAGCTCTCAGAGCCTGTTTCCTCACCCCATACGACGCGGCTGTGGTACCGCCTGCCTCCCAGCGTTGGGAGGATCAAGTGAGCAATTGCCTTTAAGCTCTTCACGCACGGCTTGCCTGACACATTGCTCAGTAAATATTAATTGTTTCTGCTACAGCTCCTGTTGTTCAGGCCACAGGGACTCCCCCTGCCCAGGACTGCTTGGGGCCCATGCTTCTGCACACCTGCCTGCCTCTGTTTACACATGGTCCTCCCCTAGTCCTGTTCAGGGCACACACATTAAAGACCTTCTCCCGGTCCCTTTTCCCTTACTCCTGGCTTCATCCTTCACGCCTTCGCTTGTGTCCTCCAGCCTCTCTCCCCACCACCAGGCTAAGAGCACAACACCCTGTAATGTGCAGCTTGGTGCCCCAGCCAACACCTGGCAAGAAGGTGCTCAGGAACATGTATTGAAATTAAGCATCCCCAGCCTCTTGGTGGGACACACAGCGTGGCTCCCTGAATGGGAGGGAATTGAGGCGCCTCCCTCAGCGTTCTGCCTTTGTTCCACCATCTTGCATTAAAGTGGCACGCGGTGTTTTCACTACTGGGGAAATGTCATTCGAAAAATACACAGCAAGTGTTATATGGTGCGTCTGGCCTGCCGTCTTGACGAAAGAGGGGCGGGGAACCAAGGACGGTTCCGTGGCTGGCGCTGAGCCTCTAGCCGGACCTTCGGTGTTGCTCTGATGCCTCCCATGCCGAGGTCCCCGGCTAGGATCAGGATTATAACTGGACTAGGACTCTGCTCCGCGGCATGTGGGATCTTCCCAGACCGGGGCACGAACCCGTGTCCCCCGCATCGGCAGGAGGACTCTCAACCACTGCACCACCAGGGAAGCCCCTCTGCTTCCATTCTTGCCCTTTATAACCTGTTCTCCCCAGAACAGCCGCAGCCATATTTTAAGAATGTAAATCAAATCAAGACGCCTACTTATTCTGTAATCCTCCAGGTTCCAACACATTTAAGAAAAAAAATCCCAAGTCTTTCCTGTGACCACCAAGGCTACATATTCCCCTCGCTGCCCCCTTCCCGCCCCAGCCCTAAGACCTCACCTCCTACCACCCTCCTTCTTGTTCTTTTGCAGCCACAATGTCTTACTTGCTAGCCCTTGATCACTGCACTGCTCCAGTCTCGGGAACTTTGCATTGGCCGTTCCTTCTGCCTGGGATGCCCTTCCTCTGATACTCACATTCTCTCACTTCATTTGGGTTCTGTTGGATGTGATGCTCAGAGCAGCCATCCTTGTCCCTCTGTCTATCCTTTAACCCTGATTTAATTTTTTCATTGAGATTGTCTATGGCTAGGCCTATATCCACCTACTTATCTTTCTTTCTATAGATAATTCTGTGGGGTCTGTCTCCTCACTAGAATGTACGCTTTTGTGGGCAGGGACTTTGCATTGCTTCTTGCCATACCCTCAGCCAATTGTCTAGCATACAGACAGGCTCAGTACATATTTGTTGAATAGGTGAATGAATGAAATGAGATAAGGCACGGGAAATCGCCCTGAAAAGTGGAAGCGTTATCCGTAGGTTGAGACCGTTGTCCAGTGCCTCTGCCTCTAGGGGCAGGAAAGCCTCTCACCCGCTGGCTGGTGGTGAGAGCCTGGGCTTTGCAATCGATTAACTCAGGTTCAGAACCCAGCTGTGCAACTTACTAGTTGTGTGAGCTTAGGCAAGATTCCTAATCCCTCTGGGCTTTAGTCCCTCTTCTGTAACAGGTAAGAGTCATACCTGCCTCAGGTCTCCTGGGTGATTCTTGGAGATAAAAATGGTACATCCCTTAGGCCAGAGTGCCATGCACGAATTCAGGAGGGATATATTAGCCACAAATTGGCCACAAATTCAATCCACATTCTCCAATTCAGCTCTACCAATTAAACTGATTTTATTTTATTATTTTTTTAATTTGTTGGCCGTGCCACACAGCATGTGGGATCTTAGTTCCCCAAGAAGGGATTGAACCCACTCCCCCTGCAGCAGAAGCATGGAATCTTAAGCACTGGACCACTCGGGAAGTCCCCTAAACTGATTTAAAAAATTCACTCTGCTTCAGTTTTGTCTTTTTTTCTTAACTAGTTCTAGGCTCAGGAAGGGAGGATGGGAATATGATTTATTGACCCCCTAAATGCATGATGTTATTTGACTTTCACAAGAGCTCTAAGAGACAGGCAGGTCTTACTTTCCTCCCCCTTTCTCAGGTGAGTAAACTGAGGCTCAGAGATGATGGGTCCTGAGCAAGCCCACACAGTTAACAAGATCCCACGTGGAGCTGGGATCACACCTGGGTCACGTAGCTCTGAACCCAAGGCCCTTGCCTTCTCACCATGGACACGTGTGGGCGTGATGTGATGATTCCACACGCCAGGGGAGGGGACATGGGGGTCCACGGTTAGCAAATCTGCTCTGGAGCTGGCAGGAGTGTAGTAGTCAGAGGCACTGGGTCTGAGGCATAGAAATCCACGGCAGGGTTGGGGAGGAGGGAGGTGGGGCTGAGGTGCAGGAGAGTGGCCCTGAGTCAGGAGGAGGGAGGCGGCAGAAAGGGCATCAGGGACCCCTCCCAGACTCCAGCCTGGGCTGGGGAAGAGTCGAGGGAGCCCGTCAGCCAGAGCTCTTGCCTAATTAGGAGCCCCAGCTGAGGCCAAGCTGCCTTGCGAGCCCTTCCCACCCAGAGGGACGAAATGAGAAGCAGCCTTGGTGGGGAGACTTCCGTAAGAAATAAGAGCGCTTGGGGAATTCAAAACTTTTCTGGGTCTAGGAAAGGCCCTGCTTCTCTCTCAAACGTGTCTGCCTCTCTCCAGTATGGCAACGTGAAGATGGCTGTGAAAATGCCAGTGTTGGGAGGGCTGACATTGTAAGCCACCACCAGCTGTTAGGCTGAAGCTTGCTCATCTGGCCAGCGGAGCTTCAGTCGGCCCCCAGGGCAGAAGCTGGAGAAGCGGCTCTGCGGAGGGCCAGCTGCCCTGAGTCAGAACTGGCTGGTTTGGACCTCTGAGCTCTCAGGTGAGGTCGCTGCTTGGACCCAGGGAATACCTGAACTGTTTTCATCCACACCATCGGCACAGGCTGGGCCCTACTGCTTGACCTGCTCCTCTAACTGCTTCAGCTCCGCCCCAGGGCCTAGGTCTTTGGGGAGCTAGCATGAAAGTGAGGGAGTGCACAAATATCATATAATACCACTTAGATGTGAAATCTAAGAAAAAGATACAAATGAACTTATTTACAAGACAGAAATAGACACACAGACATAGAAAACAAACTTAGTTGACCCAAGTGGGGATGGGGGGAGTGGGATAAATTAGGAGGTTGGGATTAATATGTATACACTACTATATATAAAACAGATAAAACAACGCAGGCCTACGGTATAGCCTGCGTTATTACTACTACGGTATAGTAGTAATAACCAATAATGGAAGAGAATTTAAAAATATATATATATATGTATAACTGAATCAAATTACTGTACACCTGAAACTAACACAACACTGTAAATCAACTATATTTCAATAAAATTTTTTTAAAAAATGAACCCCTTATCAGAAAAAAACATAGTGCAAGAGTGGATTCAGTGCAGATGTTAGGGGAAATCCTCGTCTCTCCAGGCTCACCCATCCACATTTTATCAGCACTAGTTCTCCCTCTTCCCCCATGATAGGTGATGGGCTTGCAATTTTAGACTCAGAAAATCCTGATGGGTCTTTTGCCAGCTGTGTGACCATTGAGTAAGTCCCTTAAGCTCCCTTATCCACAGATTCTTCATTTATAAAAATTTGCCTCAATACTATCTATCTCTTACGGTAATTGTGACTTTATTTTTATTTATTTATTTTTTTACATCTTTATTGTAGTATAATTGCTTTACAATGGTGTGTTAGTTCTGCTTTATAACAAAGTGAATCAGTTATACATATACATATGTTCCCATTATCTCTTCCCTCTAGCGTCTCCCTCCCTCCCACCCTCCCTATCCCAACCCTCTAGGTGGTCACAAAGCACCGAGTTGATCTCCCTGTGCTATGCGGCTGCTTCCCACTAGCTGTCTACCTTACGTTTGGTAGTGTATACATGTCCATGCCTCTCTCTCGCTTTGTCACAGCTTACCCTTCCCCCTCCCCATATGCTCAAGTCCATTCTCTAGTAGGTCTGTGTCTCTATTCCTGTCTTACCCCTAGGTTCTTCATGACATTTTTTTTCTTAAATTCCATATATATGTGTTAGCATACGGTATTTGTCTTTCTCTTTCTCACTTACTTCACTCTGTATGACAGTCTCTAGGTTCATCCACCTCATTACAGATAGATCAATTTCGTTTCTTTTTATGGCTGAGTAATATTCCATTGTATATATGTGCCACATCTTCTTTATCCATTCATCCGATGATGGACACTTAGGTTGTTTCCATCTCCGGGCTATTGTAAATAGAGCTGCAATGAACATTTTGGTACATGACTCTTTTTGAATTATGGTTTTCTCAGGGTATATGCCCAGTAGTGGGATTGCTGGGTCGTATGGTAGTTCTATTTGTAGTTTTTTAAGGCACCTCCATACTGTTCTCCACAGTGGCTGTAACAATTTACATTCCCACCAGCAGTGCAAGAGGATTCCGTTTTCTCCACACCCTCTCCAGCATTTATTGTTTCTAGATTTTTTGATGATGGCCATTCTGACTGGTGTGAGATGATATCTCATTGTAGTTTTGATTTGCATTTCTCTAATGATTAGTGATGTTGAGCATTCTTTCATGTGTTTGTTGGCAGTCTGTATATCTTCTTTGGAGAAATGTCTATTTAGGTCTTCTGCCCATTTTTGGATTGGGTTGTTTGTTTTTTTGTTATTGAGCTGCATGAGCTGCTTATAAATTTTGGAGATTAATCTTCTGTCAGTTGCTTCATTTGCAAATATTTTCTCCCATTCTGAAGGTTGTCTTTTGGTCTTATTTATGGTTTCCTTTGCTGTGCAAAAGCTTTGAAGTTTCATTAGGTCCCATTTGTTTATTTTTGTTTTTATTTCCATTTCTGTAGGAGGTGGGTCAAAAAGGATCTTGCTGTGATTTATGTCATAGAGTGCTCTGCCTATGTTTTCCTCTAAGAGTTTGATAGTTTCTGGCTGTACATTTAGGTCTTTAATCCACTTTGAGCTTATTTTTGTGTGTGCTGTTAGGGAGTGATCTAATCTCATACTTTTACATGTACCTGTCCACTTTACCCAGCACCACTTATTGAAGAGGCTGTCCTTTCTCCACTATACATTCCTGCCTCCTTTATCAAAGATAAGGTGACCATATGTGCGTGGGTTTATCTCCAGACTTTCTATCCTGTTCCATTGATTTATCTTTCTGTTTTTGTGCCAGTACCATACTGTCTTGATTACTGTAGCTTTGTAGTATAGTCTGAAGTCAGGGAGCCTGATTCCTCCAGCTCCGTTTTTCGTTCTCAAGATTGCTTTGGCTATTTGGGGTCTTTTGTGTTTCCATACAAATTGTGAAATTTTTTGTTCTAGTTCTGTGAAAAATGCCAGTGGTAGTTTGATAGGGATTGCATTGAATCTGTAGATTGCTTTGGGTAGTAGAGTCATTTTCACAATGTTAATTCTTCCAATCCAAGAACATGGTATATCTCTCCATCTATTTGTATCATCTTTAATTTCTTTCATCAGTGTCTTATTATTTTCTGCATACAGGTCTTTTGTCTCCTTAGGTAGGTTTATTCCTAGATATTTTACTCTTTTTGTTGCAGTGGTAAATGGGAGTGTTTTCTTGATTTCACTTTCAGATTTTTCATCATTGGTGTATAGGAATGCCAGAGATTTCTGTGCATTAATTTTGTATCCTGCTACTTTACCAAATTCATTGATTAGCTCTAGTAGTTTTCTGGTAGCATCTTTAGGATTCTCTATGTATAGGATCATGTCATCTGCAAACAGTGACAGCTTTACTTCTTTTCCGATTTGGATTCCTTTTATTTCCTTTTCTTCTCTGATTGCTGTGGCTAAAACTTCCAAAACTATGTTGAATAAGAGTGGTGAGAGTGGGCAACCTTGTCTTGTTCCTGATCTTAGTGGAAATGCTTTCAGTTTTTCACCATTGAGGATGAAGTTGGCTGTGGGTTTGTCATATACGGCCTTTATTATGTTGAGGAAAGTTCCCTCTATGCCTACTTTCTGCAGGGTTTTTATCATAAATGGGTGTTGAATTTTGTAGAAAGCTTTCTCTGCATCTATTGAGATGATCATATGGTTTTTCTCCTTTAATTTGTTAATATGGTATATCACATTGATTGATTTGCGTATATTGAAGAATCCTTGCATTCCTGGAATAAACCCCACTTGATCATGGTGTATGATCTGTTTAATGTGCTGTTGGATTCTGTTTGCTAGTACTTTGTTGAGGATTTTTGCATCTATGTTCATGAGTGATATTGCCCTGTAGTTTTCTTTCTTTGTGACATCCTTGTCTGGTTTTGGTATCAGAGTGATGGTGGCCTTATAGAATGAGTTTGGGAGTGTTCCTCCCTCTGCTATATTTTGGAAGAGTTTGAGAAGGATAGGTGTTAGCTCTTCTCTAAATGTTTGATAGAATTCGCCTGTGAAGCCATCTGGTCCTGGGCTTTTGTTTGTTGGAAGATGTTTAATCACAGTTTCAATTTCAGTGCTTGTGACTGATCTGTTCATATTTTCTATTTCTTCCTGATTCAGTCTTGGCAGGTTGTGCATTTCTAAGAATTTGTCCATTTCTTCCAGGTTGTCCATTTTATTGGCATAGAGTTGCTTGTAGTAATCTCTCATGATCTTTTGTGTTTCTGCAGTGTCAGTTGTTACTTCTCCTTTTTCATTTCTAATTCTATTGATTTGAGTCTTCTCCCTTTTTTTCTTGATGAGTCTGGCTAACGGTTTATCAATTTAGTTTATCTTCTGAAAGAACCAGCTTTTAGTTTTATTGATCTTTGCTATTGTTTCCTTCATTTCTTTTTCATTTATTTCTGATCTGATTTTTATGATTTCTTTCCTTCTGTTAACTTTGGGTTTTTTTGGTTCTTCTTTCTCTAATTGCTTTAGGTGCAAGGTTAGGTTGTTTATTTGAGATGTTTCTTGTTTCTTGAGGTAGGATTGTATTGCTGTAAAGGTCCCTCTTAGAATGGCTTTTGCTGCATCCCATAGATTTTGGGTCGTCGTGTCTCCATTGTCATTTGTTTCTAGGTATTTTTTGATTTCCTCTTTGATTTCTTCAGTGATCACTTAGTTATTAAGTAGTGTATTGTTTAGCCTCCATGTGTTTGTATTTTTTACAGATCTTTTCCTGTAATTGATATCTAGTCTCATAGCGTTGTGGTCGGAAAAGATACTTGATACAATTTCAATTTTCTTAAATTTACCAAGGCTTGATTTGTGACCCAAGACATGATCTATCCTGGAGAATGTTCCATGAGCACTTGAGAAAAATGTGTATTCTGTTGTTTTTGGATGGAATGTCCTATAAATATCAATTAAGTCCATCTTGTTTAATGTATCATTTAAAGCTTGTGTTTCCTTATTTATTTTCATTTTGGATGATCTGTCCATTGGTGAAAGTGGGGTGTTAAAGTCCCCTACTATGAATGTGTTACTGTCAATTTCCCCTTTTATGGCTGTTAGTATTTGCCTTATGTATTGAGGTGCTTGTATGTTGGGTGCATAAATATTTACAACTGTTATATCTTCTTCTTGGATCGATCCCTTGATCATTATGTAGTGTCCGTCTTTGTCTCTTCTAATAGTCTTTATTTTAAAGTCTATTTTGTCTGATATGAGAATTGCTACTCCAGCTTTCCTTTGGTTTCCATTTGCATGAAATATCTTTTTCCATCCCCTTACTTTCAGTCTGTATGTGTCTCTAGGTCTGAAGTGGGTTTCTTGTAGACAGCAAATATATGGTTCTTGTTTTTGTATCCATTCAGCCAATCTGTGTCTTTTGGTGGGAGCATTTAGTCCATTTACATTTAAGGTAATTATCGATATGTATGTTCCTATTCCCATTTTCTTAATTGTTTTGGGTTCTTTATTGTAGGTCTTTCCCTTCTCTTGTGTTTCTTGCCTAGAGAAGTTCCTTTAGCAGTTGTTGTAAAGCTGGTTTGGTGGTGCTGAACTCTCTCAGCTTTTGCTTATCTGTAAAGGTTTTAATTTCTCCATCAAATCTGAATGAGATCCTTGCTGGGTAGAGTAATCTTGGTTGCAGGTTTTTCTCCTTCATCACTTTAAATATGTCCTGCCAGTCCCTTCTAGCTTGCAGAGTTTCTGCTGAAAGATCAGCTGTTAACCTTATGGGGATTCCCTTGTGTGTTATTTGTTGTTTTTCCCTTGCTGCTTTTAATATGTTTTCTTTGTATTTAACTTTTGACAGTTTGATTAATATGTGTCTTGGCGTATTTTTCCTTAGATTTATCCTGTATGGGACTCTCTGTGCTTCCTGGACTTGATTAACTATTTCCTTTCCCATATTAGGGAAGTTTTCAACTATAAGCTCTTCAAATATTTTCTCAGTCCCTTTCTTTTTCTCTTCTTCTTCTGGAACCCCTATAATTCGAATGTTGGTGCGTTTAATGTTGTCCCAGAAGTCTCTGAGACTGTCCTCAGTTCTTTTCATTCTTTTTTCTTTATTCTGCTCTGCAGTAGTTATTTCCACTATTTTATCTTCCAGGTCACTTATCCATTCTTCTGCCTCAGTTATTCTGCTATTGATCCCATCTAGAGTATTTTTCATTTCATTTATTGTGTTGTCCATCGTTGTTTGTTTCATCTTTAGTTCTCCTAGGTCCTTGTTAAATGTTTCTTGCATTTTGTCTATTGTATTTCCAAGATTTTGGATCATCTTTACTATCATTATTCTGAATTCTTTTTCAGGTAGACTGCCTATTTCCTCTTCATTTGTTAGGTCTGGTGGGTTTTTATCTTGCTCCTTCATCTGCTGTGTGTTTTTCTGTCTTATTTTGCTTATCTTACTGTGTTTGGGGTCTCCTTTTTGCAGGCTGCAGATTCGTAGTTCCTGTTGTTTTTGGTGTCTGTCCCCAGTGGCCAAGGTTGGTTCGGTGGGTTGTGTAGGCTTCCTGGTGGAGGCGACTAGTGCCTGTGTTCTGGTGAATGAGGCTGGATCTTGTCTTTCTGGTGGGCAGGTCCACGTCTGGTTGTGTGTTTTGGGGTGTCTGTGGACTTGTTATGATTTTAGGCAGCCTCTCTGCTAATGGGTGGGGTTGTGTTCCTGTCTTGCTAGTTGTTTGGCATAGGATGTCCAGCACTGTGGCTTGCTGGTCGTTGAGTGAAGCTGGGTGCTGGTGTTGAGATGGAGATCTCTGGGAGGTTTTCGCCGTTTGATATTATGTGGAGCTGGGATGTCTCTTGTGGACCAGTGTCCTGAAGTTGGCTCTCCCACCTCAGAGGCACAACACTGACTCCTGGCTGCAGCACCAAGAGCCTTTCATCCACATGGCTCAGAATAAAAGGGAGAAAAAGTAGAAAGAAAGAATTAGTAGACGAAGAAAGAAAGAAAGAAAGGAAGGAGGGAGGGAGGGAGGAAGGAAGGAAGGACAAAAAGAAATAAAGAAGATAAAGTAAAATAAAATAAAGTTATTAAAATAAAAACAATTATTCAGAAAAAAACAGACGGATAGAACACTAGGACAAATGGTGGAAACGAAGCTATACAGACAAAATCTCACACAGAAGCATACACATAAACACTCACAAAAAGAGGAAAACGGGAAAAAAATCATACATCTTGCTCTCAAAGTCCACCTCCGTAATTTGGGATGATTCGTTGTCTATTCATGTATTCCACAGACGCAGGGTACATCAAGTTGATTGTGGAGCTTTAATCCGCTGCTTCTGAGGCTGCTGGCAGAAATTTCCCTTTCTCTTCTTGGTTCTCAGAGCTCCCAGGGGCTCAGCTTTGGATTTGGCCCCGCCTCTGCGTGTAGGTCGCTGGAGGGCGAGGGCGTCTGTTCTTCGCTGACAGGACGGGGTTAAAGGAGCCGCTGATTCAGGGGCTCTGGCTCACTCAGGCCGGGGCGGGGGGGGGGGGAAGGGCGGGGCACGGAGTGCGGGGCGGGCCTGCAGCGGCAGACGCCGGCGTGACGTTGCACCAGCCTGAGGCGCGCCGTGCGTGCGTTCTCCCGGGGGAGTTGTCCCTGGATCCCGGGACCCTGGCAGTGGCGGGCTGCACAGGCTCCCCGGAAGGGGGGTGTGGATAGTGACCTGTGCTCGCACACAGGCTTCTTGGTGGTGGCAGCAGCAGCCTTAGCGTCTCATGCCCGTCTCTGGGGTCCGCGCTTTTAGCCGCGGCTCGCGCCTGTCTCTGGAGCTCCTTTAAGCAGCGCTCTTAATCCCCTCTCCTCGCGCACCAGGAAACAAGAGGGAAGAAAAAGTCTCTTGCCTCTTCGGCAGCTCCAGACTTTTCCCCGGACTCCCTCCCGGCTAGCCGTGGCGCACTAACCCCCTGCAGGCTGTGTTCACGCTGCCAAGCCCAGTCGTCTCCAGACGCTCCGACCGAAGCCCGAGCCTCAACTCCAGGCCCCGCTCGCCCCGGCGGGTGAGCAGACAAGCCTCTCGGATTGGTGAGTGCCGGTCGGCCCTGATCCTCTGTGCGGGAATCTCTCCGCTTTTCCCTCCGCACCCCTGTTGCTGTGCTTTCCTCCGCGGCTCCGGAGCTTTCCCCTTCCGCCACCCCCAGTCTCCGCCCGTGAAGGGGCTTCCTAGTGTGTGGAAACTTTTCCTCCTTCACAGCTCCCTCCCACTGGTGCAGGCCCCGTCCCTATTCTTTTGTCTCTGTTGTTTCTTTTTTCTTTTGCCCTAACCAGGTACGTGGGGGGTTTCTTGCCTTTTGGGAGGTCTGAGGTCTTCTGACAGCGTTCAGTAGGTGTTCTGTAGGAGTTGTTCCACGTGTAGATGTATTTCTGGTGTATCTGTGGGGAGGAAGGTGATGTCCGCGTCTTACTCTTCCGCCATCTTCCCGGAAGCCTCTAATTGTGACTTTAGCAGCCCATCGCAGCTATAAATAAATTCCCTCCCATCTTATCTTTAATCCCCCTGCATTTTTCCATAGTCACAGATTTCCACACCTGATATCCCCTTGGGTTAAGAAAGAGTCTCCAGAAGATTTGTAGAAAATATTTAAACTTATGCTTAGTGAATCAATGCTGCAGGAGGGGCAACACCTGTAAAGATGCATCCATTAACCCCAGCCCTGGGGCTAGTTGATCACATCTAGTAAGCCATGAACAGCAGGGAGTGGGGACAGAGAGAAAGGGACACAGGCTGGGTAAGCATCGAAAGATGTGGCTAGAAAGGCCCAGACAGCTGGGGGAAATCTTAACTTGGGCGGAGGTAGCAAGAGAAGCAACCCAGGTCGGCCTCTAAAAGGGGAGTCGTGAGTGAGAGCAGGAGGCAGGCTAAGGGCGGGGGGTTGGCTTAGGCTGCTGGCCCCATTGAACTGAAACAGACGTTGGGCCTGCAGAGGCTCTGGACCAACCTGCTGTGTTGACCAGCAAGAAGCTCATGGCTGTCTTCTCGAAGAAGCCTTCACCCAGAAGGGACTCTGGCTCTCAGCCAACCTCGGGCAGGGTCTGGCAGTCTGCTGCAGGGCCAGCCACTCTGCACCCCTCTGGAGTGCTACCGTGTCCCCAGTGCCCGGCAGTGGCTGTTCCATATCACTGCTCGAGACACAGTCCTGCTGCCAGGAGCTCTCAGTTCCCTGCCCAACACGACCCCGTTTCTGACCCCAGTGGGCCTTACCTGCCGCCTGGTCACACCGAGCTACTTTGTCTCCTACAAAGCACTGCTCGGGATAATGAAATAGTCATAATGAAACCCTTAATATTTAAATCTCCAGGAGCCGCAGCCCTGTACCCTATTGAACTACAGATAAATCATCCTGGTTAGACGGCCTCACTGGGCTCCAGTTTCTCTGCTTCAGCTGCCTTGCCTGTCGGAGCTTTTCTTTGTGAGGGGGCTGGAGGCTGCGTTTGACAGATCTCCTAGGGAGAGGCGCCCCCGTTCATTTTCCTTGGGTAAATTCAATAAAAAAGTTTTGAGGGCCTACTGTGAGCGAGCAGGGCAGGTGTTTTTGTCTGTTTTGTTCACTGCTGTAGGCCTGACGCTTAAAATGGTGCCGGCACACCATAGGGAATCACTAACATTTGCCTCACGCACGAATCCTCACCATGGCCCTGTGGAGTACTTGTGTCATTCTCATCTACAGATCATAAACCAAGGCTTAGACAGGAGAAGTGACTTGCCTAAGTGCACACAGAGAAGTGGGCAGACAGGGCAGTGAGAGCACACATGTTCATTTCCAGGTCATCCTGGTTAAGTGGGGTAGCTTCTTCTGTGCTGTTTTATGGGGGGGGAGGGGTTGGCTTGGCTTGGCGACACCGAGTGCTATCTCATGGGCCCACCAAGATGTCCTCCTCGATGGATAGCCAGCCAACTCTCATTGCCTATTAGCTGAATCCCATGATTCTGACATTTAATGGGTCACTTGTGAGCAGCAAAAGATGGGGCAGTAAAATTGGAAGTAGGCTGTCCTCCCGAAATTTTGTTTTCAGACTCAAAACAAGGACAGTCCTTGGTTTCTTTGAAAAGTGGATCCACCTAAACATGAGGCGAGATGTATCAGGAATATTCCTCAAGGTGGAGTCGATCCCCTTCCACCCTCTTACTGCTGCCTTATCTTTAGATCTAATGTTCTCACAGGGGAGCCATGCCAGTTCCTACCTTGGAATCAACAAGTTCTGACTGCAGTGGGGCTTCTAGGTAAGGAGCTGCTGCCTCTTTGGTGTGGGCAGTGGGAGAAGTAAGGCATGCTAGAGCTGCAAGGAGTTTAGCCATCATCAAGACCAGTGGTTCTCTAAGTACGAGCTGGGGCCAGCAGCATCACACCAGCTGGGAACATGTTCTAGGTGCAAAGCCTCAGGTTCCACTCCAGATTTACTGAATCAGAAACGCCAGGGAAGGGGCCCACAATCTGTGTTTTAACAAGTCATCCAGGTGATTCATACCCACACTAAGAATGATCTGGATCACACTGAGCTAGACCAGGGTTTCTCAGACTCAGCACTATTGACATTTGGGGCTGAAAAATTCTTTGTTGTGCATTGTAGGATGTTTAGCAGCATTCCTGGTCTTTCTCCACTAGATGCCAGTAGTACTTACCTTCCAGCTGTGACACCCAAATGTGTCTCCAGACATGACCAAATGTCTCCTATGGGGCAAAATCATCTCTACTTGAAAACCATGGGTCCAGACCCTTGCTTCTCAAAATGTGGTCCACGGTCCAGTAGCATCGGCCTCATCTAGACACTTGTTATAAACGAAGACTCTGGGCCTTCAGATACTCTACAAGTTCTTCAGATGATGCATCTGCAGTTAGAGATTGACAAGTGCTGATCTAAACCGACTGCCTCATTTGACAAATGGGGACATGGCCTTCCAGAGGGGGCAACTTGCCTAAGCTCATGACTCCTGTCTTCTGAGCCCTGAATGTGCAAGTCTAGGTGCTCACTTATCATGGTTATTTCTGAAGTTAGGAGAACCGCCTGCCTGGATCCTAAGGCTTTTGGGGGAGCCTTGGTGGTAAGGGACCAATAGCAGGGAGCCAGGGCTTTCCCACACTCTGGGGAATGGCAGTCTCTGTAGCTGCCAGTATGTACAGTAGTTTGAGGAAACCTGGTTAGATATTTTGCAAACCATCCCTTAATTGGGATTTGTCTGATGATTGTCTCGGGACTAGTCTGGGATATGAGTTTTGGGGGGAAGACCACAGAGGTAAAGTGTCATTTACATCTCATCACATAACTGATTAAAAATGCTCAGATGCCTCCACTCCAGGTAACCACCAGCATAGCCACTTTACTCTTGCCCTGGTGAATGCAAAGTAAATCTTGTGTAACAAAGTGCTTTGGAACGGTTCCAGCATCTCCTGCCCAGAGTCTCCTATGGCCGATAAAAGCCAGCCAGGCAATATTAGAGCTGAGGTCTGACACAAAGTCCCACCTTTCCTTTATTAATGGGGACTGATAGACACAACCCTTCTCTAATGAGCAGCCAACCGCTCAGCAGTTTTCCTTTTATGGTTCCCATTTCTGATCATTGCACCACCCTCATTAGTCAGGTTGACAGCAGCCTCCTGGTGAACAAAGCTGGCAGTCACCAATGCCAGCACAAAGGCAGCGAGAGTGATGTGAAAGCCCCACAAGGAGTAAGGACTCTGCATGGTCCATCCTGCCCAGGTCTCTGGATCAGAATCTCGTTCTGGGTGTGACGTTAACCACCCAGGGAATTCTCTCCAGTAGAACAGATTGTTGCTGTTTAGACGATTTTCCAGATACTCCAACAGCTACTCCTTATAACACTTTCCTGCTCACCCTCCACAAGACAGACTGACACACACACACACACACACACACACACTTATACACATCTCCCCTGCTGGCCTGCCAGATTTTGCAAAATTTTCTTTGTTTGAAGAAACTGCAGAGTTAAGACGGTAAACATCTCTGGTTAAGGGCAAGTGTTGTGAAAACGCAGTGTATTGGTTTTCTATTGCTGCCGTAGCAAACTACCACAAATTCATAGCTCAAAATGACACAAATTTATTATCTTACAGGCTGGAGGTCAGACATCTGAAATGGGTCTTATGGGTTAAATCAAAGTGTTGGCAGGTTTTCGTTCCTTCTGGAGGCTCAAGGGGAGAATGGAATTCCTTGCCTTTTCCAGCTTGTAGAGGCTGCCTTGTTCCCAGGCTCATGACCCCTACCTCCATCTTCAAGGTGCACTAAGCTTCCCTCTGTTTCCACCGTCACGCCTCCAGTCTGACTCTGGTGCTTCTACCTCCTTCTTAGAAGGACCCTTGTGATTATCTAGGATAATCTCTCCATCTCAAGATCTTTAACTTTTTTTTTTTTTTTTTTTGCCATGGAAAGTACCATATTGCTAGGTTCTGGTGATTAGGATGTGGGTATTTTGGAGGGGGTGCCTTGTTTGGTCTACCAAGCCCATTTACTCTTCGGCTAAATGCCAATAATAACACTATTTATTATATAAGTATAAACTGTGAGTACTAATGAGATGCTATGTGTCATTTGTTGGGCACAGGTCCTGGCACAGAGTAAGCCTTCGGTAACTGTTAACTAACTGCTATTATTGGAATCGTATCTTGAGTTACTTTCTATCATTGACCCTTCGGTAATCGTTTCATCAGCCAGTCATTTGGAAAGGCCAGCAGGTGATCAGCAATGGAACAGGTATAGTTTATGCTAGGAGTTGGGGAGAGGGGCTGAGAAGGGTGAGAATAGGGGAGATGTCTAGGGCAGGACAGATCCAAGTGGGGTGCTGTCCACGAGCAGGCCCTGGGTGACACGGGTGGGAAAGTGAGCGTGCAGGGCTGTGTACAGAGCACCAAGAGGACGGAAGTGAAAGAGACCAGTGGAGGGAGGCATAATTTACTTAACTAACTCTGATATTTTTTCTCATCCCCTTGATCCCTTAATTGATGGTGGCTTGTCTCAAACGCCCCTGCACCTTGTTCCTCCTCCCCCTATTCTAGTTCCTCACGCCTCTGCAGCACCATGTAAGCTCTGCTCTCTCTTCAAGGTCTGACTTAAGCACTACTTCTTCCAAGAAAGCCTTTACTAATCATTTAGTAATCATGGTCATTTCCTCTCCTCCAAATGCCAGTAGGGCTTAATTCCAAGCCACTGGTGTGGCACCCCCTAGTCTAGTTTTTAACAATTAGATCATAAAACATTTTACTACCCTTCTGTGTTGCCTGCAGTGCCTAGCTCGGTGCTTGGTTTGCAGCTGTCAACGTTTCTAAAATTGAACTCCTCTCCACCCCACCTCTGCAATTCTGCCATCAGCTTGTGATTTCCCTTTCTCTGTTTAAGCCCCTCTCCTTTTCCAATCCCCTAAGCATGAAACCTTTCAGTCTGCATTTTCTGCATCACCCGTAACCCAGGGGTAACAAAGATTTGATGATTCTTAACAAAAAGGTGATTTGTATGCTCAGGTTGATTTGGGAAAACACTGGCATAATTAATGGTAAGGACAGTCCTGGGAACCAGGGCTCCAGAGTTCCAGTCCCATTTCTACACTTAAGGAACCACCTCCTTTCCTTTGTCTTCATTTTCCTTGTGTGTAAAAGGAGAACATTGGGCCAGATAGTCATAAAGATTCCTTTGAGCTCTTGTAGGCTTCCTTTCTGTGTGTTAAACCCACTTAGCGTTGAGGCCCCATTCTCAGGCCTGTTGACTGCCCTCTTATCCCTGTTGGAGGTGGGAAAGGATGGAGCTGTTTTTCAGACATCTTAAGTTAGACCCTGGTGCTTTCTCTGCAGAAGATGAAGTTACTGATTATGGAGCAGTTTGTTCAGGAGACACTGAAGATAATTAGCAAGAGAAGAGGCAAGGCATCTGGAATGGAGTCTTTCCAATGCCTTAGCATTGATCAGTCAATTCCACGAGCACTACACTGACTGGCCAGGACTTGGATTGGGAAACTCATTGTCTCCATGGCACTAAAAAGAGTATCGGAAGGAAACAGATACTGGCTTAATTTTACTTGGGAGCTGACTGGAAGCCCAAGAAATGACGGGCATGCTATTTCTCTTTCCTTTTATTTAACATTCATTCATTCAGGTGAACATTGTTGAGTGTCTATGACATATTGTCAACACCAAAAGTGGCTCTACCACCTTCCCTACCTAATAGAAACTTTTAACACAGTGGAAGAGACAGATGTAGCTGACCAATAGCTGTAAGACGAAGCAGAATGTGACACGTAGGAAATGAGGCATCCACTTTGGGGAAGAGGGAAGTGAGCTCTGAGTTGCCTGAGGTTTGCGCTGCCTCCAGAAAGCTGGTGGGCTGCTCAGCGGCACAGTGCGGTGAGAGGGTACTTGCGGTGGAGGAGATGACATGCGTGCGGTTGCACAAAGGGAATCACGAGGGGCAGGTTCTGAAAATGGATGATGTTTGATTTTGCCTGGATCATAGCATCCTAGACAGTGTGAAATAGGATTAGGAAAAGAGGTCAGGTTCAGTTGTTTGAGACTTGAAAAGATATTGGATTTAATTTGCTGGCAGTGAGGAGACACTGGTTTCTTTTGGGCATAGAGTAGCGTGATGTATAGAGTCACACATTAACAAGCTATTAACAAAGGAGGAGGCATGTACTTCCATCTTGTTCTTCTGAGATGAAACCAAGAAGCTGTAGAAAAGAGAAAGAAGAATCAAAGAAACTCACGTTCCCCATCGTTCCGCGAAAAGTAAGAACTGGCAATGCCAAGCTCCATGCCACCGTTTCTGAAATCTCTAATGATTCCCAGGGCTGATGGAGTGCAGAGAGGTGTGACAAGAAGCTGTTTTCCTCAAATCACTCAGCTGCCAGGTGCTACATGCATCTGCTTTAGGAAAAACAAGCACATGGAGATCTGTTTGTTACTCAGAGTTCCCTCTAGGTGGCCAGAAACATCCTCTAAAATGGTTAAATAAAAAAAAAAAAAAAGAAAGAAAGAAAAAAAAGAGAGAGAGAGAGAGAAGTCAGAGAAAGCGTTCAAAAGTACTCAGCTGCTTAGCAGCGTATGTGGCTGTTAGAAAAGCTTTCCTTGAAATATGTTCAAGAAGAGAAAAGCCTAATCCTTTCAGTGCCTGTCTGCCAAGGGTCTGGTGAATATTCTGGGGAGTGGGAGTTAAGTAACTTCCACAGTGATTAAAAGCAAGACAAAATAACAATAATAAAACCAAACCTTGTTTAGCAGTGCATTGTCCTGGAGTTTGCAGATGTGCTTATCTGGGTGCAGTTTCCTCATTCTCATTTCTGTGTGCTGCTTATCATAAGAAAAAAATGATGCAAGGACAGAGAAAAACTGAAGACATGTTGCTCACTATTGGGAAGGACGAAAACTGACACCTGTCTAGTGAGTCTTGTTCTGTGCACGCTATGTTATGTCTCATCACTTGTAGATTCTCCATGGGCTGCAGATGAACCAGCAGAGATGGCTGACACAGGATACCCTGGTAAATACAGAAAATAACATGAAGTGTCTGGAGACTTGGAGGACACTGATGAAGGGTGGTTCGTTAACCCTAAAGGACCACAAGGGGGCAGTGAGTTAAAGTAACACACCATTGTAAAGCAATTATACTCCAATAAAGATGTTAGGGGCTTCCCTGGTGGCGCAGTGGTTGAGAGTCCGCCTGCCAACGCAGGAGACGTGGGTTCGTGCCCTGGTCTGGGAGAATCCCACATGCCGCGGAGCGGCTGGGCCCGTGAGCCATGGCCGCTGGGCCTGCGCATCCGGAGCCTTTGCTCCGCAACGGGAGAGGCCACAACAGTGAGGGGCCCGTATACTGCCAAAAAAAAAAAAAAAAAAAGAAATAGTACAAAGCAGAATTATATAGATTAGACCATGTCACAATTCTTTGTTATTGTTTCCAATTCTTTACATAAAAATAATATGTTTTTATAAACAACAAGGACTTAACTGTATAGCAGAGGAAACTATGTTCAATATTTTGTAATAACCTATAATGGAAAAGAATCTGAAAAGGAATACATATATATTTATATGTATAACTGAATCACCTTGCTGTACACCTGAAACATTGTAAATCAACTATACTTCAATAAAAAAAAAGAAAAAAACGTTGCTCAGATGAGAAGACAGAAAGCCAGAATTCATTTAAACTAGTGATTTTTGAAAACTTGGTTGAGGGGAAGTTATTCTAATTTATCAGAGTTACCTGGAGCTTTTACAAAAACATTTTATTATAGAAACTTTGAAACATATACAGAATAAGCATGTCACCAAAAATGACAGAGTAGGGAACTGAAAAACTATGTCCCTCCGCTAAAGGAATGATTAAACTGACAAAAACTGTCAGAATCAGCTTTTTCAGAACTCTGGAATCTCCTAAAAAACTTACAGTCATCAGGGGAATGCTTAATGAAGAAAGAAGCTGCTGAAGTTGGGGAAGAGCCCACTGTATGGTTTTAAGTTACACACTTACAAATCCCCACTTCTCAGCTGGACGGCAGCCATAAGGACAGAGATCTGCATTTCTGCAGAAGCTTTCTGGTACCAGAGGGAGCAACGTGGACCTTTCTTTCAAAGAACTGTGCTGTGTGTCTTGACCTGTCTTGTGGTTCCCTGGAAAATAGGCTCAAGGGCTTGCCTTTGTTTCTCCTGCCTTGGAACTTTCTCAGGGTCGAAGTGACTTCCCTGGGTGGTGTTTGTTGAAAGCCTGTAAAGGTGAATATACTAGCTGTAGCCACCTGTGGCAAGGGAGAACAGTCAGGGCAACCAGAGACAGATGGGAAATCCTGAAAGGAAGAGGCTTGGGGAAGGAGATACAGAATAAAGACTTTGAAAACCTCCCCGTTTATACTGGGGCATCTAGAAGGCCACACACATGCTCATGGCTGGACACATGCTCAGAAAAAACCTGAGAAGACCCTATGCTTCCACCTGTGGCTGACCGTTAGGATCCATGCAAGTAGGAAGTGAAGGCTAAGGCAGAACAATAAATGCCTGGCTAAGCACTGAAGGAGCGCCCAACACAGATTCGTTTCCAATATAGGTTATTACAAGGTATTGAATATATAATGCATATATGTGGAATCTAGAAAAATGGTACAGCTGAACCAGTTTGCAAGGCAGAAATAGAGACGCAGGTGTAGAGAACAAACGCATGGACACCAAGGGGGGAAAGTGGGTGGGGTGTGGTGGTGGTGGTGGAATGAATTGGGAGATTGGGGTTGACATGTATACACTAATATGTATAAAATGGATGACTAATAGGAACCTGCTGTATAAAAATAAATAAAAATTAAAAAGACATTGCATATGGTTCCCTATGTTATACAGTAGGTCCTTGTTGTTTATCTATTTTATATATAGTAGTGTGTATCTGTTAATCCCAAACTCCTAATTTATATAGCCCCCCCTTTCCCCTTTGGTACCCATAAGTTTGTTTCTATGTCTGAGTCTATTTCTGTTTCATAAATAAGTTCATTTGTATCCTTTTTTTTTTTTTAGATTCCACGTATAAGCAGTACCGTATGATATTTGTCTTTCTCTGTCTATTTACTTCACTTAATGTGATAATCTCTAGGTCTATCCATGTTGCTACAAATGGCATTATTTCATTCTTTTTATGGCTGAGTAATATTCCATTGTATATATATATATATATACCATATCTTCTTTATCCATTCATCTGTTGATGGACTTTGAGCAAGGGGCTTCTGAATGAGGAACACTTGGAGAAATATTTGGCAGGAGATTTTAGAAAGGTTTAATCTCTCCAAGCCTTTTTTTTTTTTTTGGCCACACAGCATGGCTTGTGCGATCTTAGTTCCCCGACCAAGGATTGAACCCACGCCCTTGGCAGTGAAAGTGCGGAGTCCTCACCACTGGATCGCCAGGGAATTCCCCCTCCAAGCCTTTTCATATGCCATTCCCTTGTCCTGTATGCCCTTCACTTTTAAGACTGTCTCACAGATTTTGCAAGGCTTAGCTCAGCATTCCCGACTAGCCCTGATATCCTCCTTTTTGCTCCCAATATGCATTTCTATTATGATACCAAATCATATTAAAACTACGAATGTGTTGGTGCCGTGGAATAGACTTAAAGCTTTTTGAAGTCAGCATCTAGGTCATATTTATCTTGGTATTTTTAGCTTCCAGATTGGTTGAAAAGTGTCTTAGCCTGAGTTTCCTAGGAAACAGAGACTGAAAAAAACTTATGAGTTCATGCTCTATAAGGGTGCAAGAGTGCAGTCCCAGGGAAGTGACAGTGAGGGAGAAAGGGAAATGAGGCAAAGTGGAAGGAAAAGCAAATACAAGGAAGTGTGTTACCAAACTGGCTACAGTTTACCAAAAAGCATAGCTACCGATGCATTAAATAGGAGATCTCTGGAGAGGTTGTACAGAAATACTGAGTCTGGTAATAGTCTGTTGGGAGGAGGAAGGGAGAAGAATTGATCCGCTATTTTTTCCTATCTTCCTGCTGTGATAGCTTAAATTTCTCCCCCACGGGGCCTTAACGCCTTTGTATTCCTAGGTTGTATTATCTGGCTTCTGTGGGCAGCTGCTGGGGAAGCCTGATCTGATGATATAGGTTGTGGCATAGGCCAGTGTCACACCCTCCTTCCCTGCCTGCCTGCAGCAGAAACCTTGTGGGCCAGCCAGTGTGTATGCACAGGAGCTTAGTGGGGCTCAGTGGTTCCCCAGTGTCGGGGGTGGGATGCAGGAGACAGGAGGTATGACATGTGAGATGCGAGGTACATTGCAATATCGTACCTTGAGCAACGTGGGAGACTGGAAGCAGCTGTAGCAGTGGGTCCAGTTGGCCACGTAGGCAAAGCACTATAATGATGTGGCCTGTGCCATGAAGATAGTATTGAAGTTAAATGAATAGTTCTTTAACCATGGCCAAACCCTCCTCTCTGTGGCCTACAAGAATCTGGAGGATCATCACTAATGCTGAGCCATCCATGGCTAAGCTCACCTCAGGACACATACGAACTGGGTCCTGTATAATGAATATGAGCTTAGGGGGCATGGTGATGATAGGAAACAGAAACACAGAAAGAAGTGGGGGACTGGGTCCTTCAGAGAGTAAACAATGCAACTGCAGTGTTGGTCCCCTGCCTCTTGCTCATGGATCATGAGTTCCTTGAAGGCTAGGGCCGTTTTCAGATCTTGACACTGAGTGCAGCATCTGACACATAGTAGGGACTCTACAAAAGAAGTGAGGAGGGGACAAAGTGAGTCTACCTAGGGAAGAGCCCTTCACATCCTACTATGCAGCACCTGAGCAGGGTAAATGACTCCAGGGCAGATGGATACCTGCCACAGTTACAGAGACATGAAAGGAGGGCTTGTCCCAGGGCTGGTGGCTGCCTATGCAGAGTTGTGATTTACAGGATTTTATAACCCTGTTTTGGGATGTTCACTCACCGTTTACTGCTCTGCTGCTAATAAACATCTTGTCATAAATGATAAACAGTGCAACTTGGGGTGGGGGACATGGAGCCATGTTTAAATAGACTTGGTGTTCTGCAGGATACTCAACAATGCCTGTGGATTAGGTGGCCACAAATTTATCTTTTTAAGTCTGTCTGTCTCTATTGTTTATGGGACTGGAATACAAGAGAGGCAGACTGTGTAGTTTTGTTGGAAATCTCTGAAAGGAATGGGCTGCCGTGGCTGCAGGATCTGCAGAGCCTGCAGGGAGCTGTCCAGGGTTCTGAGATGGGGAACAGAGTTAGGCAATGCTGGCCATTTCTTCCCAGGAGGAAATGGGAAGCCTCCTTGAGGGCAGATTTCCGGAGGTTCCAGGGCAGGGAAACACTACATTCCTCAGTGCTTGGCTGGAATATGAGTTGAGAAAATTGGGAATAGCTTGGTCCTCATGGTACAGTGACAGGTGCTTCAGGCTATGACAGAGAAACTTCCCTTAGGATTCATGCTTCTGAGACAGGGCTGGTGCCATGTGCTGCCACCCTGTGGATTCAGTCTTCTGTTGGCACCCTCTTGGCCCTTCTTCCTTCCTTTTCCTTCCCTCCTCATGTCCTCTCCATCTGCCCCTCTACTCTCACCATATCCAAGCTTCGTACCTGCTCCATGATGGAGGGCTGAGATGGGAGAAGGGCCCGCTTGCAGCAGCCCAGGGTGGGTTTTGTGTTGTTCATGATGGAAGGAAAGAACACATCCAAAGGAAAATTAAAAGCTTCAAGGAGTCTGGCAGCTAGGAAGAGCCCAGTTTGGACTTACCAACTGTGGGTTCAGGCAGATGCGAGGCAGCTGCTGAACTGCCTGCTGCCCATGACACATTACATCACATTTCAAGAGTAATGAGGAAAATGTAGAGATGTCAGTTCCGTCTATCTTGGAGAGTCCGTAGGCCTCAAGTGTTTGAATTGAGGATTTATTGAAAATGGGAGGAGTTATGCTTTATTCTGATATCATCTGGAATGGGAAGAGAAAGTTCCATAATCCTGGCAGGAACTTGGAGCTTCAGATATCAGAGTTCCTTGTTTTGGGACAAGTCTTGGCAGCCCTCAATGTGGGGTTGAGCCTCCTTTGCATCTGAAGAGACAAGCCAAGTTGTGCAGTCATACCTCAAGAGCCTGGCCTCTTTCTTCAAGTCACCTTATGCAACAACCGATGACTTCTGGGCAGAGGGCCAGCACACTTCCAGAGGTGGAGGCCAAGGTGCTAGCCTCTTCTGGCATAAGGGAAAGCGACTGTGGCAGCAGCTTGGAGGAAGCAGGAGAAACTCCAGAGACCCACCCCTCCCACAGTTAAAATATTGTTCACACAATTCAAGCAATTGTAGATTCATCTGGACGAAAAACGTTCTTCTTTTAAAATTTAAATATTCCCTGGAAGGGATAAGACTCACACTTAAATGCAAAATTCCTCAGCATTATTTGTGCTGAGTAGCTGAGGCTCTGGGGCCTCTTTCCAGTTGGAATGGCCCACGGGATGCAGGGAAGGAGGCAGCTGCCAGCCCTCCTTCCTCTGGCACTAGGACTTCTGAGATGCTGGTGAGCTTTAGCTTCTACCTTGATCCCAGAGCGGGGCTGAAATTTCCACAGCTCTGGGACCTCAGGAAAGAGGAAGTGTTGGCAGCTTCTGAGTTATCTTTTTGTTTTGGCAACATGGTGTAAGAACACAGACTTTGTAATCACAAAATTATGTTCAAATCTCAGCTTAATAGCTAGGAAGGTTACTTATCTTCATCTATCAAAGGAGAAGAAAGGTGTCACCCCTAATGTGTTGTGGGATTTGCTGAGATAAAATACCAGAAGCACCTGGCACCTAGGCTCATGCCAAGGGTTACATTCTCAGAAGGAAAATAAATCATACTCTCTATCAATAATGATAATTTTCTGCTCTCCAAATGCATGCTTCTTATTATGTTTCGTGTCTCATTGAGTTGTCTAGAACTTCACAAACAACATAATACACCATAATAGAAATGGTGGGCATCTTTGTTTTGGGCCTCTAGTATTTTACACACAAATATGATGCCAGCTGAAAGTAGTATCTCTGTATCATGTTGAGAAACAACCCATTTGGTCTCACATCTTAAAATGTTGTTTATTTGAAGTGTATTCAAATTTTATTAAATGTCCTTTTCACACCTATTGAAGTAATCATATGCTTTTGTCATATGTAACTTGTGATACAGTATATTCATAGATTTCTTAGTACTGGACTATCCTTATATTTATGAGATAAATTTTGCTTCAACATTGGAGATGATTTTTTAGCGTACAGAGTCCCACTCATAATAGTTTAACTTGTCCTTCTGCCTCCACTCTTTCCCTCCAAGTGACATATAGCAGCCAGAATTATCTTTCTAAAGCATAAATCAGATCATGTCACTCTGCTGCTTAAATACCTCTAATGACTTGCCATTGTAATGGGAATAAAATAAAACTCCTTATCATGACCCATAAGACCTTTTATTATCTGACCCCCACCTAGCTCTCTCTCCATGTTCCTCCTTGTTCCCTAGATCCAGCAGCATTGGTTTTGAACATACCAGCGTTCCTCTGTCACTGGGCAATGTTCTTCCTCCTGGTCTTTTTTGAGCTACCTCTTTCTCATCATTCATAATCCAACTTGAATGTCACCTTCTCAGGAAGCCTCTACCCGTGCTTTCTAGTTAGCCAGCTTCACAATACCTCTACATCCCATTATCCTATTTACTTTCTCCTTAGAATTTACTGGTGCCTGAAATTACCTTATTACATTTCTTTGTTTATGTGCCTATTGTCTGTTTCCTTCCACTAAAATGTGTGTGTCTTGAGGGTGACAATTTCTGGTTTATACTGGCCACTGCTCCTAAGAACTGCTGCCTGGTGAATAATTGTGCTCAGTAAATAGACTCACAAATGAAAATGGCCTATGACATTCTTTACCTTTTCATGTTTGGTCCTTTGTCATCTTCCAATAACTTCAAAGCCTTAACTGGATTTCTTCTCATCCTCTTCTTTGTCTGGAATCACCTTACATAGCATAGGACCTTGGAGTGGAATGGGGTCTTATAGACTATTTAATTCTCTGACTAATTCAGTGCAGGAAGCCTTTTGTCCCATCCTGGAAGATGACCATCCAACCTGTTTAGATCCTTATAGGAACTGATATGAGTATGGAATTGCTGTACTTCCAGTTTTACTTTTCAGGGGAAAAATGATTGCAGTGGGGAGGCCTGTTGACCTTTTAAGACCAACGATGGGAAGATAAGAGGTGAGGGTCTCTTTTCAAACAAGAAAGGTGGATGTCTGACTTGAGTGATCTCTTATCTTCTATAAAAGTTTTTGAAAAAAAAAAAGTTTTTGAGCCATGGGAGGAGGCACTGGTCATTGGTAGCCAACACTCCTAGGACCTGAGTGACTGTGGCAAGTGCCCTATTGTATTTTCTTTGCTTAGTTTGGGGATTCTAACACATAGATATATAATTCTCTTTTCTCTTCTTTCTTTCCTGAATTTATTACATCTTTTCCCCTTTATCTCAAAAGCATTTTATTATTTATGTGTGGCCCTTATGACCCTTTAGTGTTCTGAGGACATTGGAAAAGAAGTAGACTAAAAAACAAATCATGCAAGTGACTACCTAACTCTGCAGAAGGCATTTCCCACTTGGTGGTGTAATTACTGTTGATGTCTCTTTTTGTTTTTCCTCTTGACTGTGAGCCCCTGGGTGAGGGATGGTGTCTTATTTGTTTTTGGATGCTCAGGGCTATTTTAGCATGTCACACAGTAGGGGCTGGATTTGTATTGGTTAAAGGGACCCACATTGTTGGATCACCAGTGGTATCACGGGTATGTGTGTCGCACCCCAGAAAAAACATAGGATCCCCTGCTGGTCAGACTCATGTCTGAACCCTGAAGCTGCTACCTACTGCTTGTGTGATCTTGTGCTTGTTGCTTTAGTATTTTCTGAACTTTAGTTTCTTTTTTTTTTCATGTAAAATGAAATCATAAAACCCACACCTACAGGCTTATAGTGAGGATTAAGCAAAAAAAGTTTTGTAAAGTGATTGCACCTAGTAGGTGCTCTGTGATCAGTAGTCATTAATATTAATATTTCATGTTCTCCCAGACCTCCGAGCAGGGCTCAATTTGTTTATCCTGGCTAATTATCATCAGCAAGGAGGCTTCCCTATCCCCTCATCAGTCATAATTACTCCAGTGAAGTCATCTGCATGGAACAGAGCTGCCATCTGCTCAGAGGCCTCCCAGGCTGGGCTCCTCTCCCCCTTCTGGAGCCCAGGAGCAGATGTGGGAGGCTGAGCAGGCAAGACTTCCATTGCTGCTGTTAGCAGCTGAAATTCTGGAATCCTTGCTAACAGCTCAAGTCACAAAACTAGAGCAGCTGTATGTTTCCCTGGGGTCTGCAGGGCTTTATAGGTGTGGGAAGCTCCTTTTTTTGGTTCTTTCCTCTACTCTCCATCAACTCAAAAAAAAATTGCTGGAATTTTCTGTCAGTGGTGGTAGTATAGAAAAGGGGATTGCTGTATGGGTGTGTGAACTTCTGTAGGACGAGGACACCCAGGGCAGTGGAGAGGAGGAGGTAAGGATGGTGGTGAAGGGTGGGACCCAGCAAAATGGTCTTCCATCTTTGGTCTCCAGGAGATGCATGGTGTATAAAGAACAGCAAACAGGGGGTCAGGAGGTCTGGGATGGGGAACCAGCATTCTTGCTAAGGGTCTGGGACTATGGGCAATCACTTCACATCCTTGGGACTCAGTGTCCTCATATATGTGATGAGGGGTTGGCCTAAATGACTTCCAAGATCGCTTTAGATCTGAAGGCCAATGATTCTCTTTCTATATTTCTGGGTCTCCCTCTCCCCATTATCCCAACAGTGGGAGGTGTGCCTGATCTTATGGCCCACTCCCTGGATTGGCTCCTGCTTATGGAATCGTCTATGAGATGTTGGATGATGAAGGCTTACATTGCTACGTAAAATTATTTTAGTTTTCCTAGGGTTCTTTCCTGGACGGATATAATATTTTCAAAAATAAATGACAGAGTCTCTAGTGTTGGAATTTGAGGTACTGTACAGGGAGTGGGGGAGTCTCTGTGTGTGTGTGCGTGAGAGAGAGAGAGAGAGAGAGAGAGAGAGAGAGAGAGAGAGAGAGGAAGAGAGAACCAACCAGGGCTGGTGGGGCATTGTGAGGAAGAAGAAGCCTTGCTGGCCATCCCTTAGGTCTCACTATGGCCACTACGTTAGGGCACCTGTTGTGTCCATGTGTGGCCTCACTGAGGCTGTCTTGTAGAACAATGGCTGTCACTTACTGAGTGCCTGTTGTGTAGCAGGCATTGTCCAGGCTTGTCTCTAACCCTCATAAAAAACCCTGCAAGCTGGGAATTACAGTATTTATCACTTACAGTTTCAGCTATTCTCAAACAACCTGGAGGTCCATGGTGTGTAGCAATCTGCAGTGCTGCAGAGGCTGAGTCTGTGTTGTGCTGGAGGCTAGGTGCAGAGGGAACTACTTGGCTGGGGAACTGCTCAGTGCCTGTGCCTCAACCCATCAGAAGTCATAACTCATGAAATAACAGTTTAGTGTCTCGGTGAAAAATGGCTTCTAGAAGAAAGCAACAACTAGTGTTGAGGATGGAGGTGAAAAGAAAATGAAGAGGGTTAAGAAAGTGGGCTAGAAGATAGAATTTTAAGATAAAGACTGAGAGGTTGAATTTAGTAGTGGCTCAGATCTATAATGTGACTGAGAGAGCTCATCATATTTTCTATATAGAATAAGGCAAAATGACTCATGAAAACTGGCTTAGGGAGTGTTCTAGCCTGTGCAAATAATGGTCATGGAGTATGATGTATAAGGCACTCAAAGTGCAGGTTAAATGGAGTGTGGGTCACAAAGACCAATGAGACCCCAAGCCCTGTTCTCAAGGAATTCACAGTCTATCTAGCAGGGACACAGACAATAAATGACCAAATATTCTAGAAAGTTGTAAGGGAAATACCCACGAATGGAAAACTTAAAGAACTATTGGAATTCACGGTACGACTCATTTCTAACTCAGGCCATCAAGGAAGACCTCTTGGGAGAGAGAGTTACTAAACTGGATTTTATAAGGCTGATAGGATTTAGATGGGAGAGTGGCATTTCAGGCCAGAAGACTAGCATGAGAAAAGGTCTGCTTGTCAGATGGTGCTGGATATGGCTGGAAGATGGTAACTAGACTAAGAGTATAGATTCATGTAAGTATTATGAAACAAAAGCTTAGAAGAGTAGGTACTCTGATGTATGGAAAGGCCTTGAATGCCAGACTAAGGAGTCTGGATGGGCTATTATCCTGCAGGAAAAACCAGACTGAAATCTCAGAGGCTTAAATCAACAAAGCCTAATTTTAACTTATGCTATAAGAGTCCATCTCAGGTCAGCAAGGAACCTGCTCCCTTTTCTCCTCAATCCGGGCTCATACTGATGGAATTTCCACCATGTAGAACATTGGAATTTGCTATGGTAGGAGGAAGAGGACATGGAAATTTGCACACCAGTACTTAAAGGTTTCCACCAAAAAATAACATGTCACTCTCACTTACATTTTGTTGGTCAAGATAAGTAATATGGTCATGGGGAGGGGAGGGAAGGACAATGCCACTCTGGACCTGGAAAGAAGAGAGCAGGGATACTGGTGAAAAGGGCACTTGACTGCAGCAATTATGGAGAATGTGTGGAGCGCTTGTAAGCTTTTGTGCAGGAGAGTGACGTGACGCTTTCAACTCCTGAGTGCCCACTTCACATGCCCATTTATTGCCCAGATCACACTGAGATGGTCTGCTCCATGTTCATTTCCCAGGGACCAGGTCTTATTCATCTTGTCCCTCAGTGGCCCACAGATTGGATGCTCAAGTGAGATTTGTTATATAGACCAATGAGTTTATTTTTTTGAAGGATGGAATGGAGAGAGGGGAGATTGGAGCCTGGGGAGGTCAGTTATTGTATTTGTCACTGTTAACTTTAAAGAAAGAAAGACACTTTCCTCAGAGTCGTTTCTGCCTTTTTATTGGGAAACATTTTGTCAGTCCTGGTGTACATGACCATCCGTGTTAGCAATTAGACATTAAGGAAAATACTTACCTCCTGGAAGCAGAAGAGAGCTGTTTGCTCTTCTTGTCAGGCTCTTCCTTGAGAGGTCTAGGCCCAGTTTCCCTTTGAGTGAAACATCTGGGGACTGCTCCGATCTGGTTTGGTGTGTCTGGAATGCTGACCTTTTTGCTAGTCCCTTGTCTAATGGGCACATGAGTCTGGTAGGTTCTGGCTCCAGAGAGATTGATGTGGGAAGCTCTGGCAGTGACAACTCAGGAGATCAAAGTGACTTTTGAAAACTGGATTGCTGCTGACAGCCCCAAGCTTGATTAAATTGTGACTGGATTAGAAGGCCCTGATGCAGTTAGCCGCTTCCCTTCCTTCCCCACCCAGGGCAGGCAGAGGCTGCCATGCAGGGCCAGATGGAGGCAGGGGTATAAATCCCATCTCTGGCTCATGTGAAAGGTAATTTGGTTTCAGTCGAGGCATTTGTCCTGATTGGACTGCCTGTGTCACCGACTGTGTTACCGTCTGCTTCTTGGCAGCCTGAATAGCATTCTGACGGCTCTGCTTGGCCACAGAGAAGCTTTGGTTAAGGGCAAAGGTGGGGGCAATGCAGTCTGGGGTCAGGAGTCCAGGCCAGGGGAGGAGGTGATGAAGGGGGAGTTGGTAGGGAAAGGATGGTAGGGTAAGGAGTGTTGAAGAAGCCTAGCTCACTCCAGATGGGTTGTGGCAGCAGCCTCTGGACCCAAGATATCTGAACCATGTGTGCTAGGCACAGAACCTGAGGATGTCAAAGGTGTGTGGAGGAGGAGAAAAGATAACATATTTGGGTAGGATTGCAAATAGTAGAAACCACATCCCCTGGCAGTAAGGGACTCAGTTCTAGTCTTACCTCTGCTTCTTACTAGCTGCACATCCCTGGCATGTGTTTCCTTCATCTATAAGACAAGACAGTTGGACTTGATGAGCTCTGAAGTCCTTTCCAGGGCCAGTATTCTGTGAATCTGTTTGGAAAGTATTACTTGAGCCTGTAATTCCCTATTTAAAAAAATATACACACACATTTCTGGAATCAGTTTTTTGGTCAAAATCCCTAATTTGGATTAAAGCTCAATTTCTCCATTTGTAAAGTGGGGATAAAAATAGAATCTGCTTCATAGAGTTGGTGATAAATTTAAATTAGGTGATACTTAGAAAGTGCTCAACATGGTACCTGATCTATAGTGATGCTCAAATATAGTAGATATTGGTGGTGTTATTATTACTCTTGTGTGATTTTCCATCTGTATACACCCATTGATCGTATGACTAGTGAGAAAATATGCATTGAATTCTTACTGAGCATCTGCAGTTGTGTCCAGTACCCTGCTGGCACTGGGGGAATGCAATATGTAAAAGTTACCCTGTTCTTGTTGGGCAGATGAAATAAAAAATCTGAAGCACTTAAGTAGCATCAAGAGGCAGTATATACTCAATGACTAGGCTCAGTAATGTAGAAGCTCAGAGAAGTGTTGGAGAATTTGGAGAGGGCTTCATGGAAGAAGTGAGACTTGAAATATAAGCAGAGTGGTGGGGAGTGTGCAGTGGACATTTCAGGCAAGGGGGAGAGCAATGAGGGGAATGGAGTCAACGTGGTGTGTGGGACATAGTTCTTGGCATCCCATATGTATAGGAAGAGTCTTCTTTCATTGCTGTTGATGGATGGTGTATACTAGTCAAGGCTGCTCACTCCTATGCTTGCTCCTAACCTTGCAGGGGTCTGAGGATGTGTGCGTGTGAGCATACTTGTGGTCTTGTGTATCACTCTTTTAGAATCAGACAAAAATAAGATGACTCCCTTCCAAAGGTCAAATCTTATTTAATCCTTTAACAACAATAAGAAGTTTCAGGAATCTGAGAGATTGTTAGAAGGTTCTCACTGCTCTTTTTTTTCCTTTTCCAATTTAGCATTGAACAATCATCAGATATCTGCACTTTGTCCAGGCTTCTGTGGAAGGTGGAATTTTCAGATGTGTGAACAGTCCCAGACTTTGGAGGCAGATCCAGAGGGGTTGCTCACAGCTCACAGTCAAGCCTTGTGAGCACCTCCAAGACCTGGGAGTTGTGGTGGTGGAGATGGTGAGAGTGGGAAGGGGTGTCGTGAGGCCTTTTATTACCTTCCCTGGAGCAGAAATCATGGACCTGTCATGACATCATATTTTAACTCTGTTGCCTCCTTTGGGATGCTGATAGAAGCATAAAGATCAAGCCAGCCTGGTTTCTAAATAAAGAGGCTTTAAATGTCATTGTTACATTTCCTTCATCTTCCGAAGTGTCTCTTCAGAAAGGCCCCCCACCCCGCCCCGATCCTGGTGTAATGTACTTAAGAACAATAGACAGTCACGATCATCTTAAATTCCATCTGCTTATGATAGGGCAAAAAAAAAATTTTTTTTTTGGTGGTATTGGAGGTTGTCAGGATTTTCCTCAAGTGCCTGCCACTTTTCCAGCCAGTGAGAGTAGGAGGCAAGGGTTGTTCAGTGCCAGGTGTCAGGCTGTGTGTGGACTCTGAGTTAGGTACTGAGAGTGGATGGATCTCAAGAGGGTCTTGACTGGCCCTGAAACCCGAGTGGAGCTGGTGGTGGGGCTGGGAATGGGCTGGGAGTGGAGGTGCTGCTGGCAGGTGATTCAACAGTGGTCTCAGTACAACCTCCACTTAGGAGATTTTAAGTCCCTTATAATCATCAAGCATTGAATACGCTAATATGTTTATTCATTCAACTTCCAGCTAATATTTTTTCAGGACGTACTATGTGCTGGGCACCCTGCTAAACACTGGATCCATCTAAACATGGCAGGCCTGGTTCCTGCCCCTCATGGAGCTTACATTTTAGTAGGGGAGACAGAGAGTAAATGAGTAAATGGAAGAATAAACAAGATTCTTAAAGACTGTTATAGCTCCACAAAGGAAATAAGTGGAGTGCTGTGATATAGAGGAAGGGGGATAGTGTTTCATACCTTTCCCCTCAACTACTTGTAGCTCCTTCTTCCTCACCCCCAGGTGATCATGGTGCCTTAGACTATACTGAGAAAATAGAAGCTGTCAGATATGCACCCCTTCATCTTCCTACAACTAGACCTAAAAATGTAAATACATTTTCTTCCCTCAGCTTAGCCATATAGGATGCATCTCTTTTCCCATTAAAAGCCAATATTTCCACTGTTCTCTGGATCTCATGTCCTCTTGTTCTCTCAAGGATTGCATCTCTTTGATGATTCATTTTCTCTCCAGCATCAGCAACCTCCCCCTCTCTGTTGAATCATTCCTATACTATGCAGGAACACGGATAATTCCAAATCTAAAAAAAACTTTTCCAATGACCTCACTTTTCTATGTAGGTACTATTCTATCTCTCTGCTTCATTTCATACCCAACCTTTATGAACAGGTCTCATATACTTCACTGCTTCTTCTTCTCCCACTCAATTCTCCCACTCACCACACTTCTTTAAATGAACCCTTGTCAAGGTCATGGCTTCTGTTCCCGTCGCCCTTGACCTCTCAGCATACTGAAATCACTCTTGCAAACCTTTCCCCTCTTGGATCTGGTAACACCACTCTCTCCTCTCTTCATCTTACTTGTTTCCTGCATCTCTGTTGGATGGCTCTTTCTGCTGTACCTGACCTCTAAAGGCAAATGGACCTTAAGACATGCTTTATGTCATTCAATCTTTCTCTAAATTCTTTCCCTAAGTAATTTTATCCAATTTCATGAATTTAAAAAGACCCCTCTATGCTAATGATGACCACATTGATCTCCCCAGCTCAGAATTCTACTTAAAACTACAGAATGGCCTTACTTCTGAAATTTACCATGCCAAATGGGACACTTAACTTCTTCACTCACCTTACTGATCCAGGCATCTCCATCTCATTTAGCACCACTGTCTACCCAATGACTCAATCCCAAACCAGAAGTTATCCTTGGCTCCTCCCATATCTTCTCTCTCTCTAAAATAAATCTTGAAAATATCTGTTTCTTTTCAGTTTTACTGCCATGTCTTAGTCCAGGAAACCATTATTTCGCTACTGGACTGTGGCAACCACCTCTTAATGGGTCCCCCCAATTCCAGTCTTGCCATTCTTCTATCATGAAAACAAACTAAACAGTATCTTGACCCCAGTTTCCAAATACTCTAAGGATTTTTTTTTTTTTTTGCGGTACACGGGCCTCTCACTGCTGTGGCCTCTCCCGCTGCGGAGCACAGGCTCCAGACGCGCAGGCTCAGCGGCCATGGCTCACGGGCCCAGCCGCTCCGCGGCATGTGGGATCTTCCCGGACCGGGGCACGAACCCGCGTCCCCTGCATCAGCAGGCGGACTCTCAACCTCTGCGCCACCAGGGAAGCCCTACTCTAAGGATTTTGCAACACTTTATTTCCAATCTTTGCCCATCAATTTATACATTATCCATGTTTGTTTTCCAGTCCTAAACTTTTTAATCCCACAAATAAAACAATTATTATTATTTTATTTACACAGTGTTTGAATTTATCTACATATTTATGGTTTCCTTTGCTCTCCATTCTTTTTTGCAGCTCAGGTCATCTTTCTGGATCTTTTTCTTTTTTTTTTTTTTGAAGTATGTCCTTTAGAGAAGTTTCTTGGTAGTAAACTCTCAGTTTCTGTTTGTCTGTAAATGTTATTCTTTTACCCTCTTTAAACATAATTTTGCTGGGTATATCCTCTTTTTTTTTTAACGTTTTTATTGGAGTATAATTGCTTTACAATGGTGTGTTAGTTTCTGCTTTATAAAGAAGTGAATCAGTTATACATATACATATATCCCCATATCTCCTCCCTCTTGCGTCTCCCTCCCTCCCACCCTCCCTATCCCACCCTTCTAGCTGGTCACAAAGCACCGAGCTGATCTCTCTGCGACTGCTTCCCACTAGCTATCTATTTTACATTTGGTAGTGTATGTGTGTCCATATATACACTACCACTCTCTCACTTTGTCCCAGCTTACCCTTCCCCCTCACCGTGTCCTCAAGTCCATTCTCTAGTAGGTCTGCGTCTTTATTCCTGTCTTGCCCCTAGGTTCTTCATGATCATTTTTTTTTTTTTTAGATTCCATATATATGTGTTAGCATACGGTATTTGTTTTTCTCTTTCTGACTTACTTCACTCTGTATGACAGACTCTAGGTCCATCCACCTCACTACAAATAACTCAATTTCATTCCTTTTTATGACTGAGTAATATTCCATTGTGTGTATATATATATATATATATATATATATATATATATATATATATATATGCTACATCTTCTTTATCCATTCATCTGTCGATGGACACTTAGGTTGCTTCCATGTCCTGGCTATTGTAAATAGAGCTGCAATGAACATTGTCATACATGACTCTTTTTGAATTATGGTTTTCTCAGGGTATATGCCCAGTAGTGGGATTGCTGGATCGTATGGTAGTTCTATTTTTAGTTTTTTAAGGCACCTCCATACTGTTCTCCATAGTGGCTGTATCAATTTACATTCCCACCAACAGTGTATGAGGGTTCCCTTTTCTCCACACCCTCTCCTTGCTGGGTATATCCTCTTAATTGTTAGTTATTTTCCCTCAACATAGTTAAGTTGTAACTCCACTGTTTTTAGTTTTGATTGTTGCCATGGAGAAGTCAGCTGTCTTTCTAATGGCTATGCCTTTGTAAGTAAATTGTCATTGTTGTCAGGCTGTTTTCAAGATCTTGTCTTTTGTGTTATGCGGTTTCACTACTATACTAAGTGTGGATTTTCTTTTATTTTTCATATCTGGGATGTTTTTACTTCCTGCATTTTGGGACCTATACTTTTTATTAGTTCTATCAAATTTGTGGAGTCTTGAATATTGCCTCTCTTGCCTTCTCCTTGTTCTCTCCTTCTGCGATTCCTATTATATATATACGTTAGACTTTCTCATTCTATTCTCAGTGCCTGCAAACCCCTCCTTTGCATTTTCCTCCTCCTGATTTCTCTTTGGTATATTCTGACAATTCTTTGGTTATCTTCTAGTTCACTGATTCTCTCCTAAATTGCATCTTAACTACTGTTTAGACTGTCCATTGAGATTTTAATTTTATATTTTTCATTTTTTAATGGTTCCATTTGTTTTTACTCCAAAATTTTCTTCTTTCCTAATAGCTTCTTGAGTTCTCACCTTTGTAATTGCATCTTTTATTTCTTTAAACACATTATACATAACTATTTAAAAAATATATTCTCACATCCTTGGGGTTCCTGGGGATCTAAATCTACTAATTCTTGTTTCAGCTTATTCTCACTCATAGTGGCTTATCATGCATTTAATACTTTAAAAAAATGTGAGCTCATTACTTGATCTTAGTTTGTAGGAGTTCTTGAGACCCAGTATGGGAAGCTTCCTTCAGAGATGGTTTGCTTTAGTTTTTATCAGCCAGTGAGCAGCAATTGCCCTGAAACAGGACCACTAAAGCACATTCTAAATGGCTTTGACTCAGATCAAGAGTCCTCAGCTCAGCTTTCCCACCTAGTTATGTCCCCAAATATCAAAATATCCTGGATAATCTTGATATAAGCCAGTCAGGCTTTCCTTTTCTGGCTGCCTAATGGTCCAGGCCAGTTCCTTGTCATCCACCTAGTTCCCCCACTCTGAATCCTTCCTTCAGCCCTGGCCTCCCCACCTCAGCAACCTTAGTTCTCAGCCATTCCAGATGAAGATCACATTTATATGTATATATCTGGGGGTGTGGCATCATTTTTGGAATCCTTTTCTTCCTTCTGTTAGCTCTCTGATGACTTAGCGAATGTGTCCTCATAATGTTGGTCTCAACATGTGAAGCAAGTAGGTCTTCAGAGTGCCTTGTAAGTCATCCTTCTTCAATCATTATTTGCACTGTGCTAGAAGTGATCAGCTCATGGAACTCGTGGGTCCCCTTGCTCATAGCCATTTAAGAGCTTCCTGTTGCACAAGTCAGTCCATACTTCTTACTCTGTGGCTTACAAGGCTCGTGGGACTTTCCCTTGCTTTTCTCTTCAACTTTATTGCCCATGACTCTCCTTCTTTGTCTCTACCTCCAGTCACCCTGGTCACTTTTAGTTCCTAACTACCAAGCCTTTCCTAACTCTGGGGCTTTGCACAGAGACTTCCTTTGCTTATAACAATCTCTTTCATGCTCTTTACATGGTCCTTCCAATCTCAATTTACCTTCCCTCATCACCTTATCTAGCTTATGCTTTCATTTATTTCTCTTCCTCTCAGTCTTTCCTTGGTGGGTAACTTTTGTTGTATAGATATTTAAAATTATACTTTAGTTAAATTCATAGGTTTTTGGGTTCTTTTGCTTTTGTGGTCAGTGATTTTGTGTGTTGTTTAAGAAATGTTTTCTTACCCCAATATCATGTCATACATATTTTTCTCTACAGAAAATTCATAGATATTTTCTTTTAAAGTTTTTCCTTAAAACGGGAAGGAAGAAAAGAGAAGTGCAAGGGAATTCCCTGGCAGTCCAGTGGTTAGGACCCTGCGCTCTCACTGCTGGGAACTCGGTTCAATCCCCGATCCCTGGTTGGGGAACTAAGACCCCTGCAAGCCATGGTGCTGCCCCCCACCCCCCAAAAGAGAAGTGTGAAAAGGGAAGTGAAAACTACAAGCAAGAAGGAGAATAAAATAGGGAAGTAGGAAAGTAAGCAAAAAGCAGAGGTAAGAAGAGGGAAGGAAAAAAACGCTTCAGAGTTCCTCCTCCCGTTCCACTAATCTTATTGTGTGTCTTCCTTCCTCATGGTCACAAGATAGTTCCTGCACTTTCATGTACAGCACTTTCGTTCTATGGAGGAAGAAAAAATAAAGGCAAAGGGAAAAGGCATATATCGCCAAGTCCTCCTTTTACTTTTCAAATAATAGCATTTCCAATCAGTAAACCTATCATGTTGGTTAGACCTGAGTCACATGGACACAATAGCTGCAAGAGAGTCTGAGAAGGTGAGTCATTTTGACTGTTCACATTGCCACCCTAAACAAAGTTGGGATTTTGTTAGAGAGGAATAAGGGGGAACGGCTACTGCACAGGCAACCTCCATGCCTGCCATACTATTTTAATTTTTGTTGTGTGATAACAAGTCCACTGATAAGGTGAGGTCCCTCCATATTTTTCTTCTTCAAAATTCTCCTGGTTATTCTTGATTTTTTACTCCTCCATATAAATATATGCATTAGCTTATCAAGTTTTGCCAAAAACTTTGTTGGAGTTTCGATTGGGACTTCACTGATAATTTAGATTAAGTTTGGAGAGAATTTGTTATCTTTAATGTGTTGAATCTTCCCACCCATTAATGTGGTATATCACTCAATTTATTTCAGTCGTCTTTTATGCCATTAAATTAGGCTTTATAATTAAATCCAAAATATCTTGTTCATGCTTTACTCCTGATATCATATAACTTTTAACAATTATTTTCTGGAGTAATTATTTTTAATATAGAGATGCCTTTCATTTAAAAAATTGGAAACCTTGCTAACCTCTCATATGATTCTCTCTTCTTCTCTGGGTTTTATGTGGAGAAGTCATATTATTAGTACATAATGAGTTTTGTTTCTTACTTTCCAAATCCTCTCTCTCTTTTCTCTTCTCTCATTACAGTGCTTTTGTATAATGATGGACATGATTCAATAAAGAAAGAAAAATATAATGATACAGGGGAGAATAAGGACAGTTGCTAGAGTGATGTCCTTCCATAAGTGAGAGGGAATAGGATACACTGTATAAAAGGAGGTTGGCCTTAGATTAGGAGCACAAATGGAATTATTGTTGGCAGCCATTGGTTCATGAGAAGACTCGGATCAAGGAGGGGACGTGGGTTGCATTCTTTTTAGGACCATCCAAAGACCACTGACCCATAAAAAAGAGCACTCATGTTCTCCGTCTCATAATTCTCCTTTAACTCTCTGAATGCCTCTAAGACTAGCAAGACCTTAGGCTGGTTACTTTTTTTTTTTTAACAACCCAAGGAGGAGTTTACCCACATGGACTGGGTAGAGGATGTTGGTCGGATGCCAGAGTGTGGCTTGAATTTCTGGTAGCTGGATGCATAGAGAGTGCTGTGTACCCACCCACCTAAAGAGAAAAGGGGGAGAGGGTGCCCTGCGTTGCAAGCCAGCAGGACACCTGTCCAAGTATTGAAGTGGAATGAGAAATTTAATTCTTAAGCATGGCTTTGGGAATTTTCCTCCGGGATGTGACATCATTTATTGAAAATTAATTGAGTATCAGCTCTATGCCAGGTCCTGGGGGTAAATAATGAGTGAGCATTTTCTTTGCCTCTTCAGACTCGGAGCTTGGTGAGGAGACAGATGTCTACTCCATGAGGCAGAATGAGATAAGCTTCACAATGTAGATGTGAGTGAAGGGCTACAGGTGCCCAGGGGACATGGTTATAGGACTAGGAATTAACTGTGGAGGGATGACACCTTCAGTTGACTAATGGGGAGGGGAATGAAGCATGCATGGCTGTGCTGGCTCGGGAGGGAGAATGCCCAGGCCAGCAGCTTCAAGGTTAATTAAGTGAAAATTGATGCAATTGATTTCTTTGCTTCCAGCTGAATAGAACTTGGTCAGCATGGAAAACCAATGAGTTTAAAATTTCTCTACTTTGAGCCTGCAAGATGATTTCAGCATCTTCCCTCAACCCTGAATGCTGATGTTAAAGTGTGATGTTATTTAAGGATTTAAAAAGGCATCACTGCAACTGGGTGAGTGGGGTTGCACCAATAACCCCCAACAGATTACGCTGGTCACCCTTGGGTGTGTGGAAGGAGAGAGGGAGGTGGGGACATTGAAAGGATAGTAGCAAGGTAAGCATACTAGAAGGTATGCTTGGATAAACCAAAGCATAGCTTAAATAAAGCAGCAGTAAAGTGACATGGTTGGATCTGCTTATGTAGATCATTCTGGTAGTGCCTAGGGGAGTGAATTGGCATGGGAATGACAAGGGACAGGGGGCCCATGAGGGGCCATTGCAGTCGTTCAGGCAAGAGGTGAGGCGAACGGTGGTAAAGAAAGTAAATATTTCCCAGGAGGAGTTGGTAGGATCCAGGATCCTATTTCATCCTTGACAGATTCGCAGCAGAAAAATTAGACTTCAGCTATTTCATTATGAGGTCAGAACTCAAGCAGTTTACTGATTTTGTTGAATTCAAACAGTTCATTACCAAATTCTGCTTTTTAGTTTTAACTTCAACAATAATTTTTTGAATGACAGCAATGTACTAAACCCCACGTGCATGGTTTTGTGGTTACAAAGATGAGGGCGACGTAGACCTGCGCTGAGGATCCTCCGCCTTGTCTGGTCTGGTGGGGATGGGTACGTGAGCTACCATCACAGGAGTGCTGGAGAAACGTGCCCATGTTACGGGCCACGTGCTGTGGGGACAGAGAGGAGAGCCCAGGTCTAACTCTCCCAGTGGAGTCAGGGAAAGACTTCATGAACTTGAAGGGTGAGTAGCAGCTTGCTATATGATGGAATGGGGCACGAAGGGAATTTTAGAGGGAACACACACAGAGGTGTGGCAGCGCGTAACATGGTCAGAGATGTATGGTATAATGATTAAGAGGTGGGCTCTCCAGTTAGACAGCTTGTGTTTAAATTCTGGATCTTTCAGTTCTAGACCCTGAGCATGTTATTTAACTTTCTAGGCCTCCATTCTCTCATCTTTTAAATATGTTTTTTTACTTTTTGGGGGGCGTGCCGCACAGCTTGAGGAATCTTAGTTCCCCCACCAGGGATTGAACCTGCGCCCTCAGTGGTGAAAGCACGGGGTCCTAACCACTGTACTGCCAGGGAATTCCCTTAAATAAGGTTATTAGTAATACCTATCCCATATTGCAAAAAGTGAGAAAGCTTGTGAAGAGAACCCTATCTTGTAGGTTTGTTATGAGGGTTAATAATGCCTGTAAATTATTTAGAACAGTGCCTGGCACATGGCAGATTCTCAACAAATACTAGCAGTTATCATTTGACCAAATATTTAGGAATTAAAGAAGAGGGATAGGGAAAAATGGAAGGTGCAGCTATTCCTGCTTTTCCTTAAAAATATTCGTGGATGTCAAATAATATAGGGGAGAGGGCTCCTAGGACCAGGAAAGGCTTTAGTAAAAATGTCAATGTTAAAGTATTGCTGTGAAAAAAAAATTATTGCTGTGGACTGAATTGTATTCTCCCCACCCCAAATTTGTATGCTGAAGCTCTAACCTCCACTGTGATGGCATTTGGAAATGGGGCCTTAGGAAAGTAATTAGCGTCAGATAAGGTCATGAGGGTGGATCCTTCATGATGGGATTAGTGACTTTATAAGAAGAGGAAGAGAGAGAGAGAGGCAGGGAGATTTGCCATGTGAGGACACAGTGAGAAGGTGGCTGGCTGCAAGTAAGGAAGAGAGTCCTCACCAGGAACTAAATTTGCCAACACCTTGATCTTGAACTTCCTCCAGAACTGTGAGAAATAAATATGTTGTTTAAGCTACCCAGTCTGTGGTATTTTGTTATAGCAGCCCGAGCACACTAATGCAGATTTTGCTACTAGGAAGAGGGGCACTGTTGTAACGAATACCTAAACATGTGGAAGCAGCTTTGTAACTGGGTAATGGGTAGAGGCTGGACAAGGTTTGAGGCACACGATAGACATGCTAAAAGCGATTCTGGTGAGATCTCAGACAGAAATGAGGAACATGTTATAGGAAACTGGAGGAAAGGTGGTCCTTGTTATAAAGTGGCATAGAACTTGGCTGAACTGTTTTCTAGTGTTTCTAGTGTTTGTAGAACTTGCAAGTGATGAAATTGGACATTTGTCTGAGGAGATTTTTAAGCAAAACATTGAAGGAGTAGCTTTGTTCCTCCCAAATGCTTATAGTAAAATGTGAAAGGAAAGAGACAAATTGAAGAAGAGACCGTTCAGCAAAAAGGAAGCAGAACTCAAAGACTGGGGAACTTCTCAGCCTCTCCACATTGCAACACGTGAGAAAGCTTGCGAAGAGAGCACTAAGAGAGTGACTGAACAGCCGTTTGATGGAGATCATGGGTGTGACTCACAGACGTACTCAGGCGTTTCAACAGAAGCTAAGAACAGACATGCAATTATACCAGTGAAGACACTGCCAGTCTGAATGACAGGGAACAGAAAAAATATGAGACGAAATAAAGGACAACTGTCAGACTTCTTCAATCCTGTAGGACTGGACCACAGAGCTATTTAGCTATGGATATGTGCTATTCTTCAAGAAAAAGGAAGAAGGACTCTGAAGACAGTTTGGAGATGATCAGGGCACCTGCTTGTGACAAGTAAGTGTGTGTTGTTTAAGCCACCCCATCTGTGATATCTTGTTATAGCAGCTTGAGCAGACTAATACAATTCTCTAAGACCTGGAGGAGGGAATTTGAACTCCGTAACAGCTGGTGAAACCTGGGCTTGAATCTGGGCATTTTCAGTTATCCTCTGGAGCACATCAACTAATTACTCACAAATTGCCCACATTTCAACAGCTGGATTCAAACATGTTCCCCTGTAGAGCCATTCCTCACTCTTACTGATTTGAAGACCAAGGCTTGTCTCATAAACTGGAGGAAAATTATAAAATGTGAGCCCCTGATGTGGTCTGTGCCGGGCAGAGAGCAGTGTGTTGGATTTCACTGAACCTTGATTTCAATGGATGCAGACAAATGGTACCTCTCTTATCCTCCAAGTCTAATGACTACTGTGCTGGGGGAATGCTGGCCCAGCCTAGACACCTGGGCCTCCAGTAATGGAAAAGACTGAAATATGCTTAGGCTATTCGTCCATATGACTTGTACAGTAGTCTGTCTTTTGGGCGTCCTGTTACTCAACTTTCTGAACTGATAATATCTGCTTTTGGGGGGATGAGAGGATGACCATTTTAGGATTTCTCTGTCTGTCCTGATACTAAGAGGCGTCAATAACTAGTGAGACCTTCTTTCTTTCCTCACCATCACCTCCACTTTCCCACTCTAGACCCATCGATGTCAACCAAATCTCACTAGAGTGACACTGTTGGTGAAGGGCATTCACCACACTCTCTACTGGGTCTGGAGCCTAGAAACACGACACTGGATCAAAATACAGAAAATGTATTACACACCTACTCTGCTCCCTCCCAGCAAGGCACAGTGAGGAATAGTAATGGCTACCAACGTATTGAGTGTTTGTGTGGGTACGTGTGTTTATCCATGCCAGACTCTAAGCACTTGACATGCATATTCTCATTTAATCTTCCCAACAAGTTTATGGAGTAGGAATTGTTATGCTGAAGTTACTGATAAGGAAGCTGAAGCTCAGAGATTTTAAATAAGGTATGTGAGGTCATTCAGCTAGAAAGAGGCAGTATTGGGACTTGAACTCCTGAGTCTCTCTGACTCCAGAGAAACTCTTCCTTAACCGCTCTGCTAGTCTGCCTCCCGCGATGCTGAAGCAACACAAGCCTTGATCCTTGTCCTCAGAGACATTGTGCTAGTTTCTGTGGACTGTTTTAGGGTAAACATCCAGGCGTTATTGTAAAAGGAAGTACATAGTTTCACTTGAGACTGAAGAGAGTTAGAAAATAAAGAAATGCTTCTAGGGACCTGTAGGGACCATGGTGGTGGGAGCGGCATCATCTGTTGAACATGGTCACTGGTCTAGTTCTGAGAGAAGGGGCTTGTGACCTGGGCAGATGCCCCACCAGGTGACTATTGAAGAAGGACACAGAAGTACCTGGGTGCTCAGGTGGTAGTTTTACTTCCTCTTGCAGACGAAGATTCAGTTTTAGAAAAGCGCAGTCATGGTGTCATAGAAAGTTCTTAGTGACCCCTTGATACAACATTTCTCAGTTTATAAATGACAAAATCCTGGCTCAGAAGAGGTGACCTCTACAGAGGCACACAGTGAGTGGCAAACAGGTGAACAAGGGTGAGAAGCCTGAGGAGAGGACCACACTGAGACAGGACTTCAACCCAAAGACCTTCCTCAACAGGGAGGCTGAAGAACCAACGGGACACTGTCCTCTGGGCTGGCAACTAGCCCTCCCCTGAAAGATAGCCCTTTTGTTAGGCAAGGTTGGTGTCTCCACCACGGTCTTCAGAGGTGTAAATCAGAGGGGGCGCTGTCTTGCCAACTGTGAAACAGGACCTAAATGTTTTAACCAATCCCAATCATCTGTAAGCAGTCGCAAACATCACTTTGAAGTGGACGGAAAATGTGTTTGTGTGTGTGTGTGTGTACATATGTATGTGCATGTATTTTGCATGTACTTGTATGTGTGTGTGCACATCCCTGTGCATGTGCCTGTGCAAGTACTCTGTGTATGTGAGTGTGTGTGAATGTGTGAGTGTGTGTGTGTGTAACAGGGTAAGGATTCATGTTAGTGTGGAATTACCATAGCATAGAGAAGCGGCTAAAAGAATCGATTCTGGACATAGGTCTGTGTTCAAACTTTTGCTTTGCCACACACTGTGTGGCAAGTTACTTAACTTCACAAGTCTTGGCTTCCTCATCTGTAAAACTGAAGTAACAACGTTTACCTCTCAGAGTTGTTATGGGGACTAACGGAGACCATAGGTAAGGCCCTTAGCACGATAGCTGAGAATTCAGTACGCGGTTTTGCAGAAATCTCAGCTCAGTTGTCACAGGAGAGCATGTGAGCTGCCCATCCGAATCCCAGCCACCACTGCGATGAGTTGGAATGGACTCTTCTCACCCCAAGGGATCACAATCAGGCATCATAATAAACTTATAAGCACGTGCTCACCCTCACCCGTAGTTAAAATTCAAATAGTACAGCAACATGACGAGTAAAAAGTGATCTCTCTCACATCTTAACTGTAAAGAAACTGTGCATCCTTCTAAGACATTTTATGCAGGTGTCATGTTTGCCTGTGGGATGCCTATCTCTACATCATTAGGGTCTTTTTCAGGATATGAGTAGAGAATATTTCCAGAAACTTTTGGTACCAGGCCAAAAGCTGCCCATCTCTGAATAGCTGCCCATCTATCCCTAGAGAAATAATGTTCAAAGGACAAGGCAAACCATCTTCCTTTTTCTCCCATGAGGAGGGTCCCTGGGGCTTCCTGCAAGAGCAGTAGACATCAGACTTTGGGACTGTCAGAAATAAAATCCAGGCCCTGGGGCAATCCCATATTCCTGACTGTCTCTGTCTTCCTCAGTATAGTAAGAATAGAGGAGGCCTAGAACCTGAGGTTTGTATGGGAGTCCAGCTGTGTAGAGACTGTCAGAGAGAAGGGTTTGGCTTAGAAACACAGGAAGTAGAATGAAACCAGACTGACAGGCCTGACGCTCAGGGCAGATGACAGAGAAAGACAGATGGACTCGTGGGAGCATTTGTAGAGACTGCTGTGGATTTCTCCAGATTTAATTGTCACAAAGCGACAGAAGGTAGGAAGTAGGTAGTTGTACATGTTACAGACGATAAAGCTGATGTCTTCGGAGAGGTGAAGGGACTTTGCAAGTGTTATCCACGTGAATACTTGACCCATTGTGTGTGCCCTGAGCATCCCAGTTGCTTACCACTTCCTCAGCATCCGAGAATGCCTGGGGGGAGGTGGGGAAGAATGAGTTTAGCAAGAGAATTGTTCACCTGGCCGAAGTGGCTTTAAATTGGAATTCAGGAATAAGGAGAAAAATGCCAGACTATCTGTTGTTAGCTGAGGAGAACCAGCATTCTTACATTGAAAGAATAGTGGAATTGTCCAGCTATTCTGAAAAGGGAGGAAAAGCAAAGTGTGGCAAAAATAAGACTTAAGACTTTATATATGGATCTAGTGATGTGTGCAGGATATAGAGAACACATAAAGAAACGCCAAGATTTTAACACAAAGCAATATGGCAGAAAGATCTCTGAGAGTGTATCAATGCAAAGAACCTGGATGAGGGGGCGTAAGTGTGGGGTGGAGGAAGCAGGAGAAGCTGCCTAGGGGAGCTAAGTAACCACACAGAGGGGTCCCAGATGAGCTCAGATATTTAAAAGCCTTGCATAAAGATGGAAAGATCTCCAAACAACCAGGAAAGCACAAGAGAGGCACAGATGTACAAAAATAGTATTGGAATTGGTAGAGCCCAGGATGAAATGCAGCTTGAAAAAATTGTTACTGACCAAAAAAAGAAAGAAGTTACCTTTGAAGCAAGATGCTAAAATAAGGGCTGAATGATAGGCCCATGGCTCGGGGTAGATGGGATAATGTTAACAGATGACAGAGAACACAACCCTAATTTGCTTCTGTCTTCTCTATCAAACAGAATGACCTTAAAACTGAAAAGGGTAGAACAAACATGATTAAGAGAGAATTGAAATCTAAGATAGGTGAAGCAGTAGTACAAAGCAGCTCTAAATGAGTTCAAACTCAGATGAATTATTTCCAAGGGAGCTGGAGGAAATTGCAGATGTGGCCACAGAGATGCTGCCCTGAGTTCTGAAGAATCATGGAGAATGAGGGGGCCACACAAGTGTCTGCTTCTCTAAAGGAAAAAACTTAAGCTCCCATGGCTTGACACTGATACCCGGCAAAGTCCCAGATGTCATGAAATAGAAGTAGATTTAGCAGAGGAAAGGGTGTCCCTTTGAAACTGGCTTGAGTTCATTTAAAACAAGGCAGGACGAGTCGAAGTAACCATAGTATCTGTTTTTGTGATGGGGGACTAGGTTGGTGGATGAGACAGACAAAGTGGGCAATGATGAGTGGTCTGAACAATGTCCAGGGGGAAGCAGGTTGAATGCCCATTCACAAAACGGGTAAAGGGATGGACGGAGCGAGGGTCTCTGAGAAGGCTCCATGACTAGTGCCTTTCTTCCCCACCAGCATTCTGAACAAATTGAGATAAAGACAAAAGAGTAAGCAGACAAGAACTAAAATCACATTTACTACTGATAAAGGCTAATTTGGAGGATTCAGCTGAGTGTGAGAACCAACTTATCTCCTTAACTAGACAGACATATCCACTCGGCCACAGACAGTATGAACGAGGGCAGGCTTCCTGGAGAGAAGAGCAGAACTCATGTTCTCTGTAGGTGACTTCTCAACAGAGAACAAAAGAGTAGCTGAGATGGGAGTGTCCAGTTTACTCCTCCCAAATTCACCAACCAGATGAAGCCACATTCTCTGGGGAGCTGCAGTGAGAGGTGGGAGACGGCCACTACACAACTACATGTGTAGTTGTATCACAGCTACACGTGGAAAGAAACAACAGGAGCTGGAGAAGTGTTCCCCCCAGGAAATGTCATCCTTTAATACCATACCAGTCTCACTGTTACTTCCATTTACTTGTCTGCCTCCTTCATCGACCACATCCTTCAATCACCTCCTTGGACATTGAAGGTCCTCTATAAATAGGGAATGGATAACTTCCTTTTGAAATATTAACTGAATTACTTTTCATTCTTGGTGAAACCTGTTTGTTCCTAGTTCCTACTTGCCTGAAGGGCCTCTGCCTGTTAAATTAACAGTAGTTACTGTTTCTAGAGAACGATAAACAAGGCGACAAAGGAATCACTGCTAAGTTTTGGTTCAAAGTAGCATTTTGTTTCGAAATAGAGTTTCAGTCCGTAGCAGATACAGTAGTCTGAAAAATGATTTGCAAGAGTCAGGCTGACAAGGGTTGTTGGCATCCAGAGAAACACACTTGGCCTATTTTTATTTATTCAGTTTGCAAATTGGGTAATTGGACTCATATTTTTTTTCTTAACTCAGTGTCAGGGATCCTAGGCTGGCTGGGTTACCTTGGTTGAATGAAGCCCTTTGCTAAGACCAAGGTAGAGAATTATGTTCTCAGATACTTCAGCTGATGGGGGTGTGTGTGTGTGTGTGTGTGTGCGCGTGTGTGTGTGTGTGTGTCGGGGTGGGAAGGGGAGCTAACAAAACCAAACCTTTACTTCAGTGTCACAACCACTTAATGATGGAAGCTTTATGTACCAGGTCCAGGTTGGAATTTAAGTTCATTTGATATGATCTTGAGCAGGCCACTCCATCCTTATGAGTCTTCATTTCCTTAACTATAAAGTGGTGACAAAAGCCTCAGCTCCCTAAACTTGTGTCAGCCTGCCCACGTCAGCAGCTGTGGCCACCACATAAATCCAGCTCTAACCTCCAGTTTAGGGAGCCCTCCAGATGGGACTCCTTGCCATCCTCTTCAGATGTCCTCATGTAGAGGATCTCCTGGGCCACTCACCCCCATGACTGTATATCTCCATTTTCTTGGCCAGTAGAGTGAGATTTGGCGACCTTGCCTCAGCCTGTCATTTGGTTCAGGCCAGACGTCCTCATAGAATACCATATCAGGCCCAGATTCTAGTGAGGCTTCTTGGACACAGTCAGCGAGGCCACCAGAGCACCGTCAGCTGGGCATCCTGAATGTGCAGGCCTCTGTCTTTCTGGGAGGTAGGTCAGACGATTTAAGGATGGTCATGAAGAGTAAATGAGATTTTATAAAGTGCCCAGCATTGTGCTTGGTATACAGTGGGTACTTAGGACTGTTAGTTCCCATCCTTTCATAGGACCTTCAAGGGGCTGTGTCGGTGAGGAGAAAGTTGATGGCTCTTATTATTTAGAATTCAACACTTCAGGAGAAATGGACAGCAGAGGGAGCTAGGGAGGTGGGGTGCTATTCTCTTGATCTGAGCTGAGATTTATCTCATAATAGCTACTTGGCCCACTGACTGCTTAGTCACTTAATCCACAGTCACCTCCATTAGTCACTGCTCCTGGGCTACTTCTTATCACAATTATAATTCCTTTAGTTTATTTTATTATTTTTTTTCTTTAGTTTATTGTTAAACCCAGTCTTATTGCCATTGGAAAAATCAAGTTGGAACCCAGCAAAGCCAAGTGAGAAAAACCTGCAGGAGACATGAAATCTTAGGATCAGATGGACCTATCAGTGGAGGATTTCAAAAATAAAGACAGTGTTTTACTGGGCAAGGGATGAATTGAAAAGTCCAAGGAAGACGGGCTAAGATTTGGCCTCAAAGAATCCAGTAGGGTAGGCACCTTGGTTTGAGGCAGACCAGGGAAGGATCTGATGGACGACCCCTGGACCAGGCTATTTGTCTCAATGCAGTCCTTCAAGGCAGACTCACAAGGTAGGGCTGCAAAAGTGATGCTGAAGGATGTCATAGGGTTTCTGGAAAACCTAAAAATAGTGTTGGGACTTTCCTGGTGGCACAGTGGATAAGACTCTGTGCTCCCAATGCAGGGGGCCTGGGTTCGATCCCTGGTCAGGGAACTAGATCCCACATGCATGCCGCAACTAAGAGTTCGCGTGCCACAACTAAGGAGCCCATGTGCCACAACTAAGGAGCCCTGGGGCCACAACTAAAACCCCAGACAACTAACTAAATAAATAAATATTAAAAAAAAAAAAAAGAATAGTGTTAGTGGTGATGCCTCTCAGGCAGGGCTGGCTGTATGGGTGTGAGACCTGTGCAGTTACACAGGGTCCTAATCTCAGAGGAGGAGTGTATCTTGGTTTGTCCTCTGCTGTCACTGTCTTGAAATTCTTAATAATCTTTTCTTTGAACTTGTGTTTTGTAAGAAACCCTGGTGGAGCATGCATGCAAGCAGAGGAGATATTCTAGGCAACATGTGTGTAAGTTATAGGCCAGGCCTCTAAACACGGCAGGTAACATCCATGCTGAGGAGTTGGCCTGACAATCCTGTATACATGCCTGGGGTGTCCAGGGTGCTGCAGGGCACAGCCCCAGGGCCAGATTGGTAATGATGATGGTGACAGCAGCAGCAGAGGTAGTGATGTGGCCATGGGAGAGAGGAGCTGTACTGTGGCCAGTGCTGGCATCTACGGTGGGAGGCTGGCTTGCCTGTCCATCCTGGAGCCTGTCCTTGTTTCACGTGGACAGATATTAGCTCCAGCCTGAGCACTAGGACAGGAACTACAGGAATAGAGAGTTAACTTTGTCAGAAAATTATTACAAAATGTAAGTGTACACATGGACTTTGTAATAAAGCATACATGAGAGTTATTATAATTCTTTAAAGTCTATTTATATTACAAGTGTTCTTTTTTATTGAAGTATATTTGACATATAACACTGTAAATTTAAGGTGTACAACATGTTGATTTGATACACTTACATACGGTAGTATGATTGCCATTGTGACGGTAGTTAGCACCTCTATCATGTCACATATCATCACTTCTTTTTAATGATTGGAATAATTAAGATCTAGTCTCTTTGAGTATAATACAATATTGCTGCCTGTATTTGCTATACTGTGCATTCTTGAAGTCACATTGCATGTAGGTGGTGCTTGCTTGTATATTGATTAGCTGGCTGTATTAGAAGCATAGAGGAAGAAAAGAGAGGCATAGAGAATAATTCACCTAATCATTTCCTAATATCCTTTGTTTGCAGTGTTTTTAAAAAATATTTTTATTGAAGTATAGTTGATTTACAATGTCTTCTTATTTTCAGGTGTATAGCACAGTGATTCAGTTACACACACACACACACACACACACACACTACTTTTTCAGATTCTTTTCCCTTATAGGTTATTACAGAATATTGAGTATAGTTCCCTGTACTATACAGTAGGTCCTTGTTGGTTATCTGTTTTATATATAGTAATGTGTATATGTTAATCCCAACTTCCTAATTTGTCCTTCCCTCCCCCTTCAAAGAGTTTAGAATCTTTGGGTTTGGAAACTGCTGCAACATAGCAAAGCAAACACGCCTAGAAAGAGAAATCAGATTTAAAGATCATCACATTCAATAGAAAAGAACACCATTTTCATATGATTTTTAAAAAATATTTATTTATTTATTTGTTTGTTTATTTATCTGCGTTGGGTCTTAGTTGCAGCATGTGGGATCTTCGTTGCCGTATATGGGATCTTTAATTGCGTCATGCGGGATCTAGTTCCCTGACCAGGGATTGAACCTGGGCCCCCTGCACTGGGAGCGTGAGTCTTAACTGCTGGACCACCAGGGAAGTCCCCATATGATGCTTTGGATGAGCCAATTATTAATCAAGACAATTTAAAAAGTAATTTTTCTTTGTAATTGAAAATACAACCATCTAATGCATACACTGATGTTTCAAATGATATACAAAGCATGATGCCACTTTTCGTTTCTTGTACATCCTCCACGAGTTACAGGAAATGTCGGAGGAAACATTAAGATGTCATTGCATGAATTTATATTTAAAATTAAATTCAGACTTACACAAAACTGAATTGTGTGAAGAGTTAAATCTTTTTAGAAAAATTGTTTTGCAAGAATCATCAGCTCTAGATGCACTAAAATTTATATTTCGAAATAATTTATCAGAAATTTATCCCAGTGTTGTCACAATCTCTACAATACTCTTAACAGTTCCAGTAACAGCTGCATCAGCAGAAAGATCCTTCTGAAGATAAAAAATTACCAAAAATTATTTGTGATCTTGCATTTGCCAAGAGAGATGTTTTCAATTACATCAACTGAAAACGAAGTTGCTAAAAGTATAAATTTTGAGAACCCAATAAACGAATATCCAGAGAAGCCAGCCAGAAGAATCTCATAGTCAATCAAGATACCACATTAATGATGTAATATTATTTATTTTGTTATATAAAATTATGATATCAAAATATATTTTTTCAGTTCATAAATTTATGTTGTGATTCATGTATCACCATCATACCTATGATGGTTTGTAAGTAACAGTATTTTTGAAGGAAAAAGCTTTATGTTTTAGTACCTTTAACTGCACTCCCCCCCCCGACCGGCTTTTAGAGGAAGGGGCCCTTTGCATTGGCCCTACCAATTGTGTAGCTAGCCCTGCTCTCAGGGCTACGTCTTAGCTTTCTTAAGATTCATTGTAGATAATGATCACTTGTCTCGTCTGCTTTGGTAAAAACCTCGAGTGGATTCTTAGAAAAGAGAAAGCTCTGGAGATCACGTAGAGACAACAGGCGGCCTCCTCCTCTGAGGCTTGCACCAAGAGACAAGCCATCAGGAGCCGACTCATTCACTGTGGACTTGCCAGTCCTAGCACCGGGCCTGGCACAAGCTCAACAAACATTTGTCGAATGGAAGAGTTGTGAATACCATCGTAAGAGTGGGGGATGCTGAGTCTCAAAGAGTTTAAGCAAGATGTTCAAAGAAACGGAGCAATCTGTGGGGTTGAGATGGCTGAGACAAGATGAAATCCAAGGTGTGCTGACTTAGCCATGTGTAGGATTTTCAAACGTGTCCCTCAGAACATTCCTCCTGGGGATGGTAATAAGGCTCATAAAATCAGGGTCCAATGGCAGAGCAGATTTGGGAAATGCTAGAGTAAGCAAAAGCAGGTTTTGTTTTGTTTCGTCAAACTACAGTGTTATTAATGTTGTTGACATTCTGACATGTACCCTGACCCTCTAAGAGAATGATGTGCTATGTAGTCTTTCCTCAAGTTGGTGATCATGGGAATTTTATTTGGTTGAGGCTGTTCTTCAGACACTACCTGGGAAATGGTCATTGGGTCCTTCCTTTCTGTTTCTTCGGGTGGGGTCTCTAACAAATGACTAACAAGTGATGCTCAAATCCTTCAGCAACCAAACTCTGGGACCCAAGCTGGCGTGCAAGTTCTGCTCTTGATTACTGAGCCAGGTAACGTGGTGCCGAGGAATGGGTGTGGATCGGGAGCCTGGAAGCCCTTAGCTGTGTGACATTGGATAAGTCACCTCACCTCTCTGAGTCAGTTTTTCCAGCTATAAAATAGCAAGAATAAAATCTATATCTTGGGTTACTGGAGGCTTAAATGCAATAATGTATGTGATGTAATCTAGTACAAGGCCTGGCACATAATGGCTATTCAGGAAGTATTGGATCTTAAATTCCGGCAGTCAACCTATTTTCACTATTAGGTGTTTGGCAAATACTTCTAAGTGGCGGACTCATGGATTTTGATGAAATTCTTCAAGGAAACCAACCTAGAAAATGGGTATAAATTGGTATTAACCATGCTATTCCGATTGGAGTTGGGGTGGGAGGCTGAGTGCAAGGACATTTTCCATGAGCTCAACTTCCGTATCCAATGGTCTACTTGGCAGTTCCATTCTGAGGACTAATATGCATGTCAAAACAAATCTCTTGATTCTTTTCCCTTAAAGCTGATGCCTCTTCCAATCATTCCCATTTCATAAAGTGGTCCCACTATCCAGCCAGTTGTTTAGGTCCCCAGTCCAGGAACCATACTTGGTTTCTTCTCTTTCCACCACTCCCCACACTTATCTCAGTAAGCCTTGTTAGCTTGGCTTCAAGTCCATCCACTTCTCCACCACTACCTCCTATTTCAAGCCAACATTATATCTGACCTCAGGTACTAGCTGATGTCAGTGCTCACTCATATTCTTAAGACTTTGCATCTCGGTGCCTGAGGGCTGCCTTTCTCCAATCTGGAAAGATCATTCTGCTCACCTGCTGTGGGCAGGAAGCGCTGGGGGTAAAAACTGCTACCCGCTAATAGCAACCTCAATTTGGGAATCGGTGCATAAATACCCCAGCTCCCTCACCTTTCAGGTGGGACTATTCTGAGGTGTGTTTTGAAGCATTTCCCCAAGTTTCCCTGCAGCATGAAGCTCCAGTTGCTTACTATGGTAACTGGCTTAATAACATACCCTTTGTTGCTTGCCTTCCCTTCTTTGTATTCCTTCCCCACACTCCTTCCAAGGAGTTCCCTGCATCTCCTAAATAAATGAATTACACTTGAATCCTTGTCTCAGGGTTTGCTTATGGGGGAACCCAAACTAAGACTCTGGTTCACTGAAACAGCCTCTTCTCTGCTACAGATCTTTCTCTGTAGAACAGCCAGACTGAAATTCTAAAAATGTAAAGTAGATCATGTCTTCTCTACTTATAAACTTCTACTCACTTTCCCCTCCACTTAAATTACTATCCCAAATCCTGTCTATAGCTCAACATGGTACAGATTCTGGCCCCACTGAGTACCATTCTTTCTCTCTTCCACTTCACTCCAGCCCCACTGGGTTATTGTTTGTATCTTGAAAGTAACTATCCACTTCCACCTACGGCTGTTTGCATTTGTTCCTTCTGCCTAGAAAATTGATTTCAGAACTTCAGGGGCTGAGCTCCCTTTTACAGTTCCAGTCCAGTACAAATATCATCTCCTCTGAGAAGTCACTCTAACATAGCCATGCCTTCCTGCCATTACAACTCTTTGCAATTATCTTGATATTTACGTATTTATTTCTTGTTTGTCTTCCCCTTCTATAACGGCCCTACTCTTAGGACAGGAACCTTGTGTGTCTTGTTCTTATTTTTTCCTCAGCACCTAGAACAGAGCTTAGCACTTAACATGGGCTTTGACATGTATTGATTGAATGAATGCATGTATGTACATTATAATATCTTATTTGTCTTTAATTGTGTCAAACGATGGTCCTTTTACTAACAATTGCCATTTGTATTAATTATTATAATTATTTTATTTAAAACTTATTTAATAATTAGAAATAAAACAAATGATAACCCATAATGAAGAGACTCATTTACCTGACAATTATGGAGGGTCAGAGAGGTGCCAGGCATGGGACTTCCCTGGTGGTCCTGTGGTTGACTCCATGCTCCCAATGCAGGGGGCCCAGGTTTGATCCCTGGTCAGGGAACTAGATCCTGCATGCTGCAATTAAGAGCCTGCATGCCACACTAAGACCTGGTGCAGCTAAATAAATAAATAAATATTAAGAGGTGTGCCAGTCACTGAAGATGTGAGATGAATAAGCAGTCTCCACTCTTTCTTATGCTATAATTGAGAATAGAAAATTGAAAGAGCAGAAGTTGTTTTATGTCTAACAACAACAACAGCCATAGCCAGAATGATGCCTCTCTGAGGATGATTTTCAGTTTCCCCCAGCACCTTCACTTCACTATGGTCATGAGCCTCATGACAGTGCTATAGGTAGCTTCATTCTCCAGGTGAGGAGACTAAAGCTTACAGAGATGAAGCGTTTTGCCAAAGCTCATACAGCTTGCAAGAGACAACAGTGGGGGCTTCTCTGGTGGCTCAGTGGTTAAGAATCCACCTGCCAAGGCAGGGGACATGGGTTTGACCCCTGGTCCAGGAAGATCCTACATGCCACGGAGCAACTAAGCCCTTGTGCCACAACTACTGTACCTGCGCTCTAGAGCCCGCGAGCCACGACTACTGAGCCCGTGTGCCTAGAGCCCGTGCTCCGCAACAGGAGAAGCCACAGCAATGAGAATCCCCCATACCCCAACGAAGAGTAGCCCCCGCTCGCTGCAACTAGAGAAAGCCCGTGTGCAACGATGAAGACCCAACGCAGCCAAAAATAAATAAAAAATAAATTTATTTAAGAAAAAAAAAAGACAACAATGGGACTGGGACTAGATTTGGGGATTCCAGGAACCGTGCTCTTTCCACTGCCTCCCTCTGCATCTCCCACTTGTGCACAGTCTGGGCACAGAGCAGATGCCCATCACGTGCTTGTTGACAGGTGGAAGGATGCTTACTAACACCTTAGGGAGCATCCTCCATTTGGGAGCCCCTTGGGTGGCTTGACCAAAAGACACTGCCAGCTGCTGCCACTCCTGATGGTCCAGAATTACGTGGTCACTGTGGGAGGCAGCTGGCATCTTGTAAAGCAAATTTACTGCTGATAATGAATATGTGATGCAGGTGCACACCTGCTAAGTAGATAAGTTATGTTTTCATATGTTGTTAGGTGAATCCATTAATGAAATACATTGGTTAAATAAATAATGTGTGTAATCCACTAACGTGCATTGGTGCCTAGTGCAGTAAACCAATCTTAAACTAACAACTGTTAAGAGAACAAACCTGTTTAAGACATAGATTTGCTCTATTTGAGGACAGGGGATGAATAGATTTCTTCTTAGTTATGAATAATAGATTGATCTTTGCTTTACAAAGTTAACTCTGTAATGTAGTATTTGTCTTTCTACCCATTGCTTAGATAAAATCCTGCTACATGTTTGCCTGGGCTGAGAATGCAGTATTTTTTTTAATTTAATTTTATTTATTTATTTTTGGCTGCATTGGGTCTTTGTCACTGTGCACGGGCTTTCTCTAGTTGCAGAGAGAGGGGGCCACTCCTCGTTGCCATGTGTGGGCCTCTCATTGCGGTGGCTTCCCTTGTTGCTCTAGAGCACAGGCTCAGTAGTTGTGGCTCACAGGCTTAGTTGCTCTGTGGCATGTGGGATCTTCCTGGACCAGGGCTCGAACCCATGTCCCCTGCATTGGCAGGCGGATTCTTAACCACTGCGCCACCAGGGAAGCCCCGAGAATGCAGTATTTTTTTTTTTTTTTTTTGTGGTATGTGGGCCTCTCACTGTTGTGACCTCTCCCGTTGCGGAGCACAGGCTCCGGATGCGCAGGCTCAGTGGCCATGGCTCACGGGCCTAGCCACTCCGCGGCATGTGGGATCTTCCTGAACCGGGGCACAAACCCGTGTCCCCTGCATCAGCAGGCGGACTCTCAACCACTGCGCCACCAGGGAAGCCCGAGAATGCAGTATTTTTGTGAATCAAGTTACATGCACTACAAGGCAGGGATGAAGGGAGGACAGCATGGAGAAAGCACCAGGGAAGATGTCAGGTGGGGTTAGGAAGGGCAGTTTGCCCGCTCATCGCTAGGTAATAGTTGAAGGTGAGGATGGTTGAACTCTCCTTCTGAGGGGTGGGATGCTCCAGTGGAAAGTCAGTGTACCATTCAGAAAGGAACCTTAGACTGGAGGGTTACATGTTTTTCTGGTTCACTGATCACTTTGTCTACAGAGGAAGAAACTCTCACCAGCCCCCACAGGCCACCGGCTTTCTCTTTCTACTACAACAAACCTTGCCTGAAAGAAAGGTAGACTCAGGATGGATTTAGTCATCAAAGGGTGATATCTTGCTTTCATTAAGTGTGTTATAAGATATTTATTAAGAAATACAGAATCAAAGGCTGTTGAACTCAGAGGAATGAATCTAGTCCTACTCTCTACAGCCCTGAGGGGTACAGGGATTTTCCCAAAGCCCCACAGAGCTAACCCTAGAACTGATGCCCTCCCATTTTCCTGTCCAGCTCCTTCTTTCACATCACCCTTTCTCTTGGTTGGCAGCCTCATCCGTCCTCTACTTTCTTCATGTAGCATGCTTATTTCTGCCCCCATGTGGTTCCAGGTGAACTGGGCTAAATTCCCTCCTCCTTGATTTTTCCGGCATCAGCTATAACCGGATGCATCAAGGCAGGGAAGTAATTGCAGCCTTTCCCAAAGAAAACAGCATAGAGCAGAAGGGGCACGTTACATGGCATGTTCCTGGGGCATTCCATCCATCCCAGGCATCCCTAGACTGCTAGGTGTTAAAGGCTTCTTGGTTTTTTGTCCATAAGTTTTAGTTCCTCAAAGGGACTCTTGGGTCAACACTTGGGGACATAGTGAATCACTTTCACAAAAACTTAAAAATGAGAGGAACAAGAAAGCTCTCTGAAAGATTAAACAGTAGAATGAGTGTGTTATGCATTGTGCACACCATGCCTCCTCCCCCCCACCGCCCCCGTAGGACAAAGGAGTCCACTGCCTCCCTCTCCAGCCTCATCTGCCACCCTTCCCCCCAGCATTACTCCCCACTCCAGCCTCATCAGACATCGTTCCATTCATTGTCCCTATTTGGGACATGTTCCCCACTCTGCCTGAGACCCTTCCTTTCCTCCTTCCTCCATCCCCTTCCCTTTTGACTTTCTCACCCCTTCTCTTGATTGGGTCCCATATCCCTGTGTGGTGGACACTGGGGCTCAGCCCAGACCCCGTTTTCAGGGTCAGCACACTCATCCCCATCTGCTGGAAACATCAGCAACTCCTGGAGCTCTCACTGAGATTTGATCTGGGCCACAGGGAACTTCCTCCCCCAAGGTCCTGCCCCTCCCCATGGGGTGGCCATAGCCAATGACCAGCTGATTCAGGGATACCATGGCTCAGCCCCCTTGCCTCAGTTGGGGTCCATTCTGCAAGGTCATCTCAGCACCAGAGTTCCTCATAAGACTGACTGGAACCTTGTTTGCAGCCTCATTGCAGGCCAGCTTCTCTGAATCCTACCTTCCTCACTTTCTCACAGGTTTATCTCCTGAGAGAACCCTCCAGTCAACTTTCTGTACACAATTGTCCATCTTAGTCTGTTTCCCAGAAATCCAAGCTAAGACAGTTGGTGTCAGGAGTGGCCCTAGGAAGAAGATGCTAAAATGCAGTCTTGGAGATCCCTCTCACCCGTCATCTGACAAAGAGAACCCCAAAACTGGTGGTAGGTGGAGGCAGGATAGCCTCTGATGTACGTGGCAGTGCAATTGTTAGGACTGGGCTAGGACACCAGTGGAAGGGGATGCACTGGCTTGTGTAATATCTTAGGCACTGGAGAGGTTTGAAGGAAATAGTATCTAAGAGGATCATGGAAGTGGTGGCACTTGCTGAATGTCATTGATTCATTGAAGAGAGATGATGACAGGCTCAGAGTAAAACTAATCATCAGTTCTAGGCAAAATGTGAAAGCCAAAAGCCTCCTTGGCAGCATTTAAGGAAATCCTAATCTCTGCAGTAGGGCCGGGAAGTGCGGAGAATCAGGCTCAGAACTCAATTGTAGGAGGAACAGATCTGCAGAGAAAGTTGAATCTGGCCCTAGCAAGTCTCCTGTGCCAAAGTCGTGGCCCTAATATGGAAGAGACGGACCCTAAGACATGAGACCGGGATATCTGAGTAGATGCAGTTGAGAACCTTGAATTTACAGATTTTCCTGGAGCCATTGGATCCACAGAAGTGTTCTACTCCCGACTGGCGGCAGATTCTGAAGATCGTGTGGAAGGTTCCATTGAGACAGGTGTCTTACAAGATGGTGCTTGTTTCTCTCAGGATCTACCTCCGTCTCCTGGCAATTAGACCAACCACATGGGCTAAATCCCTGCACAATGTGACTGAGGATAAGCTGGGCTTGCTAAGGAGGAGAGGGATCATCTGCTGAGATGGCCACAGAATCTGACTAACGTGTACCAGCAGGAGCTGGAAGACTACACTTAGGACCGAATCCTGAGGTGCTGGGTCAAGGGGGACAGAAAATAAAGTTGGATAAAGGAGAGTTATTTAGGAGCTCTCTGAAGAGCTATTCAATTTTGGAGCTCCCTGGAGGACCAACTGAGGCCTCAGCTGCAACTGTATTGCTGGCCAGCTTCTCTTTCTATGCTTTTCTCTCTTCCTTGTAGGTCCTTCGACCCTCTCTAGGTAACTCTCCAATCAGTTTTCTGGTACAACTCTCCATCCCAGAGTCTATTCCAGATTCTCTCCTGTGTGTTCCTAGTCTGTCTGTACTTCCTCTGTTGTAACACTTATCACACTTGCCCACTCTTCGGCCCCAGTACTTACCATAGTGCCTTGAATGCTGGCACATAGTAGTTGCTCAGTTACTTATTGTTGAATGAATGGTGAAATGAATGTGACTTAGGGAGACAGAATGGCTCTCAGGTCAGAATAAGACCTGATGGAAAGAATTACTATATCTAAAGAAAGAAGGGGCTGGTTAGCCTCAGAATAGTAATAAAAGCAAATCTTAGAACTGTGTCCGTCCAAGTAGCATCCAGAGAGAGGTGCCTTAGCCATAGGATTTTGCTTATTCTGATCCCTTTAAGCAAAGCTGTGTCTAATGTGGAGATATAAGAAAGGGCTGCAGCCAATGAGTTTATTGCATGTCCAGTCACATGGGTGAGACCCTGCTGCAGAGGTAGGTGCCCCAGAGGCAACCTTAACCTGCTGCCCTTGCACATTTGGTCCATCTACTACCTTCCTCTTATTCTGCTTCCAGGATCACCAAATAACTCCATCTGTGGATTGGTTTCTCACATAGGCCTATTGACAGGTCATGGGGACTCGGGTATTCAAGTCCATGGAGCAGCTATAATTCTTCATGGAAGTGAACTAACTTACATTCTGATTTTATATATCAGTCCTGTTTAATGTGAGTCTGATCCCGAAAGATGAATCTACTCTCACTGTACTGACAAGTCACGTTTCTGGCCCTGGGAGGTCCAGGGCCAGAACCTAGACTGTGGGTGAACTCACTAAGGTAATGATGCATTCCCACCCCTTCCCCATGTTGACTATGGGGATCTCATTGGCTTTTTCTAGGGAATACCCTGACTTCACCATGTGCTAAGAATCTATTATCTATTTTGGGATTTCCATGAAGAGTAGGGCAGGGACTGGGTGGTCAACTTCCTTTTTCCCTCTAACAATATTACCTGGTGCTTGGGCTTATAATCATTATTTAATGAAGACTAAATGAACTGAATGTCCCTGTGGTATATGGGGTCCCTTGGAATGAGGGAATTCCTCCCTCAGGGTGACTGGTGAGGAGGTCTCTGGGGTCTGTGGACTGAAGTGGGTGCTCTGTAATATTTCATAGGGGGTCTGGGATGCCTGTTGCTCTCAGGGATCCTGGGAGGGCCCTTTGGGCCTACAGTTGGGCTCTGAGCCTCAGTTTGAGAACTAGTGGTCAGAACTAAATTTGTTTCTTGTGGTTGGGAATAAAACCATTTGTCTCCTTAAAAAAAAATCCTTTAATAGAACTGGAGGGTATTATGCTTAGTGAAATAAGTCAGACAAAGGAAGACAAATACTGAATGTTATCACTTGTGTGTGGAATCTAAACAATAAAACAAACTAGTGAATATAACAGAAAACACCCCACAGACTCACAGATATAGAGAACGAACTAGTGGTTACCAGTGGGGAGAGGGAAGGGGGAGGGTAAGATAGGGGTAGAGGAATAAGAGGTATAAACTACTATGTATAAAATAAATAAGCTACAAGGATATATTGTACAGCTCGGGAAATATAACCAATATTTTATAATAACTATAAATGGAGTATAATCTATAAAAATTTTGAATCACTATGCTGTACACCTGAAACTAACATAATATTATAAATCAACTATACCTCAAAAAAAAAAATCCTTTGTATCTGTTAAATGTAGAATTTCCCCCACCTTACTCCAGGAGAAACTGAAGGTTAATTTTACCATTACCATGATCATTTCAAAAAGTTCTTGGTAGCAACTAACTCTTTTCTAGTTCGAGTATATGGAAAATTTCACATTGCAATATCCACTCTAGCAGAAAGACAGTACTGTGTCAGACAGTGGCAGCAGACTAGATATATTGACCCAATCAATGTATAGATGTTATACTTCATGGATTTTAAGATGTACATTTTTTTGTTTTTTGCGGTACGCGGGCCTCTCACTGTTGTGGCCTCTCCCGTTACGGAGCACAGGCTCCGGATGCGCAGGCTCAGTGGCCATGGCTCACGGGCCTAGCCGCTCCGCGGCATGTGGGATCTTCCCGGACCGGGGCACGAACCTGTGTCCCCTGAATCGGCAGGCAGACTCTCAACCACTGCGCCCCCAGGGAAGCCCCAAATGTACATTTTTTTTTCACATTTATCATCTCTGAAATTGGGATAAGTCTTAATCATCGATGTCATGTCATAGTTTAAACTGGAAACAATTTTTCTTTCTTAGTTTTACATAAAATTATGGCATCTTATAATTGATGGTATCTTAGATTAAATGAAATATGAGGGTAAAATGTTCTATTGCATTCTTGGTTGAGGGGAAGCCAGGAATTGGAATGTTTTTTCTCATTTTTGTCCTTCGTACATGAAGTATTTTGCCCCACGGGGAGGAAGTTAATTGTCTAAAAGGAAGAAATACCTCCTAAAATAAAATTAAGAGGAAGACAAGCACTGCTCAAGGGTGAAGGATGCTGGCCTTCCTGCTGCTATGGCTCTGGCCAGGGAATGCCAACACTGTGATTACCTGGGTTTCCCTCTCTGGGTATCCCCTGGGACATTTCCCTCCACTTCTCTCACTCATAAAACCTTACCTCTCCCATCTCCTAGCCCCAGAGATTTAGCCAATCAGACTCCTCCATAGCAGTGAATGCTAATGAGTCCATGCTTTATCCTTTTCCCTTCCTTCTCCTGTATCATGTGCATTTTAACAGTGGCTTACTGGAGTCATACTGCCCCAGTCCAAGGGAGCCCCTCTCATGGTGGAAGTTACAGGTATCAGTGACAAGCTTGTAGAAGTCGTATTTTCGGTTCATAGCTTCCCTCAAATCACACCATTTATTTGGAGAGCTCCATTTTTATACTACTTTGCTGTTTACAAAACATACATTGACAAATATTTTCTTATTAGAGGCTCACAAAACCCTGAGAAGTAGGCAGGGTAGACTTTATCACCATTTTTCAGATAAGGAAGCAGAAGGCCAGAGAGATGAAGCAGTTTGGTCAATGACACTCAGTTTGCTAATGAAGGAAATAAGACCAGAACACAGGTACTCTGATCCTGGGGCCATGGTTCCTCCTTCTAGGAAGGAGACCACTTCATAACAGCTGCTTCCCTTGCCTAGGACTAGATGGGCTTCCAAAAAGGCCAGATTATACAGAGCCTGGTAGGTTATGTCAGAGGTTTTGGCCTTTATCGTAAGAGCCCTGGGAAGTCATTGAAAGACTTAAAGTAGGCAAATTAAGATGAACAGATTTTTGTTTGTTAAAGAGTTAATGAGGTGTTGTGGGGAGAATGGATTGTATGAAGGCAGGAGTGGAAACATTTAGGAGGCAGTAGATCAGGCAAGAGATGATGGCACCTGGTCTAGGTGCATGACAATGGATGGGAGAGAGGAAGAGGGAATTCTGGGAAGATGGGGGCTAGAGCTAGTGTCCTATTGCCTTTCTGCCCTAGTTGCAATCCAACTACCAGCTGGAGGTGTAGTGTTCTGGGAGTAGTGTTCAGCCTTCTGGGCAAGAGAGGAGCTTGGAGATAGATAGGGGAAAAGCCATGAGGCAAATTGTAGAGCTATATTACAGGGAGCTCGAGCCATGGAGATCTACTACCCATAGAAGGTCAGTGCCAGCCCCATGTGGTCCTAGGAGCACCTGCTGGTCTACCTGCTCTCAAGGAGCTGAGGTAGAACTGCAGCATGGACTGGGTTCCTCCATCTCTGAGAGCTGTGGTCTTTGTTGCCTAGGAGATGGATTGCGGAGATATTTATCCAGAGGCTTCAGCAGGGGAGAGACAACCTGGCAACTGGGTCAGAGGCTGCTGTGCTTTCCAGTGCTTCTGAGTTCATTGCCATTCTTGATAGCTTGTTCAAGACAGAACAAGCCAAGTGCTCACAGAGGAAAAGGCAGTGAACCCAGGGGGTTCTCAACAGCCACAGAGAGCAATAATAAGCAAAATGCTCAGAGAGGTAACTCCTTTGGAATAAAACTACTAGAGGAGATATTTGATCTTACTTAAAAAATAATACAGGTACTTAAGGGGAGTCATACAACCTTAAAAAAAAAAAAGATCTCCTGGAACCAGGGAAAAAAAGAACAATACCAAACAATAGCTCTGATTTTTAAATTTAAAAGTTAAGGAGGGGATGATCACTGTTGTAAACAATATATTAAAAAAAAATTTTTTTTTTGGCTGCTTTGGATCTTCGTTGCTGCGCGTGGACTTTCTCTAGTTGTGGTGAGCGGAGGCTACTCTTCGTTGCAGTGCGCGGGCTTCTTATTGCAGTGGCTTCTCTTGTCGCAGAGCACAGGCTCTAGGCACGTGAGCTTCAGTAGTTGCAGCACGCAGGCTCAGTAGTTGTGGCTCGCAGGCTCTAGAGTGCAGGCTCAGTAGTTGTGGCACATGGGCTTAGTTGCTCCGTGGCATGTGGGATCTTCCCGGACCAGGGATCGAACATGTGTCCTCTGCGTTGGCAGGCAGATTCTTAACCACTGCGCCACCAGGGAAGTCCCTGTAAACAATATTAATGCCTAGAAGTGCAAGTGAAAGAAATATCTTAATGCACAGATCAAAAATACAAAGAGACAGAAATCATGAGGGAAAAATGATATTTGGAGAGCAGATACAGGAGGCTTAACATGTGAATAATAGGGGTCCAGATGAGGTGAACTTAGGCAAGTCTGATGACTGATGCAGGCAGTAATTGATGGAGAAGACATTTCAAGGATGTTTCCTTAGCTTCTGCTTTGGACAGTTGGGAGGACAGCAGTGCTACTACCTAAAATGGATTGTCCTGGAGGATAAGTGTGTTGTGGGGCAAACCAGGCAGGTGGGAGAATGATGAGTTAAGCTTAAAAAGTATTGATCTTGAAGAGCATATGGACACAGAAGTGGAGGCACTGAATTGCTACTGGATATGCAGTTCTAGAGAAGAGATATCTGGGATGGAGATGGAGAATTAGAAACCATCAACCCAGAATGAAAATTGAAATAAAAGGCATAGATGAGAGAGCCTAAGGTAAGAGGGGAAAAAAAAAACCTGTTGGGACAAAGGCGGTGGTGCGATCATTCTCTTCTCTCCCTTCCCTTTTTACTCCCCACTCTTGACTCTACACTGGGCCTGCCTTCCATGTCCTTTCTTATTACATGACATGAGGCTTAGTGGGGAAGGGGAGGGAAAGGGGAAAAGAAGGAAGGAGAAAACAGGGAGAAGAACATGAGGAAGAGGAGTGGGAGGGGTGCCTTAAAATGGAGAAGCAGAATCAAATCTACCTAAAGGGTACCAGTTCCCATCACCTGAGCAGAGGGGTGATCCACGAGCAGGTCAACTATCAAGGGATAGCTTGGGCTTCCCTGGTGGTGCAGTGGTTGAGAGTCCGCCTGCCGATGCGGGGGACACGGGTTCGTGCCCCGGTCCGGGAAGATCCCACATGCGGCAGAGCGGCTGGGCCCGTGAGCCATGGCTGCTGAGCCTGCGCGGGCCATGACAGTGAGAGGCCCGCGTACTGCAAAAAAAAAAAAAAAAAAAAAAAAAAAAAAGGGATAGCTTCATAGGGAGGCTCCATGGCTCTCTTTCCTGAGGTATAAAGGGGAAAGTAGAGCTAGCATTTCTTGAGCAACTGCTATGTACTGGCCACTGGATATGCTCTTTAACATTCACATTCTCATTTAATTTTCTCCAATAATCTGATAAATAAGGACGGTGAAGCTCAGAGAGGTCGAGAAATTCCCCCAAAACCCAGGTTGGAAAGTAAAAGAGTCAGATGAATCTGTGTAACTCCAAAGCCCTTGCTTTTTCCACTCTGCCATGGAACATCGGTACCAGAGAGACCCTGCCAGAAGATTCAGATTTGGACCCACATGACTTTATTTGTATTTCCACTGGGCTTTTAGTGTCTCAGGACATTCAAAGATTTACCTTCTCTATTCTCCCGGAGTTAAGTACACACTGCCAGCCTGACCTTTCAATCTGGGCTGCTCTCTGGTTCTCGCAGGTTACTGACCAGCTCAGACAAAGGGAGAAAAATGAGCTGTCATTCTTTCTGGGAGTTGAATGACTGCTTCCTTGTAAATACCTAGAAAATCAGTCCTCTGTGAATTAAACTCTTTCATCAACCACCAGGCAGATTCTAAGTCATTGATTAAAGGGAAAACCTCCTAATTCATTGATCAAAATCCCGAGGCTTTACCAACTCAAAATAAAAGCAGCAACATCTGGGACAATGCTCAGCAGCTATTCGCTCTGAGAGAAGAAGTGGTTCTTGCTTTCAACTTGGAAAATGTCTGATATTCTCAGGATTGAGATAGGTGACATTTCTTCTAACTTCACTTATCATCAAGAAAAAAAAGCAACACTAACAGGGTTTCTTATAAGTAGAACACACGGTATTAAATGCTGGAGATTCAACAGAAGAGTAGGTTAACCCTGAGTCCCAGATTTCTGAGGGATGATCCAGATTTAAAATATTCACCTATGTGGTCCTCATCAAGGCACTGGAATTTGTGAGAAATTTTATCCTGACTTTAGTTTGGAGACAGGTTATTTTAGACATATCTTTATAGGTTTTCTTAAGGACTTGGTAATTATCTTAGGGTGACTGAACATGCATAATATGCAGTAGGCAATTCTATTCAATTCAACAAACGTTTAAGGGATGATGTTTGTATTAGTCACGAAAATTAGAGATGAGGGCTTCCCTGGTGGCGCAGTGGTTGAGAGTCCGCCTGCCGAGGCAGGGGACACAGGTTCGTGCCCCGGTCTGGGAAGATCCCACATGCCACAGATCGGCTGGGCCCGTGAGACATGGCTGCTGAGCCTGCGCGTCTGGAGCCTGTGCTCCGCAACAGGAGAGGCCACGACAGTGAGAGGCCCGCGTACCGCAAAAAAAAAAAAAAAAAAAAATTAGAGATGAAAAATTATATGGTGGCTCTTTGTTTACTGCCTTATAGTAGTAAACAGGTAAGGAAATAGAAGCTGAGCTTCCAAGTAAAGATAGGAGACTGAGTACATAGATTTATCTTCTCTCCCCCAAGACCCCTTAAAGTATTAGTAAAATCTCAAAAAATTGTAATCTCTATACAGTGAAGAGAATGAACGATTTGAAAACTTTAAGGAAGGTAGAAAATAGGTGAAAGAGTGGTACCTGGTGAAGTAGAGGAAAGGAGGGACTACAACGAAGAAGAAAACTTAGATACCAACAGGCACTGGAACAAAGACAGCATATATAATTGGGGGCAGGGCGGTGGTATGTGGGGCTACAGAGAGGAAGTAATTGAAACTATGTATGGAACAGACGACCTCTCCCTCACTCCCCACACTGAACGCCTAGCATCAAGGCATGTATGTATTCCCTCAACTCAGGCAAACGAACAAAGAAACAAAAACAAAAAATGGGAATTATCTTTAAAGAACTTAAATGATCTACATGGCAGATCAATACAGGAAGTTCAACATCTGACTAATAATGTGTCCTACAAAAGGAAAGCAGATAAAATTGGGGTGAGAAGATTGTCAAAGAAATAATAGAAGCAAATTCCTAGAGTCAAAGAGCAAAGTGTCCACATTGAAATAGTCCATCATATTTCCAACACAATCAATGCAAAATGACCCAAATCTTGATATATCATTGTGAAACTCAAAACTCAAGGATGCTCCTAAAAGCTTCCGAAGAGAAAACAAACAAACGAAAACAGAATGCACACAAGGTAATAAGAAGCATCCTGGCATTAACATTCTCATCAGCAACATTGGATGTTGGTAGTTCATCGAGAAATGTCTTCAGGAAATGTTCTGAGAGGAAAAAATTTTAACCTGAAGTCCTATACCTGGAGAAGTTAATAGTCAAATATGAGGGTAGAATTACTTTTACACTTGTAAGAACTGGGGAATATTATCTCCCATGCATGTTTCCTCAGAAAATTGTTTGAGAATGCACTACATCTAAATGAAGGCCTAAGCTAAGAAAGAAAAAGAGGTGGGATTCAGGAAATGGTGGATCCAGCCCTGGCGAGAGGTTAACCCATTCAGCAGGCCTAGGGTCTGGCTCAGGGGATTAGACAGAGGGAGGACTTTGGAGGGGAAAAATTGCAATTGTATAACATGATTGAGAATTCATTGATTTTCAGCTTCTTTTCTAATACATCAGTAATTTTAGTTGAATCCAAGTTTCAATATGTAGTATTTTTACTGTTATTTAAACTGTAATTTTCATTGTGATTTCCTCATTAGTTATTTCGCTGGTGTAGTTCTTAATTTCTGAACATACAGACGCTTCTAGTAATCTTTTTGTTATCGATACCTGGCTTAATTGCACTGTGGTTAAAGATGCTCAGCTTGATTTCTGTCCTTTGAAATATGTTGAGACTTGCTTTCTGGCTCAGCATATGGCTAATCTTTTTAAGTGTTCTGAGTGTGTTTGAAAAGAATGTGTAATTTGCAGTTGCTGGGTGCAGTGTTCTAAATATGTTAATTAGGTTTGGTTTGTTAACACATATTGTTCAAATTTTCTGTATCCTTACTGATTTTTATCTGCTTGTTCTCTCAATTTCTGAGAGTTATATTTAAATCTCCCCCCTGTTTTTATAGATTTGTTTATTCCTTTAGCAGTTCAGTCAGGTTTTGCTTCATTTATTTTGAGACTAAATTATTAAGTACATAAAAATTTTATAGTGTTATGCCTTTCTGGTGAATTGAGCTTTTTATCATAATGAAGTATCCTCTTAATCTCTAGTAATGCTTTTTGCCTTAAACTCTGTGATAGAGCTCACCAGCTTTCTCTGAGTTAGCATTTGTATGGCATATCTTTCTCTTTTATTTTACTATCAACCTCTCTGTTTCCTTCTCTTTTACACGTGTCTCATGTAAAGAGTACATGGCTGTGTTTTGTTTTTATATCCAGGTTGATAATCATGCCTTTTAATCAGAGCATTGAATCTACTTACGTTTAATGTAATCACTGATGTATTTGGGTTTCTTCATCTCCTCTGCTTCAAGTTCCTTTTTTTTTCCTTTTCTCTTCTTTTAGATTCAGTTTTAAAATTCATTTCCCTATTTTATTAGCATCAAAGTTATACACTCTTGGGCTTCCCTGGTGGCGCAGTGGTTGAGAGTCCGCCTGCTGATGCGGGGGACACGGCTTCGTGCCCCGGTCCGGGAAGATCCCACATGCCGCGGAGCGCCTGGGCCCGTGAGCCATGGCCACTGAGCCTGCGCGTCCGGAGCCTGTGCTCCACAACGGGAGAGGCCACAGCAGTGAGAGGCCCGCGTACCGAAAAAAAAAAAAAAAAAAAAAAAAAAAGTTATACAGTCTTATTGTCCCTTTGTTGGTTACCTAAGAGACTATAATGTGCATCCTTGACTCATCATAGTCCACGATTAATTGTATTTGGGGCCTTTTCTCAGAAAATCCAAAGATCTCAGTCAGGCACTTAAACTCTATGTATCCCCTTCTGACATATGACATTGTTGTTGCATATTTTAACATATATATTTTAAGCTCCATAAGATGCATTTTTATTGGTTTATATAGCCAGTATTACACACATATTTTCCCTTTTCTGTGCTCTTCATTTCTTTCTACATCTGTGTTGTTCCAGGGATAATTTTTCTTTTACTTAAAACACTCACGTTAAGGTTTCCTTTAATGCAGGTCTGCTTGTGACAAACTCTCAGTTTTGTTTGTCTGAAAATGCCTTTATCTGACTTCATTTTTGTTCTCTGCCTCCAGTGAGGATGTTCATTCGCTTCTCTGAGGCACCAGGGGGCCTGAGCAACCAGGGAGCATCTTCATCCAGTTTCAGGGGTTGAGATGATTGGAAGCTGAGCCATAGTCACTATGAGGGCTGGTCCACCTGGGTTTCATCGTCACAGCACTTCGAAGTTCCAAACAAAAGTAGGAGGGGTTTATGAGGTCCTCTCTATCAAATTTTGTCTCATTACTGCCTGGAGACTTTAAACTCCTCTGAAAGTATCAAATATCCCCAAGGGAAAGGTGGTGGTCTCACTTCTTCATATTTCTGTCTTTTTCTGGATCTTGGCTTGGTGATTCTGCCCTATCCTGTTTGTTCTACAGTACTTTCAGATGACTTCTTCCCTTCCTTCTTTCTTCCCTCCCTCCCTCCCTTCCTTCTTCTTTCTTTCCTTTCTTCCATCCTCTCTGCCTTTATATACTTGTGTCAGGCCCCATGAAAAGGAAGCAGACACAGGACACAGGGGGCTCACAGTTGACTGGGAGAGACATTAATACAGAAGAGTCATAGCTGTCAGACTATAAATTAAATCTGTGTATGAGGTGTCTCTGGTGTAAACCAATCATTGTCATACAGCGTAATAATAAGGGTAAAAATACAATGAGTAGAAGCAGAGAGGAAGGGATGGTAATCCCACCTGAGGACATTAAGGAAAGTTTTGAGTGGAAAGATTTGGTGCATAAAGAAAAACTTCCCGGTTACTGGGAAAACTCTCTTCAATGTAGAAAACTTAATTTCTTAACACTATTCTATAATTGAAGCACACCTAAAACACACAGATGTCTCTGTAGAGATGATTTAAGTTTAATGAATACTGACTGAGCTACAAATTGTCAGGCACTAGGCTAGGCACAATTGCTTCCCTGACGAACTTATGGTCTAGAAAGCAAGACAAACCCATAGGAGATAATTCCATATATATAACAGAATGACTGGTGACAAGTCATAGTTTTTATTGTATTGAACTATTCTTTATAAAGAAATATTGGTCCCTGGACCAGAACATTCCAGACACCAAAAACCATTTACAAGGGAAGGCAGATAACTTTGTTATGCAGGACACTGCAAAGTCCTGATACTCACACGATGGGACTTTTTCATTTTCTTTCAGAACATTCTCATCTGTCTCTCTAGGCTTCTCATCCTTTTTATGAGCAAAAAAAGAAAGAATAAATCTCCTATTTTATGAGCAAAAAAAGAGAGAATAAATCTCTTATTTTAAAACTGATTTCACTTAAACGGTTTAAGATGGATCTTTTCAAAATAGAGGATCTGAGTTACAGGACGACAAATGTGTACCTAGCTGGGGGACAAACACCCTACATCTTTCCCCTAGTCAGAGGGGCTGATTCTATTGGCCCAGCTTTAAGGTCACAGTCAGACCCAGATCATGAGGTGGAAGAACAAGGCTGAAAGTCCCAGCCCTGCCACTTAATGGATCTATGGCTACGGGCAACGCGTCTGTGTGACTGATTGCCTCCCCACACCTGACACATTGTCTAGTAGGGAGTAGTTGCTCAGCAAATGTTGAATCAGACATCTCCAAGTTTGTTCTCTACACCTGGAAAATGGGCATAAATGCTGTTGTGAGGATAAATTAAAGAAGACAGTGCAGGTGACCAAGCTTTGTAAATGGTAAAGGGCAATATAATAGATCTGAAAGTGACTTGAATCCATATCTGGTCATGTCAACTTGGAGTTGGTTTCCTCATCTGTAAATTGGGTATGAGATTTCTGGCTTAAAGTGAGGCTGCTTGTTGTTGTTTGTTTTTTGGTTTGTTTTTTATTAACTTTGTTCAGGTTCCTGGTATTTTTTGATGGGGGAATATTGAAGGAAATAGCGTACACTTTAGAGCCAAATGAAATGAATGGAAAACAAATCATCTCCACTGGCAATCTTAGTGAGGACTAATGAAAAACAAGGGTCATCTTTGATCCAATGATTATATTTTTTCCCTGGGCCTAACCTGATTGCATTATTGAATGTTCTGGAGCCCTCCTCACTTATTTAACTATTACGACCCTTTACTTATGGGCTTCCAGATGTAATTATGGTCTCCTCCCACTAATGAAACGAGAGGTTTTAACTGAGTTATGCCATCAGCAGCCCCTGATGAAGCCTGACAGATCTCTTTTTGGATTACATACTCTTGATAACGTTAACGTCCTTTCTCCACGCTCACTTTCCTGTGCTGGGTGAGTGATAAGAAAGCCTTTATGACATCCTCAGAGTCAGAATGGAATTAGTACCACTTATGGGTCTGCCTCCTAGAGACCCATACTGGATCTAAAATCTTGGAAAATTCTTCGAATGGACTGAGCTGCAGGAATCAGTCTTCTGGCTAGGTGGGTGTAGGTGGTCTGATCTGGAGACAGGCAACAGGGAAGTGGCTGAGCAGTTCCTTCTTGGAGTTCCCCTGGGAGATGTATGTAGGTGGCTGCCACACTACAGTTGGTGAAGTTGAAAGTTCCTTTTATGAATGGCAAGTCCTGAAGTGACCACCAATCAGGAGTCAGATTCCTAACAGGGCTGGTAAAGCAGATAGTTCCCAACCTTGGGCCAGGAGTGGGTGGCACTTAAATGCACTGGTGGATTCTGGGGGTGAGCATGGCAAAAGTGAGGCCTGGAGCTGGAGAGCCCCAGTGGAGAGGTGCTGCCAAGGCAAATATTAAGCAACTGGAGGGCGGTGAGAGGCATTGCTGAGTCTACCATCTGGCCTTCTCCTTCCAAAATTCACTCCCCTTCCACAGATGCCAGTGCTTTTCAAGGGTTCACAGAAACAGAAGGAACTCACATTCCAACTGTCAATGAGAGTAATGAAGTGTCCTTCATCTCTGTTGAATCAATATAGTCATTCTTCTTTTATTTTAATTTTTATTTTATATTGGAGCATAGTTGATGAACAATGTTGTGTTCGGTTCAGGTGTACAGCAAAGTGATTCAGTTATACATATACATGTGTCTATTCTTATTCAAATTATTTTCCCATTTAGGTTATTATAGAATATTGGGCAGAGTTCCCTGTGCTATAGAGTAGATCCTTTTTGGTTATCTATTTTAAATATAGCAGTGTGTACACGTCAATCCCAAACTCCCAATCTATCCCTCCCCCCATCCCTTCCCCCCAGTAACCAGTAACCATGAGTTTGTTCTCTAAATCTGTGAGTCTGTGTCTGTTTTGTAAATAAGTTCATTTGTATCTCTTTTTTTTAAAGATTCCGCATATAAGCAATATCATATGATATCTGTCTTTCTCTGCCTGACTGACTTCACTTAGTCTGATTATCTCCAGGTCCATTCATGTTGCTACAAACGGCATTATTTCATTCTTTTTTTTTATTTTGGCTTCACCACATGGCTTACAGGATCTTAGTTCCCCAACCAGGGATGGAACCCGTGCCCCCTGCGGTGGAAGCACAGAGTCCTAACCACTGGACCTCCAGGGAATTCCCGTTATTTCATTCTTTATAATGGCTGAGTAATATTCCATTGCATATATGTTATTGAGCATATTCTGTCTTCCAGAGATTCTGCTAAGGGCTTGATATGCATTATTGTGTTTTATAATTATTGTAATCATTTTGAGTCAGTTACTATCTACAGGTAAGGAAATTGAGGCTCAGAATGGTTAAATAACTTGCCCATGTCACACAGCTCATTTCCACTTGACACAAGGGAAAAGGCCCATTATTCATTTATTCATTCCACAAATTCTCCTTGAGATGCTATGTGCAAGATAGAAATGACTAAGAGCTCATCACCTGGTTTCCTTCAAATGTAGCTTCATTTCTTTCTAATTTGTTCAGCGAGCCTAAGAGCTCCTAGACAGATAGTTATTAACATTATTTTGATAAGCCTCCAGGGAAGGACGTTTCTTATGTTTTCTTGGAAACTTGAGTTCCTTAGAACTCCCAAGGATTTCTTAAGGCTAACCTAAGACCCTCTTGCTACAATTGAAGCCAATTCCTCAAGGAGATGGGTAACAGCCAGAGGGAAGTCTTTGAGAACAACCTGTCCTAGAAGGAAGGTAGATATAGTGAGATGGGGCCACAGGGTAAAAGAATATTAGTGCTAACTGAGACCTCAGAGGCTAAAGACTAATTCTCCCAGTTTACAGGAGAGACAATGAGCCTAGGGAGAATGAGAAGTTTCTCCAAATTACTGAGCTATTCAGTAGCAGAGCTAGAACCAGAGTCTGGGGCTGCCTAGTTTCAAGGACATAAGAACATGGTGACAGAAATAGCTGAAGCTTTGAAGGCAGGCAGGTCATGATTCAAACCCCGGTTCTGGATTTCCTAGTTGTGGGACTGGGCAGGCTTTGCAATCTTGTATACTTGGTGCCTTGGTTTTTTTTTTTTTGGCCATACCGCACGGCTTGTGGGATCTTAGATCCCCAACCACGGGTGGAACCTGTGCCCCCTGCAATGGAAACATGGAGTCCTAAGCACTGGCGCACCAGGGAATTCCTGGTACCGTGGTTTTCTTCATCTATAAAATAAGCTGATATCTACCTCATTGGGATGTTGTGAGGATTAAATGAGATCATGTATATGAGTCCCATTATGAGGCATAATGGGGGCTTAGTTGATATTAATTCTTTCCCTATCCTGGGCCCAGTCTTTTAATCAACTGTATTAGCTAATGTAACAAATCACACAAAAACTCAGTGGCTTGAAACAACGATAATCATCTATTATCTCTTCCAGTTACTTTTGGTTCGGAATTTGGGAATAGCTTTGTTGGGTGGTTCTGGCTTCATGGTCTTCTATAAGGTTCCAGTCAGATGTCAGCTGCGGCTGCATCATCTGAAGGCTTGACCGAAGCTGGAACATTCAACTTCAAATTGTCTTACTTACATGGCTGGCAGGTTGGTGCTGACTGGATGTTGGCAGGGGGTCTGAATTCCAGACCACATGGGCCTCTCCACAAGGCTGCTTGAGTGTCTTCACAACGTGGTGTCTGAGTGAGCAATCCAAGAGACCAAAGTGGAATCTGCGATGTCATTTATTATAGATAAGGAAGACTAGAGCCTTGAAAATCATACACTTCTGCTGTATTCTACTGGGCACACAAGGCCAGCCCTGAATCATAGGGCCAGACACAGAAGGGCCAAACACCAGGTGAGGATTACTGGGGGCTGGCTGACACACTGTGTCAGGATGAAGTTCTATTTCTGTGTCCACAGTTGTGCCAAGGCGTCTTGTCCCCTCTTAACTTCCCCTGTGTTGAGTGTTGAGTTGGCATGTTTCAAGAGTTTCTCCTGGTTCCTCAGGGCAGGCAGGGGCTGTGCCCCACTTCGTGTCTTCTGGAGTTCTGAGAATGCTGTTTATATTTAGCCAAGCAATAATCCCCACCGCTGAGCTAACTCCAAGGCTCATCTGCTTGCTTCTCTGGAGGTTTTTAAATAGAGAGGGATGTGCTAATGACACAGTACATTATCTGTCTGTTACCGTTTGGCAGGCAGTGTGGAAACGTGACTTTTTTTAAGGAGGAGTTAATCAGTATTAAGGCAGCTCCTGTGGCATTGTCATGAAGCAGGCACCGAAAGGCTGCCTGGGGAAGGCCGAGGTTCCAAAGTGCCCAGGGCCTGACAACATGCCCTTTGAGTGGCTGTTGGGTATGACCGGGGGCAGAGATGGATGAGGCTTCTAAGAGACATTGCTGGAGGTCCCAGGGCCCTGACCCAACTGGGCTCATAACTATTGTCATCTTCCCACTCCCTCTGCATTTTGAAGGCATTGAGTCTGCTCCCAAACTCAGCATCATTCTCAGACAGGAAGCCTGTGAAGTGTAATTGTTGCCTATGTGCTGAGAACTCTCCATCTATATGTTTACCCTACCTACTCGCAAACCTGTTTCCTGAGTTCCAGCCTACCCACCACTCATTTCCATGTGGATGTCCCACAAGCACGTTGAGAACTGAACTCATAACTTTCTTCCCACACGAGTCCTTCTATGTTTTCCACCTCCATAAATGGCACCACCATTCTCCCTGTTGCCCAAGCCAGACACCTGAATGATAGGGCATAAGGATTAAGAGGGAAAGGTAGGGGGATGGGAGCTTGAGCGCCGAGCCTGAATCTCAGCTCTGCCATTTACAAAATGGGTTGTGTTTGGCAATCTGCTCCACTTGATGTCTCAGTTTCTTCTTTAGAAATGGAGACCGTGATAGAAACAATCCAAGGGGGTTGTTAGGAGAATTAAATAAGAGACTTCATGCCTGTCATATAGCAAGAGCTCAATAAATGCTCTAAGAATCATTAGGCTCTTTGGAGTTTATCTCCTAAATATTTCCTGAATTCATCTACTTCGTTACATTTGCCGCCGCCCAGCCTGGGTCACTGTCATTACTCAGCTGCACAAGTGCTTCCTGATGGAATCTCTGCAGCCAGGGAGATATTTTAAAAGTACAAATATGAGTGATGTCACATCCCTGCTTAAGTCCAGCCCCTTTGTTCTAAGAATTTGGGACAAATCCGTTGCGTGGATCAAAGGTCTGTGCACGCTTTCCCCTGCCTGCTTCTCCAGCCTCATCGCCAGCCTTCCCTTACTGAGCTTCTTTCAGTTCCTCTAATGGACCAGTTATCTCTTATCTTCAGGCCTCACACATGCTTTTCCCTCTTCAAAGAAAAATTCCCCGTCAAGTCCAGTCTCAGCGTTCACCGTGGATCGTATTGTTGAGAAAGAAAGGGAGAGGCAGGAAGAGGTGAAATCAGATCAGGGTGTTTTATCTCTTCCTTTCAAACTACTCCTAGGCCTTCAATAGACCCAAGGGTGGAGGTGATATTTGACTCCCAGGTGTCTTCATTGTCTGAAGAGCTGAGGGTGGAGGATTTTTCAGGCCAGAGCTAGAGTTTTTCCAGGTGTGTCCAGTTCTGCCCCTTTGCCTGGCCCTCAGTCCCTTTCGTTTTTAAATCTCAGTTACATGCCATGCCTGAGAGAAACTTTCCAGGACTTGGCCAGGCTCCCCTTACCACCTCCCTCAGTCATGGCTGTTAATCTCCCCTATCTTCTCCCACACTCAATTCAGACTTGTTGAAATTATGTGTCATCTGGCAGAGATCAGGCTCACCTCTGTATCCTTGGTGTGTTCATAGTGATGGTGCTTAATGAATATGTGTTGAAGTAACAAATGAACGGGTTGCTACAATTTTTCAAGTCTCTATGCTATGAGTATCCAAAGGCCCACCAACACTTCCTCTTTGTTTTACTCTCATTTCAGAAGTGGGTACATAAATCAGATTCTTAACTTGAATGTGTTTGGCCCTTCTTGAAAAAGAAAAGACATCTAGAATTCCTATATTCACCCAATGAATACTTGTTGAGCATTTCATATTACCAGAAGATATTAGAGATGCAAAATGGAATATGACATAGCTCTAGGGAATTCTCTGGCGGTCCCGTGGTTAGGACTCGCACTCTCACTGCCGGGGCCTCAAGTTCGATCCCTGGTTGGGGAACTAAGATCCCATAAGCTGCATGGCGTGGCCGAAAAAAAGGACTCTCACTGACTGACATAGTTCTAGGCTTCCTGCTGTCATGGTGTTTTCAGTCAGGTTAAATGAGGTATTGAACTAATATTTGTGGAATGAATGAATAAATGATGAATATGAGTAATCTAAAAAAAAAACAAAGCTTTTAAACATTATAATTGGAGACATTTGAATGTGTGTTGTTACAGTGCAGTAGGAAATCTATCTTCAAATTCATTCATTCATTCAAATTAGTTACTAAACATCTATTATATTTTGAGTATATGAACTGGCTTCTGGATGGGAGCCATTAACTCCACCAAAAACGTGGAAAAATACCATGGGCTTTTGAAGAGCAAATGAAATGTCCACACAAAAGAGCTATTTGCAATTTAAATGTGAAGCCACCAGCCTTGTAATAAACTGGCCAAGAAACAAACCCTGGGAACTTCTCATGAGAAGATTAGGTTTAGTAGTTTCGATAAATTATACAGGCAGTAAAAATCTGGGGAACTCCTAATTTGTTTATCCTCCATATTTAAGGTCACAGCATCAATCCATACTTGAGAAAGGCTGCCAGACCCTTGGGCCTGTTTGTAAACCAACCAGTTTCCGCCTACAGATCAGTAATTTATAACTTTTACGGACACATTACCATGGAAAATCTGCTGAAAGCAATGAACTCTCTCCCCAAGAAAATGTAGGCCCAGCATGCTTTGCATTCAGGCCTAGGGATCGTGCCCTGAGAGCCCAGAGTCGGGGATGAGGACCCTGGAGGGGAGCCATGGGTGTGATCCCATGTGGTCCCACAAAGGTTGCTTTCATTATTTTGGAGATGGAACTTTTGGGCATATGAGCGATGTTGTAATGGGATTGAGTACCCAGGGTGCATTTCAACAACTGTCTGATTTAGTTCCTGGAGCATTTGAGGGGCCCTTATTAATGCATGGGTCCAGGGCTACTGCCCTGTACCAGGCGGCGCCCCCACTGTGTGTTTTCCACGTTGCAGTTGTGTCTTCTTTGCTGAAGCCAAGAGACCCAGAACTAAAACGTGGAGAGGCCTTTTAATATGGATTGCAGTGGATCCTGGTTCCTTGACAATTCAGTTAGGATTGGCCATGAGCAGTGCTGAGGCTGGGGTTGGGTTGGAGGAAGGCCTATAGCAACGACTGCATCTTCTGTTCCCTGAATGGCCTGTCTTGCTACTGTTCTTTTCCTTACCAAGGGAGGTGAGAGTAGGAGCATATCCTCTTTTCTTCAGCGTCCGCAGAGCTCTCAGTGCCTAAGGGCTGCAAAGCTTCATTTGCATCACTTTGCATCGCAGCCCTTCTCTCCCCAGGAACCTGGCACAGTTTCCTCAAAGGGCCGAGTTAGATGCTAATTTGAGGGATTCTCCATTGACCTTGACTCCATCTCACCATAGGTTCCTTCCTCAGAGGTATTAAGGGAATTTAGGTGTCCATTTCCCCCAGATTCTTGGAGGAGGAGGGATAGGAGTGCCTTAGAATGATGTGGCTAGATGTCAGCTCAGTCTGTTTGGTCAGCATCTCAATCAAATCAACCAAGTCCTGGAGGGGCCACCTACAGAAAAGATACCACAGATGTGCGAGGGTCAGAGTTGCACAGACAGGTCGTTGCTTATTAAAAACCCTGATTGCTCTGTGCCTATCTGGGTCTGAGCCCTCTTGATGTCTTTTTGTTTCCGAAATCCCTAGGAATTTTCAAGACTGACTCAAAATGCATGGTAGTTTGGGTGACATGCTGCTCCTGGCAGACACTCTGACACTTCCCTCCAGGCGGGAGGAGCTTGGTCCAGGGCTGGTGAAGAGCTGCTCCCAGCTGGAGCTGCTGGGGTCAAGGCCTGTGAACGTGCCCACCTGGCCCATGCCAGCCGTAGGCTTTCACTCACAATTCACCATTTTATCTTCCCAGGGTTTGACAAAAACCCAGCTTTTACACCACCAGCGTTGCATGAAACTGGCTGTTTGAAATATATTAGCAGCTGCCGTTATATCCAGCTGGCAGGGTGCCAGGGTAGGAAATTAAACCTTGCATTTCCCCAGCGCTCCCTCCCCACTTCCTGCTAACCAATCGATTCTGTTCAGAGTGTGCCCGAGAGTGCCAACACTTGCCTTTTGCCAGAGCCATGGCACTTAGAATTCTCAGTGAGTTTGGATATCCATTTAGCCTCTGCCAACCCGCTGACGGGCTCTGCGAATTCTAATGCTATTCCATGGAGAATGGTTCCCAGTGGCCCAGTGTTTGACCCTGAGGTGAGTGTAGCCAGTGGAGAGATGGAGAGGGGTTATGGTTGCCAGCATCCCAATTTGACTTTTTAATGATGAAGAGGCAATAATTTATAAAAGTCAGAAGAGTGATATATGTCAACAGTTTAAGAAATCAGTATGTGAATAATAAATTACGGCTCTATTTATTCTGTGATAACAAAACTGTAATCTTTCATCGAGTGAGAAAATAACAAATGTACTGTGTTCTTATGGAGATAATTGTTACTACCACGCCAAGGAATCATTGTGCCTCTTTTCCCAACTGTTTTACCCAGACTGCCTCTTGACCCATGTCTGATAGGAGCCACAGAAACGTGGAAGGCCCCTTCTGGCTACCGAGGAATTTACAATCCACTCGGGGAGATAGCAGACATACACGTTTATACCTGTGACACAAGGCTGTGCTAAACACTTGTCTGAGAGAAGAGGTATCTACAAGGAACATGAGGCACAGCTCACACCCATTCATTCATTCATTCAGAAAATTTACTGAAATCTTATGCTCCCAGAATGATTCTTGCACGTGGGACTCAAAGATTAAAAATGTAAAATGTAAAAAAAAATGTAAATTGTAAAAATGTAAAAATAGTTTCTATCCTCAAGGAATTCACCATGAGGAGACAGGGGAAGAACATGACTTTCATAGGAAAGACTTGGGTTCAAGTCCTAGGTCTGCCTTGGGCAAGTCACTTTTCCACTCTAAGTCTGCTTCCTCATCAACAAAATGGAGGAGAATGAGAGCAACCTCGAAGGGATGGTGAGGACGAAATGAGAAAAGGCATGTGAAGAATACTGTAAGTAAGCCATAAAACACTGGATAAATGGGAGTTATCCTGGGCCACCAGGTGTGTTGAGAGCTGGGCTGGCTAACTGAGGTCTCCTGGTTTGGACATCTCACCACCAGACCTGACTGTTCCTCCTGTTGGTGGTCTGGTGAATCCTGCGATCTCAGGGCTGTAGACCTGGAGCCTGAGACTCATCCCCTCTGTTTCTCTGCCTGCTGGACTGGCCTTTGGGGGATGAATCCTCTTATCTGCAGAGCTCACCTACCTCTCCTCCCTGCCAGGAAGCTGGAACCCTGGGAAGACTCTACCATGATGTGGTGTGAAATCTGCTGAGAGCCTTGTGCCTTATTTACTTGTTCATTATTTATAATTTTTATTCTGGAAAATTTCAGACTTATATAAAAGTAGAGAAAAGAGTGTAACAAACCGTCACGTATCCTCAGTGTCAACCGTGATCAATGCATATCCAATCTTGTTTCATTCATAGCCCCGCCTACTCCTCCCGCCCCCTGGATTATTCTAAAGGAAAGCACTTTAAAAAACCACAATCATAATACCACTATCACACCTAAAAATTAAAAAGAAATTTCTTAATATTAGCAAACATTTAGTAGGAGTTCACTTTTCCCTGATTGTCCCAAAAATGTTTATATGGAATAGATTTCTTTAAACTGGAGTCTGAACAGGGTCCACAGGATGTATTTTGTAGCTATTTTAGCATGTGTGTGTGCTGATGGGAATAATCTACTAGGGAGGGGAAAGTTGTTGATGCAGGACAGTGAGAGGATAATTTCAGGACCAAAGTTCTCCAGTAGATGCAAGGTCCAGCGCACAAGTAGAAAAGTTGACATTAGAGAGGGGTGAAGATACTTTCCCATCTGAACAAAGGAGGAGAGGCAGGGGGTGTGGCTTCAAAGGAAGGTAGGTGGGCAGGCGAGGTGATTCTTAGCTGGTTGCTTGTATTTTCTCAGTTAGGTGTGAAGAGTATAAGAGATTTGCTTTGAGCTGGGGAGAATCTGAGGACTACTCTGAATAACCTTCATTTGATAGATAAGGAGAGCAAGGCCCCCAAGAAGAGATTTGCCCAAGGTTCCACAGCTAGTTAGTGACAGGTTTAAGAGCAAAACCTAGGTCTCCTGGTTCCTAGGCCACAGTTCTTTTTACTCACCCTGACTGTTCATAAACAGGAGAGCAAATGGTTCTTCTGTCTCCCTCCAGTGATGCTTGGCTGGGCTCTGCTGGGCTAACAGGGAGGGCGTGTCCCTGGGGATGGTCACTGCTATTCCGCATTGGTTTGGGTGAGTCCGAATATTGGGTATCATGATTTAAATCCAAGAGCTTGGCCAAAGAAGTGACTCAAAATCACGGAATCTCAGACTTAAAGAGGCCCCTCCTGGTGGTTCTCAAGACCCATGCTCAATGCTAGACTATTCGCCAAGGCATCCTACAGTCCTCCAATGAGTGATTGGCCAGCTACTTTTTTTTTTTTTTTTTTCTCCCCCGCGTCCCCCGCCCCAACCCAAGCTTCGACCCCAAGGCTCCGCAGCGGCGAACTCCCACGTTGCGTCCAGGCGGCCACCCGGCCCCCAGCCCCTGAGCTGGCGCCCCCACCTCACGCCGCCGGCCAAGACCCCCCGAGCGCTGCAGCGTGGCGTGACCTAGACCATTCCCCGCTTCCTTTTTCGCCCTCTCAACCCAGCTTTTCCTGACTCCGGGAAGAACCGGGAAGAGAAGGCCTGGCCAGCTACTTTTTGATTGCGTGCAGTGACTGGGGGCTGGCCACCTCTCAAGCAGTGGACCCTACTGGGGGACTTTTTTTTTTTTTTTTTTTTTTTTGCGGTACGCGGGCCTCTCAGTGTTGTGGCCTCTCCCGTTGCGGAGCACAGGCTCCGGACGCGCAGGCTCAGCGGCCATGGCTCACGGGCCCAGCCGCTCCGCGGCACGTGGGATCCTCCCGGACCGGGGCACGAACCCGTGTCCCCTGCATCGGCAGGCGGACTCTCAACCACTGCGCCACCAGGGAAGCCCGGGGGACATTTTTAATGGCAAGAAAACATCAGGCTAATGCTGGGTTGAAATATGCCTCCCTATAATTTCTACCCACTGAGCCTAATTCTGTCTCTGAAGCCGTACACTTAGACTCATCCCCCTTCTTCCTGACAGCCCTTCAGATACTTGGAGGCGCCTCTCAGTACCCCCTGCTGAGAAGTGATGCTGTGTCTGAGCCTGTCCCCAGAACAGAGGCCTCACCCTGGAGCTTGGAGGACTGATTCTCTTGAGAGCTCAATTTTTGTTACCTGCTTTGTGGAATCCAGGAAATAAATTCTGCTGTCTATTCCATTTCTGTTTCTGAAAAATGCCTTCTCTTTTCATTTCAGTGCCCTGGGACCCCAATCAAAGCTGTCTAGTACACCTTATTTCTCTTCCAAGAATGTTGTCTGCACCCTCTCATATGCCTCAGGCACACCACAGGCTTTGCTTGCAAGAGACAAGCTCCTCCCTGCTCCTTTAAAGTCCAACAAGGAGCCCCAGGGCACCAAGCCCCAATCAGAGGTCACTCCTCCACCAAATCGTTGATCAACAACCAATAGGAAGTCTTTGTGGGGCGTGGGGGATGCTCCTCAATGCCGTAGACACAGCTGTGGAATCTTGACTGGAATCCTTATACTTATCTCTCACTATTCAAATTCTTCCCACCCATTAAGGCTCAACCTCAAACTCTGTTCACCTGAGAAGTCTTCTCATGTACTCTAACCTATGTCAAACCTCCCCTTCCTTGGGAATCTTTATCTTAACATCAGTGGCATATGGGTAGGAGCCATCTTTGCCTGTGAGGAGGAATATTCTATCACAGATATTGTTTAGCTGCGGCAACGGTGATACTAGAAAGCAGATCTGCTTTTAGTGAGTCTTTTGTTTCTAAATTCTCTTTGCACAGTATACCTGCTTATTGCTTGCACTGCTTGCACTCCAGCCCAGCCACCTTGGTGTGCCTCTGCTTGACAGTGACTTGCAGCTTGCCCTGTTGTTTCTCTAATGGTTTTATGAGCCTTGGTTTTCTCCCCAAGCCCCGGGATAAGCTGTTGATGCCTAGGAGGAGTCTGACCGTTTTTAACCCACCTCTTCTTAGCCCGGAGCCGACCTGGGCACACGATCACTGCTTTAAACGTGACTCCCTGATCTTGTGAGTGAATAATTGGAGTGGTTCCCTGTTCCCAGCAACTCCAGAGCAGGGCATTGTGATTTTAAACTTTTCCTTTGAAACTCTCCCTTCAGATCTGCCTCAAGGAGGAGAGAGACGGGGTGAGTGAGCTTTTGTACATATGTGAAGAAAGAAAAGTGGTGCCCACAGGGTAACCCTCCCTACCCTTTGCACACCCGCCACCCTCAGCTGCATGATAAGGCAGAGCTAGAAGGCCGTCTGGCAGGTTGGGTCTGTGATTCTCCAATGAATCAGGGGCAGGCATCTGACTTTTCTCCTCTTCTCTCATCCCCCTTCTCAGCCTCACCTTCCTTTCCTAATTATTTTGATGGGATTTCAAAGCCCAGAGCGTCTTTTTTCTGGACCTCAGCAGTCCATATGATTTCATTTTGACTTTGCTTTGGCTGAGTCCTTGACCTTATCATTATTTTCCCAAAGTGCCTTCAGTCCCCAGTGCACACAGCTAATTATCTGTAGAGCATTCACAGAGCGATCTGTCAGCTTCTGATGGATCTGGGGCTCTGCGACCCTTGTCTGTTGCTTGGGTGCTGGGTGTTCTGGTTGGATGGCTTTGCATCACTTATTTGGAGTTTTGGCCTGTGGGAGGTTCTGAAAGGGCCCCATCCTTTACTGAGGCTGGTTGTCTGTGAGTAACACCCAGTGATCACCAGTTAGCTCCTCCTGGCTCTTCATTCCAACCACGTGGTAGCTGGCCTGCTTCCTGGGAATGAGGCCACCCTGGGAAATAATTTCATTCAATTATTTATTCAACTCATTCCTTCATCTCTTCAACATCTTTTGAGACCCAGCTGTGTGCTAGACATTATGCCAGGTGCCATGTGTCTGATTTGAAAATGAATAAACTATGACCTCTGCCCTCAAGAGCCCTGGTCTAGTTGAGGAAATGACAAGTACACAAGGTAATCTTATAAACTGTAAAAGGGGCAGAGATCAAATGCTCCCAGAGCTCCTAGGACAGGAGAGGAAATTTACATTTAAATGGGAGAGCAGGGAAGTGTTCTTGGAAAAGGATATAGTTAAGCTGGACCTGAAGAATGGATTTAATCTGGACACTGGGAAGCAGGAGGTGGAAGAAGCCCGTGAGTGACTGAGTCTGCAGGACCCTCCTGAAAGCCAGTGAGGACCCTGGCTTCCCGAAGGCCAGCTGCAGGGTCTCATCAGAAACCTTGCCAACTGCCTGTCTGCCAGCCCCAGTCCTTACTCTCTCCCAACTGGAGCACTGATCCTCTGGAGGCTGATGGTCAAGGTCACGTTCATGCAGTGTCACAGGCTCGTGGCTCCACTTTCTTCTCCTTTCTGGCTCATCTCATAAAAGCTGAGGAAGCTCCCCACTTCCAACTTCTCCCACCTCTTCGTTCTCCACTGCATCTTCTCCAAGTACTGGATGAATCACTCTAAAATGTCAAAGATGCTGTCACACAAACTGAAGACTTGCAGAAGCCCGCCTCCGCTGCCCCTGGACCAATGCTGTTTCTCATCTTTGTGCCTTTGTTTAAGCTGATCTTCCCTTCTCCTCACTCCTCTTGACAGGCTGACTCCTTACATCCTTCCAGACTCAGCTCTGGAAGGATGTAAGTGTTGCCTCTGCCTCACAACCCAGGCTGGAATACGGTGCCCCTCTCAGTGTCCCCCTAAACACCACTGTTTCCCATAACCACAATAAATTAAAATTACCTGTTTGTATTTGAACCTGTGTGCTGTGTTCTGTGAGTCCCTGTGTTCTGTGTACTGTGTTCTTTGAGGGCAGCAACTCTATTTTCCCATCATGTTGCATACGTAGTAAGTGCTTAATTGGTGTTTGCTGGGTCAAGAAACGCAGGCAGGGTACTCTGTAAAGCAGATGCCTCTGAAATCTATGTGACGAATTCTAGGATGAGGGATTGAAGAGAAGGACTTTGCAAATTTTTCTTAGCGCTGTCATGATATTTAAATTATCTCACTGCTCTGGGCATATTCTAGCAAGGCAGAAGGCCCTGGGAACACATTCAAAAGTGGGAAAGGCTTATAGGATGTGATGGGAGGCAGTAGTCTAGAGTGGCCCACAGGCCTGGGGATTGGGGACCTTCTGGGTAAGACTCTTCTTTTATCCACATGTGTGGCCTTTGTCAAACCCAGGCCTCAACAGTCTTCAGGAGGTCAGTGGTTCTCCAGGTATGGTCCCCAGACCGGCAGCATCAGCATCACCTGGGAGCTTGTTGGAAATTCAAATTCTCAGGGCCTGCCCTAGACCTACTGAATCAGAAACTTTGGGGCTGGGACTTAGCTGTGTGTCTTAACAAGTCATCTAGGTGACTCTGTTAGATGCTAAAGTTGGACAATTTCTGGACTCGCTCAGTGCTTCTTAAATTGCACTCTGTATAAGAAACACTTGGGGTAACTTATTTAGAACGATGATCCGTAGACCCCATTACAGAAGCCTGATTTGGAAAGTCAGAGAGGCCCTGGAATCTGCACCTTAAACAAGCACCCTGGGAGATTCAGGATCCATCTCCAGACCCTACACTGAGTTCATCAACACTGCAGGAGGTGATCACTGAAGCCCCTTGTGGCAGCAGCCAGCCTCTGCTTCTGATTGACTAGGAGCTGAGCTGTTGGTACAATGAGTGGCAGAAACGCGGGCCTGAGAGGCAGGTGCTTGGCCTACCTTCTGATTGGCCAGGAGAGGCCCTCGGGAGGGAACAGTGATGACCGTGCTGTGGGACAGAACTCTGAAAGGAAAGAGGCTCTATACCTGGAATGGGAAAGTCTTTCCCCAAAATAGCCCAGAGGGGTACCAAAGGTAGGGTGTAGCAGTTCTGCCCCTTTAAACACCCTTGTAATTTGCATTTAAAAATAGAAGCTCATGAATAATTTGTGAGTCATGAGCAAGCCCCTTCAAAATACAGTCATGAATAAAATATCCTGCTTTGCTTCCTCTAATGGCGCCGGCCTTTGATGTTTTATTGATGGCTCCCCTGCCCTGAGTGCTGCCAGGCTCCTGGATTAATTCATGTGATCGAGCCCTCGACCCTCCCGGGTAGGTGGGCTTGCTCTCGCTGGCTGGCTGGCTTGCTTACACATAAATACACCAGCCTGTTTTAGACAGTTCAAAAGAGTTGCCTCAGATTCCTTTGGAACAAAAAGTATAATTACAGGGCTGTGGGAACCTCTGCCCGGCCCCACTGAGAGCGTGGAACCTAAATCACCAGAAGCCATTGTTTGCAGCAAGGTGAATATTTGGGGCAGGTGCAAGTGTGTTTCCCATTTTATTGCTTCCTAAGAAGCCGGGAATGGAAAGCAGACAGTTGGGAACAGAGCCCTTGAGAACCTCAGCCCGGTCAGCGTTGGTAGCTCCAACATTGCTGCGGTTCCAAAGAGGACCCCCCAAGTCTGGGACGATGAGAGGAGCCCAGGGCCACAAGGGGCCATGGCAGAGCAGCTGAGCGAGAGACTACAGTGGTCCGCTGGGAAAGAGTGGGGGCTCCCTTGGACCCTGACTGCCCACTCCAACCCCTTCTCCCCGCTCTGCGACTGACCATCAAGTCCTGGGCTACAGTCCCCAGGCAAGGTCTCCTGTGGAGAGTAGGATACGGGTCCTGGTCAGGATGCAGAAGGAGGTCATGGGGTGGAGGCAGATTGAAGCCATCAGGAAGCACAAGCCCTGGTGGAAAGAAAAGACCCCAGAAGACACGGTTCAGCATGCCTGCACCCCCTCCAGGGATCGAGGGCAGCAAGACAGTCTGCATAAAGTGGGTTCTGTCCCACTGGGGGCAGGCAGCACCAGGGCTAGACCTTTGACCACCATCTGCCAAAAAGTTGTCGCCAAAATATATCTGCCCATTATGATGTAAATGGCATCCCTAGAGTTGTGGGGCGTACAGTCTGCAGTCACACACAGCAGCCCTGGGCAGGGTTGGGGGAAAGGGGCTCTCTCATCATCACCCCAGGCTGCCCTTCAGGGGCAAGTGCATTTAATAGCATCAAAGCCTCCTGCGAAAGGAACTCATGGCATTGCCCACCAGGGGTGAGGATAGGTATTTCTCAGAGAGTGTCTTAGTCCTTTTGGGCTGCTATAATGAATTACCATAGATTGGGTGGCTTATTAAGAGCAGTATTTGTCTCTCATGTTCTGGAGGCTGGAAAGTCCAATATCAAGGTGTCAGCAGATTCCGTGTCTCATGAGGGCTGATTCCTGGTTTGTAGATGGCCACCTTCTCGCTGTGTCCTCACAGGATGGAAGGGACAAAGGAGCTCTCTGGAGTCTCTTTTATGAGAGCACTGATCCCATTCATGAGGCTCCACCCTCATGACCTAATCACCTCCCAAAGGCCCTGGCCCTTAATACCGTTGGGATAAACATATGGATTCTGGGAGGACACAAACACTCAGTATACAGCACGGAGGGTACTGGCACTGGGGTTCCCTGAGGCTCCTAAAAGAAGATCATGCTTATGTCCTTACGTCCCCCAGCACGAGAATACAGCCTTGGGTACAAAGATCTTCACTGTTCATCCAGTTCATTCATTCTACTCCTATTCATACTTAGATCAAGAGTTTATTCCAGTCTCTGGAATTAAGCCTAACTTAGTGTAGAGTTAGTATTCTGGTATAAGAATGTTGGTTTGACAGATTTGAAAGCGGATCAGAAGTGCGCGCGTGTGTGTGTGTGTGTGTATGAGACAGAGAGAGAGGGAAGGAGAGAGAGGGGCTGTGGATGGAGGCTTCATTAGGAGAAACTAAGGAGCTCACAGGAGGTGAGAACAGCTAATTGCTGTCTTGTCCACACAGTCTGGGAGACAATGCAGAGTAAGGTATTGCTGAGACTCAGGGGAAGCAAATACCCTAGAAAAGGCAAGTGAGAAAACAGGAAATGTGTCCAGGCCAGAGGAGGGAGGAGATTGCTTCTACTTCCTCGTCTGCCTCTCAGTCTGTATTAAACAGGGCATCCTTTCTCTGGAACATTTTCCCTAATATCATCCAGATCCCTTTGTTCAGGATTGACACAGGAGACAAGGTGGCCTGACAGGGACTCTGCAGCCAGATGGCTGGGATTTTAGAATAATACTGCCACTTCCCGATCGGGTGGTCTGGGGTGAGTTAGCGCTGGTGAGCCTCAGCTTCCTCACCTAAAAACCTGTAAAGTAGTCATTCCACGCATGACCTTGCAGGGTTGTCTTGAAGGTGAAATGAGGGTGTTTAAGCCTTGGCACTTAGTAAGCTCGGTAAGTGTAGTGTCAATGCTTCTTGAAAAGAAAATACATAGGAATGGTAAGAATATCACTGTAAGATGTGGGACAGGTATACATATTAAATATGATGAATTAACAACTTCATTACACATACATGGAAACAAATCACATATGGCACAAGGGTATTCTGTATGTCTCCTTCTTACCCTATTAGTTTCTGAGCCCCTTCTTCCAAGAGATGAAAGTTTTTTCCTCCTGTTTGACGGGCTGTGTTTCAGACTCTCCTTGATTTCACACTTGTGCTTTAATCATCTCAACCCCCAAGATTTTTTATGCAGCTCCTCTTGCCTGGGAGGCAGTTTTACAGAAAACATGATTTGAAATGTCTAACAAATAAGTAAGCATTCTACACAGTTGTTCTACAAAGGATTCATTTTCTCACACCTTGGTGCCCCAGACAAATACATCTGCCTCACTGGCACCTTCAGTGTCAGCTGGTGTGCTTCTGTGTGATGGCTAAGAGGCAGGGGCAGTGCCGTGAGTGCATAAGGTGTGAAAGACAAATGTCATTTGGGAGTGCGCTTTCATGGGCATTTGGGGGAAGGCTGTGGTTGCACCTGGGCCGCTGCCTCTTCTCACTGAAGTGTGACTTCCACCGGCTACTGGCTCCTGCAAAACGGTCTTTTGTGATAGGGGCATTTGAGAGTCAGCCCTGCACTCTTGAAGTAGCAAATACCATGGCTGAAATCTCACTTTGGCAAATGATAAGCGATCAAAGCCAATGAAAGTTTTCTTTTTCCTGCTGGGCCCCTAAAAATGGCACCGATGTAGATTCCTGCTTGGGTTTATCGTATAAGCACTTAGTAGCAGCGATGGGATCCCCCAACCCCATCCTGCCTCCCCACTCACCTCCATCACCTTTCCAAGTCTTCATGGAGACAGGGCTGTGTTCAGTCGATTCCAGCTCTGGGGAGGCCTGGCCCAACACCAAGGGTGTCAAGTCTCAGGCCCATGGGGAACAGGACAGATGGACTGTTTCAAGGACCTAATGCATCTTCCCACAGATGCAGTGGGAAAGGAACTACAAAAAGGAAGTGTTTTGCTCCAATGTAGATGCTCCCTCCACTGGCTGCAATAACCTCAGAGCACTAGGTTCTAAAGAAAGCTCTGTGATCCTAGAATTTCATATCCATTCACTCAACAAACATCTATTCTGAGGTCCTGGGTGTACGGTATTGCCCTTGACCTCGAGAAGCTCACAACAAACAAACTGCAGAACAGCTGATGTGAGTACAGAGGGCAGAGTACAGAGTGTGGGCAGATGGAATGACTGGGCACTGCATCATGAGTTGGGGCAGGGAGCAAAGGGCATTCGTAGAGGGGACAGCTTGTGCAAAGACACCAAGAGAACAACATGACATGTATGCAAAGTTCTGTCCCTAAGTGTCCTATACTTGCTTCTCCTCATTTTATGTTCTTCCTTCCTTTCTCCATTCAGAGTTCTGAAATCACCTCCATCACCTGTCAAAGACCTAGGAACTACTGCAGAATCTTCATGGGGAGCTTGGCCACCCGGCCAGGACATCCTTACCTCTGATGAAGACCAGTGGGCAGTGTCAGTTCAGACTCAGTAGTGCTCTCGAATGAGCTCCTGGCATGCTGGGTCTTAAAAGACGAGGCTCATCCACTCTCACCCCACTGGGCCTCTGCTCTTCCTCAATTGCATCCACATCCGGCCTGCTCCAGGCACAGGGCCTTTGCACTGCCTGTTTCCTCTTCCTGGTAAGCCTGCTTCCCTAGGTGTCTGCATGACTCACCCACTTTTTTTTTTTTTTAATTTAGCTGCCATTTATTAAGTGCCTACCATGTGACAGGGGCTGATCTAGCATTTTATGCATTATCTCATTTAATCCTCACCATAAGCCCATGAAGTAGGTATCATCGTTCACTTTTTAAGGACTGGAGGTCTCAGAGATTGAGTGACTTACCCAGGTCTCCTCTGCTAGGAAGTAAAAGGCTCTGTGTGTGTCCAGGTTGATCAGGTTTCAATGTCTGTGCTCTGTTCCTGTTGCTTTTTTTTTTTTCCCCACCCACTTCTTTTAAGTCTATTTTTAAACACTCCCTTCTCAGTGAACCTTCCCTGGCCATCCTATGTTCAACCCCTCATCAATCTACATCTTCATTTCCTGCTCTGTTTTCCTCCAGAGCATTTATTAACATAGCTTATATTTTGCTTACAAATTGTCTTTATTATCTATCACTCCCCAGCCTGCAATTAGAATGTAAGCTCCTGAGGACAGAGCTAGAACAGTGCCTAGCACATAGCAGGTGTGCCCTACGTGTGTGTTGAATAAATAATAGAGACATGGATATTTCTGAGGACTGAAAAACGGGACTGAAGAGACGTGGCTGGGCCCATCTTGCACCTCTGCTGAGGGGTGGTTGTGCATTGCAAGAGAAATCGCTAGGAAATTCCTCTGCCCGGTTTCCAAACCCCTGCTCCCTTGACTCGGGGCCCCATCAGTTTCTATCAGAGAGGCCTCATGCCCCTCTGCCAGATCCGGTCACAGCATCTTCACGATCTCACTGGGGCATTGGGACTAGGAAGACAGTGGCAGCCCCTCTTCCCATCCTCCACACGGCAGATGCTGCTCGGATGTTTGTTCAACTGATTGGGCCACCCCCTCCTTGCTCTCACCACAGGCAGTATTTTCTTAGCGTAACTTGGCAACAAAGGTGTGAAACAGAGATATAAGAATGCCCTTGTTCACAGCTTCTGGTTTCTGCCTACCTGAACTCACCAGCAGGAAGAGCTTTTATTCGGGGGTGTGGGGGGAGGAGGGAATACAGAGCCGGGGGCCCCGGTTAGCTTTCTTGCTGTTTCTCCCGCAGCTTTTGCAGTGGCCTTTCTGCCCTTGGGATCCCAGGCTGTCCGGTTACTGAGTAGCTCATCGCCCCAGCCTCGCCATGCGTACACCATCACTACAGTGATGCTGGTCTCCGTTCCGTCCACCCTGAGACCTCCCAGCAATCCCTAAAGACAGGGGTTGTGTCATAGGAAGGTGACACAGGAGCAAATCATGAGGGGAGAGATTGGAGGGAAATCCCATCCTTCCCTCACAGAGGTGGGGCAGACCAGAATTCCCTTAAAATCACCCTTCCTAGAATGGGGCCAGGTGAGGGGGATTTCCTCAGGGCTGGAATAGCCCAGGCTTCGCGGGGCCTTAGCAGGGCTCCCAGACACAGCTGCCTCTGCTACCCCTTCCCACAGCAGAGGGAACCTTGGTCCTCCGGGAGCCTTCAGCTAGAAAGGAGATCGAGTGGGAGTCGGGACCCAGTGCTGGACTGAGCAGGCACGTGAGCGCCAACTCTGGATGAGTTGGTGGACGGGCCATCTCTGGCATGGGCCGGCCCTCTGTGAGCTTCAGTGATGTTTGGGGCTCTCATCCAAAGGCAGGTGGTTTCCCCGGCCCTCCCATTGCTTCTGTAGCTTTAGGCACAGAACTGATGCTATACATGAAGTAGGTGACTTGCTGTTACCGCCAAGAGGGCCCTCAGCCCTCCCCTGCTGCAGGGTTCAGAGGGAGAATTCTAGTTCTGGGGCCTGTTCTTGTGATGGAGGCTGATTGTGCCTGGAGGGTCGATCTCTGGTGGAAGAGATACACCAGAAGTTTTCCAGGAGAGCACAAATCCATGGGAAATAAGTTGCGGCTTTCCCTGCCTGTCCCAACCTGACAGGGGAGAGAGAAGCCTGGGCTGAGAGCGACTGCCCGCTGATTCACCTCTCGAAGGCCCTTTCCCTGGATTGGCCACCTCTCCATCCCTGAACCCGGGGCTAGACCCTGACCGGCCGTGTGCTGGGGATCCGGGCACCTCTTTCCTGCGCTTCGGGTAAGTCCTGCAGCTAAGCGAAAAATGCAATGACTTTTTGGACCTCAGTGTTCTCATCTCTAAAATGGCCTGACCGATGATAAGTGGGCTTTTTCTTCATTCTGAACTCCCAAGCTGGAGCCTTGCAACGTGCACTGCATAGACCAGAGACCAGGAAACTCCAATTACAGCTCCAGCTCCGCATGTATTAGCTGTCTTTCAGCCTCACTGAACCTTTTTTCTTCCTATGCAAATACGGGCTCATAACACCCCACAAGGTTACTGGTAGGGTAAACTGAGATATTATATGGGGCAAGACTTTATAAACTTCTAGATTTTATACAATGGAAAGTGCTTAGAAATCTCTGAATCTGGGAATGAGAGGAGCCTGCAAGTCAGAGGGCATATGAGACCTTAACTCTCAGGGGGCTGGCTCACTTCTCTCTCAGTCTAAATTATCACTACAAATGGACAGCAGCCCTGAGGTAGCTCTTTATTTGACCTTGAAGAGACATCTGAATATCATTAAACACTCCAGAGAGTCAGACGACCTGAGACCTCTTGACAACCTTAAAATGCACCCTGGCCATGGGCATCCCAAGTTGCCTTTCTTTCCACTGGGCTGCTTGTCCTGGAGGTGGGCTTTCTTAAAGAGGTGGCATTTGGGGGGTCCTTCTAGCCATCAGTTTACAACTTTGGTATTTGGAAGAAAGAGTCAGAGTCAACTCAGAATTGCCCAGGACAAACTCTCCAGTCTGCTGTGTTTGCTGCTGCCAGATGGACCTGTCTGTTTGGGATGGGAGAGGGGTGTTAGGAAGAGAAGAAAAATTCTCCACCAGATACCATTTTTTACTCGCTCAGAAATTTAACTAGGGATCCCTACAGCTTCAGTTGGAGCCCATTTCTCCTTGTCTTTCCTCAGTGATAGGAAAATAATTGGTTCCCATCATCTTCAATGTAGATAATCTCACTAGAGTGAACAATTGCTACACCACAGATTGGGCTGTGGGGCTGAGACAAAGGCAAATTCCAGAATTTTGCAGATAGATTTGATTTATTTTGTGTCTCTGTCTCATCTGTGACATGAATTTTCGGTTTGAAAACTATGATCATCACGATTTTAGCTTTCCCCACATCCTTTTTATTTCTTCCTGAAGTTCTTTTATCATCTATCTTGGTTCATTCTCTATTCTTACACATGAAAATGAGATCTGCCCACTTCCTTCGTCTTGAACCTGGGCTCATCAAGGTTTCTCTGTCTTTTGGGTGGTTTTATCCAACTTCTCTTGGAATCTTGATGGTAGGAGCTGCAGAAGCAGGGTGAGGATACTTTTTATACATCCTCCAAGCTGAGAGGGTGGATGAAGAGGTTACTGTCTTTCCTGGTTGCTCTAAAGCCTCCCACCCTGACCATGGGGAGAAGAAAGCAGGCAACATTTGGCAGCTCTATAAAGGTGCACTTTATTTTTGTAGAACTTTCAAATTTTTTCCCGAGGGCAAGTACATTCCCTTTGTAGAAGCACAGGGATTGGGCAGTTATATTTAAGAACCATTTCAGAAAATAGAGTATGCCTCTTGTCTTAGTTTGGGCTGCTGGAACAAGAACTCCATAAACTGGATTGCTTAAATAACCACGAACATTTATTTCTCACAGTTCTGGAGGCTGGAAACCCAAGATCAGGGTACCAGCATGATTGGGTTCTAGTGAGGGCCCTCTTCCTGCTTTCTTCAGGTGGGGGATGGTGGGGGGGAGAGAGAGAACAAGCTGGGATCTTTTCATTAAGGGCACCAAACCCATCATGGAGGTTCCTCCCGCGCACAACCTCATCCAAACCTAATTACCTCCCAAAGACCCCATGTCCAAATACCATCACTTTGGGGATTAAGGCTTAAACATACGAATTTGGGGGGGGGGAGTACACAAATATCCAGTCCATAGCACCTCTCCTCCTGTAGTTTGCATCTTCTAAGCTTTCACAGAAGCCATATTCAGTCTTATTTCCTAGCTTAAACTAATGGGGTCAGTACCAGCTGCCTGTAGGCCAATGTGACAGTTTTTTGTGTTCACTGGTGGGCATTCTCCAACTGCTGAGGTGACGAAGTTAACAAAGAGGATGCAGAGGCCTGGAATAGGACAAGAAATCCGACTGGTTGCTCACAGCCACAACTGAACCCCTGGGATCTGTTACAGGAGTGTCCTTTTCTCCACACTGATGCTCAGAACTTCCTAACAAGGCCCGTGTAACAGTGCTTCTTCAATACATTTAGTGTGATTATGCACCTGCTGTTCCAGAACACCTTTGAAGTGGGCTTGCTTTGAATTTACTTGAATCAGATAATTAGTTTACAGGCAGAAAATATATACTGTTTTAATTTGTCCAACTTTAGTAAGAACTGCTTTGGGAGTTGTGTGCAGCATGCTATAAAAATAACTCCTTTTAATTATATTTATTTACTTAATGAATCACACAGATAGTAGGTAAGTGGAATGTTGAGGCAGCCTGCAGAGTTGCCGCAAAGCATCACATTTGTACCGTGCCTTATGATTTATAATGTAATTTCAAATCCAGTCTTATCTTACATTTGCAGGGAATTTTTCAAGCTTTTGTACACCTAGTAAGATACAATGCTGGATCTCAGTTTTGGATCTTCTGGCTTCATGTCTTGTGCTTTTTACAAATGCATTGAGAAAAATCACACAATGGAGTCAAGAGAGCCTTATTGGAATTCTCACCCTGACACTTAGTAGCCATGTGACCTTGGGAAGGTCACTTAACTTCTCTCAGCTGCAGTACATGAAGTCCTCATAGGTTAAACTAGGAGACAATAAACCTGAGACTGCTTTGGAATGCATAAAGCATAGATCTCAAGCCTTACATGGAAAAGGATGCCTGTTAATGCAGAGATTAAATGGGGTGCCTGGAGAGGCCATAATTATTCATGTTGTTGTTATTAGTAAGTGCAATTGACAACTGCTTCTTTGTATATAGCCCACACAGAAATTCACCTGGAGGCAGATCTTCTAGAACTCTTGATCCCTCTTTTTACCCCCTCCCATAGTACTTCTCACCATCTAACACACTATACAATTTCCTTATTTATTGTGTCTATTGTCTGTCTTTCCTCCCACCAGAATGGAAGCTCCAGGAGGGATGGATTTTTGTCTGTTTGGTTCATTGAGGAATGCCCAGCATCTAGAATGTAGTATCTGGCACATGTTGGTCACTTAATAAGTATTTGTTGAAATAAAAAATCTTTTTGCTCTGTGGATCAATCCAGTAATTTCCTTCACTTATGCAAATGTGGGCTTTCAGGGAGGGCGCATGGAAGAAACGCAGCAACTTGCAAAGGGAACCTGGGTCTTTCTGTAAGACAATGAAAGCCAACTCCTCCTCCCCAGGCTGGAAGTTGGGATCTTCAAGGGGCCCAGAACCAGGCTAAGACGAGGATGAGTTGAGATCGCTGATCCGGGGAGGAAAGGGCTCAGGTCGTCGGCCTGGGTACAATGCAGAGGTGTAGAGATTCATCAGGAAGGTGATTTCAGCACACAGTAGGACTGATTCTGGAAGGGCCTCCAGTCCCAGCCCCATTGGCATCCTTTGAGAACAGTGACTGAGCAAAGCATGGTGCTCAAAGCTGTATCAAGGGGACGGCTTGTGTCCTGGGCATCCTGGATGTCTTCCCTCAGGTAGTGGGCAGGGAAGGCAGGAGGAAGGCAGGGCAGGAACGGGTTAATGTGACCCTGTTCTTTCTGCTTGGTGTTTTGACTCTTTTTGGTATGAGTTCAGGATCCAGGGTCCCTGAGAAATGGCGGGGGGGTGGGGTGGGGGAGGTGGGGAGCCTCAAAAAGGGACTGCTGAGCTCTCTGCTAACAGGACCTAAGAAAGTTCAAGTAATGAATTTGAAAAAGAAAAGAAAGACGACCATATTTATATTCCAAGTTGATTCAGTTGTAACGTTCTTTTCACAGAAATAGCAATAAATACATAGTTTTTGTTTGAATATTCTGTCTTTGCTCCCCCAAATCTCTTCTTTAAGTGTATGTGCATATAATTAGTTAGGTTTTAAAAAATCAAACACATCCCTGTTTCCTTTTCCAAACCATTACAGAGTTTAACATAGAACTTGACAGTTTTTTTTTTTAAGTGAAAACGAAATACCACTTATAATTTCAGTTTGGCTCAGCTATCACTTATGTTCCCCAAACCTCATCTGTACATTTGAACTGTACAGGTATCCCCCACTTTTTGTAAGTTTGTTTTTATGAAACTTCACTTTTATGAAAGACCTACATTAGTACCTGTTTTTGCCGATGGAAAGAAATCTGAAGATTTTTGTTTTACAAGGTGAAAAGTGAAAGTTCAGTGTTTCTTTTGCAGGAGGCCTTGTAGCGGCAGCAGGCATCTGTAGCAGTGACAGTGGCCCTGCCAAGCTCCTTCCCCAGGAATTACGCTCAGCATCTTAGCACCGAGCCGCCATGGCTTTGACTTGTGTCTGTAAGCACCTGTGCTTCGTCTCAGTTTGTTTTGTGCATCCGTTAGCAAGATGTGTCCTGAGGTAACTGCTTCTTCGCTTTACGCCACTTCGGTTAATGAAAGGTTTTATTGGATAGTGGGGGAGACCTGTATATATACATGCATTCACACTTGGCGTGTTTGGCCACCACCAGTGCATGGTTTATTTCTTAAAATAAGTGAACTGGGAAAAAAGTGCAAATTGCCCTTTCCCAGAGAGTGTACCTCAGATCACACTTGCTAATAGAGAAGATGCAGAAATTCCTTGCCTAAAATGTGTCTACAAAGCTGCTTCCCATAGAATTGAGCATGTGTTGCTTGGTTGAGTTGGTGAAGGTTGGGGATGTCTTAGATTATAAATACATATGCTTAAAAATGTACTCCCCTCACCTCATGACATGTATGATAGAGAAATATTTTTTTCCAAGAGTGGAAACCACTATTTACCACTCTCTATTTCAGTATCTGGGTCTCCTTTCTTGCTTTCCCTCTTTTGAGTGGTGGTGGTAGTGTGTGTGTGTGTGTGTGTGTGTGTGTGTGAGTGTGAGAGAGAGACAGAGACAGAGAGAAAGAGAATGAAAGAGGAAAGAGAGAGAATATGAACTAGTGACTCTCAGCCCTCTTAAAACTGCTGATCCCACAGAATGGTCACATCTCATTTAAAAGAGCCATGACAGATTTGAATAATAGGTGCAGTAGAGAGAACAGCTGGTACCTAGAGGGCACCAAGCACTTACCAGTCAGGCACTGGCTTCCAAAGCAGAAAAGCAGGTCGGGGTGAGGCGGTGGGGAGAGGCAGGGGGCGGGGTTCTGATGGGTGGGGTCCTGATCGGCTGGGTCCCCAGTTCCTCCTACCTCCATCGGGTTTTCAGAATCCAAGTACAGGTCAAGAGCTCCATCCCCACTATACTTCCCACTCTTGCATAGCTGTGGTCCAATCATTTAAAAATGCAGCTCTGGGCTTCCCTGGTGGCGCAGTGGTTGAGAGTCCACCTGCCAATGCAGGGGACGCGGGTTTGTGCTCGGTCCGGGAAGTTCCCACATGCTGCGGAGCGTTTGGGCCCGTGAGCCCACAGCAGTGAGAGGCCCGCGTACCGCAAAATAAAAATAAAAATAAAAATGCAGCTCTGTGGGAGAGAAGGCAATATCCCAGAAGTCTTAACTGCCTTCGGGAGCTCAGACTCTTCCAAATATCTTGTTTTAGTCTGACCTTGGGTAGCAAGTGTTAAGCTAAAGGAAAATCATTTAGCAAAAGCAAAGCAGAAACTGATCAAAGGGTGCTCTAGGGAGGAGTGGAGGTGGGGAGGGGATGGAAGGGCAAGATTTGCCCTCTGTGTTTCTAGAATTTCTTCTTCCCCCAATTTCACAGCACTGAGTCACAGACTAAGATAGTGCATTATCAGGGAGAAGGATGAGGACCCCTTTCTGTTCCTTACTCAATGTCATCCAGCTTCTTTCTCATCTGAGACTTGCCTTCTGCACCAACAATGATTGCAGCGCTCTGCCTTAGTCTGCAAGTTTTCCTAGCTGGGCAGGACTCCTGCATCTGCCCTCAGTATGTCCCTGAGACCTTCCCTGGGCTTTTTGGAAAACCAGGCACTGCATCTTTAAGGACCAAATGAAAAAGAAAAGAGACGTTGTTGTTGTTATTGTTGAATACATACTGTATTTAACATTTTTTTTAATCCCAGAGAAGTGAAATGCAACATCTGTTTGAGTTTATGTAACATCCAAAGACTGACGACTCAGAATTTCCTAATTAAAGTCATTTTTAAGGCACTCTGCAGAGCCAGCTTTCATCTCTTCCTTCGTTGGGTTTTTCTCCAAACTGTAGCAGAATACCTGGGTTCTCTTTCTTCAGAGTGATACACACATGCTCATGCTTTTAACCTGCTCTTTGTCCTGACGACACCGAAAAACAGCACAATTCCAATTGGGAAACAGGAAAGGAAGGAAATACACGTGGGGAGATGGGTGAGGAGAGCACGGAGAGAACATCCAAGTCGATGAACTGATGTGGTAGGAGAAGAAAAGAGAAGGAGCAGAAGGGAAATGGAACAGGGTAGGGTGGGCCAGATGGCTGGCGGCCGGTGAAAAATAGGCTACACTTCCCAGTGCGATCTCAATTAATTTAGCTGGTTCCTTTTTTTTTTTTTTTTTTCATTTTTAAACATAGGGCCGGTATAAGAGAGGTGTCTCAAAATTATGGAAAGTGTATATAGGTTAAGTGTGCTTGACTGTGTTCATGCACTGATGAAGGTTTGATTTTAGAGATAGGTGTGATTTGAGGGGTTGTAAAAAGTCCCCCTCTGATAAAAAATAATCTCCCCTACTGGCCCACCACTACGCCTGAAATTCCCACCATGAGGGCCACTCCTTCAGATTAAGGCATTTATCTGTAGCCTCTATTAAGACGTAAATGTCACCTGGGAGGGGTAACAATCAACTCTTTAGCACCCACTGACTGAACTGTCTGTCATCTATCAGAGAGTAGGGCCCTGAGAGATGGGACGGAGGGCAGGGACATTCTGACTAATGGGGAAACAAGGCTTGGTGATATGGGATACAGGAGAGGGACCAGCTGGGCAGCTGAGGGTGTGCTTGACATAGTAGTTGCCCCGGGAGGTTACTTGGGGGCAAGAGAGTAACCTTTGAGGGAGATGGGGTAGCAAAAACAACCCTTCCCACATCACAAGTTCCCCTAGGCTGTGTGTGTGTGTGTGTGTGTGTGTGTGTGTGTGATGTGTCTAACAGTTTGTAGATATTACAACATTCTGTGTATATATCCAATATAGAATTCACTTGGGTCTATTATGAACGTAGTATATCTCTATGATTTGTATATATTGTGTGCACATGTGTACACACACACACACATTTACTCACACTCAGCAGTGGAGATCTTGTAAGTGTGAAATGTGAGGTGTCTCTTATTAGCCATCTGGGGTATGGATTGTCCAATTCTTGGGGAAAGGACTGGCTTGGGGCAATGTGACTCCTTTCTCTGTTATCAGTAGACCTGCATTCAATTCAGGTGGCTCTGCAGAAATGGCCAGGGCTTGGGTTATAAAGACTGGGCACGGGCATTCCCATCTGGATTGGGATTTGGAGAATCAGTGTCTCCAGCTTTGGAGTCTGGGAGCCTGGGGGAAGGGCAAGTAGAGAAAGAATCTGGGAAACGGTAGGTTTCTGCTCTGAGAAAACCTGGAAGTTGTCTGAGAGCAGCCTCCAGGCTGGGTGCAGGCACCAGCCTCTATGTACAACTGGAGGGACCTTCCAGCTCTCCAGGGATCTGCTCAGGTTGGTTGACCTGATGGGGAAAGTTCAGTGGGAAGGGTCAGAGATGGGGAAGGTTCAGGGCTGGAGGAATGGGAAGAGAACTCATCATTCCTCAATGGCCTTTTCCTATTCTTGGTGCTGAAGAAAGCTTGGGAAATAAAGGGTGAAGGATGTGGGTGGTGGGAAGAAGCAAAGGAGAGAAGACACTAGAAGTGCTTCTCAACTCTAGTCTCACGTTAGAATCCTCTGCGTGACCTTTTAAAAATACCAGGGCCAGGCTACCCCCAGAGATTCTGCTGGAATGAGCTGGGGAGGGGACCAGAACTGGGTTTTCTGTAAGCTCCTCAGGTGTCTCTAATGTGCATGTGGCATTAGTTAAGAAGACAGCGCCAGAGCAATCGAGAAGTCTGGTTCTGAGATGGTCAGGCTGGAGCTGAGTGGCTAGACACCATCATGCACATGAAGAAGGAGAAGGGGAGGACTGATCTGAGGGGGTAGGTTAGGGGCTTCTGAGAGCTTCTATTTGGACAGTCAAGCCTCTGCTGATGTGTGTGGCTTTACAGCCTCACTAGCTGGTGGTTTCTAACCCCACTTCTGGTTCAAATCTGCTTGAGGTGGAGGTGTTTGGGCAGAGGGAGAGAATTTCCCCCACTGTTTTCTGTCATTTAAAAGAGAAATAATTCACTGTGCCCCATGGGGCCAAGAAGACAAATTCTGGGGCTGGGTGCTTCAAAGATGGGAGTAGATTTTCTGCTGTATGATAAATACATATTTCATAAATAAATAAATCAATAAGCAAGGCAGTAAATAAAATAATGCACACACTTTTTGCCTTCTTAGGGTGGTTCTTCCCTCACCCCACTGATCCTAGTGACATACACTTTGCCCTTGGTCACCCGAAGGTACCCAGCCTGGCCATGTAGGGGAAATAAGACTGCTTTGGCCCTGGCTCTCCAAGGATCAGAGAAATCTAGAGAGAGTATTAACACTGGCCACCCATGTGGAGAAGGGAGAAAGAGGGGAGATACATACTCCCTCTGTTTTTCACCCAAAAGTGTAGGCAGGGCAGGCAGGGTTTGGGAACCAATGCTGGAACATTTTAGGTATCTGAAGTCCAAGCTGACCAGTACTTCATCCCAGCTTCACTTAGAGGGATGGGCATGGACTTGAGATCTGGATGGACCCACTCTTTCCACACAAAAAGATACAGCAGGCATGGGCTTCCCCGGTGACGCAGTGGTTGAGAGTCCGCCTGCCGACGCAGGGGACGCGGGCTCGTGCCCCGGTCCGGGAAGATCCCACATGCCGCGGAGCGGCTGGGCCCGTGAGCCATGGCCGCTGAGCCTGCGCGTCCGGAGCCTGTGCTCCGCAACGGGAGAGGCTACAACAGAGAGAGGCCTGCGTACCGCAAAAAAAAAAAAAAAAAAAAAAAGGTACAGCAGGCACAACTCTCACTTTAACACAGCTCCCCAGGAGCCAACCAGCCAGCCAGCTAGCCCATGGAGACTGCTGCATGGCACGTGGTGGGGTGGGAGGGGTACAGGTCATGGGATGAGGGGATGGGAGGATGGCGAGGAGACAGGTAGGATGGCACCCATTTTAATGGGAAATCAGCTGTCCAGGGCTTCAGCTTCTGGAGCCACCAGCCATCGCTCATTTCGTCCTCTTTAGTCTCTGCCATGTGGTTCTGCTCCTGGTGTGCCTTGTCCTACTAGGTGACCTGTATGTGGACATGGAGACATGTAAATAAAATGGGCATTAAGACAGTGACCAAAGAATGTCATTCCTTAAAAGCAGATGTTCATAATCTGGGTTCCATAAATAGATTGCAAGGGGACAACGACCCTGAGATTTTTATGCAAAATTATGGGTACTTATTTACATATGCATTGCTCTGTCAAGATGGTCTATAGCATTTATGTGGTTCTTTAAAAAATGATTCAAAACTAAAATAATATTAAGGGATTCTAGATTGTTTATAGGGGTAACCCATCAGCAAGGCACAAAAGGATCTATAGAAATGGGTGGGAATACCAGACCCTCCATGGCCTTGGTTCTCAGCATCTAAAAGCACAAGGTAATTTGCAAGAATCGCTGATTCACCAGAACCCTATGGCTCACCCAGTATACCTGTGCATGGGCACACATTTCAACTGTGCTAAAACTTTTTGAATATGCCTGTATTATTCAACTTGAAGTTGTCAATCAGTTTTTCTTTAAGAAAAGAAAAAAATTTGCCACTATTTTTTGGGGTACTTGTATATATTGCTTCATGTAATAGTGGTGGTCCTAAAGAAGAAGTGGTGAACTGAAGTTTTAAAATAAAAAGGGTATTTTTGAGCGTATGAAAGGAGTTGCTCTGAGGTAAATCCAAGCATCGGACATCTTCCTCTTTCTTCCCTGATGATTTTTGTATGCTTTGTTTCGTTGGAGTATTGACATGCTGGGTTTGCTTACAGGGATGTACTGCTATAATGGCATAACTAGTTCTTATGATTCTAAATGAACACTGTTGCATTTTCAAATTTTATGCATGGTTTCAGTTTCAGAAAGAAGCCAAATTTCAAGTTCTTATAGATATGGTCAAATAAACTTGTTCCAATTGTTTGAAGTTTACAGACAACCCCGTTATACATGCAAGTGAGGAGTTATAGCCTAGAAGCCATTCTAGAAACTGTCCCGCCCTACACCTTGTGCTCTGGAATAGCTACCATGCTCTAGTGTCAATGAATGCGAGTTCCTCTTCCTGCAGTGAGCGATTGGTCAGAGGCACTGATTGCGCTAGGCTCTGCCAGCCCTTGATGTTGTGCATGGCACAGAGTGACAGACATGGTAGGTGATGGGGGAGAGTAGAGTACCAAGTGGGTACAGGTGTGCAGAGGCTTTGAGACAACCTCGGAGTCTCTCTGTTGCCGATGGACCACACTGCCTGTGTGCAGAATTCGTATCATCATGATGACTGCTTTACATGACTATTATATTCATTATCATGTTATTCATATTATATTAATTACACAGTAAGGATGCCTTTGGGTTAGCATAATTTTTGTACAAAAAGTATTTTAGCTGCATGGTTGAGTTCTGTCTATCAGTTTTCCCCAAGGCAAGGCACAAGAAGGTCAGAGCTCTATGTCAGTGTGCTCCCACAAGCCTAAAACCTTTAAAGGGGTGACTGTGGCACTGAGGACAGGTCTTCTTCCCATTTCACAGATGGAAAAGTGCAGTTGACCTGCATAATAAAGTCAATTCAAAAATCAGGCCTCAGGGGTCTCAGATTTCCTGGTCCACTAGACCCTCCTGAGCATTTGAAATAGGCTTGGGAGATGCTTCCTTCTTTACTGAAGAGGAACAGACAAGACTGTTTCGGATGCAGAAAGTTTGGAATCCAAGTGAATTTAGAGTTGCTTATTCTCTCATAAGAAATGCCCCATTTCCTTTCTGATAAACATGCCCAAAGAAGGCATTTCTCTGTTTTGATTTTGTGAGTGGCTCTTAGGAGCAGGTATTTTCTTGCTGTTTCAGAAGACCCATGAAATTCTCCAGGTGAGATAGTAGATGAGTCTTTAGTCCCTGATGTGTGTGTGTGTGTAAATGCATGCATGCATGTGCACTGTGCATGAAGAGGTAAGTGGGGTAGTGCCTCAGTCCCTGTTCACCTGATACGCATACGCAGAGTCCTTCTTTCTTTCCTAATTAATTAGAAGTAATAGCTTTCTATAGTTTCTGGTACGTGAGGGAATGAAGTGGGAAATAATCTAATTGGCTGTCTTGCTTTCAAAGCCCAGTTTATTGAAATAGTTCTTAGCCTGAAGTGCATGTATTATCCTTCCTGTTATTTTTCCAATTAACGTTTCATTGGATCACATCTGTGTGGAATATTCTAATTGGTTTGAAGGGTGGGGGTGATGGGATGAGAGCAGATGGAAAGAGAACCAGCTGTTCCCTTCATCACCAGAGCCGTGCATGTACTGATGTGGCTGTAGGTTTTCCCCAGCGCGTTTCTTTAGAAGAGCTCAAAGAGCTTGACAGAGTGCTGCCTTGTCACCTTAGCCATCCTCACTGAGCTCTTGGGCCAAACAGGCAGACCAAGGGAGCACTTGCCAAGATTCTGGGGTTCCTTTTGTGATGTGTGACTCCAAAGGGGAAAATGAGTGGCTTCCATAGTTTCCTGTGAGCACTGTCTACCTGCTGACTCTGTTTAGCCTGGAACACAGTAGACACCCCCTACAAATACTTGTAAGAGTGAGTATCCAGAGGGGTCTCACAACACCCTCCCATATCTGCTCTTCTTGTGAAGAGAACAGTGCATAGAAGATGGCACGAAGCAGGGCTGGGGCTGGGGTGAGGCGAGCCAGGTGCCGAGGGCAGACACTGAAGGGGGCTCCCTCTCAGCAGATACAGAATCAGAGCTTGCAAACAGGAGTGAGCACCTTCTTAGATTTTCCAGCCCAGGCACCTTGGTTGGTTTACGCTAGTCCCGGGCCTGGCCTGAAGCAAAGCATTCCGTCCTCCCTCCTGTCTCCTCCCTGCTGCTAGTGATGCTGGGTCTCAGCCAGCCTGAGGTCAGCCCCAAACTCAGCCGTCTCTCCATTCAAATGCTTCACGTGCACCCCTCTCAGAGCCCCTCACATTCTCCAGGGAGGTTTGCGTGCAGCTGGGCTGAGGCCGCTCTGTGTCTTGGCCTTCTCCCCTCACTGCTGTAATTCGAATGTCTATATTCCCTTCTCCCGGGCATTTCTGACCCAGCATTCAGCTGTTTTAAGGGTCAGGCCACGTTTTCTGGGTTAGTGAAGGACAAACAGGAGCCCTGAGGCAGAGAAGAGCCTCCTTTGCAAGGCCACGTGGCCTGCTACCCAAAGGCCTGTTTTCACATTTGCCTTGGTGAGAAGAGATAGTAGGCTCTCGTCAGGACCACTCTCCAGCTGGGCAAAATTACCTTTCTCCCCAGAAAGTCTGTGGTGGGGCCCACCCGGCAGTGAGGCACAGATTGGGGTTTGGGGCAGGGAGCCTTGGGAAGTAGGCCTGAAGCAGGCTATGTGGCTGGTCCAGATGGGGCCATGTGGAATAGGGCTATAGCAGGCAAGGCCGGCAGAGAGAGGGGCCACAGCCAAATATGCCTCCACGGTGGTGAGACGGCTTAGGGGTGGAGGCAGCGTTGGAAAAAGTATTTCCTTCTTTTATGTGCACCCACGTGACCAAATCTGTAATGTTACCTACAAACTGTGGCGTCCCAGCCAAGATGTGGGGCATCAAAAACCGTCCAGGGACAGACAGGCCAGTGGAGAACCACATAAAATTATATATACATATAATGCTAATAATTTTTCCCTCTGCATCTCTTGCCTGAGCCAGTGACAGGAAAAACATAGCTGTCCCCGGCTGGCTTCTCCAGGAGACTTAAACTAGGCAAATTGTGCTGGGATTTCAAGTCCGGCCCAGATCCGATCAACCTCTTTTCCTTTCCAAAAGGAAAGGAACTCTTGGAATTCCAGCTATAAATTCTGCCCAGAGCTGCTTTCTACAGGGCTATGCAGTGGTCTCCTTTCTTTTCTTGACTGCCAGGGTCCAGTTCTCTCCATCAAGGTGTCTGGGGGCAGGGGGAGCTCAGAAGCCCCACCTTCCCCCAAGGACATGTCTCCCTTGGCAGGGACAGTGGGTTTCCCTGAGATGGTCTTGGGCGTCCAATTCAATGGCACTTGAGGACCTGCAACTGACCCTGGGCCCCATGATTCTACTGAAGTGACAAAACCTTACATCAGGCAGCACATTAGACATTTTGGAGTGTTTCCAGACATCATCCTGCTGTGTCTTCCTGACTATGATGTTGGCTGGGCGGTATTAGTGGCTCAGTTAACAAAGGAGACAACTGAGGCTGAGATGAATTACGTGATTTGCTGAAGGTCTAGTTCATCAGCTGCGTTTAGAAAATTCAAGTCATGCTGAGGTCTTGGGCTCTGGCCTCCTGACTCAGAGTACTCTTCCAAGGTGGAAGAGGAGAGAAATCACCTGAGGGCACAGACCCTGAGACAGCTGAACCCAGACTCTTCAGGACAGCTTATTTTGTCTGGACAAAGTGCATCCAGAGATCCATTAGGGTGACCCTGCAAAGACTCCCTCTGCTAGTCAGTCAGCCCTGCCTGAGGAATAGCAGTGGCTGGACAGGCAGAGAAGGATGCCTGCATTTAACTAGGGAGAAAATGCTCTGTGAGAATGGAGTAAAAGTGTGGTGCCAGAAGACTGAGATTCAAATCTTAAGAGCACCACTGATATTAGTGTGACCTTGGACAGGTCACTTGACTTTCAAATCCCTTGTCAGTAAAGTGGGGATATAAAGCAGACCTTATAAGATTGTTGAGAATCAAGTGACAAAATTTTTGTGTCTGTGCTATGCAAACTGCAGCATACTAATCAAATGGGAGTTATTATTATTAATAACAATAAGAAGAGAAAGATTAGACCAATACTAAGATTTTTTATCTTGATTAGAGATGTTTTTTACTCCACACAAAGGAAGGTAAAAACCCTTTGTAAACTGTAAAGCACTGCAGACCTCAAAAGAATTATTAGGAGGACTGAGGTTAGTTAGTGATGGGATCCATCATGGGAGGGAGCATGGCTGACCAAGGAGAGCAACTGCAGTCCGTCTCCCTAGAGGCATTCCTATAAGAGTGTTTAATGATGGCCAAACAACCTTGGCTGTCCTCTGGCCACTGAGCTGGCAACTCTTCTGAAGGCCTTCCATAGGCAGATGTCCTACCAGGGAAACTGGAACCAGATGTACTCAAGATCTCAGAAGAAATTAATGGCAATAAGACTCTGGGGTAAAAATATCTCTGGGCACTGAGCTGGCTTACTCCACTCCCTTTCTATCTAAGGATCTTTTAGGCTTAATTATAGAGTTCGGGCATTCATTGGGGTTTTAATTAATTTTCTTTTCAGCTTGAAGCATGTGTGAGTGTAGCGGGTCTGTGTGTGTGTGTGTGTGTGTGTTTACATCTTTCTTTGCAACTCAGTCGGGAGCTGGCTCTGGCAATGTTTAATTGTGCCCTCAGTTCTAGCAAGAACGTTCAAGGTGCCAACCGGAGCTTGGAAAGCCATTGTTTCCAATACCTCTGCCCCACATGCTGCTCCTGACGCACTGAGGGATGGCGGGTGGCAGGGCCTTGCTCAGCTGGGACCTCAGCTGTGGGATGCGTGCTTTCCTCCTCCTTTTGTGCTCTTGGTGTTTCAGGGATTCTCAGACCAGGAGAGCAGATTTCCTACTCCACTAATTACCAGTACTGTGTTAAGAGATGCCGAGTGACAGCCAGCTCCCACACTGTAGCCCCCAACAGGCTTTCTTCTGGGCAAATCTCCCTGGGATTACACAGTTTTCTGCATAAGAAAACAGTGTTACTTCTCTTATTTTAATATGTCCACTTAGTAGACTGGTAGGGACTACATGACTGTGTGGGTGAAAGTGACTTGCTTTCTCCTTTCCTTCGTTCTCTTGTGCTCTCTAGGCAGGGAACAACGCGGGAGGCACCACAGCGTAGTGTAACAGCATGGGATTTGGAGTCAAGTGGCTCAGTTTGAATCCTAACTCATGACATTTTCTATTTGTGTGCCTATGGATAAGTCTCTTAACTCCTTTGGATCTCAATTTATTGTCTGTAAAAAGGGGATAATAATAGCAATATCAACAACAATATTACACTCATAAGACTGTCTGGGGATGAGAAAATGCATGTGGAAGCCTTTTGTAAAATACTCCATAAATTGTAGTTCTTTTATTTTACTGCTCAGAACTACTGCAGAGAACATGATTTTGACCTGTGAGATATTCCTAGCACCAGGAAAGAGGGAGTTGCAAAAAGGCCCACGGAAGGGGAGGCAGAGAATGAACTCGCCTCCAACCTTGCTGGATGCTGTGGACCAAAGCAATGAACTGGGAATGTAGGATGCTGCAAAGGGCCCAGATTAAGAGTTCAATCTCAGAACAGCTTGCATAGATAAAGGGAAACCAGGAACATTCATTTTTTGAACATACTTGTGACAAGGATTTCCCCCTATTCTTTAAAGGATGGATTCAATTGTCTCTAGTGCTAAAAGGGTGAATGGCTCAAGGTTGATGACAATGCTTTGGCTGGAGACAAGGGGAAAGCTGTGGGTCTTAGGTAAGTGTGACCATGCTGTGATATGAGATATGGGAGACCTAGGGTCTTCTCTTGGCTCTGCTGCTAATTATGACCCCTTGAATGATGTGACCCTGAATAGATAAGCTAATATAGCTCGACCTCAATTTCCTTGAGATCATGGAATAAAAAAATCTCAGAGGTGACTAAAGAATCTATGACCTAATGAAATGCTCTTTTCCACACAGGAATTAAAAACTCTTGTGCCAACTGTTGTGTGTATATGTGTTTAGAATCCAAATATAGTACTAAGACCACCCAACTAAAACCTAATCAAGGCACCATAGGAGCCCCTTTAAGCTGATGGTGTCTGGCATCAGACCCAGGGACTGTCAGGGGAAGAAAGGCCTCATGGGAGGATGGGGGTGACCCCAACAGAGATTTCAAGGTGAATTCTCTCTTGTTGGAGAGTTTCATTCGGCAATATCCTGATTAGCTGAAAGGTAATGATCTAAGGATGACAGAAAGAAAAGGGATCATTTCCTTGTAAAGCAACTATAACTTTAGAATAATAGGCTGCAGGGCAATCGAGCATTCTGCCAGGCTGATTTCAGAATTGAGAGACCCAACTATGGAGTTCACAACAGTATCACTGACAATAATCATAATGTATATTTGCACAGTGCCTTTAACTTTCATAAGCACTTTCCCATCTACTTTTCTCATTTTTGTTGTTACATAATTTTCCAGAAAACTTGTGGGAGGTCATTTCTTTTAAAACTCTGAAAAGTGTGAGTTTTCAGTAGGAACAAGTCTAGCTAAGTATGTAGCACCTTGCTTTATAAATACGATAAAAGTTATGCTATAAACATAATTGTGTAAGTAATGTCTTAGTTTAATGGGCAGAAATCTTGTGTAGTATTTTGCAATGTAAAAAATACTTCCTCATTAACCTTCTGTTTGTTACAATTTTAGATTTTTAAATATCAGGTTTTCTTAAAGTAGGGCCAACAGGGATTGGATTCCAGGATAAGTATCCACACTCCAGAATTCCATAAGGGTAGCATCTAATTCATTCACAGGGAGAGAGTCCTGTTTCTGACATCAGCGTGGAAATCAAGCAGTTTTATATTTAAACCATGGAACTCTCTGGGACTACCTCTCCCATAAAACAAGGAGGCATAACATGGGAAGCGACAGAGGAATCCAAATGTAATAGCTGAATTATTTCTAAATGAAATGTCTCCAGGTCTTCTGTGAGTCACCGATGTGTCATTAACGTGGTGTTATAAATAGCTCAGCTTGCCATCAATAACTGATCTATAAGAGAGTAGCTGGTGGTTGGGGTGTGAGACACACTCCAAAACACTACATAATTTGGAGCGGCTCTGTTAACCCTCTCATGTAAATAAGCACCATCTCCTGGGACCTGAAATAAATTAGACTAAATTGCATTTTTAATAAATGTAATAAACAAGTCATCCTGTTTTTTCTTCTCCCTTTTCAAACTCTGATAAAAGACAGGTCACTGGAGCCAACCATGGGATTGTAATAATTGTGTTGGATTGTAATAATTGTGTTGAATCGTAACTCTCTCGTCTCTGAAATTAGGCTGGCAGTATCCACCCATAAAATCCACGATGATATTATGAGAGTTTTATAATTATTTTGCATGGGGGGGTTTGAACAAGGATCTATCTATCTATCATCTATCTATCTATCTATCTATCTATCATCTATCTATCAATCAAAATTAGCACTATGGAGGATAAAAGGAAAAGCTCTTTTTGTAGTGATTTAAAAGCTCTTTCTGTGGTGATCCTTATGGTAAAGACTGGATACTTTTAAAAGTTTATATTGGCCTGACTGAAGATCTCAGCAATACAGGTTTGCTTACTGTGAGTAACTCAGATTTTCATTAAGAGTCTGAAGTTAAGACTTATGGAGCACTTTCTCACAAATGCTCAAGCAGTTAGAGTTGAGCTTCTGTGAAGTTGAGCTAAAATAAACATATATAGGTACACAGTATATGTACTGGGTATGCATAAAACCTATAAGCACACATGCAGGTACAGCTGGCAAATCTGCTAGTAATTATGCTATATATATCCTGGCATGTGTGCTTGCATGTGTGAACGTGTAACAGTAAAAATACTATTCTTACTTGTAGAAATGTTCTTGAAACTCTACATGGGTTCATGGCTTATAAACAATTATCTTTTTGTAAATTTAGGGCTGGTAATGGGAACAGAATAAGCAGCTGTAAACAAAATCACAATTCGGGTTTCACTAAAAACATGGTGAAGGCCCCAAATATCACAGCTATTGCAGAATACAGAACTATCTATCCAAATACTGTGATTGAGGATACTTTAAATAAGCAGTTTTTGGAAAGAGGTGGGTAGATGGAACCATTGAGAGTCACCATCAGTTAGAACTACGGTCAGCAACTTGGACAGTTCCTAGGAGGCTCTCCCTCAGAATGGAACCAATATCACGTCTCCAGTTTTCTTAGCGTTTCTTTCATTCCAGTGAGTGTGTTGATGATTAACTAAGACATGCACAGGTATTATTTTGCAATAACAAATTATTCCCTCCTCCTTCCATTGCCCATTCTCTTCACCACCTGACTTTCCTTCCAACCCTTTCCCCAGCACCCTCCAGTTGGGCAGTGGAACTGTATGTCTTACAAACACCTGGTGTGGATGTTTTCACTCCCACTTCTAATTGGTTGGGAAGCAGCATTTGCCACAGGCACTGTTTACTTTTGTTTCCATCCCCTGCATCTCACAGGAAAGAAATGGTCAATAGTTCAAAGAATCATCCTGGTCAGCTCCAAAATATGGCTACTTGCATGGTAATCACAGCAAGTCTGTCAAATCAGTGATTTCTTTATTCCTAAAAGGAAGGGATTTTTCCTAAGGATTATGGTTGTACCACCCAAGGAGCAGCTCTACTCTTCACAAGTGGCTGCAAAGGCTGGCAAACCACGAGGTCTGCTTTGGCTCAGAAACTCAGTTTGGCTCCTGCCACCCCTGGCAACCTCACTGTGTGTCTCAGTGGCGTGTGCTCCACACACAGTCAGGCCAGTCTGCTTCTACTTAGGAGGGATCACAACCAGAGGTGGCCCCCGCTTGGGCCTCCACATGAGGACCTGGGCATCGTTGGCATTGGGTTTCACTAGTGCGTTGGGGGGGATAGGTTCCATCCGGCTCAGGATCCGGGGCTGCTCCTGCTGAGTCCTGCCCACCAGCCGGGCCCGTTGCCCCAAGAGCTGAAGAGGGTCCACCTCAATGTCCACCCTCATCCTCCACTTGATCGTCTGCAGAATGATCTTCTCTTTCGTGGTGGTGTTCATGGCCACCAGCCAGGTAGTGAAACTTTGGTCCCTCTTGATCCTCGTGAGCAGTGGCACATTGCTGTCACTCACTGGCACTGCCCATGTCACACTGGGGTAGAAATTGTCATTCATGCTGACGGAGAACCTGGAGATCTTGTTGGTGGGGCCAACCAGGGTCACAGTTTCTGTGGTGTTCCCGTACCAAGGGTAGCTCACCCCATCTGAGTCACTGATGGCTTTTACTCTCCCTTCCCTCAAGTCAGGCAGTTCCCAGCTTGACCTGGCAAAGCAGAAGAGATGCACAAGAAAAGAAGAGGCTGAATGAATTTTTCAAAAGCTGGAGAGATGCCCACCACTTACTATCACAGTCAACTTGGGCAAAATGGGAGGTTCAGAGGGGAATTCAGGTCAAAAAGTTCTATGCTGTGCTGTTTCGGGATTAAATGAGAACAAATCAAAAATAAAAAAGCAATACCAGAACAAGTTAAATTAAGCCATAGCTGGTCCAACTGGAAGCAAAAAGCTCAAAGAAGCATTTATGAGACCCACAAAGAGGCATCAATTAGCTGGAATGGTGCAATTGTAATGAACTACCTAGAGGCATTCGATTGCAAAAACCACTTTTTCAGGAAGTATCCGTCTCTAAGGTTTGTTAAGAAAAGGTGGTGGTTGAAATCTGACATACTTGGAAGGAAGTATCAGGTGGAAAGGAGGGCAAAGGGAGGTAAGGTTAAAGGTTATACTGATTTCCTAGGAAATCAAAGTAGTAGAATTTCTACTGAAAAAAGAAAGTTGTTTAAATTCTAGTCATTGGCCAATCCAGCATTTAGAAAACAGACATAGAAACTGATAACACAGGAGATAATGGTCACCTTTGGGAAAACACTTCAATTTGCAAGTTGTGCCATAGGCTGGCATACATAGTCTCTACTATGTTGTTCTCCCATCAACTTTAAGTCCAGCCTGGAAGTCTAATTGCTTAGTTTAGCAAACTTGCCATTCTGGGTGCTTTGTTACTCCTGGCTGCTCCCAACCTTGAACAGAGGGAAGGAGGAGCATATGTGCCCTACTCTTAGCCCATGTGTCTCCCCCAGTGCTATGGACTACTCATCATCATCATCATAGCTGATACTTACTGAATGCTTGCACTATTCCAACCACCGTGCTGAGTACTTTAATTATGTCATCTCAGTTAATGCTCAAAATATCCCACAAAATAAATACATTTTTATTTCCATTTACACATGAGAGGGTGGAGGCTTAAAGATGTTAAGGTACATGCCAAGGGTTCTACAGATTGTAAGACGTGGAGCTTGGAGTTGTCTGACTCCAAAGTCTATGTTTTTGACCACCGTGCTACACTGCCTTCTGAAGTGTCCTCACATGATGCTGGAGGAAGCCAGAGTGGAGGGCATTCAGGCTATCCAGGGGGCTAGCAGCTCCCAGAGCTGCCATGGGAAGATGGACTGGGTCCTCCTAGGGGCAGACGTTTAGTCAGCAGAACCTGGCTATGCGTCCTCCATAAATCCTTTCCTGGGACAAAGAATGACTCTCAGCAGTGTTGCATGAGAATTTAATAATTAAGGAAAGAAATGAGACTGTCCACTCATCAGCTAAGAGGGGGAGGTCTTGTTCGAAATGAAGTTCTTCTCTTAGGAAGTGATAGAATATCCTACGACATTACTTTTTCTTTTTAAATATTTTTATTGAAATATAGTTGAACAAAATATGTTACATGTGTGTAATATAATGATGCACAATTTTTAAAGCTTATACTCCATTTAGTTATTATAAAATATTGGCCATATTCCCTGTGTTGTACAATATATCCTTGTAGCTTATTTTATTATTTATTTATTCAGTTATTTTTTAGCATCTTTATTGGAGTATAATTGCTTTACAATGGCGTGTTAGTTTCTGCTTTATAACAAAGTGAATCAGCTATACATATACATATATCCCCATATCTCCTCCATCTTGCGTCTCCCTCCCACTCTCCTTATCCCACACTTCTAGGTGGTCACAAAGCACTGAGCTGACCTCCCTGTGCTATGCGGTTGCTTCCCACTAGCTATCTATTTTACATTTGGTAGTGTATATATGTCCATGCCACTCTCTCACTTCGTCCCAGCTTACCCTTCCCCCTCTCCGTGTCCTCAAGTCCATTCTTTATGTCTGCGTCTTTATTCCTGTCCTGCCGCTAGGTTCATCGGGACCGTAGTTTTTAGATTCCACATATATGTGTTAGCATATGGTATTTGTTTTTCTCTTTCTGACTTACTTCACTCTGTGTGACAGACTCTAGGTCCATCCACCTCACTACAAATGACTAAATTTCTTTTCTTTTTATGGCTCAGTAATATTCCATTGTATATATGTGCCACATCTTCTTTATTCATTCATCTGTTGATGGGCATTTAGGTTGCTTCCATGTCCTAGCTATTGTAAATAGAGCTGCAATGAACATTGTGGTACATGACTCTTTTTAAATTATGGTTTTCTCAGGGTATATGCCCAGTAGTGGGATTGCTAGGTCGTATGGTAGTTCTATTTTTAGTTTTTTAAGGAACCTCCATACAGTTCTCCATAGTGGCTGTATCAATTTACATTCCCACCAACACTGCAAGAGGGTTCCCTTTTCTCCACACCCTCTCCAGCACGTATTGTTTGTAGATTTTTTAAAAAAATAAATCTATTTATTTCTTTATTTATTTTTGGCTGTGCTGGGTCTTTGTTGCTGCGCTAGGGCTTTCTCTAGTTGCGGTGAGCGGGGGCTACTCTGTTGCGCTGCGCGGGCTTCTCATTGCGGTGTCTTCTCGTTGCGGAGCATGGGCTCTAGGCATGCAGGCTTCAGTAGCTGTGGCTCATGGGCTCTAGAGTGCAGGGCTCAGTAGTTATGGAACATGGGCTTAGTTGCTCCGTGGCATGTGGGATCTTCCATGCCCAGGGCTCGAACCCGTTTCCCCTGCATTGGCAGGTGGGTTCCCAACCACTGCACCACCAGGGAAACCCCTGTAGATTTTTTGATAATGGCCATTCTGACTGGTGTGAGGTGATACCTCGTAGTTTTGATTTGCATTTCTCTAACAATTAGTGATGTTGAGCATCCTTTCATGTGTTTGTTGGCAATCTGTATATCTTCTCTGGAGAAATGTCTATTTAGGTCTTCTGCCCATGTTTGCACTGGGTTGTTTTTTTGATATGGAGCTGCATGAGCTGCTTGTAAATTTTGGAGATTAATCCCTTGTCAGTTGCTTCATTTGCAAATATTTTCTCTCTTTCTGAGGGTTGTCTTTTCATCTTGTTTATGGTTTCCTTTGCTGTGCAAAAGCTTTTAAGTTTCATTAGGTCCCATTTGTTTAATTTTGTTTTTATTTCCATTCCTCTAGGAGGTGGGTCAAAAAGGATCTTGCAGTGATTTATGTCATAGAGTGTTCTGTCTATGTTTTCCTCTAAGAGTTTTATAATGTCTGGCCTTACCTTTAAATCTTTAATCCATTTTGAGTTTATTTTTGTGTATGGTGTTAGGAAGTGTTCTAATTTACTTCCTTTACATGTAGCTGTCCAGTTTTCCCAATACAACTTATTCAAGAGGCTGTCTTTCCTCCACTGAATATTCTTGCCTCCATTATGAAAATAAGGTGACCATATGTGCGTGGGTTTATCGCTGGTTTTCCTATCTTGTTCAATTAATCTATATTTCTGTTTCTGGGGCAGTACCATACTGTCTTGGTTACTGTAGCTTTGAAGTATAGTCTGAAGTCAGGGAGCCTGATTCCTCCAGCTCCATTTTTCTTTCTCAAGATTGCTTTGGCTATTTGGGGTCTTTTGTATTTCCATACAAATTGTAAAATTTTTTGTTCTAGTTCTGTGAAAAATGCCATTGGTAGTTTGATAGGGATTGCACTGAATCTGTAGATTGCTTTGGATTGTATAGTCATTTTCACAATGTTGATTCTTCCTGTCCAGGAACATAGTATATCTCTCCATCTGTTTGTATCATCTTTACTTTCTCTCATCGGTGTCTTATAGTTTTCTGCATACAGGTCTTTTGTCTCCTTAGGTAGGTTTATTCCTAGGTATTTTATTCTTTTTGTTGCAGTGGTAAATGGGAGTGTTTCCTTAATTTCTCTTTCAGATTTTTCATCATTAGTGTATAGGAATGCAAGAGATTCTGTGCTTTAATGTTGTATCCTGCTACACTACCAAATTCACTGATTAGCTCTAGTAGCTCTCTGGTAGCATCTTTAGGATTCTCTATGTATGTATCATGTCATCTGCAAACAGTGAGAGCTTTACTTCTTCTTTTCTGATTTGGATTCCTCTTATTTCTTTTTCTTTTCTGATTTCTGTGGCTAAAACTTCCTAAACGTTGTTGAGTAATAGTGGTGAGAGTGGGCACTCTTGTCTTTTCCCTGATCTTAGAGGAAATGGTTTCAGTTTTTCACCATTGAGAACGATGTTGGCTGTGGGTTTGTCATATATGGCCTTTATTATGTTGAGGTAGGTTCCCTCTATGCCCACATTCTGGAGAGTTTTTCTCATAAATGGGTGTTGAATTTTGTTGAAAGCTTTTTCTGCATCTGTTGAGATTATCATATAGTTTTTATCCTTCTATTTGTTAATATGGTGTATTACATTGATTGATTGCATATATTGAAGAATCCTTGCATTACTGGGATATACCCCACTTGATCATGGTGTATGATCTTTTCAATGTGCTGTTGGATTCTGTTTGCTATGATTTTGTTGAGGATTTTTGCATCTATGTTCTTCAGTGATATATGCCTGTAGTTTTCTTTTTTTGTGACATCTTTGTCTGGTTTTGGTATCAGGGTGATGGTGGCCTCGTAGAATGAATTTGGGAGTGTTCCTCCCTCTGCTATATTTTGGAAGAGTTTGAGAAGGATGAGTGTTAGCTCGTCTCTAAATGTTTGCTAGAATTCACCTGTGAAGCCATCTGGTCCTGGGCTTTTGTTGGGAGATTTTTAATCACAGTTTCAATTTCAGTGCTTGTGATTGGTCTGTTCATATTTTCTGTTTCTTCCTGGTTCAGACTTGGAAGGTTGTACTTTTCTAAGAATTTCTCCATTTCTTCCAGGTTGTCCATTTTATTGGCATATAGTTGTTTGTAGTAATCTCTCATAATCCTTTGTATTTCTGCAGTGTCAGTTGTTACTTCTTCTTTTTCATTTCTAATTCTATTGATTTGAGTCTTCTCCCTTCTTTTCTTTTCTTTTTTTTTTTTTTGCGGTACGCGGGCCTCTCACTGTTGTGGCCTCTCCTGTTGCGGAGCACAGGCTCCAGACGCGCAGGCTCAGCGGCCATGGCTCATGGGCCTAGCCGCCCGCGGCATATGGGATCTTCCCGGGCCGGGGCATGAACCTGTGTCCCCTGCTTTGGCAGGGGGACTCTCAACCACTGTGCCACCAGGGAAGCCCCTCCCTTCTTTTCTTGATGAGTCTGGCTAATTGTTTATCAATTTTGTTTATCTTCTCAAAGAACCAGCTTTTAGTTTTATTGATCTTTGCTACTGTTTCCTTCATTTCCTTTTCATTTATTTCTGACCTGAGCTTTATGATTTCTTTCCTTCTGCTAACTTTGGGGTGTTTTTATTCTTCTTTCTCTAATTTCTTTAGGTGTAAGTTTAGGTTGTTTATTTGAGATGTTTCTTGTTTCTTAAGGTAGGATTTTTTTTTATAACGTTCCCTCTTAGAACGGCTTTTGCTGCATCCCATAGGTTTTGGGTTGTCATGTTTTGTCATTTGTTTATAGGTACTTTTTGATTTCCTCTTTGACTTCTTCAGTGATCTCTTATTATTTCTTTCATAGACTTGATTGACTATTTCTTTTCCCATGTTAGGGAAGTTTTCAACTATAATCTCTTCAAATATTTTCTCAGATCCTTTCTTTTTCTCTTCTTCTCCTGGGATTCCTATAATTCGAATGTTGGTGCATTTAATGTTGTCCCAGAGGTCTCTGAGACTGTCCTCAGTTCTTTTTGTTCTTTTTTCCTCTATTCTGCTCTGTGGTAGTTATTTCCACTATTTTGTCTTCCAGGTTACTTATCCTTTCTTCTGCCTCAGTTATTCTCCTATTGATTCCTTCTAGAGAATTTGTAATTTCATTTATTGTGTTGTTCATCATTGTTTGTTTGCTCTTTAGTTCTTCTAGGTCCTTGTTAAACATTTCTTGTATTTTCTCCATTCTATTTCCAAGATTTTGGAGCATCTTTACTATCATTACTCTGAATTCTTTTTCAGGTAGACTGCCTATTTCCTCTTCATTTGTTTGGTCTGATGGGTTTTTACCTTGCTCCTTCCCTTCATCTGCTACATATTTCTCTGTTTTCCCATTGTGCTTAACTCACTGTGTTTGGGATCTCCTCTTCACAGGCTACAGGTTCGTAGTTCCTGTTGTTTTTGGTGTCTGCCCCCAGTGGCTAAGGTTGGTTCAGTGGGTTGTGTAGGCTTCCTGGTGGAGGGGACTGGTGCCTGTGTTCTGGTAGATGAGGCTGGATTTTGTCTTTCTGGTGGGCAGGATCACGTCCAGTGGTGTGTTTTGGGGTGTCTGTTACCTTATTATGATTTCGGGCAGCCTCTCTGCTAATGGGTGGGGTTATGTTCCTGTCTTGCTAGTTGTTTGGCATAGGGTGTCCAGCACTGTATTTTGCTGGCTGTCAAGTGGAGCTGAGTCTTAGCATTGAGCATGAGATCTCTGGGGAGCTTTTGCCATTTGATATTATGTGGAGCTGGGAGGTCTCTGGTGGACCAATGTCCTGAACTCGGCTCTCCTCCTTCAGAGGCCTGACACCCGGCCACAGCACCAAAACCCTGTCAGCCACACTGCAGTTGTATGATCTTGGGTAGGTTATTTAACCCCTCACCAGTTTTTTTTGGCGGTACGCGGGCCTCTCACTGCTGTGGCCTCTCCCGTTGCAGAGCACAGGCTCCGGATGCGCAGGCTCAGTGGCCATGGCTTATGGGCCCAGCCGCTCCGTGGCATGTGGGATCTTCCCAGACCAGGGCACAAACCCGTGTCCCCTGCATCAGCAGGCGGACTCTCAACCACTGCGCCACCAGGGAAGCCCCCCTCACCAGTTTTGCTTCCTTGTGTGTTGGTCTCGGAGAGTCTCCTAAAGAGGCGGAGGGCAGCTTCGGCTCATGCTGGGGCACAAATATTTAGAAGCTTGTTCCAATGCGATAAGCCAGTGCCAGCGGGTGCCACTGTCCCTGTAGGACTTTATACCAATGGCCTAAAAGGGAGTTGTATTGCCAGGTTAATACTGAACTGTCTCAGAATCCTTCACACAGGGACATGGAGAAACTGACTGCTGCCTCCTGCTGCCCCCCCCACAGTACTCCCGATGCTAGGCAGCCCCAGCCTGAAGGGAGGGGCAGGCTGGATTGCCTGGAGAGGAGGTGAGCCCACAGCTGCAAGAACCTTTTCTCTTGCCTCCATGCCCTTGATAACCGCTGGGAAAAACTGCAGTGTATAATGCTTGGCAGAAACTAAGTAAGAGGAATTGACTTGATGCATAAAGTTGGAGACTTAAGTTACCATTTCGTTACCCATGCTAGTTGTAGCTGGGCCAAGGAGTAGCTCCCAGATAATTCTATAGCCACTTCTTACTGTACAAAAGGGAATAAGTGTTGTTTGAGTGGGGTAAAATCATACAAGGTCAGGTCAAGTGAGAAGCAATCTGCCTGCTGGGTTGATGAAATGGTCACACTGGAGGCAGTTTTGTGCCCCGAGTCAAAGGGTTGGGACAATTATTCAGTCACCAGGCATTCATTTTCTGTGTTGCTTCAACCCTGTTCTTCATTTTACTTACAGTGATCAGGCTCTGCTGCCCTTTGGTTTCCTCTGTGGGACTGGAGGACAAGTATTCCCAATAAGTGTAACATTGTACTTGCCCTCCAGTCCTAAACACCGGGCCATCTGTGGCATGTTGCCTGGGGAGTTTGGCTTGTTATAACACTGTCCTTTTCAGGACTGGCTAGCTTGGCATTCTATTCAATTACTTTGTCTATAGAGTCTTTACATTCATGTTTTTTCTCCATTTTCCTGTCCAGAGCTATGTGAGCAGTGACTCGGACCCAGGATCTAGAGGTCAGTTTTGTGGGAAAATCACAAAGCTTAGTTTGGTCCCAGATTTTCTGAAAACAGAGATAATACAATAAAGTTGCACTCTTGTGCCTGTCTTGAAAGGGAAAGAAGGAAGCTACCCTTGTCTTGGAGGATTCTCTGGAAGAGAGAAATAAAATAGACTTCTTAATCATCACATCAAAACAAAGGCACCAGAAATACAAAGGATAATGAGAGACTACTACAAGCAACTACATGTCAATAAAATGGACAACCTGGAAGAAATGGAGAAATTCTTAGAAAAGTACAACCTTCCAAGTCTGAACCAGGAAGAAACAGAAAATATGAACAGACCAATCACAAGCACTGAAATTGAAACTGTGATTAAAAATCTTCCAACAAACAAAAGTCCAGGACCAGATGGCTTCACAGGTGAATTCTAGCAAACATTTAGAGACGAGCTAACACCCATCCTTCTCAAACTCTTCCAAAATATAGCAGAGGGAGGAACACTCCCAAATTCATTCTACGAGGCCACCATCACCCTGATACCAAAACCAGACAAAGATGTCACAAAAAAGAAAACTACAGGCATATATCACTGAAGAACATAGATGCAAAAATCCTCAACAAAATCCTAGCAAACAGAATCCAACAACAGCACATTAAAAGGATCGTACATCATGATCAAGTGGGGTTTATTCCAGGAATGCAAGGAGTCTTCAATATATGCAAATCAATCAATGTGATACACCACATTAACAAATAGAAGGATAAAAACTATATGATAATCTCAACAGATGCAGAAAAAGCTTTCAACAAAATTCAACACCCATTTATGAGAAAAACTCTCCAGAAAGTGGGCATAGAGGGAACCTACCTCAACATAATAAAGGCCATATATGACAAACCCACAGCCAACAGCATTCTCAATGGTGAAAACCAGAAAGCATTTCCTCTAAGATCAGGAACAAGACAAGGGTGTCCACTCTCACCACTATTATTCAACAACGTTTTGGAAGTTTTAGCCACAGCAGTCAGAGAAGAAAAAGAAACAAAAGAAATCCAAATCAGAAAAGAAGTAAAGCTCTCACTGTTTGCAGATGACATGATACTATACATAGAGAATCCTAAAGATGCTACCAGAAAGCTACTAGAGCCAATCAATGAATTTGGTAGAGTAGCAGGATACAAAATTAATGCACAGAAATCTCTTGCATTCCTATACACTAATGATGAAAAATCTGAAAGAGAAATTAAGGAAACACTCCCATTTACCACTGCAACAAAAAGAATAAAATACCTAGGAATAAACCTACCTAAGGAGACAAAAGACCTGTATGCAGAAAACTATAAGACACTGATGAGAGAAAGTAAAGATGATACAAACAGATGGAGAGATATACTATGTTCTTGGACAGGAAGAATCAACATTGTGAAAATGACTATACAACACAAAGCAATCTACAGATTCAATGCAATCCCTATCAAACTACCACTGGCATTTTTCACAGACCTAGAACAAATATTTTACAATTTGTATAGAAACACAAAAGACCCCGAATAGCGAAAGCAATCTTGAGAAAGAAAAACGGAGCTGGAGGAATCAGGCTCCCTGATTTCAGACTAGACTACAAAGCTACAGTAATCAAGACAGGATGGTAGTGGCAGAAAAACAGAAATATAGATCGATGGAGCAGGATAGAAAGCCCAAAGATAAACCCACGCACATATGGTCACCTTATCTTTGACAAAGGAGGCAAGAGTATGTGGCAAGAATGGAGAAAAGACAGCCTCTTTAATAAGTTGTGCTGGGAAAACTGGACAGCTACATGTAAAAAAATGAAATTAGAACACTTCCTAACACCATACACAAAAATAAACTCGGGCTTCCCTGGTGGCGCAGTGGTTGAGAGTCCGCCTGCCAATGCAGGGGACACGGGTTCGTGCCCCGGTCCGGGAAGATCCCACATGCCATGGAGAGGCTGGGCCCGTAAGCCATGGCCGCTGAGCCTGCGCGTCTGGAGCCTGTGCTCCGCAACGGGAGAGGCCACAACAGTGAAAGGCCCACGTACTGAGAAAAAAAAACAAAAAACAAAAACAACTACAAACAATAAATGCTGGAGAAGGTGTGGAGAAAAAGGAACCCTCTTGCACTGTTGATGGGAATGTAAATTTATACAGCCACTATGGGAAAAAGTATGGAGGTTCCTTAAAAACTAAAAACAGAACTACCATATGACCCAGCAATCCCACTACTTTCTCAGGGCATATACCCTGAGAAAACCATAATTCAAAAAGAGACATGTACCACAATGTTCATTGCAGCGCTAGTTACAATAGCCAGGACATGGAAGCAACCTAAGTGTCCATTGACAGATGAATGAATAAAGAAGATGTGGCACACATATACAATGGAATATTACTCAGCCATAAAAAGAAATGAAATAGTTATTTGTAGTGAGGTGGATGGACCTAGAGTCTGCCATACAGAGTGAAGTAAGTCAGAAAGAGAAAAACAAATACCATATGCTAACACATATATATGGAATCTAAAAAAAATTGTTTTGATGAACCTAGGGGCAGGACAGGAATAAAGACGCAGATGTAGAGAATGGACTTGAAGACATGGTTGGGGGGAAGGGGAAGCTGGGATGAATTGAGAGTGGCATGGACATACATATACTACCAAATGTAAAATAGATAGCTAGTGGGAAGCAGCCACATAGCACAGGGAGATCAGCTTGGTGCTTTGTGACCACCTAGAGGTGTGAGATTGGGAGGGTGGGAGGGAGGCTCAAGAGGGAGGGGATATGTGGATATATATATATATATACAGACACACACATATATACATATAGCTGACTCACTTTGTTATACAACAGAAACTACACAGTATTGTAAAGCAATTATACTCCAATAAAGATGTAAAACAAAAACAAAAACAAAGGCACTTGGTGAGTGTAGCTAATGGGCATGGTGACCTTGGGAGGCTACACACTCGTTCCATCCATTGCTGTGACTTTGGCCACTGCTCTATTGGAAATCCCTCAGGTCTGAGGCATGTTCTTTTCCATAGGCCCAGGGGCCCCAGGACTACACGATTAATGGAGGGTTTGATTTTGGAAGCAGCCAAAATTCATTATGACTTAAGCGTAACGAATAGGGACTTAAGCCTAGTGAAAAGGGAGTAGGTTTCTTTTTGAAAAGTATCATATCATTTCTGTTTCTTTTATGAAAAATAGCTATTAATGTGCATTCCAAGGTCGTGGCTTTTTTATTTTTGCAAAAAGAGTTTTGCCTGTAAAATGCATGACTGGTTTATGTAGCTGATAAATTGGCTTTCATAATAGTTTTCAAATAGTTCCTGATAAGTTCCAAGAATAACAGCACCATTGGAATCACTCTATGACCATTATGACTACTTTGAATGGGATGCCAAAATCACGTCAAATTCCACATAGCCCAAGCCAAACTCACCACATCCACCGTAAACTTGGCCCTTTCCCCCGTCTCTGCTGCAGGCATTGGCCCACTGCTCACCCTGTCTTCCAGGACAGAGTGAGGGTCATCTTTCGCTCTTCCTCTGCCTTCTCCTAGACTGCCAAAGCTGTTGTTACTGCATCTTGTGAATTTGCCCCATAAGCGATGCTTGAATTTATCTCCCTTTCTCCATTCAACTCTCACTGCCCTTGTTTAATCCAAGTCTTTGGCATCTCTTACCTGGTCTGCTGTAATGGCCCATAACTTGTCTCTCTGCATCCAATCCTGCTCCCTCTCAAATTCATCTTTTAGGCTGTACTCATGTACAAATATGCAGATCTGATTATGTCTTTTCTCTACCTAAAACCCTTCAAAGTCTCCTTTACCTGGACATCACTGGCATCACCTACAGGCTAACATTCAAGTTCCTTAATAGGACATATGTGGCCCTCTGCAGTCTGGCCTCCCTGTCTCCACATACCATGCTGTTTCTCACCTCTGCCCTTTTGCTCACGCTGTGCTGTCTGCCTGCACTGCTCTTTCCTCTCCTAAAGTCTCACTGTGTTTAACTACTTGACATTTGAGAATCATTGCATGCATCACCTCCTCCAGGAAGCCTTCTCTTCTGTGCTCCCATGGATATATCCAGATCTTTACAGGTCCCAGATTATATTATAATTATCTGAAAGGCTTGCTCCCTTGCCTCCATCATTCCTGGCTCAAATATCATGTTCTCAGTGCAATATTTCCTGACAGTCATATTCAAAATGGCAACTTCCTGCCCCAGCCCTCCCCATCCCTGATTCGTTTTTCTTTATAGCACTGTCTAATATACTATATAATTTACTTAGCTAATGGTCTATCTCTCCTTATCTCACTCCCTAAATATAACCCCAAAGAAGGCAGGGATTTCCTATGTTTTATTCACTGCCATATCTCCAGTACTGACAATTTATTCACTGCTATATCTCCAGTACCAACAACAGTGCCTGACACACAGGAGTTCAACATTATTTGTTAAATAAATAAGCATTGAATTGATCTGAAGTGAAAGAGGGGAGGAGACCATTTTCAGTTGGGATGCTGCTGCTTTTATGAAGTTGCAAAGTTGGGTCTAGAGCTTAGGAGCAAATCAGGGCTAGAGATGTAAATTTGGCAACTATCTGCATGGAGAGAATTGGTTGATGTGATGGGGATGGGTGAGATCTCTGGGGATGAAACAGAGATCTTAGGGGGCTTGTTAGATGGCCAGAAGACAAAGAGGAATCTGAAAAGCAGAATAGCCAGTGAAGGGGGGGGGTAGAACTTGTTTCCAAAGTCAAGAGAATTTCAGGGAGTCATCACTGTCAAAAGCCACACAAATGGAAGAGAGTGAGGTTAAGAAATAGCCATTAGATTTACTATCAAGACAGCAGTAAAGATATGCTGGTGGAGGCCATTCTGTAAGGGGTTATGGAGGGAATGAATAAACACAAGAAAAAATGGAGAGTTCAGGGAGTTCCTTCAAGAAGTTGGGCAATGGGGCTTCCCTGGTGGCGCAGTGGTTGAGAGTCCGCCTGCCGATGCAGGGGACATGGGTTCGTGCCCCGGTGCGGGAAGATCCCACATGCCGCGGAGCGGCTGGTCCCGTGAGCCATGGCCGCTGGGCCTGCGCGTCCGGAGCCTGTGCTCCGCAATGGGAGAGGCCACAACAGTGAGAGGCCCGCGTACGGAAAAAAAAAAAAAAAAAAAAAGAAGTTGGGCAATGAAGGGGACAAGAAAGATAAAGTAGAGAGCTGCTCAAGCAAAGAAGCTGAAGGGAGGATTTCTGGAGCCAGAATGTCTAGGCTTGTAAACCTAGTGCTATCACTTAGTAGTTACCATTTACTAGACAAGTTACTTGCCATTTCTATACCAGTTTCCCCATTTATCAAATAGACGTAAGAACAGGACTTACTTGATGTACTTGGTGTGAGAATTAAATGACATAATGAAGGGAAGTACTTAACACAGTGTGGCACAAAGTACATTACATTGAAGGTTAGGTATCAGTAAGGAACAGAGATGGGGCAGCGTTGGAGAAAAAGGAAATGAACAGCCACTGAACCTTTCCATGTGCAAGCACTTAATAGTAACTATATGAGGCAGGGATTAGTATACACTGTTCATCCATGAAAAGTGGCCTAGGCAAAGTCATATAGATAGTAAGGGGCGGTGCCAGGGTGTAAAGGCAAGCCTCCCTGGCCCCAAACTCTGCCTTTTCTACTGCGTCACACTGTGGGAAGAGCTCCTCTGAGTTCTAAATTTCATGTCTCTTGAAGTCTTTGGTGTGGTGAATGGAGGAAGCAACAAAGACTGCCCTCAGGAGTCTTGGATGTCAATCCCAAGGTGACAGCTGGCTGACCTCAGCAAATCAGCCTCAGGCTGCTCATGTGTGAAATGGGAAGAAAAAGAACCCCGCCTCCTTAATCTCAGGGCTATTACCAGGATCAAATGAGGTGATGATCTGTGAGCAACTGCTTTGTAAACTGTAACACACTTGGTCAATATTAGTTCTTATCATCGCATTCCCCTCCTTCTCCAATCACCCTTCTCCTCACTGTGATAAACACAGTGTTTTCCTTTCAGACAATCAGCCATTGACCCAAAGCTCACAGCTACTGGACTCGCCAATGGAGCTAATAATGAAAACATCGATTATTGCAACCTACGTGCTTTCTGCATTCCATTTTTAGAAGAAAGAGACAAATCTCAATCAAGCTCATGTGAAGCATTTCATTCAAATAAGTGGTCCCTGGGTTGAGGTCCAGGTCTCCACCCAGACCCAGCCAAGTTCTCCCAGTGTCCATGAGGGCCAGAGCAACCTCTCTGAAGGAGCCTTGCTTTGCTCTTGCCAAAGCCCTGTGGTCATCAAGGGGATGGGGGGCCAGCAGGGAGTGGGCAGGTGTGCAGGGGCACTGCTGAGACTACTGTCCCCTGACGGAGGCTGGAATGGGAGTCAGGGGAACCACACATGGAGAGGACTGATGGTTTCAAGCCTGTAGAGCTCCCAGGGGAGGCCATCCAGGATGGTACTGCCCCTAGGCCTAGGTAAGAGAAGTCCCTGCCTGGCCCAACACTTTAAAGGTACCCACTCTAGTATCTTCTGGCTATGCCCTTACACATTGGACCAGGAGTTTGTGGGGCTAAGAGGGCATGCCCACCTAGAACCTGTGCCCCTCCTTCTAGACCACCCTCCGGGTATCTGGGATCCAGCTCAGATGGCCCCAAACTTGCCTTCAGGGTCTACACAGGCTTTTTTCCTGGTCTGTTTTCCTAAGGGGTCCACTCCACCTGTGTGTACACCCCTGGCCCCAAGGCTGTTTGTTGGGGGTATGCATGGAGTTTGGACATACCCACGTTAAACTTTCACATGCATATGTGCGATGGTCCATATCTCGATACGGTACAGAGCAAGGGGAAGGAAGAGAAACGGAACCAGGGGCTGAAGGTTGGCTATTCCTATGCTGCTACATCTGGCACGGAACTTTTGGAATCCAAGAATTCTAAACCTGAACCTGGCCTTCAGGTTGTTATAAAGATACATCTGTCAAGGTCAGAGGATAGAACTTAGCGTTCTGTTAGTCTGAATTATACATTCAGCCTTTTGTTAGTTCGGCTTAAAATTAATATTAATATTTTAAAATATGGTACGTGGGCCTTCATTCTTCCCCTGGACCCTACAAATATTCGGGATGGGTAACAGGTGGGAGATCTGTATCCACAGCTCTGGAACCATGGACAGTTCCAACCTTGAATTTTCTTTGGGTATGTGAGTTTTATTCACATCTGTTTAGTATTAACATTTACTCTTGGAAACAGCATTGCATCTACTTCTCACATGGATCGCACAACATGGGCATCATTCCATTTCCATTACACAATAAGGAACCTGCTCAAGGTCACACAGCTAGTGCTGGGCAGAAGTGAGTTGCGAACACAAGATCTTATCCTAAATCACACGTGTTCCCTAAAGTGACTCCCTGGTACTAAATTAGTGCTCCAAAGGCTCTGAAAAATAATAGGTCATGGATGATATTAGCTGGCACACACTGCTCTCACCATATCTGTCGTTAAAATATTAAAACAGTTTTGGAACAATGGCTAAAGGGACTCCCCTCTCCCCAAGAGCATCCTCCCTGGCTACCCAGGTTCCTTCTCGGGCCCTGGTTCTGTCCCAAATCCAGCAACTATAGGGTTAGCGTAGGCAGAGCAGAGGCAGTTCTGTAGCTGGGTGTCAGTCCTGGTCACATGCCAGGTGCTGTTCTGAGAGCCTGTGGTCTAACCGCCTCAGTGCATCTGCTCTTAAAGAAGACTGACCGCTGTGTAAACTTTGCTGCACTGAGAGGGTGGAAAAGAGGCCCCTACCTTGTTTCTTTATGTCATGGCTCAGACCAATAGAGTTACCAGTCAGGCACGTGGGAAGTTTAGTTAAAGAGAACACTACGCTTTCTGAGAATTCAGCTTTTCTTCTCCATCCAGTGCTGAGAAGAGTCAGGTGCCTATGTCCTGGGAAGCCTCCTCCTCAGCAACACTTCTGACTCGGCAGATGCAGTGCCCAGCATCTTTCCTCCCCTCCAAACCCCTGCACAGGAGGCTCTGGAGACAGCAGTCCGTGGTGGGCAGGGAGGTCGAGAGGGAGAGGGTGGAGAGAAGACTCTTTGGAAGGAGCAGAGCTCAGGGCTGGGAGAGGGCGGAGGTGGGGCTGGGGGGAAGCCAATACCCTGTATCACCCAGGGAGTCACGAAGCCCATGGCCCCTGGGTAGCCTCCCAGCCCACTCAGGCACCAATCCCAGCCCCGGCACTGGCACACATCCCGATTCTCAGACGGTCTGCACCATGATTACAGAGTAAGTTTTAAAATTAGGCTTTTCCTCATTCTGCTGTTTATGTCAGACTCCGAGAAGCCTGTAAATACCACCCTCCCACCTCTGTCTCCGCCCCCTTCCTTCCTGACCACATCCTTTTCTTTCTGGCACACAGGGAGGCATTTTTTTTTCCCCCACAGCAGAAAAGACAATTTCCAGTGTTTTTAAAGAGTCGTCAGTGTTGGGCGAGGCTCCATGTTTAACTGAAAGGCTTCTTTTGTCACCCACCCTCATGTTCTGTTTAGACTGCGTTTCTCTACCACTGGAGACACCTTCTCAATATGTATTTACTCTTGGGCTTCCCTGGTGGCGCAGTGGTTAAGAATCCACCTGTCAGTGCAGGGGATATGGGTTCGAGCCCTGATCTGGGAAGATCCCACATGCCGCAGAGCAACTAAGCCCATGCGCCACAACTACTGAGCCTGCGCTCTAGAGCCCGTGAGCCACAACTACTGAACCCCGCGCGCCTAGAGCCCGTGCTCCGCAACAAGAGAAGCCACCGCAATGAGAAGACCACACACCACATCGAAGAGTAGCCCCCACTCGCCGCAACTAGAGAAAGCCCGTGTGCAGCAACGGAGACCCAATGCAGCCAAAAATAAATAAATTAATTAATGAAAAAAATATGCATTTATTCTTCACCACTTAGAGGTCAGTTACTGTCTCGAAGCCCTTGTCCTGGCTGGGTTCTCAGAGACCTCTGCTGCTTTGTCCTAGTTGACAGCCCTGAGGTCTTGGATCGGCGGCCAGTTTTCTGGGTCATGTCTGAGTATGGTTTGCCTCTGACTCCAATTCTGAGCTTCTTGGAGCAAAGCGCCTTTCCCCACAGGGAGAGCTGTGGGCCCCGGTAGCATTATCCACGGAGCATCCTCATGCGTGCCTGCAGGGCGGGAATGCGGACCCAGGCTGTGTCCCTTACAGAGCCAGCCAGCATGGGCACTCTGCTGGGCATGTGAGGGTCCGTGCTTGGCCTCAAGGAGCTCACAGCCAGCCTGAGGTGACCGGCCAGACCTCCTGGTGGGTCAGACGCCAGAATTTGTCTTTTCGCTCTATGTGCATGGCCACCACCCTACTCCTCAACATTTTTCCTCTCTCCAGGCCACTGCAATGACCTCCTTGCTGGGCTCCCATGTCTAAGCTTGCCCTGCCCCCCACAAGCCACGAATGTGGTTTTTAAGAAATGTACGTCAGATCATGCCTCACCTCTCTGAAAACTCCGACGACGGCTTCTCTTGCACTGAACATCCACGCTGCATTATTTGGCCCCTGCCAGTTCTCCAGTCTCATCTCCACCACCTCCCCCTGGCTCCTTATACACCCCCCCCACACTGACCTTTTTCATCCTGGGACAAGACAAACTCCTTCCCACCTCTGAGCCTTTGGACTTGCTGTTCCCTTTGCCCAGAACCCTCTTCCCCCAGCTCTCTCAATGCTTGCCTCCTTTTCATACTCAATTTGCAGCTCCAAGTCGCCTCCTGAGAGGGGCTGCCCGACTGTGCCAGTCTCCCCACCAGACTGCAGGCATCTCGAGGACAGGCCTCACTGTGCCTCCAGCGAGCCCAGAGCAGGAGCTTCCTTCAAGCTTCTACAATGAGCGGGCTGAGTGTTTCCGGCAGAGCAGGCAGGGCCGGCTACTGAGGTGAGTTCCAGAGGGCAGCAGAGGGGATGCTACGGGAAAGGGTCTTCAAGAGACCAGGGGAACAGGCCTGATGTGACGACCAAGGGAATGCGAAGGGATTGTCTGAAGACACATTGGGAGGAGCGTCTTGAGGTTCCCGGCTTGGAGCTCGAGTTGAATGTCCTTCTGGCGTTCAGCATTGCCCATGAGCCCGGCGCCCCCAGGTGCTGGGGGAGGCCGGAGGCACCAGGTGGTGGCGGTCATGATCTGGCCATGGCAGTCAGCTGTATCCTCTACTTCCAGCCCTCAAAGCAGACAAATAGCGGACAAGAGAAGAGGGAAAGTGGACATGTGTGTTGTTTCTCTTCTTATTTGGGAATTCTGCTACTACAGGTAGAACCTCAGTTAAAATGAAAACAAAGACACTATTGGATGGAGACATCAAAATGTTCAAAGTATGATGATAAGATTATGGATATATTCCTTTTATTTTTATTTTGTATATATCCGCATATAAAAAATAATTAATTTGTATTTATTCTGTAATCAAAAGAGATGAATTGCTTCACAGAATTGTGTATCATGAGGGTGAAGCATTTTTGGGGAAAAAAAGAGGAAGACGAGTGGCAACATAATGTAGGTTGAATTGAGCTGGGCAGGCCGAGGGGCAGCTGGAGGTGACATGGAGAGGCAGCAAGGAGGACTCATATTGACCTGTGTGCAGCTCTGGACAGCACTGCCTACAGGGCCATGCAGACCTGGGCAAACAGCTAGGCCTCTTGGGTCTTCAGTTTCCAAGTATTATGGTAATAATAATCAAACCCACCTTATAGGTTGATTTTAGAAATAAATGAGAAAACTATGCAAAGTAATCTCTGCAGTGCCTGGCAGAGAGTAGGTGCTTCACAAATGGGAACTGTTATTACAGATACTGCTCATTTAAGGAGAATGTTGACTCAACATTACCCTCAAAGGGTAAGAGGTATTTCCTCCTTTAATGCAGGTGATGTGGGCACCTGAGTATTTCCCTTCCATACTGACAAGGTTACAGGAGGGTAGATGGCCACCCTTCATTTACATGATGGGGACACTGAAGGAGAGAGAGAGATGATCCATTTATGACACTCACCAAGAACGACACACATCCACGTGTTCATTTCACAAAGATTTTTTGAGATTTTCTTCTCAACATTGAGTCAGACTTTGTAGTTAACGGAGAGGACCTAGGACACCAACCCTCTCAAATTTTGCATGCGATTTCATGGGAGAAGGGTCCTGCTTTGGAAGCTGCTAACTTGGCCAGAGACCACTCTCTCATGCTCTTCTGGGATGACTTTTGGGCTACCTTCTCCAACACGAGCCCTTTCACCTTCAATTTTTTTCATCTATAAAACTGAGAGGGTGGAATACACAATAATCTCATGAATAAGGCCATGTCTAGTCCTCTGTTCTTTGACCAAAGACCTCAGTCCTTGTACTGATGGCCAGTGGGATTTTCAGGGCTATAGAGGAAGAAGTTCTGCTTTCAGAGGAGAATTGTAGTGGGTACTCCCCAGGGATGGGCTGCTCTCCCCAGAACACAGGATCCTACACAACTGGTTCTCCTTGAGATCCAAGGCCACTGGGGCCAGGGTCCCCATTCACATTCCACTCCAGGGTCTGGCACCATCCTGATTGAGTCTCCTGCACTACCTGCAGCTGCGGAGTCACTGCAGCTCTTGAGCCCTGATGGGTGTCTCTGACTTGCCGGTTGTCAGGCTTTCAGTCTGTGCCTTGGGTGGTGGAAGGAGACACCGCTCCTGCCTTCACACCACCTGGATCCCAGCCCCAAGCCAGGCCTCTCCTACAGCTCCCACTGGAGCCTAGAATCTGGGAGCTCCTGTCATGATGAAAGACCTTTGACACTATCAACACCCAACCTCTTTCTTTCTTTGCATTTTTCCTCTTGTTCCATGTCCCTGACTGGGAGGAGGTGTGGTTTGCTTATTTCTTTTTTTGTTATTCAAGTGGGATTCCTAGTAGGAATCTTCTGGTGATCCCTGGAGGAGGACGTGTTGCGGTCCTCCCACTCACCCCGTCTTGGTGGGCTGACACAGTCTGGCACTGCGTGCCCTGTAGTCTCATTGACTCTTTTAGCCCAGAACATCTGCAGCTTTAACTGTTATTTACAAAGCTACAGCTAGTTTTCTGTGGGCTGAATCCAACGGTGGCACATGTATCTGATGAAGACGATGTGAGGAAAGTTGGCCGGGGGCCCCCCTGAGGAGGAGAGAGCCACTCTGCCAACCCCACTCTGCCATCTGGACCTAACGTGGATGGGGGCTGGGGCCAACTCAGAAGTCTTCCTATTTGTCGGCCTGGACAGCAGTTGTGATTTCTTCCCATCCAATTTGGGAACGATTAAGGGCAAAGATTCTTCAAGGGCAAGGAGATATTGGTAATGACACGACTGCCGAATCTTCCCCAAGATTAACAGGAAGTCACTAGATATATATCATCTGAATGAATGAATGAATGAATGAACCACAGCAGGACTCCTGGGCACAGTGTCTGAGCAGGAGTGAAGGGGCACCGCCCACCCTCTGGTATCAGAGAGCATTCTTACCCTTCCCCTGCCTCTGGTTACAGAGGTCTCAGGACCCAGGGAGAAGTGACTAGGATTTGGACATGTCTGCTGTCATCTTGTTTAAACCTAGCTCCTCTGACCAGAGCTGCCCGAAGCTCACTGATCCCAGCCTGGGGAAGAGAGAAGGTTGGCTCCTTCCACTTGTGCCCACCCCATCGGCTGGCCGTGAGGAACGTCCCACAGGGCTGAGGCTCAAGGATCTGAGTACTGTGGGGGAGGGGGGAAGGTCGATGCAGGGTCTGGGGAGGGGGTTCCTTGGCCTCAGCGTCTAGAGGAGCCTAAAGTCTGGAAACCGGGAAATAAAGTTAAAGATCTGTTCATTGGAGCCAGAACAAGACCAGGGGAATCAGACTGAGCAAAACAGCCACGGTGACAGGGTTGAGAAGATGAAGGCAGACAGAGGGGAGATCTCAGAAGTCAGGCATTATTAACACTGCTGCTACTCATAAGAACCGCTAATATATACGGGGGGCTTGCCCTGTGCCAAGCATTCGACTAAATGCTTGATACATCAACCTCAGAGGAGGCACTGTTGCTCCCTCGACTTTTTTCTTCCCCCGAATAAGGGACCTGAGGCTCAGGTGAAGTCACCTGGCAAAGTCACAAAGCACGTAGGTGGCTGAGCTGGTATGAACCTAACTCTCTAGCACCTGTGCCCACCTGCTGCCCAGAACCAAAGGTACTGGTTCTCTGTGTCCCCTAACCTGATTCCCCAAACACTGGTTCTCTGTACAGGTGAAACTACAGCTAAGATGAGTCCCCAGAGGAAGCATGGTGGCAGAGGGACAAGACTGCCAGGTGCTGCTGGGACCAGTCCTCTCTCACCAGCACTGGGCCAGGTGTGGCCGGGAAGATGGAAGCTGCACTCGCAGAATGTGGATATGCCAGTTCCCCTTCCCCCAGCTGCCAAGTCCTTCCGCTGCTTCTTTAGGGAGCTCCCATTTCCCACTAAATAATGGCCAAGGAGAGAAGGGGAAGGGTGGGGAAGGGTCAGGTTCATTAGTCTAAGCGGAGGAGGGAGGCAGACACAGGCTCACAGGAGGGACCAGGCTGAGGATGGAGGTGGAGTTATGCAGCGGCGCAGACTTTTAAAATCAGTTTACTGTTTTCATTAACTTTCCACTGTGTGTTCGTCACAGGCCACGTTTCACTGCCAGATGTGGGGAGTTATTGGCAGCAGCGAAGCTGGGAGCAGACAACGTGAGGATGCCAGCGGCTCCGTGTGTGTCCTGGCGACAGGGCTGTGAAAATGATTTATTAGACAGGTCCCTGTTTAGCACACAGAAGGGGCGCCTGGGTGCAGGGAGTTGCGCACATATGTGAGCACAGAGAACTTCACGGGGGTGTTATTACAGTAGAGGGCAGAGAGATTCCAAAGCACGCAGGGGCTTCTAAGTTTTCCCCCAGTACAGCATGTCCAGGCGGGATGCCCCTCTGGGCGACGGTCGAGGTAAATGCTTCGCACACTTGCTCTCTCGAATCTGTGCCAAGACTACCAGGTGGCTTCTTTTACCACCATCCCATTTTGCAAAGGAGAAAACTAAGACTCAGAAAGATTGAGAGGTACCTGGGATCACGTGGCTGGTAAGCCGTGGAGCCAGGATTCACACCCAGGCAGTTGCCTCCATGGCCCATATTTAAGCACTCGGCTCTCCAGAGACAGAAGGAAAGTACCTTTTCTTGAGCTCCTACTGTGCTTCAGGCACCACGTTAGGTCCTTTATCAACTCATTTGGTTTTCGTAACTGTCTTTGTGAAGGAGGCAAAACCCTGACTTAGAAATGCAGCAACTTAGATTGAGAGAAGTTAGGTAACCTGTGTACATTCTCCCAGCTTGTAAGTGCAGAGCTGAGGTTTAGCCCAAGAGAGACGCCGCACCCTCTCTCCTAAACTGGGTGCCTCCTACGTGACGGTATTGTGTTTTCAATTTTAAAAAGTTACACTACAGCTGACCCTCGGTATCCAAGGGTTCTGCATCCGCAGATTCAACCAATGACGGATTGAAAATATTGGGAAAAAGAATTCCGGAAAGTTCCAAAAAGCAAAACTTGAATTTGCCATATGTCCTGGCAACTATTTACATAGCATTTACATTGTATTTACAACCATGTACACAACATTTATATTGTCTTATGTATTATAAGTAACCTGGGGATGATTTAAAGTATATGGGAGGATGTGTGTAGGTTATATGCAAATACTATGCCATTTTATATAATGGACTTGGGCATTCCCGGATTTTGGTATACTCTGGGGGTCCTGGAACCAATCCCCCATGAATACTGAGGGACAATTTTTTTTTTTTTTTTTTTTTTTTTTTTGCGGTACGCGGGCCTCTCACTGTTGTGGCCTCTCCCATTGCGGAGCACAGGCTCCGGACGCGCAGGCTCAGTGGCCATGGCTCACGGGCCCAGCCACTCCGCGGCATGTGGGATCTTCCCGGACCGGAGCACGAACCCGTGTCCCCTGCATCGGCAGGCGGACTCTCAACCACTGCGCCACCAGGGGAGCCCACAACTGTATTTTTGACACCGCCTGCCCCAATCTGTTTTGTTTGTTGGTTGTTTAATTAATTCCTTTAGCACGTAATTCTTGAAGTCCTTTTGTGTCCAAGGCAATATGAGGGAGGGGACACAAAGCTGGCTGTGACCTGGCTCCTGGTGGGTTTGATGACCTTGATGCAAGGAGCAAGGTGAGGAGTGCCGCTCAACCAGAGAACATTCTGGGGGTACTGGGATGGCAGAGGGCACTTGTTCTTAGTATTTTGAATGGGATTGTTTTACTGATTTCCTTTTCAGATAGTCATTATCAGTGTACTGAAATGCAGCTGATTTCAGGAAGCGCTGTGTCTGCGGCTGTTTCCTTCCGCACCCCAGGGGCGGTGGCTCAGGAGTCAGCCTTCCCTAACATGAAGTCCAGGCTTGGATGCTTTGAGCCAATTCTGCTCAAGCTGTTGGTCACCTCCATCAAACACTCAGGGGACTGCCTTTTGCCCCTGGATGGATCATCTCTGCTCTGATGATTCTGGCATCAGCCTGAGAGCCAGCAGGGGAGCTGGCTTTCAACAGAGGCCTCTGGAACCTCATGCTTTTTAGATGTTCAGTTGAAATCAGGAGCTTTATGACTCTTCCTTTATTCAGAAGCCCATCAAAGCCAATGTGGGAGCTGCCGTGGATTCAGCATCACACCAGCATGGCCCTTCAGCCCCACCACGTTCCACTCTGTCCTCACTCTCTTTCCAAGGGAATTTTCTTGCTTCTGCAGACCCTGCCTGGGTGGGGCAGAAAAAGCACTGGGAGGCAGAAGATCCAGGACCACTTTCCTGACTGTCACTCAGCCACATGCCTCGCATGAGTTACACTAGGACTCTCTTAGGCCTCAGTTGTCTGAGCTGTAAAATGGAGATCATAATGCCCCCTTACGGATTCACCATGTGGGTTACATGAGAAGTAAGTGCAATGTTAGGTTTTATGCCCATTACAACTTCCAGGCTTCATTGAGTAACTGCCAGCTACGGCCAAGCCATTTCTGCCCTGTGATCCTATGTGAAGAGCTTCTTGATCAGTCTAGCCCACCTGGCTTTCGGAGGGCTGTGTGACTTCTTCCCAGGAGTAGGGGCAGAGGAAGCAGATAAGCAGATGCTGGATTAATCTGGGGTTTGGGTTTTGCTGGGTTGGTGGCCTCTCCACTCTACGCCTCTTCGAAGGCTTCCTATCACAGGTAGAATAAAACCTGGAGCCCTAACTTGCTCCGCACGGCCCCACTTAATCTGGCCTCTGACTCGTTCTCCAGCTTCATCTCACACTACACTCCCTGTGCTCTCAGGGCTCTATCCCCACCAGCTTCCCTTATAGTCCTGAAACGTGCCTGCCTCAGGGGCTTGGCAGACAGGTGCTGTTGGGAAAGCACTTTTCCCACTGTTTGCACGGGTAACTGAATAATCCTTAGCTCTCAGTGCGAGTATTACTTCCTCTGGGACCTTCTCTACTCTGCACACACCCTCCCCTAACGCTGAACTAAACTTGGTGTCTCTTATTGAACCCTGTTCTTTTTCTGATTCATAGAACATATCACTGTTTGCAGTTACATATGTGAGTGTGTTTATGGTTTAACATCTGTCTCTTCATGCGGACTGGGACAGCTCAACTCTGATCACTGTTACAGACCCGGCACCTGCCACAGTCTGCCACACGGTGGTATTTCATGAACGTGTGGAAGGGTGAATGTCTGCAGAAGAGGCAAGAGGATGGAGAGTGTCGGAAAAAGAGTGATGGTGATGACGTGCCTGAGAGGTAAGGAGGCAGGGAGAAGGCAGAGGGCTCTGTGAGACGGAAGATGAATCCAGTGGAAAGCCTGAGGGTGACTGTTTCAATTTAAGATCTCACAGGAGTAGCCTTGAAGGATGGTCTGTTTTGAGGCTCCCAGAAAGGGTACATGCTGCCTCCTGATGGGGTTTTGTGCAGTCGGGGCATCCAGGGGGCCCCGGGAGCTGGGAAATGGACCGGTAAGTAGGAGAGGGCTCCGTGGACGGGCCCATGTTGCCGTGACCCTGTGGTATGGGGAAGCCCTGCCCTGCAGGTGTCTGAGGGAGTTGGGACTTCACGTGTATCCCTTGGACTCAGCAGGAGGGAACTCTCTTTGGGAGGCAGGGGCTCTGTGAACACAACTGCAGTGGGGGTTAATAGCAGCTTTCCCTCGTGGTCTGGAGCCCTGTGGCCAAAAACGCTGTATGGACTCTGTGAGACTCAGCTTACACCTTCCCTGGGCCACACTGGGTCTCTTAGTCCTCTGGAAGCAATGAAAAAGCTGAACAGCAGAGGCAGGGATGGAAAGCTAAACAGGAAACTGGTAATAGCCTCTTGCAGATGTAGCTCTTTTATAATAGAAAGGTTCATACCAAGGTCAGATACACAATACTCCTCCTGTCCCGCCCAGGCCTACAATTCTTCTTCCCAGTGTTCACTTCCTGACCCTTTGCTCTCACGTGGGTTGAAAGATGTCAACACGAAAACTGGGAAACAGGAAGCCGTGTCTTGTATGTGTCACTTTTCGGGGCTCTTGAGCACACAGCCATGGGGGTAACTCTTGGTTTTCCACCTGCTCATTCCCCAGCCCAGCCCCTGGATGGACAGGCAGACCAATGCCCCAGCCACTGAAACTGACCCTTGTGCAATAGGAAGACTGGGCTGGAAAAGCAAAAGTCATCAGGAGAAGTAGGCGCCATGAGCTGAAGGAGGAGGCCACTTGGATGACAACAACAGGGTACGAGCCATCCAAGATCAGAGGTTAAGTCCATCCTTCTATGGCTAAGACTAGACCCACCGAAGGGAATGCTGTCCCAGTCAAAATCGATAATAAAGAAAAACCACCCCATGGTGACAGATGGTAACTAGACTTATCATGGTGGTCATTTTGTAATGCATAGAAATATTGAATCACTATGTTGTACACCTGGAACTAACATAGTGTTGTAGGTCAATTATACTTCGATTAAAAAACAATCATGATGGGCTTCCCTGGTGGCGCAGTGGTTGAGAGTCCGCCTGCCGATGCAGGGGACACGGGTTCGTGCCCCGGTCCGGGAAGATCCCACATGCCGCGGAGCAGCTGGGCCCATGAGCCATGGCTGCTGAGCCTGCGCGTCCGGAGCCTGTGCTCCGCAACGGGAGAGGCCACAACAGTGAGAGGCCCGCGTACCGCAAAAAAAAACAAAAAAAAAACAAACAAAAAAAACAATCATGATGAAATGGATGTGGAGGCAGGGAAGTGTGCCAAGTTCCCCTTAGCAGCATCCTGCTCTCAAACATAATCAGATAAATTGTGGGAAGAAGTTATGTTGAAGTCTCACCCAACTACAGTGTCTGTATTCCAGACCCCAGGTCTAGCTCAAATGCCATTAGACAGGACAGAAATCATCTAAAGCGTATACTGAAATATGATGTTATCTCTGAGAGCGGCATTGTGGGTGATTTTATTTTCTGCCTTATACTCTTATGTATGAATTACTTATGTAATAGAAAATGGTAGTAAAAAAAGAAAAAAGAAAAACCACCCCAGAGATATGGCTCATTTTAAATCAGTTCCCTGATTTCTTGAACCCTTACCATGTGCCTGGCTCTGTCCTGGGTGCAGAGGACATCAAGACTCATAAAACAGTGTCCCTGCTCTCAGGGAATGTTGACATTATCTGGGGAGGACTTAGAGGCAGATTACTTCAGTACAATGTGGGATATTTGGGTACAGAGACATGTCATCATGAGGGCAGCAGTGCTTTTGCTGGAAGAGGATGGTGGTGGTAATAACGACTGCCAGCGCTGATGGAGCTGCCTGCTCTGTGCGGGCATCGTTCACGGCCCTTCACATGCATTAGCTGATTGACCCTCACAGCCACTCGGTGAGGCTGGAACTAGCCTTGTCCCCATTTTACAGGGGAGGAACTGAGGTTTGGGGAGGTAAAGAAACTAGACTAGGGTAAAGCAGGATTTTTTTTTTTTTTTTTTTTTTTGCGGTACCCGGGCCTCTCACTGTCGTGGCCTCTCCCGTTGCGGAGCACAGGCTCCGGACGCGCAGGCTCAGCGGCCATGGCTCATGGGCCCAGCCGCTCCGCGGCATGTGGGATCTTCCCGGACCGGGGCACGAGCCCGCGTCCCCTGCATCGGCAGGCGGACTCTCAACCACTGCGCCACCAGGGAAGCCCTGGTAATGCAGGATTTGAATGCAGGCCAGCTGGCTCCTGAGCAGAATCTGGATAAAGAATGAATAGCAGAGGAAGCAGCACGAGCAAAGGCCTTAACGAGTGGTGTGGGCAGAAGGGGTAGAAGCAGCAATTTCTGAATCACCTGAACATAATGTTGGGCTAAGAGCGAGGGAGGACGAGGCTGAAGGGGAGGTGGTGGCCTTGACAACTGCCCCAGGGCTGTCTGGTCAGGTTGGTGCAAGGAGGTAGGGTCTCAAGAGTGATTCCTTGTGGGTCCTGCCACCTCCTGCTGCTATGGAGATGCTCCACAATATTCGGTGACTGAATGAATGGGAAAACAACCACAGCCAAATACTGGCTTAATATTCTGCTTTTCACAACGTACTCCTCTTATAACTGATCTCGTTTAATCTTCATGCTAATCCTATGAAACAGACAGTATGTCCTCCATTTTATAGACAAGGAAACCAAAGCTCAGAAAGGCTAACTGATTTTTCTCAAGGTCCAGCAGTTAGTAAGTGATGGAGACAGGTCTTGAGCCTATATCCACATTCTGTATGTTTCCTACCACATGCCCCACTGCCGTCACTGAGGCGGGATGGCCTGAGAACCTGGAAACTCAGTGGTTGACATAGTTGAGCTATCACTTCTCTGAAATACAGAACGGGTGGGAGGTTTGGGTATGAAGAACCCATTTTTCTGAAGAATTTTCCAGAACTTGACTCTCAGGAAGAAGATCTGTCCAAACTGTTTATAATACACTTAGTAAACATGAACAAGAAACAATTAGCTAATGAGCTACCACCAATGTTAATCATCTGTGCCAAAGGAGGCGAGCACTGATGAGGGAGATAAAAAGTCACAGGAAACTGTCTTTTGGATGGTGGGACCCAGGCCCTGCTCCCCAGCAAGGGGTCCCGGGCTGCCCTGCCTTCTGCATAGCCTGAATTCCAAACCTGCCTGGGGTTCCTGACCCTACCCACGCTGGGCGCTTGTTTAAAGGGACCCCTCCAGGTGATCAGTGGTCTCAACACCCCCCCTCCACCTCCTGCCCGCAGTTAGTCTTGCTCGGTTTCTTCTCTTCCACAGAACTTTTGCCTTGGATTCAATTCTGGTTCTCTGCCTAATCTCTGCCCATTAGTCTTCATGCTTCAAACTTCCTTAGCCCGTTCTTGTCATCCAGGATGCAGACCTGGCTTCTCCTTTATTCCATACTCCTCAGTTACAAGCCAGCCTTGCCCACCCAGAACTCCAGTCCTGACCCTTGAGAGCCCTAGGTGTGAGCCCCACAAAGTGAATTTTGTGTACATAGCACACTTTTTATCTTAGGTCCAACCACCCCAAATATAGTCTCTTAAATTTGGTGACATCTGCGCAGTTCTTTTTGTGTGGTACGGTAAAAGAGGCTCTCAGAAATGTTATTCTAATCTACATTTTTGATGAATGAAGTAATAAGGAACTTGTTTAATCCTCCCAACAATGTCCATTTTACAGAGGAGCACACTGGATGTCAGAGACCTTCTAACTTGCCACTAAGTGGTCAGGCCAGAATTAAACCTGGGCCTACCTGAGCCCCAAACCTACACTCTTTCAAATCTACTTGGAACTTCAGCAGTAGTTAAGGATATGTAAAGAAACAAATAGATTGGGGCAGCTACTCCTTAAAGGAGCCTCGCAGAGAAGCATTTTGGAACAGAAAAATCTTTATGTAACATAAATAAGCACCCATTAGTTTTCTGGTTTTATAAGTTTCTCTAAATATATATACATATATATATGTATATATATGTGTGTATATCTATCTATCTATCTATCTATCTATCTATCTCCAGTTCCTTAAAGTGGGGCATGTCAGTTTGTGAGAAATAACCCAGAAAAGTGGCCAAGTTGTGTCTCAAGTCTAGTTGTGAATGGTGGTCGTGAACAGCAGGAAAAACAGGCAGCTGGTAGTAAATTCTAATTTTCAAGCAGCTACTCTAAGTCCCTGCCCTTCCCACTACTTTTACCAAGGAAAAAAGGGGTCTTATAGAGACCTGTGATTGCCAAGGGGGAGGGGGTTGGGGGAGGGATGGATTGGGACTTTGGGGTTAACAGATGCAAACTATTATATATAGAATGGATAAACAACAAGGTCCTACTGTATAGCACAGGGAACTATATTCAGTATCCTGTGATAAACCATAATGGAAGAGAATATGAAAAAGAATGTGTGTGTGTGTGTGTGTGTATATATATATATATATATATATGTATCTATAACTGAATCACTTTGCAGAAATTAGCACAACATTGTAAATCAACTATACTTCAATAAAATAGATTTTTTTAAAAAAAATGGAGTCTTGCGGGGGCATTTGTTACCTTTTATTTCCTTTTCCCCTGGGCCAAAAGCAGAAGGAAATAGGCTGAAATGTCACTCCCTGCCAGGTTCTATGGGACCCAGAGTTCACAGAACCCCTGTGAAAGCAGGGTGCTTGCCTTCTTCGTCATCAAGTATCTTTCGGGGCCCTTCCCACATGTGAAGGCTCTAAGAGATCGAACCTGTGCTACACGAACGGACGACAAACTCATGAGAGAAATGTGTGTCAAAGAGCAATTCTCTGCAGAGTAAAAGGATCCTGATCAGCAGAGGCTTCTCAAGGGCCTGGCAGTGGCAGGCAGGCGGGTCACATGGAAAGGGCTCTTTATTATTTTTTTAAAGAAAGTCAGAAAATGAGCAGCTATCGATTAGGCACTGAAGGTAAGGCAGGCATTGATTTTTAGGAAAGACTTGATACCTCCTGATTGGCTCGGGTGATATAAGGACAGGGCTGCTAGGAAGGGACTGCATATCTTGGGATCAGTGACTGTGCACAGGGGAACGGTGGGGATGTGGCGAAGGGGGGGGCACACAGGGAGTGTGAATGAGTGAGTGAGTGTGTGTGTGTGTATGTGTGTGTTCTGGATTCCATGCTTTATAGAGCCAGAGGTCCAGCACAGGGAAGGGAAGCGGGAGGTTGGGATGCAGGGATGACCTCAAACAGCAAGTGCTGAATGCAGCCCCAGAGCAGAAGTCATCTGAGGGGGAATGCGCCTAGGGGAGTGTCCATACCTACAGCCAAAAGAAAAATGGTGGTAATTGAAGAGCACACAGAGCTGGTGGGAATGAAAGTCTTGGTCCCGATGGAGCGGGAGGCTGCAGCCAGGAGGGGGGGCACAGAAGTGGAAGGCTGTCACTCCACTATGGAAGTGCTGTGCTCCCTGTGAAATTAAGTCTCCAAGCCGCTCTCCCCGGAGGTGTGTGTGCTTCGCTGACGTCTGCTCTCTGCCAGAATGCTGCAGTGGGCATTCTGCAGTCAAGGTGGACCCAGCGCTGCCCTTGGCCATGCTGCATCAGGACTGCAATGAGTCTGGATTCCTGCTGTCATGTTCTGTCACAGCAGATTTCCCTCTGCCTCAAACAGTGTGTACTTAGAAGGCTGACAGTGCAAGACAGTCCTAGAGGTGCAGGGACAGAAGGTGCCCGAATTCTTTTGCAGTGAACATTCTCGCCCCGTACGGATGCTGCCGTGAATCAAAATGGTCACATATTCTGGAAGGAGCCCTGGGAGGAGCAGAGGATGGTTGGGGCCAACTGAGGCTGAGATGTGCAGGGGAAGAACAAGATGGGGCTTCTGCTGGAGTGACAGCGATACGAGAGTCATACTATTACTGTGGTTTATGCACCTAGGACATGCCAGACAGGTTAGAGCGTTTTATATACATTTCTTCCCTTAATCCTTAGTACCATGCTTCTGCACAGTGGATATTATTAGACCCATTAAATATATAAGAGCACAAGTTCAGGGAGCTGAAGCAGCTTGTCCAAGGTGGGGAGTCAGAGGTGGCCCAGCTGGCAGGCTGCTCTGACACTTAAGCTTCTCCTGTGTCTCCGCATTAGGCAGGGGGAGCTCTGTCCTCGAGCCCCTGCAGGAGCAGGGTTGCGGGCACACGTGCGGGCTCAGGAGGCCGGGCCTCAGGTGGCTGCGTTTTCCCACTGCCCAAGGGCTTGCCAGGCCCTGTGGTGACAGCTTCCCACCCCTCCCCTCCCCTTCCTTTGAGCACGGAAAACTCAGCCCACAGGCCCCTCCCGTTCCCCAGTCCCACTGTGGTGGCAGGCCAGGCCCAGAAGGACTTGGGCAGAGGAGTGCACAGGCATCACAGGTGAGACCAGGGGTGTGGGGAGCAATCTGGGCAGGTCAAAAAGAAGGCAGAGGGGCAGGTAGAGGCAGCGGTCAAGGTGGCCAGAGGGCCAGGATCCGGGGCAGGCAGGCAGGAGAGCTCACGGAGATGGAGTGTTCAGAAGACACGGAGGCAGGCCTGGTGCTGGCCCGAGGTTCGGGCACATCTGGGGGCGTGGGCACACAGCTTCACAGCTTCTCGATTCTGCGGTGTGGGCTGTCAGGTGCCACCGGGGAGGGGAGGTTAGGGACTACCCTGGAAGGAAGGCCAGCGTGACCGCTTTCAATAGGAACAGTACAGCCAGAGCCTCTGGGCACAGACTGCCATGCACTGCCCTGGCAGAGAATCCTCACTCCCTGTCTCTGCCCCAGAACTCTTGCACCCCAGGGACCCCTAGGCCTCCTCAGTCATCCCTCTCTTCACCCCTGCCAAGAAAGGGGCTGGGGGAAATGGGCAGGGCACTGCCCGAGTGATAGATACAGTGAGTGAGGCTCAGACCCTCCCCCGCCACCTCCCAGAAGGTCTCTGGGGCTGGAGCAGGGGATGGAATCAGGAACTCCTGTGGGTGGAGACACTCCGCCCGCACAGAGAAGTAAGGTGCAGACTCCCGAGGACTGGTGACGGTCAGAATAAACACGGAGATAATCAGATCCTAAGCGCAGCAAACAGCAGACAGCAAGGTAATTCCCCACGTGGCGATGGCAACACCTAAAAACACTGAACTGCGGTTCTCACAGGAATGCTTAATGGCCCACATTCAACCTAGAGCGGCTTCTGGATTATGGGTTAGAGTAAATAAAGAAGATCATCTAAGCGACATAACCATAGATCTTTAGCTTAAAATGACATCTGGTACCAACAGAGTGTCTGTCTCTAAGAAACTCAGTCATCCCAGGAGCCTCTCTGCTGCTCTCAGCAAGTTTTCATCCTGATTTGTTCTGACTGGTGCGAAGAACACAAGTTTGGACCTCCAGCTCCCCTTTGGGCCCCTGTCGTTCGTTAGCCAGGAGCCACTGCTGAGAACGGCCCGTCACCGGTCAGCATGTGGGCCGCGGCTCTGGCAAGGGCAGTGCGCTGGGTCTGCTTCCACCCGTGGGCTGGAAGCTCACCCTGCTGGCCAGCCCAAAGAGCCCCCCACGCACATCACTATACCCCCGTCTCTTCTCCAAGAGAAACAGCTTTAAGCACACAACTTCCTGGCGGCTGGTCAGTGGCAGCATTTTCTTTGGAAGGAAGGAAAACTCAGGTTCTAATTCCTGGTTGTATAATGTCCTGGCCATGTGACCTAGGGCGGGTTACCTCGCTGCTTTATGCCTCAGTTTCATCATCCAAGATGGGGACTAAGGGGAGGAATGTCTCTGACTGCCCTGGACTCATCAGAGAGGTCTGTTTCAATGCTCTCATCTTCTCTTCACCCAGCTGGCCTTCCTGCCCTGAACACTTATCATGGCAGGTCTGCCTGCATCTCACCGCACCCTGACCTTTGCCTCTGGAAGCCAGCCTAGTTGCCAGGGAAACCAGGCTGGAGTCCTAGGATCAAGCGATGATGAAGAGCTGTGTCCAAAAGGAAAAGAACAGGATTTATCACTGGCCCTGATCCTGGGTACCATGAAACCCTGACTTCACATCCTCTCTCTGCACAGGTGGGCACCTTTGAAGAGTCAGGCAGTAAGAGACTGCAACTGCTCTCTTGCTTCCGCTGTTTCGGATGTTGTTATTCATGATCTTTTCTTCCTCTGGCTGAGGCCAAGGCAAGTGGTGAGCAATCCTGGCTTTTCCTCCCGTGAGCTGCTCCCCAAAGCCCAGCTAATAGTTAACTTCCCTGCTTCTTTCTTGCTTGCCGGCCACTGATGCCATGAGCACATGTCATGTGCATGCTGGCTGCTGGCTAATCCTCAGCTTTGGGAGAGTAGAGTTTGTGGCCCTCGACTATGAAAGACTCAGCTTCTGCTATCTCATCAGGCAGAGCTCCGGGAAGCTGAGCACATCTGGACCTGTGAGGAGTGAGACAGAAGATATAATGGGATGACACGGCTTAGGACAGAAAACAAGCTCTGAGCCTCCAGCTTCCCTGCATGTAATACTGAGAATTAAGAAGTTACAAGTGCGAGCATGGGCTGGCACTGTACCATCAAGCTTTGGGAAGTCCTATGCCCTGTAAATGTTGACAGGAATGACCGAGAAACCTGCAAGGTCCCTGCTGAGCAAAAATGAAAGACGCCACAGTGGTGAAAAACCAAGTGACCAGTATGAACTGTCTTTGATGACCAAAGTTGGAGGCTGGAAAGCATTAGGCCTCTGTGTGAAGACGACTGATGGGACCACTGTAGATAGGGGTCTCCTGACCATCCCACAAATGCTGGCCTGAACCCGACCCTTGTCTTTCATGTGTTCCCAGGATCAAGCAACTATGGAATTTAGGAGGCTGAGATCAGTCCAAGGAACACATTTTTCAGTGCATCTGCTCTTTTCTGCATCAAGGAGACCCCAAATGTATGGCTTGTTAAAAATAGGTACTCTCTCCAGGACTCATGGGCAGGAATAGGAAGGATAAGGTTATACTGGCTTTCACGTTTGTTCTCTGCACCCCAATAAATGGGCCTCTACTTTCAGAGCTTGGCTGTCAAGTCAAGACACCTAATATGATGATTGCACCAATGCAGAGAGAAAGCTAGAAGTCTCAGACGAGTCCAGGACAACTTGTAACACAGGCTAGAACAGCTGTCATCCGGCAAGGACACATTGACCATGGTTCACGTACAGCGTCTGTGCTGTACCTACAGTCTGTTCTGGAAATGTAATTAGTCTCTTACTTTAGTTACAAATAACTGGGAATTACCACTTCCTTTTGGCCACCTGAAGTGGGAGAAAAGTCAAATCCACAAGGTCCCAAAATATGTCTTTATAACAGAAAATTGTCAAGTGGTTACTAGACCAGGATGTCTTCTGCACAGGGCTTTTGAGGGGATCCAATGAGTGCAAGTCATCAAAGTTCGAAGCACTTAATAAGTACTTGGCAAATGTTCAATGTTATCTAATTTTCTGTAATATTTAAAATATAACCAGCCAGAAACTAGGGCTCCTGGCTTCCCAGAGACTAGTTCATTACCTGTGGCTTTCCATTCTTTATTGCTCTCTGGCTGAGTTTCCATCCAGGTCATAGTGATTTTGCCTAAGATAATATAAATTGAGTTCAGTAAGTTGCATGATCCAGGTTCTCAAAGACTTGATTAGCAACAGGAGACATTACTCAGCGCCATGGCCTTCCCTGGCTGTAACTCTGCAATCTCGTCTCCAGAAGCAGCCAGGTCTCTCTGGCATATTGCTGTTTCTGTCTAAATTCTTGGGGTGTATCTCCCCACTGGCTCTGTCTGCAGCTCTCTTTCAGCTTAGTCATTCCCTCTTCAGAACGGATTTACTAGGGATTAGCTTTCTTATTCATTTATCACATTTCTATTATAATCATACTCACGACCCCAGTCCCTGGATAGACACAAAACAGAGAGAAAGGTCGAGAGAAAATATAGGTCCAAGCCCAAAGTAGGCTTCTGTGGAGTCCAGCCTAGTTCTTTTCTTCCAATCTTCACCTCGCTTCACCCAGTTTATTTGTTTCTTTACCATTATGGTTTATTACAGGATATTGAATATAGTTCCTTGTGCTATATAGTAGGACCTTGTTGTTTATCCATCCTATATATAATAGTTTGCATCTGCTAATCCCAGACTCCTGAGCCATTTCTCCCCCACCCCCCTCCCCCTTGGCAACCACAAGTCTGTTCTCTGTGTCTGTTCACTTCACCCAATTTATAAAAAAGCACTAATCAGGTTCTTAGGTCAACAGTCTGAACTACCTTGGAGAGAAACCTCTGGAGCCTGAAAGGGTACTTTCCCTTAGAATCCTCCAAACACTGCCAGACCGAGCTCTGGGCCCTCAGCCCTCATGGCACTGCCTCAGATAAGATACCTGAGGAAAGGCCTTGAGGGAGACGTTAATTCACGGATTTCCCTGATGAAGAGCAGAGTACACACCGATGTCCCACTCTGGTCATTCCTTTCTGCAGATGCCCCACTATTCAAGGAGCAGCTGGGTGCTCTGTTACTCCAAGAGGCAGGTGTTGTCTCAGCTCCTGCCCTCAAACCAAAGAGGATGGGGGTCTGACAACAAGGCCCTGGACCACCTACAATTCTGGGAGTACTTCCTACATGCCAGGCCCCATGCTAAGTACTCTATACATTCACCTCTTTTCATCTGTGCAACAATCCTATGAAGCACATACTGGGTGACCCCCATTTTACAGATGTGCAAACTGAGGCCCAGAGAGGTTACGTAATTCGGCCAAAGTCACTAACAGGTGCCAGAGCTGGGGTATGAACCCATTAGACTCTGTATTCTTGGAAACCCACTTAAAATACACTGTGAAATTGGCTAAATTAGAGAGATGAGAGGTTAGAAACAAATCTGTTTTCTAATTAAAAAATAAGACCACAGAAACTTCCTATCATGAATCAGGCTTGGCTGTGCCCCATCTGATGGTCATTCAGCCTGAAGATGATCACTGGCCCCCCAGACTCCGCACGCCCTGTCCTGGCCCAGGTTGGGGGCTGGATGTGGTGGTGGGGCAGCAGATGAGAAAGCTGACTCTCATGACGGCCCTCTGGACCAGGTAGCTGTCCTCAGCCAGGATTCCCCTCCTGCGGGCTCCGGACTCACAGCCTGTCCCCATCAGGGTCCTGCCCCCTACAGGCTTCCTCGGAAACAATATGGTTTAGTGAAAAGAGACTCTTTGCAAGGGGAAAAAGCTGGATTTGAAATTCCATCTCTCGTATTTGTAGCTGCATGTTCAGACGACTTTACCACTCCAGCTTCGGTTTCCTCAACTGTGAAGCAGAGCTAATCACTCCAACAACGTTATAAAGATTAAATTAAATGTGTGGTGAGAGAACACAGGGAAAGCTTTATAAACATTAGCGATGAAACATATAACGAAGTTCATTTTCATCAGGGTGTGAATGACCATTAGGAGTTTTGCATTTTAAAGAACACTTGCATTTTAAAAGAGGAATCTGATAAAACAAATGACGCTCAAAGCAGTGGGTTGTTGATATGACATCAGAAATCCAGGAATCCCACTTACTTTCTCTGGCAGGCCTGGAGGACTGGAATCGTGCTGTCCCTCCCTTCAAAGAGGCTCTGGCCCTGCTATGTTGTTCTAGCTGGCCTCCCGTGCATTCACACTTGAGTGTGTTTCCTTGAACAGCCCTGCACAGAAATGAATTGGTGCTTCCTGGTACACATGGGTTGCTGAAGGGAGGGTAAGGAGGTGGGGTCTGCATGCAGATGGGAGCAGCTGTGAGATCTCAGCTCTGCCCTGCAGGATGGGGAGGTTGGGGGAAGATGCCACTTCTGGCAGGAGCAGTGTCAGGATCCAAACGCATAAACCATTAAGGTCAAACACAGGGCAAAAGGAGGCAGCCCAGCAGAACCAGTAACACCCCCCACCATGCTGGGATCCACCACCCTGCAGGTACTAGTTGGCATGCAAATTCTTTACATAACAAGATGCAGGGCAGTAAGTAAATCAAATAGACACCATTTATGCTCTTAATATTCAGCCAAAGGCCCCCTCTGTGCGCACGCTATGTCAGGCACTGCTGGGGGATACAATGTATGACGATAAAAAGACATTTTTATCGCACATTAGGATTTCTGAGGTGCTCACACATGCACTATCTAACTGAATTCTTGAAACGAACTGTGCAGAACATAGCCTAATGCCCATTTTGAGGTCAGGAAACTGAGGCTCAGGGAGGGTGTCCTGGGTCATAGTAAATGGCAGAGCTCAGGCTACAGGCCATTGGTTCATGCATTTGTTCATTCAGTCACAGAGTGGCCAGGATTTTTCCGAATTGATTTTGGTGTAGATCTGTAATCTTTCAGAAAAGACTGGCTGCTGAGGCCGGAGAATCCAGGAGCTTGTGAGAGGCAGGTACGCCTGTTTGGTTGATGTGGTCTCCCCAGGACAGTGGGTGCTCTCTTGGACACAGAGCGGGGAGTAACAGGTAGAAACTGTGCCTTCAAACTGTGCCTCTCTTTTGCTCAGCTCCTACGAGTCCAGAGACGGATCACATTGGGGAAAGAGGCAGCCCAGCATCCACCAATCACACAGGCGGTCAGCTGCCACTTTACACCTGGTTTCATCTCCACGACATCCCTGGGAGGTGTTACAACCCCACTTTACAAACGAAAAAAGCAGGAGAGGGATAGGAGGCAGAGGGCTGCTGCTCTGAGGTCGCCAGGAACGCTGACCGCTACAGGGCTGTCCACCATCTTGCACGTCCTTCCCTTCCTTCCATCCTCCTGCTGTCATGGCTCTAGTTTACCCAGACCCTGATTTTCTGTCTCTTGCACCACTGCAATAATTCCATTTGACATTCATTAAAAAAAAATGTATACATTTAGTGTCAGTGCTGGCCACTGGGATAGAATGATGCGCATAAGTTAGTGCCTGCCATTCTAGTGAGGGACACGACAAGAGAACAGGCAACCCTAAATGAGGATGAGTGCTGCAGCAGGGAGAAGTCCAAGTGCAGCATGAGTGTGTGGCAGATGCACCCAGTCCAGCTGGGGGATGTGGGAGGAGGTGGTGCTCACGGTCAAGGGAGGTTGGGGACCTCCATGATGAATCCAAGTCCACCGTCTTCCTAAGAACCCCCTTTGAGAGTCCTTCTGAAAATGAAAACCTAAGCGAACCACTCCTCTTCTCGAAACCCTTCAGTGGCTCCCTATCGTCCACAGAATGAAGGACAGGCTCCTTAGTGAGGCTCCCAAAGTTCTCCATGTTCTGACCTCATCTCCCACCATGTCCCAACATATCTACATGTTTGTCTCCTGCAGAGTGGAAGCAACTTGAACGCAGGGCCTATGCTCAGTTTAGTTCTCTGTATCCATGGCCCAGAACAGGGCTGCTATATATTTAGTTGTGATGGACTTATTAAAAGAATGAATACATTCCTGAGGTCGGAGCCCTTGTCCCCAAGGAGAAGGCCAATTCTGCCTTCCCTTGGGTCTCCTGGTACGAATGGTCCAAGCCCCCTGCAATTTTGGTCACTGAGGGGAGAAGAGAAGTTTAATAAAGAATGGGGCATGGGACCCTTCTGGGATGGAGCTCTGCACCCCAATTTCCTGATCTCAGCCCTACAGCGAGTTCTTCCTAAGTCTTGACACAGAGGAGTCCTGGGTCAGTTTACACATCCCCCGAGTCAGAGTCCATGGAAATTCCTTTGGGTGACCTGTCCCTTCCCCCAGTTCTCTGCATCCCATCCCTAGGAGCCGCAGCCCCTCACACAGTGCTCTGTACACATCAAGCATTTAGGGAGTTCTGTGTGAATACTGAACACTCTACTCTTGCCACCAGGATGTGGTTTATAACGGAGACAAATTCTCCTGTACTAATTTTCAGGGAGAAAAGAAATGCACTTCAAGCAAGAAAATTGGGCATCTGGGAACGTTTCCAGCCAGGAGATTTCCAGCAGGACTTGAAAAAATGTAGTCCATCCCGCACTGTAACAGGCTGCGGGTGGGGTGGCGGCCTTTACTCCCCTTTCCCCAGCCCTGTGCTAGTCACCTCAGAGGACACAGAAGAAGGAGATGTGGAGCCTGCCCAGCACAGTATAACAATGTGGATTCCTTATTTCAAAAGAGACAACAGTGTAGCTTAGGTTCTCTGTTTCCCCCCCACCAAAACTCAGAAACCATAGCTGTGCTAGCCAATATCTTTGCAGAGTTAGACTGTCTGACCCACATCAACCTCAGGGCTCCCGACTCCCGGGGAGATAGTCTGATTGTGTACAAAACGCTCCCCTCAGCCTTCTCTAATTGTTAGCATAGAGCTGGAGGGTCTCACGTATTTTGGGGGGGAGGGCAGAGGATGAGGAATGAGGGAATAGGAGGGGTATGTGGTACCACTATGCTCTCCAGATGTGACAGGAAAGCAGCTGTTGGTGCCTTAACACGGAACAGCATGGTTCGTTCATTCATTCGATAAATGTTTGCCGAGTGGCAGGGACTGTTCTAAGCTCTTGGAGTCACAGTAGCAAAACAAAACAAAGCTCCTGCCCTCAGGGAGCTTACGTGGTAGGAGAAAAGGACAACAAACAAACAAACAGGATAGAGGTAATGAAGGATGGGGCTGCTTTTTAAGACAGAGATGCAGGGAAGGCCTCTTTGGGAATGTTGACCCATTGTCATTTTAAGCGAATACCAGAATGAAGTGATGGAGGGAGCTGCTCGGATGCGTGGAGGGGAGGATTCCGGGCAGAGGGGCCGGCAAAGGCCCTGGAGTGGGGAAGTACTTCTTGCATTTGAGGTCGGCTTGGGGAAGGTGGGTAGAGGTGAGGTCAAAGGGGCTGTGGACCCAGGGGTGATGCAGATCCTATGGGCCCTGGAAGCCATGTTGAACGGACTCTGGGTGTCTGCTGTGCACCTTCTATGTGCCAGACATGTCCTAGGACCTGGGGATACTCCGATGAACAGTCATGACCCCCTGCTTTCATGCAGCTTATGATCTAGGGAAGGATGACGGACAAAGAGAGGGAGTCCAGGACCCCATGGTCAGTGCTAAGGGGGCACTTGGGGGAGCTGAGGGCTCAGGAAAGCCTTCCAGAGGAGATGTCACCAAAGCTGGCAGGAAGAGTCGTGAAATAGCCAGAAGTCAGCTGTGTTATGGAGTCAGGTTTGCTCACTTGCTATCTCAGTCAAGTCCCTTGATGTCTCTGAGCCTCGACTTCATTGTGCATAGAATGGGAACAATAATAATACCTGTTCTCTAAAGAAAAAACAGGGTCATAGGTGTGAAAGTGCTTTGAAAACTGTAAAGCCTCAGACAGATGTAAAACACTGCTATTAGCTCACTGCGCTCTTTTCTCTTCCTACGTTATTTTGTTAGACTCTGAGTTTGAGCGCACAGGCTCCCGGCCTCTCTCCTTCCCCCTGGAGCCAGCTGGAGCTGGTGGCTCAGTCTGTGAAGATCTAAGCCAGGTTTCTCGGCCAGAGGCCTGGTTGCATCGTGTGGACTCCACGCATACCGTGGCCACCAGTAGGGCTGCTGGAGCCACCCTCATGGCATCTGCTCCAGTGGTAACTGGAATTGCTCAAACACGTGTGTAGACACCTGTTTGCTTCTGGGCTCTTTGTCTTCTCCAACCAGAACCAGAGATGGGACGCTGACCCTGCTCCCCAAGCCCCAGATGAGAGGCGGCCACCCTGCTCTGCCGTTTTTCTGCATCCGGGAGGCGGACACTGTTGCCACATACAACAGGCTTGGCTCTGTCCAGAGCTGCATTTCTCTGTAGCAAGAGGCATTCAGCCAGGGAAAGAGAAGAGCATGCTCTCTCTATAAACAAGGTGCATCTGGGGAGTAAATTTCCATCTGCAGATTGGCAAAGTCATAGGTTAACACCAAACAATCCCCAACGAACTTAGAATGAAGTGCTTTCCACAAACCTTATTCCATGGTTAAGAAGCTCTTTTTCCTAGGTCCCTTCAGGAAGAAGAGAGTTTCCTTTCAATAATCCTAGGCTTTATGTATTTCATTTTCCAGGGTATTTTCTCCAATCAGAGTTGTCCTATGGAAAACTCACCCTCCTCAGCTGAAACACCCATTCTCGATACCTAGGGGAACACTGGCTGGGATTCAGGTACTAGTTCTGTGACCCCGAGCACCCCTTGGGCCTCAATAACTATCTGTAAAATGGGGGGATGAGAACAGATGACTCCAAGGTCTCAGGACCCTTTGTTTTTGGAGTTCTTTGTTTTTTCAGTTTTTTTTTAAAATAGACTTTATTTTTAGAGCAATTTTAGGTTCACAGCAAAATTAAGTGGGAGATAAGGAGATTTCCCATATACGCCCTGCCCCCACTCATACCCAGCCTCCCACATAATCAACATCCCCACCAGAGCGGTACGTTTGTTACAACGGATGAACCTACACTGACACATCATTATCACCCATAGTTTACATTAGAGTTCACCCTTGGTGTTGTATATTCTGTGAGTTTGGACAAATGTATGACAAATGCATCACATGTAGGCACAATTATAGTATGCAGAGTAGTTTCACTGCCCTAAAAATCCACTGTGCTCCGCCTATTCATTCTTTCCCTCCTCTCCACTCCTGTTTTAAATTCTATGCTTAAAATATATGATTTCAACTACTGCTCTATGTTTAGAAACTCCTCCGCTCTGAGATTCAACACCAAGTTACCTGTGCTAGTTTGACTTGTTTTTTGTGTTTCCTTCTATAATTTTTTGGTATAAAGTGAAGATCTACATATTTAACAATAAGAATAGTTAATCAATCATCCTACTAGTATTTCTTTAAACTCTCTTTCCCCCCAAATATATGTGACTCCCATTCATCACCAGCTAAATTGTAACTATGTAATAGTCTACTTCTGCGTTATATTCTGTGCCATTCATCTGTCCATTTAGTTTTTTGTCAATTAAAACTACTTAATAAAAGTGTATTTCAGTATTTGATAGGGCAAGTCCCTCATTTTCAAAACATTCTTGACTATTTTCATTGACTTAATTATTCCACAGGAATTTTTAGATGTGTTTTTCAAGAAAAAATATCCCATTAATATGTAGTGGAATTAATTTCCATGATTTAAAAATTATGTTGAGTCACAAGTTACTTAAGGAGCATAACCTTGGTTCTCTGGTACGGCTACTCTTGGAAGACTAGTATGGCAACACTTCTAATTGGCAGCCTGGGAGGAACAGGAAACAGCTACATGGGATACAGCCAAGGATGGGGCCAGCCAGAGCTCACACAAGAAGAGACCTGACTCCCTTCAAGAAATGGCCAAACCATTTTCTCACTCAATGTCTGTTTGAATATGAATCAGAAAACAAATTTGGCTTTTAAACCTCCAAACACAGAATGACAGGAGTCTGAGCTACAGAAGAATAGAGAGGTAGCAACCCTTTAGATTAGCTAGCCAAATCCCATCTGCCCTCACATTTTTTACTCCAGATACTGGGAACCAAGGCTGTAAGCGATTGAGAAAAAGTCATCCAAACATATCAGATCATCATCATTGATAAGAGTCCGAGACTTAGAAGTCTTTTTTTTTACCCTGAGGAACCCTTCGATTTTAATGGCACCACCCTGCCATCTTGTCCTGGCTGAGGAGTCACCACGTCCCTCGACTTTTATCTTGACTGTTCCCTTTCCGTGGTCTTTTTCTGCTTCCCCTGACAGTTTAGGGAAAGACACAAGTCCCTGGGGAGGATTCTTGCCTAATACGGTATTGTGTGGAGCATGTAGTTTGCTCTTGGTGTTCAATAAACTCAACAGCAGATATAATAGACCCCAAATAGCAAGTTTTTCTTTGTTCATTTAGATGATCAGCTGTTACTGTCTTGGCTCCCCCGACACCTCGTTTCCTCGTCAGCACAAGCTACTGCTTCTCTGATAGGCTAACAGCATAAGCATCCATTTATTCCCACCTGAGAAGCGTAGTTTCTAGGGCCACTGTTTCACTCCAGTTTTAATGGCACTTAATTTTCTATGGATATATGCTTTCATTAGCATAGATTTCTGTTGAGAAGGCAGTTAGCTGTTTTATTCATGGTAGGAATGGCTGAACTGTGGGTGTATAGGTAGGCTGAAAGCACTGGGGGTCTGATTAGTCTGGAAAAGAGTGGACTTTAAATACCTAAAGAATTATCATGTATTCTAAACATTCCTGGATAATTGGGGCCCAGGGGTTGGACATAAACAGAGCTTTTGGATATCTGGGAAGGGCACAGGGGCTGAACCAAGTGCAGTCTGAGACGTAGAGCTGGGAGTGCAGCTGGGATGGAAAGCTAACATGCAGTCCTCCTGGAGTGAGAGTGCTCTCTCCAAAAGTCTGGGCCTGCGTGGAGCCAGCCTGACATGAGGCAGCTGGGGAGGAGGTGGGGGGCCCAGGAGCAGTGGGCCAGGTTTCAACTGGAAGCAAGGAGGCAGCGCTGAAGTGGTCCTTTGAGGCAAACCTCCTGGACTCGACAGGGCAAGTGCGACTTATCTGTGGGAGATGAGGGTAGAAGGAGACGGTGGAAGCAAGGAGCATGCACAAGTGGGACCAACGGGGGAAGTCACAAGGAAGCAGAGTCTGCCTTCGTTGAGGACTTGTTGACAGCGGGAGGGGCCTGGATGGAGTGGGCTGTCTTCTGAGATGAGAAGCTCAGTGCAGACTACGGGTAACCAGGAGTCAGGAACTCGTAGAGGGGCTTCCAGGATGGAGCAGGTGGCGGTCCCTAAGACCCTTTAAGCTCTAAGAGTCTGACATTCTATAAGGCTTTTTAAAAGTATATACCAAGGTAGCCATCTAATGTGTAACTTCAGTTAATCACATAGCAAATAAAATCAGCAGTAATTTCACACTCTAATGGGTTTTGTGACTTCACAAGATAAACGTGTAACTTAACTGTTAGAAGAGCCTTACTGGATATGTCTATATATATATATATATTTTTTTTGTGTGTGTGTGTGGTACACGGGCCTCTCACTGTTGTGGCCTCTCCCGTTGCAGAGCACAGGCTCCGGTGGATATGTTTATTACCTTGACTGAGCTGATGGTTTCATGGGTGTATGCATATGAGTTTAATTTTAAACTCATCAAACTAAATATTAAAAATATAGAGGTTTTTTGTATATCAATTATACCTCAACAAAGCTCTTAATAAAAAAATTGTGAATTAAAAAACAAGAACCTTATCGGTCATGTAATCCATGGTTGGCCAATTATGGCCTGTTGTCTGTTTTTACAAATAAAGTTTTATTGGAACAGCCACGTCCATTCATTTACATATTGTCTTGGCTGTTTCCGTGCTATAATGGCAGAGGTGAGTAGTTGCAACAGTGACCAAATGGATTGTGAAGCCTAAAATGCTTATTTTCTGGCCCTTTAGAGAAAAAGTTTGCCACCCTTCAATCTAATCCAATCCCCCATTTTATAGCTAAGAAAACGGAGGCTGACATAGTTAAGTGACTTCCTTTAGGTTGAGTTAGTTGGTGACTGAGTCGGGACAAGAACCATGGCATCTGATGCTCAGGCCTGTATTTCTCTGCCTCAGCCCATAGTGTCCCAACGCTGGCTGGTCTGTGTACAAGCACCTCTTAATGTCCTGCCACATTCACATTTCACAGACCCAGGGCCTGAGGGGCAGAGGTGGACAGACCGGCCCACGGTCACTCCACGCCCCCGCCAGCCACAGGACGGGCCTCACGCTTGCGAGTTCCAACCCTACAGAGCTGGCTCCAAACCACTACTCCAGGAAAGCTGAGGCCTTGGGAGGCAGTGAGAGCTTCTAAGAGCTTCTAAGACAAGCACTCATCCAGCTCCCCAAGTCCCTCTCAGCATTAGCATTCACCTTCTGTTATCCAACAAAAGGACACATTTACAACTGTCTCAAGTTCAACCTGAAAACCCTTTTCACAGCTTTCCAGGGCAATTACTCCAAGCAGCCCTGATGGGTTAAAATGATTTTAACACACCCAGTTGCCTCCAATTACTTTGGTGGCATCTGCTACAAACAGCGAAACGTATGAGTGCCTGATAAATACCTTCTTCTGCAGTAAGAGATTCCAAAGAAGACAATGCAAAGGGTAAACAAGACAAAACAAAACCAAGCCCTATCTACCCACAATCATATTTAAAGGAACAAACAGCCAATCCGAGGCCCAGGTCAGGCCTCCATTTTCCATGTGGGAGATTTCCCAGAGGGATGAGAACCAATCAGATCATTAGAATGGTCTGTATTTGTCCAGGAGAGTATAAATTGAAAGCCAGCACCCACTTCACCCTTCTTCCAGCTGCCTCCCTAAAAGGGCTGTTTTCCTCCTCCTTGCCCTTTATAAGCCTTTACATGTTCTGCATTTCCACTTCTCTTTCACATCTCTCTTAGACAGATAAGAATGAATATTCATGCAGGAGACTAGAGCACATCAGCCGTCCTAACATAAGTGGTCAAGAGAATAAAGGACGAGGTTTGTCAGTGGCCACATGAAACTCCTCCAGCCTTGCCAAGGCGATACTTTTGACATGTGTGTGGTTCCCTGGGGCCACAGGACTCCTGCCCAGCTCTGACACAAACTCGAATCTCGAGGGTGACTTTCCCAGCCGAGGGAGGAAAGCTAAGGATGAGAGAGAAGACAGATCAACAGAGGCAGCTCTGCTTGGGGCTCGGCCGGTGGATCCACTGTTACTTGTCCCTTTGAACTCAGCCCGCTCCTCTCAGCAGAGTCAGCTCCTCCCAGCGCAAAGATGAGAACCAACATATATTATGTCAGGCACTGGGTGGGGTGCTGGGAATCAACGGTAAATAAGGTCCTTGTCTTTACATTCAGTGACAATCTATCTGTGCCAGTTCCTGTGCTAGGGGTTTTACGTGTGCCGTCTCTCTCACAGCACGAAGTGCTGTGCACAGCACTTAGTGCACAGCACTAAGCTCGACATTATTATCCTCACTTTACACATGTAGCACCCACAACTCAGAGAAGTTAAGTAACTGATCCAAAGATGTACAGGAATTAAGTGGTGGAGCTGTGCTTTGAACTCGTGTGTCTGGGTGCTTTCTATTACTCCGTGCCGCCGCAAAACCTGGGGACTTTCTTTCACTGCTGTTGCTGGCTGACTGTGCCTCACCCACGTAGCAAGGTGCCCAGCAGCTGCAGGAACACGGGTCGAGGAAGAGATGCATGGGGTGTGCTGCGTGTCATGTTGAAACGAGAGCCAGTGGAAACGCTGAAGGTCATTTGGAGAAGAGAGGCAGAGGAGTCAGAGGAGGGAAGAACAAACCCGATTTGCACGGAAATACAATTGTTTATGTTGGTGTGAGTTACATGGATTGATCTTGGCTGCTGTGAGTGCCAGATGTACAGACAACTGTGCTCAGTGAGGCCCTGGGGCTCCTGAAGAGGGGTCCCTGAGGGCCACTGTCAGGGATGCTGAAGATAGTAAAAACACCAGACTACAGCTGAATCTGGAGTGAGGTGGGTGGAGAAAACAGGAGGAGCTGAGAGCTGTTTCCAAGAGAAGGGAGGGTGGGGAGCCAGGGACCTCTACTGAGAGCTCGCAGTTAACCAGGGTGAACGGATGAATGCTTGAGGCGGGAGGCGTCGGCCTGACTCCAGAAGCCCTGGCCGCATCTGCACACACCATTTGTTTTGTCCTTCGCGCCTAAGTTTCCAACAGCTCTGCCTTCTCTCTACTTGGCCACAGTTAGCAGAAGAAGGAAGTGAGAAAGCAAATCAATACAGTCCTGCCGTCAGCTTCAGGTGTTGGTCCCCAGAGCATCAGCTCAGCAATCGCTCTCCATCTCCCTCTTTACCACCAACGTCATCACCACATTCCCCCAATTCCCCTAAAATTTTCAGGGTCTGGGACAATAATTTTTTTAAAAAGCCCACATACCATATGACTAAGTATTTAAAAGTTATAAATCAATCCTACAAATTGCTAAATAAAATATATGCCCTTCTCTGACCTTGACAAGTTTCATGTCTGGAAGGCTATATTCAAATTTAGAATTCTCAGATTCTACCGCGTTCTGCTGGACCACGGTGGTGAGGGACAGCAGTCACACGGATGTGGACACCACAATCCAAGAGGAGCGACACCCACATCATGAAAGGCCACAAGGGGCCCCATACAAACAGGTGCAGACACTGTGGTCCACAGGGGGCTGATCACACCTGGGCGTGGACACCAAAGTCCACAGGTCCAGGTTCCAACCACACCACCACCTTTGGTCACCTGGAGCCTCTCTGGGGGTTCCCAAGGCAGTGGAATCCACCCTTAGGAGGTAGACCTGGGGAAAAGGTCTACAAGGGTCCTGGAAGTAGGCATGAGGCTGTTTCAATAGGGAATTCTGAGGTCCTGGTACCTGAAGTATGGTCTAGAAGGAGGAGTCCAGACATGTCTCCTTGGCCCTTCAGAACTGCATACACTGTGGAGTGCAGGGCCCTCTAAGGCATGGGGCCCAGGACAAGGGTCTAAGAGTGGTAATGATCTTCACTGATACCCACTGAGCATCACGTACTAATAGTTGTCATAAGCATTCTATGTGGGTTAACTTAGGTAATTCTCACAACTCCATGAGCTGGGTACCATTATTGCCATTTCTCAGATGAGGAACCTGAGACACAGAGCAGATAAGTTACTTGCCCACAGTTATACTTGATGGAGCAGGCTGTCTGGCTGCAGGTCCTCACTCCTATCCATCACCCCATGCCCCTCCTCACACCTCCGGGGCATGTAAGGCTTACATGGCAGCCTCCCAGAGGGATACACAGCTCTCAAGACAACTCCCGATCAGGCACTATGGCACTCCTACTGTATACTCATGTCTAGATTCCTGAATGTTTGGAACAACTCTTTGTCCTATCCCTGCATCTCTGACTACTTTGCTGAATCACAGATTAATTCCCAGATCTGTGTGGTAGCCTCGCATCATTTTGAGGAGTTGGAAGTGACTTGGGAGATGGATTTTTTTCTTGTCTCAGACAAGATAAGGAATAGAATCTTCCTTAAGGGAGGGGACAAGCATGGTCTGAGGGCACGTGTGGTGTGATGCCACAGCTGGTAACCAGAGGACTGCTGCTCTACCCAGGACACAGATCTGCCTAAAGTGTAAGAGGTGGAAAACAAACAGCCCAGATGAGCAAGGTTTCTAGCAGGCAGTGATAGTAGCTGCTCTTGAATCGAGGGCAAGTACAAACCAAAGGAAAGAAAACTTTTGTACCTCATCTTGGTTCTCTTAAAAGTGCAACCCACATCTTCCTAAATCAGATAACAAATGTGAAGGAAGATACCATCAGCTCGATATTTACATATGTTTGTAAAGTTTATTATCCAACACTATGTCAGCCAACTCACATCTTAGATAATCGTAGATGTTGGACTAGAGATAACAGCAACCCACTCTTAAATGGTTAAAAAAAATCAGTCTAAAGGTGAGAATCACCAGGGAGCTGGGCTCAAATCCTCATTTTTTCCCTTAGCAGCTGCACGGTGTTGTGTATGTCATTTGATCTTCCTGAACCTTGGCTTTCTCACCTGTAAAATGGGGATAGAAAGTATCTACCAGGATTATTGTGAGAATTAAATGAAATGATGTTTGTAAAGTCTCTGGTATATAGAATGTAGTTTTTTTCCTTTTAAACAATTTTCTTTTAAAATGGTTTTATTGCATGATTCTTCAAATTCTATAGTGCTTTACAATTTTCAAGTTTCACATGCATGATTTCATATAATCCCACAGTAACCCTTTTGTCTTTTTCCCTCTGCCCCTATATTTCCCCTCCCCTGTTCCCTCTCCCCACTGGTAACCACTAGTTTGTTCTCTGTATCTGTGAGTCTGCTTCTTTTTTGTTTTACTCACTAGTTTGTTGTACTTTTTACGTTCCACATATAAGCGATATCATACAGTATCTGTCTCTCTGACTTCTTTCAATTAGCATAATGCCCTCCAAGTCCATCCATGCTGCTGCAAATGAAAAAATTTCAATCTTTTTTATGACTAAATAGTATTCCATTGTGTGTGTGTGTGTGTGTGTGTGTGTGTATATATACACCACATCTTCTTTATTCATTTGTCTGTTGATGGACACTTAAGTTGATTCCATAGAATGTAGTTGTTTTTTTTTTTAGAATGTAGTTTTTTTTTAACATCTTTATTGGAGTATAACTGCTTTACAATGGTATGTTAGTTTCTGCTTTATAACAAAGTGAATCAGCTATACACACATACATATATATCCCCATATCCCCTCCCTCTTGCGTCTCCCTCCCACGCTCCCTGCCCCACCTCTCTAGGTGGACACAAAGCACTGAGCTGATCTCCCTGTGCTATGCGGCTGCTTCCCACTAGCTATCTATTTTACGTTTAGTAGTGTATATAAGTCCATGCCACTCTCTCACATTGTCCCAGCTTACCCTTCCCCCTCCCCATGTCCTCAGGTCCATAGAATGCACTTTTAAAATGCTGTTTCCCCCACTCTCAGGCCATTTCCCCTTCTACTCCTCCCTCCTGGGAGCCTCGGTCCTCATGCTGTCTTTAGGATCCCATAGAGCGGGCTGTTCACAGCTATGGGAGGCCTCTTCTGCATGGGGGAAACATGGTCAGGCTGGGAGGCCTGGGAGGAAGGTACAAAAGCAGCAGAGGGCAGGGCCTGCTTTTGATGAGGAACCACTCTAAGGAAGATGGGAAAACAGACAAACACATTTAAAAGAAATCCCTCGGCAGTGACAGACAGCAGAGCACTGGGGGGCAGACCTGACATGGCAAGGTGACAGTGTGCTGAGCAGAAAGGGTTTGCTGAAAGGGGAGAACAGAATTTCTTGCTGCCTCTGCCGCCTGCCGCTTCCTGGCCTTGACCTTCCAAGCCAGGCCACCTGCAGCTGGTCCAGGGCCTTTAGGCCCTGGGCCTCATGGGCAGAGACCCAGCTGATGGTCAGTCAGCGCCTGGCCCCTCCTGCTCTGGGCCGCCTCTGGTTTCTCAGATCAGCCTGTCATCTCCATTCCTACTTCAATTCTCTCAGGTCAGGCCCTTGCCACTTCTCTCCTAGATGAGGATGATAGTCCGTCACTGGTGTCCCCATCTCCAACCTTTCTCTCTAATTCATCCTCCACACTGCTGTCAGGGTGACGTCCCTGAAAGGCCCAACTGACCCCAGTTTAACACCCTTCAATAGTTCCTCACTGCTCAGCGGAGGAAATCCCAGCTCCTTGGCGTCGTCTATTAGTCAGGCCTTTTTCATTTGCAAATATCAGAAACCCACTTGAAGAAGTCAGAATTGGGAGGGAGATGCAAGAGGGAGGGGATATGGGGATATATGTATATGTATAACTGATTCACTTTGTTATACAGCAGAAACTAACACACCGTTGCAAAGCAATTATTCTCCAATAAAGACGTTGAAAAAAAAAAAAGAAGCTGAGATTCTAAAAACAGGTTTGCTGGTAGGACAGTGAGAAAGTTCACAGCACAGAAGGCAGGCTTGCAGGAACCTGGGCAGCTCCTGGACCTGAGGGGCCAGGACTGGGGACCATGCCACAGTGGGGAAGAGGCCTTTAGTCACCCAGAACCACACTCCTCCAGCAACATGCCACGAGGGGCAGTGGACTGGTCCACCCAGGCCCCAGCGGAAGTCCCAGGGGACCATTATGATTGGCCAGCTTGGGGCACATGCCCATCTGCCCATAACTCTCGTGGCCAGTAGAAGTGGGAAGGTGACTGGTACCTGGGCCAAGATGGAGTGGGAAGTAGATTGGAATCTGAGCTAAAAGAAGTCAGGAGAAGGGTGCTGAGCAGATGAAACGCCCCATGACCTGACCCTGCTTCAGCTTCATTCCCTCAGCATCCTGCCTGGAACTTTACACAGCAGCAACACTAGCCTCCGTGCAGCTCCTAACACACTCAGGTATGTCATATGGTTTCCAACACCCCCTTCCTGGACCATCTTCCACCTTCTTGGCTTGGGTAATGCCTACTCATCTTTCCAGACTCAGTGCACTGTCACTTCCTCCAGGAATCCTTCCCAGATTAAAGTCTCTTTTTGGGCTCCTAGTACTCCTGTGCCTCTTTATATCACTTATTACAGAATAACAGTAAACAATAATAATGAAAAGAAAAACAAACATATATAACATTTACTGTATGTCTGGCACTGCTCTAGGTAGTTGACATACTTTAATTCATTTGCTCCTCACAAAAACCCGATGAGGTAGGCACAGTTATTAGTCCTCATTCTATGAAGCAAAGAAACCGAGATACGGGTGGCTTATGTAACTTCCCCAAGATCACAGACCTAATAAATAGCAGAGCCAAGTTCAAACACAGGACTGGTGGCGCTGGGTCTGTGCTTCTAACGACTGCCACTAGAAATGGCTTAAAGAGCCTCCGTCGGCCTTACTGGGTTGTGAGCCCTCAAGGGCAGGGATGGTGACAGCCATCCTCACACACCTAGTGATGGCTGAGCTGGCACTCACGAAATACTGCCTGATAGAACTCAATAGAACTTTCTGTTAGGTGATAGAAGTAGGAGGGTGGAAGGAGAAAAGGCTACTTGGGCCCCTGGGAGCTGGATTTTGCAGGGCCACGGAAGGAATGGGGTCAGAGATGTCCAGCCCCACAATGCCTGTGTCCTGGAGGTCACGGTATTGGGCGGGCGGGGGGCAGGGTGTGGGCACAGACACCGAACAATCTTGCCAGAGCCCTGCTGCCCACCAGGCCGTTTCTGTGGAATGTCTCTGGCTGACTCGGCCTCACTTTCTTTCTCTCCAACTTGTCTCCATATTCTTTAAGCAAATTTGACTTCTCCTATGGTTCGCCGAGACTTCCTTAGTGGCACAGAAAGGGAGGCTTCTGCATTGAGCTCTCACAATCGCAGTTCCTTTCTATACATAACTTGGTAAGGCCAGTGTCAGGGTGTGCTGCGCTGGGGGGATTCTCTCCCGGAGCTGAGGCATTCCTCAACTTAGCTGCACTTTCCTACAGTTGCTGGACAGCCAGGCAGGCAGGTCTCTGACTCACTGTCTTTCCTTAAACAAACTACCAAATGCTCCCTGACTTGGTTTCTCCAGTTGCATATTGAAGCTGACTCTGATCACCTGCCCCAGTGGGTCACAGAGCTCCATGAAACAGTCTATTTGTGTCCACGAGGAAGGTGGGCGGCAAGGGGGGACTGCGCCCATAATGGACCATGGAACACGGCCCGTGTTTCCCTCCAGTGGAACCTCAACCCAATACAACCCAAGAGCAAGTTAATCGATATGAAAGTCAGATACAATGAGAGCAGCCTTTTATTGAGTCTTTGCTATGGGTCAGCCTTTGAGCTAGGCTGTTAACAAATACTGTCTACTTTAATCCTTACAAATCCATGTTAATCCTTTCAACAGTATGACTGAGCACCAGTATATGCCAGGCTCTGTATTGGGCACCTGGAACACAGCGCCGAACAAAACAGACAAAGAACTTTGACTTGAATACAGATAGCAAGCAATAAACATAATAAACAAGTAATAAACAACAAGGTCAATATGTAGTAGGCTACGGAAAAATACTGTGGGTAAAATTGTAGCACAGGTAAGAGGGACAGAGAGTGCTGGGGGATGGTCCAGGGAGGTCTCACTGAGAAGATGATATTTGAGCAAAACTTTGTTGGAAGTGAGGGAATAGGCCATGTGGGTATCTGGGGGAAGATCACTGTGGACAAATAGAACGGCCAGTGTGAAGGCCTGAAGGTGGGGATGTGATGGGAGTGTTCAGGGAATGCTGAGGAGGCCAGTGAGGCTGGGAAGGAGTGAGGGCAGGACAGATGAGGATAAGAGACAATGAGGGGCCATATAAGGTAGGGCCTTGTAGGCCATAAGACGAGTACCATTATTATCCTCATTTTACAGATGAGGAAACTGAGGCAGAGCAAGCTTATGCCCAAGGTGCCATGACCTGTAGGTATTAGAGCTGGGAATTAACCAGCTCTAACCACATCCATAGCCCATGTGCATATCCTAATACTATATACTCCCCCTCTCCACACATGGCAAACCAGGAAGTTTCTTGATATCCTCCCATGTCAACCAAGTTAGGCTAGGTGGGACCCAAGACTCAGAAGTTTCTGAACTTGGAAGGCATCCTAGAGATCTTCTTGTCCAATTCTGGCATTGTGGAAGGAACAACAGATTTTTTTTTTTTTTTTTTTTTTTTTTTGCGGTATGCAGGCCTCTCACTGTTGTGGTGGTCTCTCCCGTTGCGGAGCACAGGCTCCGGACGCGCAGGCTCAGCGGCCATGGCTCACGGGCCCAGCCGCTCCGCGGCATGTGGGATCCTCCCAGACCTGGGCACGAACCCGCGTCCCCTGCATCGGCAGGCGGACTCCCAACCATTGCGCCACCAGGGAAGCCCCGGAACAATAGATTTTGAGGCTGAAGCCTGGGTGTTCTCTCTTGCTGGGTGACAAGACTTATGACATATGACAGGTATCCTTACCTGTAAAATGGAAACAATCACTCCTGCCTCATATGGTTGTGCAGATTAAATGAAATGATGTGTGTACCAGGGCTCTGAAAAATGCTGGCAGTTCCTCCTTTTTTTGTTCCCCTATCTCCTTCCCCAGCTTCTTGGAGCTACAGTCAGTGACCATCCATTTCCAAGTTCAACCCTGCCTCAGACAGAGACAGGATATGTATTTTCAAAAAAAATTTTATTGGAGTATAGTTGATTTACAATGCTGTGTTAGTTTCAGGTGTACAGCGAAGTGAGTCAGTTATACACACACACACACACACACACACACACATATATATATATGTGTATATATATATATATCCATTCTTTTTCAGATTCTTTTCCCACATAGGTTATTACAGAATACAGAGTAGAGTTCCCTGTGCTATACCATAGGTCCTTGTTATTGACAGAGGAATGGATAAAGAAGATGTGGTATATATATACAATGGAATATTATTCAGCCATAAAAAAGAACAAAATAATGCCATTTGCACCAATATGGAGAGACAGGGTATGTACTGATAGCCTCCCCTGCCCCCAATCACCACCAATCCAGTGGGGAGCTTGGAGTCTTCCTGGGACTGGGGAGCATCACCCCCCTTATCTGTCCCCACACATGGTGAGTCCACTGTCCTCAAACTCCCATCTGGTGCTCCAGGGGTCCCCAACCTTGAGTCTCCTCACTCCCTCTCCCATCAGCTGGGGCCCTACTGCATGTGCTTACAGCTCTGTTTAAAGTGTTAGATTCATAACAGGTGCTTATTAAATGGTTGTTATTGTTATTACTAGTAGAAATGGAACTCGCTGCCGCAAAACTATCTTGCCAGTTTGAACAGACATTAGCAAAGGAAAACTTGATGATGGAAAGAGAAAGATAACTTTAGTTCAGCAATCTGTCTGAACAGCCATTGCACATGTGGGGAAGTCAGTGAAACAGCTGCACCAAGATGTGAGATCACACAGACAGCGGGCTGGGGTTAACCTGCGGGCTGAGGATGGTATCAAGATCACACCTCACCTGCGATAGCCCTGGTGGGTCAGGTGGCAAATGGATCTGCACAGAATTACTGAGCACGCGCCTGTAATTATCTTTGAAATAACCAGTATAAAACGCAGAGCCATCATACCAGACAAGGCATTTTGCTATCAGATAAAAACAATCTGTGAAGTTGGCCTCATTAATATAAGCTTTATTGTAGGGATATCAGAAAACTTGTATAAAAAAAAGCCTAGGACACAGGAGCTAAAGGAAATGTGTAAACCGAGAAATAGGAGACCTGAGCCAACAAATATCATTTTGACACCCTAATTAGATATATTCCCAGGACTTAACCTTTTCTTCTTTGCTCGTCACCTTTCCTTCCTTTGCTTATTCCTCTAGTTAACTCATTCCTCATTCATTTATTTACTCCTCATTATTTTATTCATACCCTAGTCACTTATTTTATGCATTTATTTTCTTCCTCCCTAGCTGTTCCTCACTCCGCGGAGGCCCTAATCAGCAGTGAAATGGACCAGAGGAAGCCTGCAGCTGGAGGAAAGGAAGCAAAGGTGATGGCCTTGACAGAAGTTGCCATGTGGCAGGAGCCTGGACAGAGGACTGGGGTTCCAGTCCTTGCTCTGGTACATAGGAGCTGTGTGGCCCTGGACGAGTCACGCACTTCTCGGCACCTCAGTCCCCCACGAAACGGGAGCTTCCTACCTGTGTTGGTTTCCATCGTGACAGCTGGCTTGGCTAACATGGACGAAATCGTGAAAAGCTATCCACATGTAAGGCTAAGTTGTTTGATCATCAGCTGGAGAATAGAAGAGAGAAGCGTTCATAGATGGATCCCACTGCCAACATCTATAAACCAGAGCCAGGGGACCTGGTCCTTGGACCTCTCCTCCCACTCTCCCCCTGGGAGCAAACCTGGCATGGGATTGTCAGCGAGAGTGGCTGAGGTAGGATGGCCTTCTTTCCTGTGTCAGCCCCACAGATGCATGGAGTATCCCTTTAGCCGGTTAGCAGATAAATATTAATGACTAAACATGTATGTAGGGTGGAAGATGGACGGGTGTCCTGGGAGCCATCCCTTTGATTGTCCCTTCTTAGATGCATTTAAGGATCTCAACATTCTAATTGCAGAGTGTGCTGGAATAAAATAATAAAAAGGGGGGCAGGGGGGCAGGGGAGGTAAAGGAAGGTGCATGGGAGGAAAAATAAACCAAAGCGGAATCACCTGCTGAGGGGACAAGATGAGAATGTGACAGAGGTGTCCCTGGGAAGGATGGAAGCCTTTTGTGGGAACATAAACATGGGGATACCTGCTCACACACTCAAGGGCCCAGCCTCTGTTTTCCTGCCTGGGTGTGTGAGCAGGAAGTCCAGCTGGACCAATTTGGGCTCAGAGCCCCTGCTGTGGGCACACTCCTGTGTATATAGATTTACAGCATCCCGGTGTATTGTCAGAATATTAGGAAAAAGCAGCATATGGCATATGCTCTGTGTGCAATTCTGTTCCTGCTGTTAAATTAGTTAATTCCATACTCTGATTCTTTCTGCTTATAAAAGGTGCTTTGCACAGGGACTCAGGCCCCCGGCTGAGCTTCTTTTCTTATTTTCACTGAATGTTATTTTTTGAGATAAATAGTCCCTAAAAAACGATAAATGGATTGGAGAAGCCCATATCTATTGAAGAAACAAAGCACTGAGCAAACGACTGTGTGCCTTTTCCCACAGGAAGTGTGTGAGACTGTGTACAGGGATGGATGCGGAAGGATTCAGGAAACCCACATATTTAATGCTCTTCCCTGGCCCCTGTTTGGTGCCCAGAGTTCCGGATTTCTGGTTCTTCCTCCATTTCCTCCTGTTCTATTAATGGAAACCTCCTTCTCAGGGATCAGATTCAAAGCTGTAGTCCCCTCTGCCTCCTTCCCTTTCTCCCTGCCCCCCGCCCCCAATTCCTGTTGTTTCTCCCCTTGTACTTTCTTCTCCATTTCCTCGTCCCTCCACTCCAACCACTATCACCCTAGTCTGGTCTCCCAGTCACCTTGTACTTGGCCTCTCCTCACTCCCATCCACCCCAGACACTACTGCCAAACCCTTTAAACACAGTTCTGGCCATGCCATCCCATTACTCAGAAACCTTCCATGGCTCTCCATTGCCCACCAAGCTAAGGACAACTTGCAAACCCGGCCTTCAGAACCTTCATAAACTGGCCACGAGGCCTTATCTCCGGCTACCTTGTCCTCTAGTCCTATGTGCTTCTCTGCCCTTAATCACACTGCTCCCTACTGAAATCCCATTCGACCCTCAGGGCCTATCCCAAACAGCACCTCTTTCATGAAGCGCTTTCTCTCTGCTACCTGAGTGTCTCTTTCTGGTCTTAGGTATGTACACTCTGCACTGCAGTCATTTCCGTGCTTAAATATTCCTCCCACCGGAATTTATCATCCATGAAAATAGGCATGGCTACTCACCTCTCTGGCTCTTCATTTCACATACAGTCGATACTAAACACGTTAGAAGAAGGAAACTTACTTGAATTGCATGAAGTAAAGCACGGACTTATCAAGTTACTTGCTGGACCATGTAGGGGTCTGGTATAGAATATGCTGTTTCTACTTTCTGCTTCTACAGAATTATAGTCAAATCAGAGAAGACCAAAATGCTAAAGGATGCTGATGACAACTCTGATGTCCTGTGTTTGCACACATTGTTATTTAATGTATCTGGATAATCCTATCAGTTAAAGCAGTGCTTCTCAACTGAGGCAATTCTCCCACCACGGGACCCTCAGCAATGTCTAGAGACACATTTTGTTATCACAAGGCAGAAAAGCTACTGGTATCCAGCGGGTAGAGGCCCGGCACGCTGCTAAACATGCTACGATTCACACGACAGGCCCCCTCCCAGCCCCCCACAAAAAAATTATTTGGGCCAAAATGTCAATAGTACTACTATTGACAAACCCTGGATTAATATAAAAAAGACATTATTAACCCCACAATTCAAATGAAGAAACTGGGGCACAGACAAGTCAGGTGGCTTCCCCAAGATAACACAGCACTTTAAGTGGCAGAAATAGGCCTTAACTCCAGGTTCCCTGATTCCCAGCACTGTGCTCTTTCTTCTAGATTATGCGTCCATCTGCATAGCCAGACACCATGGCAGGAACTCAGAAGCACCAGACTGGACCGAGATGCTATTATTAAGCCTGGTAGATGCCAAAGTGACCACAAGGGTGTGGGCCCAGGTTGGATAACTTGGTCTACCACCCAGTCCTACTCCAGGGTGCTTATCTATAGCTCCTCCAAATTGAACAAGACAGTGGGAGGCAATGCCAGCAGCCCAGAGTGCGGCTGACCCCTATCCCAGTAGGCAGGGCCAGACTGTTCTAGGGTTGAAGCAACTCCACTGGACCATGTTGGAAAGGGTTCCAGGGAGAGGAAAAGACTTCCCCCTCCCATCAATGGATAACTGAACCCTCCAGCAGACAGTGGCTTTGCAGAGACCAAATAGTATCAAGGTCAGTTTTCCTTACGCCAAGTGCTGTATGCAGCCTGGGAAGCAGCCCAAGGAGAGTTGATACCCAGTGATGAGAAGGTCAGCTGGGAAACCCTACACAAAACCTCGCTTACTGAATTTCTTGACTCAAGAGAGCAGAGGGGCAGCATGTTGGCATGGAGGGCTTGACAGACACAGATGCCACTTTTTCTGAGCATTCGGGCCCATGCCCTGAAACCCACCACCTACAGGAGAGCGGTGGGATGGAAAAGGGCTGAGGAAGACTGATGGGGAGAGCAGGAGACTTGCAGGGCAAGAGCTTTTCCTCAAGTATCTTCAGGGCAGCCATGTGGATCTGTGAAAAGGCGTATCTTAGGGACTCTCATGGGCAGAGCTGGAACTCATGGACAGCATAAAATTTGACAGATGTGGGCCCAGTATGAGGAAGAATAGGGATAACTGTATAAAACTGTGTGAGGTTCCATGTCGTTGGGATTCAGGGTAAGCTGGATTATCTCCAAGGGATGTTGAAGAAGTTCCCAATTGGATACCTCCGATAACCAGCATGTCTTATGAAAGAAAAAGCAAGGCTATGTGGCAATGTGCCAACTGTAGGGCCTAAGCTTATGACCCATCTAGCATGGAACATGTGACTTGAAAAAGCCCTGCCCCAAATAGCAGATGTTCAGCTGAACGCAGAAGACCTAGGTCTTAAATTTTGCAGTGACAGTGACACACATGCATTGCTTTCACTCTGTTCAAAGCTGTGGACTTCAGTTGAGAAAGACTTCTGCTTCAGTCTGAGGCTGAAAGTCAGGAAGGCCATAAAAGCTCACCTAAGTACACTTTTCACCAATTAAAAAAAATTTGTTAGGAGATGTCTCTACAGCAAGCACAATAGGCTATGAAGACTGGGCATGTATTGGCCGCCATTATTAAAAAAAACTTGTAATAAAGTGAATATGATATGTTCAACAATATCTTATCATTACTATTGTGTAACACGGGGATTAAGCAGTTCACATAAACAACTGAAAGGTGTTTGTTTGGTTTTTCTGTTCTCACTTTGTTACTTAGAGGGGTGGTTCCAAATCTCTCTCCCAACACTCACAGTAGGAAGGAAATGACACACTGAGGTTGACTGCCATTGCCTGATTTCAGATTCTGGCCCTGCAACTTAACAGTATGCAAGTCATGTAATTTTCATGGTGTAGTTCCCTCATCTGTAAAATGGGGATGATACTACTACTTACCTTTATAGAGTAGCTGCTGAGGATTGAATGAGATGTTTAAAGCCATCATTACCAGGGCTTTCCCATGTCATCTCCCTTCTCCTTCTACCACCGTAAGGTGCTGCAGAGAGAGCTTCCCCCCATCCCTCCAGTGCATCATTCTCCACCTAACAGTTGTTCCCTCTTGCCAAATTGTTCTGCCTCATTAGACAAAGATTCTCATGTTCGGATGAAGGCACCAAGTTTAAAAGCCACTTGCTTCCAGTTATTTTCTGTGCAGGAACCACTATAAAGTGTAGTATATTCATCAACTATGTGAACCAGTAAGGTTAGCTTTGTTGCTAATGGCCCCAACGTATTATTAGATAAACAGTGACTTGAGCTATAATACCAGCTCATTGGTGTGATGAAACAATGCTTCGTAATATCTGCTGGCTTCCCAAGATGAACCATGATGAAAGCAGTAGGGCAGTTTGTAGGGGTGTCCATTGTCCTATTTATCTCTTCAGGGATACGGGAACAATCTCTGGGGCCAGTCCAAGGTCTTCAGCAGTGCTGGGGATTTGCTGGGCAACTTGTGCTTCCAACAATGAGGGAAGGTATGGGTAGTTTATTAAATGTTTATTAAATTGGCAGGATCTTGGCAGGAAAGGGACATTGCTGACTCTGGGAATGACAGAGCGGCTCTCTTCTTATCTTTGAGAACAGGATTTCCGCTACAGTCTGGACTCCAGTGTTCTTCTCTTGGCTTCGTGTATGGTGAACAAGGGCTGAGCTTTGCAGAACTGAATGTCCTGACCCAGCAGCTGCATGCAGTGCTTGAAACTCCTAATAATGCCCCCTTTGGTCTTTCTCAAGAGCAGGTTACAAGACCTCTAGCAGAGGATGATTGTTCCTGTATAACTTTAGGTTTAGAGTTATCTTTCCCAAAGACGTATGCAGAAGGTACAATTTCTTAAACAAAAGACCCTGCAATTTGAATACTCTTCCAGCAGATGGCAGTGATGTGAACCAAACTACAAGATAGCTGGTTCATGTGGGGAATCCCCCCAAATTCCACAAGTGTAAAACTTTTTGTTTGTTTGTTTGTTTTAACAGGTTTTCTTGGTAATGTCTTTTTAAAAAAATATTTTATTTATTTATTTGGTTGTGCTGGGTCTTAGTTGCGGCCGGCGGGCTCCTTAGTTGCGGCTCTCTGGCTCCTTAGTTGTGGCTCTCCGGGTCCTTAGTTGTGGCATGCAAACTCTTGGTTGCAGCATGCATGTGGGATCTAGTTCCCTGACCAGGGATCAAACCCAGGCCCCCTGCATTGGGAGCATGAGTCTTAACCACTGAGCCACCAGGGAAGTCCCTGCAAGTGTATAAATGTTATTTCCACTGATTTATTAAAATGTATACAACTTTCAAACAATATTAATCTGCAAAATTGAGCAACCTTAAAGAAAGAAAAAATATAGATATAATGTGGAACACTCAACCTGATTTTTACTGGTTAGGAATGTTCTCTACCGCTAATTTCACACCCAGTTAATTGCAGCGGACTTTGCATAGCCGTGGGCTGCAGGCTGTAACCTTTCCCAGGCTGATTCCTTCAGCCGCACCAGCTTCTCTTGCCCTGATGGCTACTTACGAGGAGCTTGCCATTATAAGTGTCCTGTTCTGGAACACCTCTCTCCTTTCTCTAAACATTATTATTTATTGAGCACTGACTCTATACCAGAAACTGGACAGAACACTTTATGCCACTAATCTCATTTCTGCCTCACCACAACCCCACAAGTTCCATGTTACTATTTCCATTTTACCATTGAAAGACTGGGATCTGCTGGTGACTGAACCACACCTGAACTCAGATTTTGCCTCACTCTCACACACACTGTGAGTTCCCCACTCTCTCTCTCTCACTTCCTCTACCAAATTCAAAGAAAAGGAAATTATGGGGAGTTTCCTGATGCTGACACGGGTTTCCTTGCACTGCCCCTATAATGTTCATTTCCTGTCAGAAGGGGGAAATTGTCAACTTTATCCTTTTTGAAAAACAAGACAAAACAGTCTCTCCACCCCACTATTCTTTTATTCTAGGCATTCCCTGAATGAGTGTGCATATCGTATTTATTTATAGATTCATACAATTTTGCCACCAATGGGACCTCAGAGGGGTTTTAATCAAACTCCCTTTCTTTGAGATATGAAAAACTAGGGAGGATAGCTGCAGTGACACCCCAGGGTCAAGCGACTGGTTAGTGGCAGAGGCAGGATTGGAGCTCAGGAGTTCTGTCTTATGGTTGGGCTGTAGTACCCTGTAGGTTTTCCCAAATCATTTCAGAGAGTTCTGAAGAAGTGGCCAATTGAAAGAGATCAGAACATCAGCATCGTCAACAACAAAAGGAAAAGAAAGACTAGAGGTTATATTAGTTAAACTGGCTTAAAAAGAATGGAGCATGAGAATTTAAGACACCTCAGTAGGTCAGATCAGCATTCACCCCACCTTACCCAGAGCCCCTGATGGTGGTGTCACCGAGGGTCATGGGAAAATATGAGAGACCCATCTGCAACGTTAACTTTAAGCATTTAGAAAACGTTACCTAACTTCCCTTTAATAACCCCATTTATATCTGTCATCCATGACTCTCTGAAAGTTCATTCCTGGAATCTATTTATAATTTCAGTCCATACTGTTTCTAGGAGTAACAATTTTTACACATTTACTACCTGCAGCGTAAAGTACTACTTCCTTTTATTTGGCCTAAAACTATCAAGCTCTCTGGCTGTGCTCAGCAGGTCAGGGTGAGAGGCCATTAACAACTTTCACCTGAAGAATTATTTTTAAAGAAGCTAATTAAGTCTACAATGAAAATAGGTAAATTTACTATGCAAAAACATTAATTAGGACAATTTTGAGGTTCCTACAAGTTTCCTGAAAGAGTTCAGTCCACCTACTGGGCTTTATCTCCTCCAGATGTCTTCCAGGTAGAACCTACTTCAGTAGGAATTTTCTTTACACACCTGCGTGGACATGGTTTGTGTCTGTCCCAGAAGAAAAATGAAAATAGTGAGTCCAAGGGGCAGGAATATATAATCTATAACTACAGTATTACAGCAATGACATCAAGAAAATGCATTCTTTTGTTTCCAAACCTCTGAAAACAACCCCTTTCTAAACAAAGGTATGTTGGGACATTGTTAACTGACTCCAATATCTAAAGCTGGGAGATGGGATAGCAGGAAACACCATCTCGATGAAGATTCAGGTTTCATTACCTGAATCCTTCCAGATCATGATTTATATCGAAAGCATGCATTGCCCCTTGTCTGTTTCACTAACAGTAAGGAAAAAGCTTCTGTTGCTTTCCTATTCAGCCTGATAGCATGAGACCTGTTGGGTGGAGACATTCTCCTTGAAAATTCAAAGAAAGGACAGATAGATGGCACTCTCTGAGTCTCCTTTTGTGGCCAGGGGAAGGAAGGGATGGAGAGGCAATCAGGCCAGAAGGAATTCCAAATGGAACAGTTTCCAATGGAGGTGTCAGGGTTCTTGGGTTACCAGCCCCAAATGACACAGGCACAGAGTGCTTCTAACTCAACACCATGGCGTCTGTCCAGTGGAGAGGGGAGGTTGGTGCCCAAATGTGTTTCTCTCTCCTCTAAATAGATTTACAATCTGTATGCATTCCACAGAGATAGTGCAAAGGTTAATAATCTGAGGTATTTTAGAATCACTACAGACCAAACCCACTTTCCAAAAGCTGGTTTTTGATGTATTAAGAAGAGATCTAGTCTCCCAAGACCGAGGAAGTCCCCAGGGGTTCCTGCATTTGCAGGATGGAGCAGAAGGAATGTATAAATGTTGCAAGCCTCAACACTAAATCTTTTCACGTAGCCCCTTTGAGGTGGACTTGTCACTCACCAGCATTTTAAGATGGGCTAAGTACAGTGTCTTAACCAAACCCTGCCAGTAATTTGCTTGTCTATGAGACCAGCTGGGAACTAGCAAAGGACACGGAAGATGTAACAGAACAAGGCTCTAAGAATTCTAACGCATGGAGGGTGTCAGAGATCTAATGAGTTCAATCTTATACCAATGTCTGAATTCACAGCATGGCTTTTTCCAAGAGCGCCAAGCGCTTTAAGGATGACACGTTAATCTTCCCCGAGTCTGGGTAATGGAAACCCTGAGCCTGCAGGGACAGGGTGTGAGGTTGGGGAAGCAGACTTCTAGCAGACTTGTAGCTGTGTGCTGGCCCCCGAGAGTGGATCGGTGACGTGGGTAACAGGACAGCCGTATCCAGACGCCTCATCTTTTTGCCCCGATTGCCGCTGCCAGTGCTGTCAACTCTCACTGCCAGTGTTATTGCAAACTGTGACCCCTTACTTCTCACTTTCTTTATAGCAGCAGAACTTTACTGACAAGCAATAACCAAAAATAAAAGAGCTGAAGAGCAGATAAGTGAGTGAAGGGGGTAACAGGAAGATATGCCAAAAGAAAAAAGCAATGAACTTATGAAAAGTAACACTATAGGATGGACAAATCCACCTTCTGTCCAAGGTCCTGCGTTACCTCACCCACATTTGTGGGTGTGATTGCTCCAGACCAAGAGTCTAGGCTCTCTGTCCCTGAGCAGAAAGAAGATCTAGATGCCTGGTGGGGTGCTCAAGTTCCTGGCCTGACCTAGTACAGATAAGGCTCTACCCCACGTGCTAGGACAGTGCCTGGCACACAGCAGGTGCTCACTGAGTGTCTGCTAAGTGAATGTACGTGTACTGCACTCTACAGTTTAGTAAAGTGCTTGCTCACCTTAACTCCCTCACGTCTCGTAACTACCATGTGAGGTAGGTGTTATTACCCTCGAATTAAACTAAGCCTGTAAGGCAAAAAGAAAGCGCCTGAACCCAGATTGTCTCATTCTATTACTTTTTCTAAATATCTGTAGAAAAGGAATGTTCCAGGCTGACCTAGTGGAAACAGCATGGGCTGGAAGGGAGGAAAACAGGTTTCTATGCCCAGAATGTTAGACTGGAAAAGAACCTGGAGAGCTAGTTGGGGGATGACAAGCAGTTTCATTTTACGTGTTAACTCTGATTTTCAGCAGTGGCTGTGGGCCACTGGGGAGCATGGTACTGAGGACTCTGGGGCTGCTCTGGGGAGCAGCGTGCTGTGATCGATTAGCCATGTCTGCCACAGGTATAGAAAGGGCTAACAGGACCAAAGATGTTACCTATACGTCATATTTTCTTTTTCTAGTCTACCTACTTATTTCATAGATAATAAAATTAAGTCTGTCAGAAAATTCATGTATTTGAAGTCACACAGCTAGACAGCAGCAGAAGGGAAATTTGAAGCCAGGATTCTTGACTGCTAGTCCAGTATGTTTTCACTGTCATACTATTCTGGTTCCAATACTTAGTTCTAGCTCCCTAAATATGGATAAATGAGTCCCCTATGACTCTGTTTCCTCACTTGCAGATTAGAGGAGATAATTCCTGTTTTATCTTTCTCACAGAATTACTGAAAACCAAATGAAATGCCAGAATCCCAGAACTTGAAGCTCCCAGGCCCACGTTCTTACTGCTGCACCACGATGCTATCAATAGACACGAAAACATTGAAAGGCGTAAGCAGCCCTAAAAACGTAGAGCAGTATTATTGGAAGTGAGGAGTCTGGAGCCCTAGATTCTGCTTCTGTTGCATCTGCTCCACACCTGCAGGCTTTCTCTCTATAGCCCTGCGTGCAGGAGCTCAGGAAGAGTCTGAATGGGAGAGAATCAAGGCTAACAGGGGAAGCAGACCCCAGTCCCCTGGGAGGCAGTTGGTCCCATGTATGTTGCAGAGGAGAGCATGAGACTGGAGGTGGAAGCTCCGTCCTCTTATATTCCACTCATCCCTTCTAGCCTGCTCCCCAGAGTACGTGTCCCAGGCCTAGTCAATGAACATGAGCTGTGTGATTGGAACCTGGGATACTGCAGGTAGCCTCCCAGCTTCTCAGCAGTATGGCTTACGTGGGAGTGAGGCTGGGATTCCTGGGTCTTGCACTGAGGGGTTTCCTCTGTCTGTCTCCTACTTCTGCACTCTCCTCATCAAAGGCTCCATCTCCACCTCCCCTGCTTTGTTATCTCCTCCTCCCCTTCCTCCTGACTCACTCTCATTGGTCCTTCAACCAAGTTGCCTATCCTCTGAGGTCCTCCTTCTTCAGCCTCCGTATCACAGCAATCTCAGGGAAAGGCAACCACCCCTCGCCATGCACATCTGTGAAGTACTGGGTTTTGGTACCTTTCATAACAACAGCCACTGCATCTACCTTGTCTCTCTTAGAATGAGAGTTGCCATAGAGTGGAGACCATGATTAAGCCTAGAGGCGTTAGAATACAGAGAGATCACTCATCTTAACCAGCCTCAGATTCATAAGATTGCAGAGCTAAAAGGAACTAACGAGGTCTAGTCTAACCAGCCACTGGAAACAAATTCTAAGTATTAAAATTAACGTATCTGAAGTCACGCAGCTGGACAGTAGCAGAGATGAAATTTGAAGTCAGGACTCTTGACTACTAGTCCAGTACTTTTTCACTGTCATACTCTCCTGGTTCCAATACTTAGTTCTAGCTCCATAACTATGGATAAATGAGTCCCCTGTGACTCATTTATAAAAGTATCCCTGAACACAGGAAACATTAGCCCCCAGGCAGCCCACTTTGGAAGCCCAAGAAGCTCTGACCCAATACATTTATTTTTGGATTGTCTCTGCTCACTAGAAAGTAAACTCCACGAGGGTGAGGATTTTTGTCTGTTTTGTTCATCCCTGTGTCCCTATTACCTAGAATAGTGCTTGCAAATGGCAGGTGCTCAATAAATATTCATTGAACAAATTAATAATTGGTCTTCTTTCTAGCCCTTGGGGCCTTTTGAGAGTCTGGTCCTCTTCATCTTCCATACGATAGCGCCTCAAGATTCAAGACAGCTGGCATGTCCCCGAGTCTCCTTCCTCCCTCCCTAAGTACTGACAGTCCCTGAACATTATATGAAGACTATCCAGACCTTTTGCCATCTTGGGGTGTTCTCTGAAGGGCTCCAGAATCACAAAACAGCAAGGGGGCACACCTGAAAATTTTCCTAGCTAGTCCCTGTTCTCATTTTACAGAAAAGAATTTGGAAGCCCATAAAGGTACAGTGGCTATGTTAGATGGAGAAGGCTGGGCTCAGAGCTTTATTCAGTAGCGGGTAGGCCAACATCAGAAACAGCTGAGATAAGCTCCACGATGCAGAAACTTTGTAGGTAAAAACAATCCCACACCAATGTATTTCCCATCTTTTCGATGCTATTCCTGTGAGTAGCAAAGACAGGTGTCTCCAAAAAGAAACCAACCACTATGGCTCTCTATGCAATCAGACTTTTTATTCATTCAACAAGCACTGCTGACAGGTCAGTGTGTGCTATGAACTGTGCTGGGCTTTGAGGCTACAAAGCTGGGAAAAATAAGTTTTACACAGTTGACACTTACAGTCTAGTGGAGAAACCCGAGCAAACAAACAAGATGGCCACAGTGATAGAGGGGCAGAGTTGACAGGGAACAGAGAGGGAGGAGCCCCTAAGTCATTGTCAGGGAGATGGGGAAAGCTTCCTGGAGGAGGAGGTAGCATTTGAGCACCAACAAACACCACCAACATGTGCCTGGTCTGGGTTTGCCACTGGTTTCAGATTGAAGCCCGATACGTATAAGACGAGCAGCTGGCAGAGGGATCTGTAGGGCTCGTCTTAACGAGACTAGCAAATCCCCTGGGCTACTCTTCCTGTGGACATCATCAGCCAGTCTTCTGTTACTCCAGAAATAGCACAGTATGTTCTTTCAGCCAGAGAGTTGAACAGCCCTGTTGCTTTCTCATGCAGCTCCAAGTTGGGCTGTCCTACTTTGGAGATGAAGGTTAAGAGGCTGGACTCTTCCACGATGCAGAGCAGGGCGGCAGCCTCCCTGTCACCACTGCCAGGGCCCCCTCGAAGGCAGGATGTGATGAAGGCCATGCAGGATGTGGGGCAGGGTGGAGGCAGATTTCTCCAAACCTTTTTGGAGGACTGCTTTAAATGAGCAGGAAAGGGGCTTCCCTGGTGGCGCAGTGGTTGAGAGTCCACCTGCCGATGCAGGGGACACGGGTTCGTGCCCCAGTCCGGGAAGATCCCACATGCAGCGGAGCGGCTGGGCCCGTGAGCCATGGCCCCTGAGCCTGCGCGTCTGGAGCCTGTGCTCCGCAACGGGAGAGGCCTGCGTACCGCAAAAAAAAAAAGAGCAGGAAAGAGAGATGTAGAGCACACGCGTGTCTGACACCCTACAGCAGAACCAGACTCTTCTTAGCTAGAAAATAACCTTTCTAGTAGTGACTAGGATATTCCAGGAGCAGAATTGCTACCTACCCATCACATCCTCCTCCCCACCAAACCTTCAAATGGGTAGATCCCATGTTCATTCTTTCATCCACTGCACAATCCACTGCCGACATGAGACTTCCTAAGAGTTGCCCCTGTCCTGGAGAGAGAAGGCTGACTTGCTGGGAAAGAGCAGAGACCACAATCAGATGAGAGAACTGGCCCCAGCTGGACTGCCGCCTGGGAGGATTTGGATTGGACGGTGAAAGTAAATATGCAAATTAGACTCCAGACATTGTTAGTGCCTAGAGACTGTGATTATAAATCTGGGAAGCCAGACAGCAGCAATACAGAGCTTTGGGCCTTCAGAAAATGATAGGACAACTAATAAATCTGACCAGAGGAGGGAGAGAGGCGCCATCATCTCTGCTCCAGGGTGGGATGAGGAAACTGACCTGCAGAAGGCCTCTGTCCTTTGCTAGGAATGCTGATGCTGAATAAATCATAGGGCGTGCCTCAGCTTCCCTTATTGCAAACAGTGGGCGAAGTTGCCGATTGTTAGGAAACAGCTGAGGTTTCTAAGAAAACACTTTATGATAAAACACAACAGAGAAGACTTCTTTTTTTTGGCAAGATTTACTATCAGTCCTGACCACTGGTCTGCAGCATGGAGAGGAGGGGAAGCGTCCTGAGGTTTACAAAATGGTTTCCCATCATCCTATTCGCTCTCAACACAGCCCTGGGAGGCGGGTATCATTATTAATGCCTCCACTTTCCAGATGAAGAGACGATGGCTTAGAGATACCAGGCAACTTGACTCGCTCAAAGTTCATGGCTAACCCACAGCAAAGCTGTGGCTGCAATCTGGCCTTCGGACACTAAAGCCCAGGCTACCTCTGTAAGTGAAAGCAGCTAAATTAGAGGGGCATTACGTGTGTACAAAGCGGAAATCTTCACGAGTTAGCAATGCTCCCTTGACATTGAAGGCTGGGCCAGTGAGCAGGCAGAATGCTCATAAAAGCCTCATCCACCGTGGTCCAACAGATACGTATGATATGCCCACTGGGCCGATGATATATAAGGTGCACAGAGACAGTCTCTGCCCTCATGGTCTCTAGTGCAACAGAGAGAGAAGTCAACATACAATTACATCACAGTCAGACAAATGGTTGATAGGGCAAGTGCCCCATCACAAGCAGAGGTTTGGGGACATGGAAATCTCCGTGAGTTTTACTCCAGTTATTGAGCAAGACACCCCATTTCCCTGCATATCCTAACAGCATCAAACTGAAGGAAAGGAGCTGGAATACTGCTACCTGTGCATTTTCCACGTAGCTTTGAAACCCCTTTGTCTAAGACAGAGTTTCTTAAAACTATTTCAATTGAGTGTCTACTATGTGCTGGAAGCTGGGCCCCTACACGTACTTAAAAAGCTTGTTAAATAAATAGATGTAGGATCTTCGCAAACACTCTGCAAGGAAGGCATATTTCTCCCCATTTTACAGAATAGGAAAGCATGTTCCTACGAGGAGGTGATGGGAGGTGCATATCCATGTGGGGCCTGGTAAAGGGTAACCTACAGATGAGTGGCAGCCACCTCTGGTTTTCCTAGCTGCTTCTAGGGGCAGTCCATGACAGCGTGTATTGTCTTTTGCACCCACATTGATGCACGCAAAGCCGTACAAGCCAGGGACAGACTGCAAGTGCCCCCCACTCTGTTGGAGGAGGACTGCTCCGGGCTGGACGGGCTGGAGAAGGGGAGGGGGCAGGCTGACAGGTGCTGATCTGGTTCCACAAAAATGTGGTGCACCCTGCACTCCTGGCAAGATGTGCCAACTTCGAGAGGTCCTGGGTTTCCGTGCTCTGAGCACAGTTCCCCTGTGAGTAGGGGATTGGCACAGTGGTGGACAGGCCTGCTCTGTCCTGGGGCATGTCTGCATGGAAGGGGACTGCTGCCTTGTGGAGGTCTATACCCAGGTAGGTCACTAGGGGATGCTGTGCAATGGAAAATAATTGGTAGTGGGTGGAGGGGTCAGACTGCACTGAAATGAGGCTCTAGAGTCCTGAACGACTTGGGTCTATTTCAGCTTGGGACTATGTCCCCAGAAACCCACTTCCAAACTGGAATTTCCCAGATGTCTGGGTCTTTTGTGTGACCTCACCCAGGCCTGGGAAGACTGCATAACTGAGGACACGGGGCAGCAGCAGAAGCCTTAAGTCCATGGAGAGGCACTTGCCGAGTCCCGGGTACTGAGCTACAGTACCTTGGCCCTCTCTTCAAGGGGACTGGGGTCTCGCTGGGACAAGTGGGAGACTATTTTTATATGAGGACTGACCATAAGACAAAGAAACTGGTTTTGTTTGCGATTTGAAACATCATTATCATTCCTTTAGGTTTGTGTATAATCTTGTTTATTTCAACCAAATTATAAGTTCCCCAAGGGTGCAGCCTTGTCTTCTAAGTCTCTGACCCCAGAGTTCTAACACATGAAGGCATGCTAGGCCTTCTTCTATGGAGTGAGGTATGGGCAACTAGTTGCATAAAGTAGGTTAATCTTAAATCTACTGAGTCTCACAGGCCTAGAACAATGGATTGACGGAAGGGTTACCTTAAAAGGAATTGTGCTTATACCCTGAGTGAGGCAGGGAGATAGGCTCCAGGATCCAACATGCATAGCACAGGGTTTCTCAGGTCAAGGAGCTCAGTCCATGAGGGCACGGTTTGGCCAACAGCACCAGAGGCCAAAGAGCCCAGTGGTTACGGTGTAGAGTCTGGAGCCAAGATCATTTGGGTTCAAAGCCCAGCTCAAAAGTGCTGTGAGATCTTAGACAAATCATTTAATTTCTTTATGTCAGAATTTCCTCATCTGTTAGTGGCCATAATAACAGTGCCTAGTTCATAGGGTTGTTATGAGGATTAAATGTGTTAAGAGATATGAAATATCTGGGAACACATAAGTGCTAGTTATTCACACATGGAAGAGGCTGGGGCAGTGGAAGGGAGGGACACCGAATCCAGGCTGGGGGAGGATGCCAGGGAAGGCTCTCTGGGGAGATACATCCTGGCTGGGAACTGCATGTAATTTGGTGTGGCTCTGGCTGAGGGACCAAGGAGGAACAGGCAGATGAGATGGATAAGAGATGCCTCTGGTCCCCTAAGCAGGGAAGGTTTAGCGTAACTTGCTAAGGAGTTTGAATTTTATTTTGAAAGGCATGGGGAACCGTAGGAGACTTTTTTTTTTTTTTTTTTTTTTTGCGGTACGTGGGCCTCTCACTGTTGTGGCCTCTCCCGTTGCGGAGCACAGGCTCCGGATGCACAGGCCCAGCGGCCATGGCTCACGGGCCCAGCCGCTCCGCTGTATGTGGGATCTTCCCAGACTGGGGCACGAACCCGTGTCCCCTGCATCGGCAGGCAAACTCTCAACCACTGCGCCACCAGGGAAGCCCCAGGAGACTTTTAAGTAGGAGGGGGTGACCTGATCAGATTGATAGTCTGAGGTTCTTGCTCTGACCGTGATGCAGAGGATGGCTGGTAGAGGGGAAGAGTGTGGAGACGGGAGGCAGGAAGGCCAGTAAGGAGGCCATGGCATTAAGGCAGGTGAGAAGCTGAGGCTTGCACTAAAGGAGTGGGGATGGAGAGAAGAGGGCAGACAGATCTGAGAAAGATGAGTTCAGTAAGTCATGTTAAACAACAAGACTGGCAGATACCAAAACACCAACAATAATAATAGGTATGGAGCCCTTAACCAGGCCCCATGCTAAACAGCTGGCATGGACCATCTCATTTAGTCCTTACCCGCATCCTACAAACCTCATAGGGGTGCGGGGTGGTGGAGGGATGGGGAAAGAACAGATGTCTACAGGGCCTGGAGGACAGATAAGACACGACCTACTAACATACCTTTGATGAAAATAAAAAAGGAGATTTTATCAAGGAGTAAGTAACGATAAGGCAGCCAAAACAGCTGACAAAAGTCACCAGTGAAATCCTGAACCCGAATCAGTGGGTCCAGTAACCAGGGTTCCCAAGGAATAAAGGGATTGGCAGGTCTCTACTGTTAAGTATTCAGGAACTAAATACCAAAATGTAAAATTGCCTGACAGTCTGCAGTCTGTCAAATGCATGTGTGTGTGTGTGTGTGTGTGTGTGTGTGTGTGTGTGAGAGAGAAAGAGAGAGAGAGAGAGAGAGAGAGAGAGAGAGAGAGAGAGAGAATATGTTTTCACAGATCCACGCATGCTCCGGCATTTGGATGGGAAGAAAGAGCTGTGTGTAAGAGGGGGTCTAGGAATGGGTCTCATCCTCCTTATGAATGATCTTGATGTGGGTGTCACAGGAATGAAATCAACAGATGGCAATAAATTTGTAGGAAATGAAAGAGACAGATTTAAATCCAGGATCACAGGAACCCTTAAAGTGCTTCTATGCAAGGGAGGCATATGAACATTAAATATTTCCTGAAGGATTAGCTCAGTTCTGAAAGGTGGGAGGCAGGGACAGGGAGGGAGGCTGGCTGTCCTCATGATGGGGTGGGAAGACGCACAGAGTAACGGGGCGGGCGGAGACGGGAGCAGAGAGAGGTCTCCCATTCATCTTAAGCTGTACTGGCCCTTGACAGACAGGGAGTGGGTGGCTGTTTATTTCTCAAACCTCAGCTATTTTCTTCAGCAACAAGGTGTAAACTAACTCTGCTCAGGGCAAAATCTGCTGCTGCAAAGGGGAAAAATCACATCAAAGGTATAGAGCCCACAGGGGAAGGAGGGACCTTCCAGGGAGACACCCTCTCTGTTTTCCACAATGGTACCTCACCCAGAGGCTCCCCTAGGAATTCATTCATCTTTCCATAAAAAAGCAACTCCCTCTTCCAACCCCCTGCCTAGGAAGAAGTTCGGGGTTTCTTTGAAAGAGCCAGAGATGGGGTGGGTGTCAGGGGGACTCAACACCTGCCAGGCTTGACTATCATTTGAAAGGTACACATCAGCCCCCAGTTCCTTGGATCTCAAACTTTGCCAGTGAAGACAGGTGGGAGGATGCCCTCAGGTTAGGTTGAGTCCATTCCAGTCAAAGTGAAGGATGTGCCCCCCAAATGGCCCTGGGACAAAAAAAGCTGAACCCTTGTCTGACATCCCCAGGATGCCAAGGACAGCAGTCATCACTATCCTTGCCTCAGACTCTCATCTCTTCCATCAAGGTTGTTTCTAGCATGTTCGCCTCTCCAAGTCAGAGGTGCCTCCTGGACGTGGAACTGAGGCAAGATTTTACATTCTGGATGATTTTCCACCTGCCCAACCTGTCTGAATGGCAAAAAATATCATTCCAGAACACATCTGGCATCCTGCGTTCCAGGGCATCCTGCAGGTTGGTACCAGATGCCAGCTTGGCATCAGCGCTTTGCCTGGGCTTTCAAAGGAAAAGAGGGCTTCTCAGTAGGCAAAGGGTGTGTGTGGAAGGGCCTGCATGGTACAGGACGTTCACCTGCTCTGCGCTGTGTGAAGGAAGAGTCAGATGTTTCCCCCAATTCCCTTCCAGCTGCTTCATGAGTTTAAGAGAGGCCACAAAGCATTATCTTAGCAAAAGTCAGCAGAACGTCCAGTCTTGGGTCTGTATATGATCAAAGACAAGCTCAAGTCTGACACATTTGTGGCACCCAATGGGGTCCACCTATGCAAGTTTTCCAAATGAATGGGGATTGACTCTTTTTCCTGGTTGGCTGCACATTAAGCTGATGCCCAAATTCAGGACCCAGAAGGCCAGTGGGATGGTAAAGTGGACAAACAGTGCGTAATGAGTCAGAAGACACTCTGTTAGCCTATGTCTGCACCTTCCTGGCCTTGGACAACTCATACCACTTCTGAGTCTTTGTTTCTTCATTTGCAAGAGAAATGATACCTTCTCTACCTTTAGTCTCATAGTTACTCTGAGAAGCAAAACAAATGTTATGAGCCAAAGCACTCTGTAAGCTTTTATTACCAAAATGAAGGATGGTTATTAGTGACATGGCTTGGAAGGGCCAGAATCTTCCCAGAGGACAATTCAGGGGAGTGCTTTAGGCCTTCAGTTCAATGGACTAATGTCTCAGAGTTACTGCCACTGCCGTTTGGTTGACAAGGCTTTTGACCTCAAGGGCCAATTTCCACCTTCTTCATTCAGGATTTTATGGCATCTGGGACCACAAAGCATTGGGTTTTATGAGGATCCTGTCTGAGTCACTTTTTCGACCTCTGAATTAACCTTATTGATTATTGGGTCAGGGGTGGCACATTAAGCTGGCACTCACGTTCAGAAGCCATAAGGCCAATAGGATGGCAAAGTGGACAAATGGCGGGAAGCGAGTCTCGGGGGACATCTCCGTCAACCTCTCAGCAGAGGCAAAGAGCCTCCTGAGCATTGGTGTTCATTTCATTTTGGCTCGCGGGGCCAGGAATTTTCCTGGGCTTCCTTTTCTAGAAGCATTAGCTCCTTAGCCTTCCCCAGTATTCAGTGCTCAGGCTCGGTTTACGACTTTGTGATAATGACCTATGGTTCCTCTTTGCAGGTTTCATCCCCTGCCACCAAGCACACACGCAAAGCCATCAGCGTTCCTAGAAATTCTGAGCTCATAACCTTATTCCAGGGCTTTGAGCTCTGAGTCTGGTTCTCACCTGCCTGGGGTTTAAGCGAGATCACATCCAGGGGGAGATGAGCAGAGAGGTGGGCAGGAAAGAAGCAAGTGCAGCTTCGCAAGCCAGCAATGGACACGGGGAAGGCTGTGTGCGAGGTGAGGACAGCCAGCAAAGTCCTAGGGGTTGCTGAAGGTAACAGCTGGTGTCTCTTACTGGAACGCTGTGGTTCCAGAGATAAGAGGCAGGTACAATGCCGGCAAAATAACACCCATATGGGAATCAGTGAGCCGGAGGCCTGGGGAAGTCCGCTCGTGGCTGCTGCCCGCTCAGGCCAGATCTTATCTGAGAACAGAGTCCAGGGATGAGCAAGTGAGACCCAATAAGGATGCTTTAGGGAACTGGCACAATTCTGCCCGGAGAAGGCTGGATGAAAAGGCGACTTAATGGTGGTTGTCAACTGGTCTTTACGCATCTATAGGGTTCTCCCTTCTCTGGGTGAGCTCCCTGACCACGAAGCTTCTGCTGGACCCAGCGCAATGCCAAGTACCAAGGTGCTCAAAACACCAGCTATCTGATCCAGCTGAATAAAGGGCTTTTACACAACCACAGCAGGTTTTTTCCCACTGTGAAACACTTCCCAGCACAGTTCCTGGCACATACCAGGTAGTCAGTAAATTTTTGTCCATCTAGTTATTTGTTCACCCATGAAAAAAAAAACGTAACAAAAACATAGTGCCTACAATGCCTCAGGTGCTATAACTAAGCACTTTATAAACTCATTTCATCTTCCTAACAACTTTATGATGTAGGAACTATTATTATTCCCTTTTATGAATGGGGAAGCAGAGGCACAGAGAGGTTAAGCTACCTGAAGTTACACAGTAAGTAAGTGGTGGAGGCAGGATTTGAACCCATGTGCAGAGGCTGCAAGGTCCATGCTTTTTTTTTTTTTTTTTTTTTGCGGTACGCGGGCCTCTCACTGTTGTGGCCTCTCCCGTTGCGGAGCACAGGCTCTGGACGCGCAGGCTCAGCAGCCATGGCTCACGGGCCCAGCCGCTCCGCGGCACATGGGATCCTCCCGGACCGGGACACGAACCCACATCCCCTGCATCGGCAGGCGGACTCTCAACCACAGTGCCACCAGGGAAGCCCAAGGTCCATGCTTTTTAACACTACATTGCCTTCAGTCAAAGAGGAATGAAGGGCGATTTTCAGTGACCAGTGGCTCTGAAAGCCATGCCCTTCTCCACTGTGGCACACTCTTCCTATTAATCTAACGCTTCATCTTTAACAACACCAACTATAACAATGATTCTCTAACTCTGTGGTCCACCCACGTAGAAGCTCCAGATGAATACAAGGTAAGATGTGAGGGGTCTAGAGAGCTGGTAACACAAAGAATTCAAACCTTTGATACTATTCTTTCAAGAGTGGTTTTTTTGGCTTACAGATAAATCCTGAAATACCTTTCATATGCGTGCAGTTTGGTAAGAGTGCTTGCAATAGTTTTGTTATCAGATGTTCAAATTATTTGCTGTTCCCAGCATTCTCAAGCCCTGCCTGGAATATGAAGTTAACTTTTCTCTTTTAGGTGAAGCAATAATGTACTAATAATGGTGGTCAGGGCATAGATCTGGAGTCCTTTGAACCTGGTGTTAAATTCTGGTTCTAGCACTGTTACACCATCTTTCAAAAGCCTCAGTTTCTTTATGAGTGAAATAGAGATAAGATGAATTTAAATGAACTTTAAATGAGGTATAATTTGTGTAAAACACCTAGCATCTCATGTTTGTCTTGTCCCTATTAGGTGATGAAACAATGATGGATATCTGGGTTAGGAAAGGACTTACCCTGACAGTCAAGTGGGTAAGACACAGCTCAGATTTCTGAGTGGGTACTAAATGAACATGAGGGACGAGACAATTCATTCTATCACTTGGAGTCAGGAGGCCCAGGTGACAATCGTGGTTCAGACCCTTTCTTCCCAATACAGTTGTCTATTAGGCTAGGCCATTCCTGTAGACCGTTGTTCCATTTTGGAGTGTGTTTCCCAGAGAAATGACAATATTTCATTTAAAAAACTCAATTCACGGAATTGCTATCAAAAACACGGACAAAATTTTAAAATAAACACAATCCTTCGAAGATCTCAACTGGTCTGCCACTTAACTCTTTGTATGACCTTGGACAATTCCTTTTACCTCTTTTAACATCTGTTTTTTTTAAACTGTAAAAAAAAAGAGTCAGACCCGGGAATTCGAACATCTTTTCAGCTTCCAAAGTTCTATCGCTTTTTCTTTTTCCAGCATCAGCTACCTAAAGGGAGCAATCAATTTGGAATCAGATGGCAAGTGTGGCCACTTCCTCACTTAACCCGCCAAATCGCTTAAGCTTATGGAGCCTTGGTTTTCCCCTTGTTACATGGACAATAATATCATCTCTAAGAGTGAGCATGAAGTTCAACAGAAGTAACATACACGAAAGCACTTTTGTAAATGCTGAAGTGCTAGCCTAGTCTTTTGTCATCGGAGTCTAGCTTTACGTGGTCCCAGCCACCTTGAGATCTCCACGGCCCGGAATAGCTCCATGCAGGGAATCCCCCCACCTCCTGCCTCCACCTCTGGAGAGAATCAGCCTGCTGAGTGCCAGGGCCATGCCAGGCATGTGCGCCTTCTCAGGGGTCCCCGGGTATGCCTTCCAAAGAGCAGACAGCTATTGGAAGGCACACCCCGCCTCCCTCCCACCCTCCCGCCTCCCGTTGGTCCTTCTCAGAGCCATCTGGAAGAGAAGGAGGCAAAACAAGCTCACGAACTGCCAGGAGCCAAGTGCCAGTGCAAAATGAGCCCCAGGGGTAAGGCCCAAGGAGGAAGAGCGTGGAATCCTGGAGCCAGCTCGAGCCTCTGATGCTGCAGAGAGACACTGAGGCTGGCTGTGCTCGAGCGGGGTCCTGAGGCTCTTCAGGAAAGCAGCTTCTTTTCCAGCAGAACATTCTAGCTTGTCAAGGCCAACTCAGGGCCCTGAAGTGTGTACAGATGGGTGGCAAATGCAGTAGTCATTCAGCAGTCGCTTACCACACCGCAGAGACACTGGGTCCGTGGAGAGAGCAGTTTGCGCCCGTCAGCCGTGCCCAGTGCCCGGCGGGGGTGGGGTCTGACGGACTCTCTCGTCCTTAGCTGTGGATCCAAGATCCCCACAGAGCCTTGGCTCTCCTTCTCACCCCCAGCGTCCGAGTGCTAAGAAATCTCAGCTCTTTTTATCAACGCGCCTCGCCTAGGCAGACGACTTGCTTTGAAAGACATTCATTCAAACCAGAAAAAGTAGCCACTGAAAGCTTTGTCTATGGTTGAGGGACAGAAGGATCTAGTAAGCAAATCATAATGTGGTAGACTAAATATCTTGAAAAACCCTCCATTACAAATTTCTTACTGAATCCACAGTTGAGCTTGCAAAATAACCCCCCAGGGCTCAGAAATGAAGAGGAAACTGAAAACCAAAGAGGTAAACAGGCTCCGCCTCAAAATGTACAAAGAAACAGTGGACAGCCCTGCAGGAAGGGTCATGAACCCACAAGCAAGAGGGAGACATTTCAACAGACTTTCTCAGTAATTGATAGATCAAGCAGATAAAACTTGGCAAGAATACAGAATATGTGTATAACACAGCTCACAAACTTGAGCTTACGGACACAAGAAATAGTGAAAACACATTCATTTAAAGCATACATAGAAGCCAATCAGAAATGTTCAGCAGTTGGATGGAGTGACCCAGAACGGGGATTTTGAACTCACGTGGAAAGTGATTTCCCCCAGGGAGACCCTTCTCAGTTCTGTCCTGGGTCATGCATATATCACACCGCTGACAAACGGGGATGGCATCCGAAGAAAATGAACACTTGAGACTGGAAATGATTGCATGTTGAGTTATAACAGCTCAAGAGTTCCTTGTTACCTTGTAAATTGGTCTGCACTCTTGAACTCTGGATATATACTTAGCCCTTGACCTGTCCCAGGGAAGACAGCCTGACCATTCCACCCACTTCTTTTTCTCTGGCTACTCTGCTTCCATTTAACCAGAGGTGTTTCTAAGAGAATATTTTTTCAATGCCTTTGTTCTTTCAAAATGGCATGACAACACTCCAAGATGCTTTTCCTTTTCGTGGAAAGTCATCAACACTAGCGTGCAATTCTAGATCCCAATCCTGGTGCCCAGACATTCCAGGAAGCACCAGATGCTGAGGGGAAATCTTGGAAAAAAACCCTCTCGGCATCCAAGTAGGGGATTTCCTTCTTAGAATAACCACCTAAACATGCCTGTGTTCTGACCTAGAAGCATCCCTACTCTTCTGGGCTCAATGGTGGTTGCTTGTCCAATTGTCGGGTTCCCGGCCTGTGACTCCTCAATCCTGAGTCTGAAGACATTGATACAAACCGCAGAAACTGTGGCCCCATGTGAGTGGAGAGGAAACCGTCTTAAACTCTAAGTGGTCGCAAACAGTCCACCATGGGGGCTGTGCCCGAGTGTCTCGGCTTCAGTGCTGGACCTACGCCACTATTCATCCATTTGGCGAAAGACATTGGCCGCTTCATAAAAAAGTAACGGTGCACAGATCCTAAGGTCGACAGACAGGGTTTCCATGAAAACTTTCTCATGTCGGCAAATGCACCTCTCCTCATGTGGACAAATTCCCCCCCTTCCATTCGGCGCTGAGGCCTGGTGGTTACTGAGGGAGAAACGGGCCCTCAGCGCTACATCTGCACCGTGACCCCTTTCCGTCAGCCTTTCTCTAGGTCCAACTCTCGGTTGGAGAGTTGGAGGTCTCAGCCTTTCTCTAGGTCCATACTCATCAGTATGCAACAGGTCCATCTCTGAAAGTCTTTTCAACAGTGACTAAGCAACCCCACCGGTACCCAGCTGGTCTGGATTCCCTGTGGGATTCAGGTCCTGAAAAGACAAGCTGTCCAGAGACATTTGAGAGGAGCCGGCACTGGCCAGCGCAGGAGGATGCCTGCCTCGACCACAGAGGGGCCGATTTGGCATTCCCAGCTCCTACCCTCCCTTGCGTCTCAGAAGCCTCTCAGCTGGGGCCACTCAACTTGGCCACCCGCCTGGAGATGGTTACCTTAGGGGAACCATCTAAACTAACTAAACTTAGTTTAGTTGCCCCTTTAAGTCACAAGAAATTTTCCTCATAAAGATCATCCCCATTCATGAGATGAGAGTGGAAGCCCAGTGCAGTCTCAGAAGGTCCAAGGAGGACAGAGGATCTCATGGGCTCACCCGGCGGCAGCCCCCTCTGCATTTGTGTCTCCTCCCTCAGAGGGAGAGGGTAAGCCCAACAGGGAGGACCCAGGAGGACAGGGGGCCTGGGGGCAGGCGTCCAGCTGAGGCCCAGCAGCTTGAAGAGTGCCTGGCCCGAGCAGGGAAACCAGAGGGTCAGAGAGCAAGCAGGGAGACACTGAGATGGACACAGAGACAGCACAAGTGGTGGACAGGGATGAAGGCAGGCAGAGCCTTCATATACTGAAAAATAGACTTCATATACTTCAAATACTTGAAAATCAGGTAGCAGGGCTGATCAGACAGGTACAGGGAGCCCTGAGAGTTACAGGACTTGACAAGGCCAAGCCAGGTTGGTGGGACGATGGGGAGAGTCCCAAGGAGGCCAGGAGACCTAAAGGTGCCTCCTCCTCCAGGGAGGCCTCCAGGGAGGGCCAGGGGTAGGTCCCAAGTGCAAGTTTTGAGAGGGAGGGCCAAAGCTGGAATGGGACCGTGTATGGGGAAGGCAGACCCCCTGACATCGCACTGGATTTCCAGAGTCTTCCTCGTGAAAGGCTGTCTGGAGTGGTGCAAAGATCCTGGGTTCAGCCAGACAGGCAGAGGTGACAGGCTGCTCGGAGGCACAAACTCGGCCCCTTCAGATCCCAATAAGGGCAAAGCAGATTGTATTGTAGCCCCGACCCGCTGGCTCCTGCCCTTCCCCACCTCCCACCTCCTTTAGAGTAAGCAGACGCAGGACAATTGGCTCATGCCCCTGTGCTAAAATGTATCGAGTTCACAAAAAATAAAAGGGGGGGAAGAAAACGGAGAAAACCCAACTAAAAGCCACAACAGAAACAGAGTCTCCAGGCTGCTAGGATCTCCCTCTCAGACTCCCCCATCTGCTCTGCTCCACAGGGGCCGCCCAGCTGAGCCCTGCTGTCAGGGGTGGGCCCTGGCCCCCTCACAATCTGTCATCTCTGATACCACTTGGATCCCGTTTCTTCTGAAGCTGCCAGGGGCCATGGAGCTATCCTGCCTGTCTGTGGGCAGAGCCCAGGGGCCCAGGGATGGCATCAGCACCTGGCCTGGGTGGGGGTGGTGGTGTTGAGGGGTGGAGAAAAGGGTTTCTGGGTTGTTGGGCATCCGCGCTGAATCTCAGTTTCCAGTTTTTCCATACACCCCTCCTCCCCTGGGCTGCCAAGCCCTCCCATTTCCTGCCATCTGTGATGGGCGTCTCTGGGGAGCCCCTCTGTTTTCTGGCTTGCTAATCACCGCCTATGGACACTGGGAAAAGGCTGGTTTCTCTGCTCCTGGCAACTGTGTAGACATCCCCTGGGCCCATCTGAGTTCCTCTCTGTGCGGCCCAGGGCTGTGTTGCTTCCTCCCTTGGGCCCATGGCCATCTCTGCCCACAGACTCGGCCCCTCAGCAAACGGGGGGCGGAGGGTGTGTGGAAAAACAGGTGGTGGTGACCCCTGATGACTGCTTTACAGACCAGGGGTGCCCCCAGCCTTGACCCACAGAGTGAGCAACCTGCTGCCCCTCAGGTCTGGTGTGGTCCGGTGGTGAAGAACGTTGGCTGTGAAGTCAGAGGGACCTGGTTCTGAGGCCCAGTTCCAGCACTCCCTCGCTGGAGTTCAGTGTCCTCTCTGGGCTTCAGTGTCCCCACCTGTAAACTGAGCAGCTGGGCCAGACGATTGCCCACAGGGCCCTGACATCCCCAGGTCAAGGAGGACTAAGTTGACCCACCACTGGCATTTTCCCGGCTGTTTCTCTGCCCTGTAATCTAGACTCTGCTATGACTGGGAGCTGGAAGCAGTCATGTGCAAGGCAGCTGGAAGGGCGGAGTGCTGACCTGGGTGCTGGGATGGCCTCCTGGGTCTGACCCCGAGACCCCGATCTCATTAACATGCCCTGACCAGCTGAGCAAACCAGCTGGGAGGTGAGGAGGCTGGTTGTTTCCAAAGTGATTTCAACCCTTTGTTCCCCAGGTCCCCACAGCACGGACAAAAGCAAGCACTCAGGAAATATCCTGAATGCTCCCTGCTCATCCATTTGCTCATTCATTCACTCTATCGTGCAATCATTCGTTCTTAATGTGGCAGTAAAACGTCATAAGGAATCACTGGAATTCTGGTTTCTGATCCTGGCTCTGTCACTTATGAGTTGGGTAATGCTGGGCAAGTTACCTACCTTCTCTGGGCCTCTGTTTCATCATCTCTAACATGGGGAAAGCATGGCACCTGTCTCTTAGACAGTGCATACGAAGCATTTAGCACTGGATAAGTGTTCAACATTAAGTTGATCATCATTAAGTTGAGTATGTTGTTCATGGCCTCGTGGGGAGACAGACAATAAGCAGATACCTGCCCACTCCTTAAAGTGTACACATGTACCAGCAAGACAGACTCCCTGGCTCTGAAGGCCAAGAAGAAATCTTCAGCAGGAGTTTGGGTTTAGTTTTTTGGCACAAATCTCTTCTCCTTCCTTAAACAAGGTGAAGTCTATTTATGGAAGTTTGAAACAGAGTCTCAAATATTTGAGTCGCTTAAAACCTGATCTCGAAGCGAGTTCCCCAGGCTTAGCCGTGGAGGCTGCCAGTTTGGAATGGAGGCTCAGCTGGTGGCTCTTGGGAGGGGGAAGAATGAGAAGGCCACATCCTGTTCTCTTTCAAGCCTCTCCTTCCCCACACACACCAGCTCCTGAACCCTTCCTCCCGCCCATGCCTAGGGCCAAGGAACATCTCATTTGTCTGTTTCTGGCAGTTCCCAGGCTTGCCAAAGGCTGTCCCTGTCACCACTCATGCCCTCAAGCCATGACCTCCGTGGCCTGCATGCCCCCACAGGATGCTGCAGAGTTTGCTGACTGAGGGTGCTGATTTATTGCTTCCCATTAGCCAGACCTCTGACAGCCTCTGAGCACCCCGGCCTGACACAGCCCACACGCCAGCTTGCAAAAGTCAGGTCTCGAGAGAGGGAGCCAGCCACCAAGGTACCATCACGTGGCACATGGCCTTATTTATTTTGTCTTAATCAGACACCCTGAAAATTTCTCTTTGCTTCTGTTGAACATATTTAGATGTTTCTATCTACCTTCTCTTGTCTTCAGAGGCCATAAATGATGCCCCCCAACGTGCCCATGTGCCGACTGACCCTGGGGTGCTCAATGGCTCTGAGCATGTGGCTCTCTGAGGATGACCTCTCGCATCCCCACCTCCTTTCCCGGGTTGGCGCTGACCATGCACTTGGCTCGGGAGGGCACTAGGGCAGAAGCTGGGAGCCCTGATTCTACCAGCGCCTGCCCGCGTGACCTCAAGTGACCTTGAGCACATTACTTATCTAATCAGCTTGCTTATCTAAAATGGGAAAAATGTTTACCCTAAATAGGTTTCATGATTGTTTTGGGATTATGTGAGGTCCCCTTATAAAGGGTTTCTTTCTTCATGGTTTCTTCTTATAAGGAAACAAAACCATGGAAGTATATGTTAAAGATATACTAAAGATATATTGAAAAGAATATATTAGAAATCGTTTCGGACACAAATTATTTCACGTGTGGGTCTCATCGTCCACCCAGGCTGGAAACTGCAGACCTTCCTGAGCCTGGACAGCATGGCTTACATGCTCTAGTACCACCCCAGCCCCGAGTCCCTGGCTTCTCATCTGGGGCCTGACTGATACACCTCAGGAGGACCTGGGGGCGGGGCAGGCAGTCCCCATGTGGACATGGCTGAGTTGCAGGCAGTGCACCAGGGACTGGGAGTGGCCAGGGTCCTACATGCTGCTCAGAGCCCACAGCTCGGGGCAGATCTGGGAGGGCGACCTCTGGGTGGGACAAGAGGTAGTAGCTACCACCCTCCACTGAGTAGGAATGGAAAACAGCCCTGGCTCTGAAGGGTTTACAAAATGAGTCTCTCTCCTTCCCTCTGGCTCTGAGGGGGGCTGTGGGAGAGCAGTGGCTGATGCATGAGGGACCCCTCTCCAGACTGTGAATGCTTCTCTCTGCCAGGGGAAGCCCCAGGGCCACAACCTCCCTGTTCCTTGAGGCTGATCCAGAGTCACCCTCTAGTAATAATAACAGCCACACTCGATAATAATAAAAAAGCAACATGTGCACAATACACTACAGTTTGGAGAGCTCTTTCACACTTTTCATCTCACTTGATTCCTGACCCCAGGCCAAGGAGACAAGACAGATCTTTTCATTGTCGATTTACGTGCATACAAACTAGACACTGGATCGTTAAGAAACCTGCCAAAGGTCACACGGCTGAAAATCGAACCCAGGTTTTCTGACTCGAATCCCTGTGCTGGGGAGCCAGCTGCTATACCGTCAACTGGCACAGTGAACAGTTCCAACTGGCTTGTATCAGGGCCACCGAGGGAGCAGGGTCCACACAGCTAACACACTGGCCTGAGGGGGCCTTGGAAAAGGAATAATAGTATAAGAATTCCTGGGAGCCAACGGAATGTCCCATGAGCTGATGGTAGAGCCAGGGGTCCTTCCCACCACCAGAAGGGGGTCCGCTTTTTCTTCCTAATCATCTGTCCAAACAGCAATTGTCTGGGGAGTTTGAGGGATGAACAGACTCCCAAGTCCAGTAACTGAGTGGTCTGGGTGACTGTCTGCTGGGGTCCAGGGCTGTCCATCTGAGCTGACATGTGATCCCCGGGGAAGATTCTGGAGAAGACAGCACGGGGCTAAAACCTGCAGTCCAGACTGGCCAGCTTGGGGTCCCTGAGAGCTGAGAAGGCCTCCCCCTGCTCCCAGGGAATGAGCTTCTCGGCAGTGCATGGACCTGGTCCCTTGCCCTCCTGGCTCCACACTCTCACGAAGATTCAGCTCAGCCACTTACTAGACGTATGCTCTCATCTGACCCCCCACCCCCACCCCGAGCCTTAGTTTCCTCATCAGGTGTAACAGTAGCTTCTAGCTCCCAGGGTCATTAATAGGCAGGGTCAGAGAAGATCAGAGCGCTACACAAATCAGAGGGAAAGGGGATATTCGGGATCTTGCATCTTATACCAGATTCTGCATCTCCTTACGCAATCGCCAGCCTTCTTTAACCTGGAACACGAAGCATCTGCAGACCTAACCCCGCAAACAGCATTCGCCTCTGCTGTCATGTGGAAGGTCGCTGACATCTTGCAGTCCAACACCTCCCAGCTCACCCGTCCCTGCTTTCTCCATCCCATGCAGCTGTATTTCAGCATCCCAGGCGACACAAGCCACAACTCGTTGTTAACTCCCATTTATTTCTCCCCTTCTCTTTTCTGAATCATGTGTTTCCTCCCCTGTTCCTCCTACACCTCCCCTCCGGCTCCAGAGTTGTGCTTTATTTCCAGAGAGCTTAATGCTTCCTGATAAGACCAGCTAATCCTCTGCTGCTCCTCTTTTGCGGAGATGGAGAAGATTAGAGGCAAAGGGTCAGGCCGCCTCCCCTTCAAGGGCACTCAGTACTTTAATAACGGAATTGGATCCTGCTTTCCCATCTGATGCTCTGGGACTGAGGGTCCCCATCGTTTCTGATAAGAAGCAGCTCTCGCTACTTCCAGATCACGAGGCCCCTGACTGGGGTTGTAATGGGAATGGGGGATGGGTGTTGATGCAAGTCTCCGCAGGGAGACAGAGGAAGTAACAGATGTGAGCCCTGTGCTGAGGCGCATTGGACCTGCTAGGACAATGCACCTAGAGACTCATCAGGCTCCCTGGACAGATGAGCCAAGCTGGCCCTCAAGAGCAAAATGCCCGAAGGAGGCATCTCTAGGACTGGTGAGAGCCACACTCACAGCCGTTCCGCACATGCGGCCGTGAACAAGGCGGGAGGCGTTCACTTTGGGGGCAACGACCCTACCAGGCAAGGTGTTTAAGTGACTGCTAGGGCCATCACCTCCAGAAGTCCTGGGGTTCAGGCCGCGAGTTAATGCTGCAGGTGGAACTGTGCTACAACGAGGTTTCTATGTCCCACCTCCTTGGGCAGACAGTGAATGCCACTTTGTAGTAGGTGACGTGACAGTGAGGCTTCCGTGTTTGCCGAACCTCACTCGTGGTGTTCAGAACACCTCAGGGCGACAGAAGTGACAGACACGAGCCCTGGGCTGAGGAGTAGCGGATCTGGTGGGACAGGTCAAAATGACACAGAAGCACAGTGGAGTTAAACTGTATGTGCTAAGTGACTGCTGGAATGTCAAGAGTTGGACAGCTTTGTGGGGTTGCCATAGGTTTTCTATGAAAAGCTAATTCTGCAGAGGCATGATTTGTTGAGGAGTACACAGACTATGTGAGGTCCAAAAAACGGCTCCTTTATTTATTTTACACTTGATCTTAGCCAAAAGGCCGAGAAGCGATCCTTTATTTATTTTTATCAAATGTTTATGGAACATCTGCTATGGGTCAAGCACTGTTCACAGAGAATAAAATGGATATAATACCTGCTTCAATGGGGCTTATATTCCTGTAGATAAGTCAGATGTTAAATAAACATATAATTACTTGCTTACTAACTGTAACAACTGAAAGAATAGTGTATTCCTCAAGAGAATAGGAGAACCCTAATTTAAACTATGAACTCAGGGTTGCCTCTCTGAGCAGGTAACACTTGAGACCTGAATGGGGAGTAGGCATTTGCTAGACAAGGGTGGGAGAGAAGAGCCCTTCAGACAGAGAGCAGCACATGGAAAAGTTCTGAACTGGGCTGGAGCTGGCTCCTTTGAAGAAATGGCAAAAAGGCTGATGGGGCTTAAGAACAGAAATCCAAAGAGTGGGAAGAGATTTTCAAGTTTTATCTTGATTGCAATGGAAAGTCATTAAAGGGTTTAAGCAGGAAAGCGACGATAGCATTTATGTTTTTAAAGTATCACTCTGGCTATCGTATGGGGGATAGACTAGAGGGAGGGCAAGAACGGAGGTGGCAGGTTTGGTCAGAAATCCTCCGTCGGAGCAAATGATAGGTGATGGGGACATGTGCTAAGATGCAAGAGGTGGATGTGGTAGCTGGATGAGGGCTATCCTGAGATGGGATCAGCAGGATTTGATGATGGACTGGATGTCTGGGGAAGGATCCAGAGCGACACCCAGATTTTCAGTGGAGCAATCCAGGGACTGGAGGTGTTATTTATTAAGATGGGAAAGAACGGTGGAGGCGCAGCTTTTGGGTGGGAGCTACAGCAGAGATCAAGAGTGCAGGTTTGGATACATTAAGTTCAAGATGTCTTTCAGACAGCCAAGCAGGAATTGTATGTAGGCACACACACCTACACTGCAGGTGACTGTGTATCACAGAGACCATCTGCTGCTACTGGGATAGATGAAATTACCATCCATCCAGTATGGAATGAGAAATGTCCTGATGAACCGTACTAGGAGGTCAGATAGAGGAACAGCCAGAAAGACAGCATGAAAGCTAAATGACGGAAGGAGTCAAGACACAGGAAGCTGTCAACTATGTGGAATATTGATGAAAAGGTGGGTGCGTCTCAAAGTGCCTGCTGGATCTGGCAACATGGAAAAGCCCAGATGAACTGAGCAAGAACAAATTTGGAACAGATAGAAACCAGCTTGGATTGAACTGAACAGTCAACAGAGGTGGGTGGGTATAGTCGAAGACTCAACAGTGTCGGCTCTGAAGGAGGAGTAGAGACGCAGGCAGGAGCTGTCTCCTGAGAGGAGTAAGCTCTGACCTTCTCAAGCTTCACCCAGGACAAGGTTCTCCAAATCCCACACCATCAGCCCTAAGCTGACCAGAGACTTTCCTACGGCTCTAGAAGATAACTGCACATGGGCTCAAAGGGAGTGGGAAGGGCCTCCAGCCAGCCATTGCTGGCTCTCCCCTTGACCTGAGTTTCACCTTCATCCTTGGCACGTGAAGCCCACTCTTTGTTCTCGGGTACTGTACTCTAGCGTGCAAAACTGCTCCATCATGGGGCGGGGGAGGGATGGACTGGGAGTCTGAGATTAGCAGATGCAAAGTATTACATATAGAATGGATAAACAACAGTCTGACTGTATAGCACAGGGAACTCTATTCAATATCCTGTGATAAACCATAATAGGAAAGAATATGAAAAAGAATGCATACATATGTATAACTGAATCACTTTGCTGTACAGCAGAAATTAACACAACATTGTAAATCAACTAGACTTCAATAAAATAAGTTAAAAAAAGAAACTGTTCCATCATAAAGGTCTCATGCCTCTACTGAGAAGCTCCTGGATGCCCAAGAGGCATAGAGAAGGTATGAAGAGCCTCCTTATGCTCTTCTGGTTAAGAAGACCTGACCTGAACCTTCTCTTTTCCAGATCATATTGTCCTAGGCCTTCCCCAGCAGACCCTTTCCGACCTCATCTCCCGCTGTTCTTCCCCTTGAAAGCTCCCCTACTACCTACGCGTGCCCCCTTAAGACACCTTGTATTTCCCTACCTCCATACCTTTGTTTTTCCCCTTTAGAACTAACTAGTCCCTCCTCCTTGCCTCACTGAATCTTATCCACCTCTCACATTCAGCTTGAGTCCTTACACATCTAGAAAACCCAGCCTGGTCCCCTGCCCCTCTCTGGCCTTTCTCCTACACTGCTTGGGAGCACTGGCTTTTTCTGCGTGTGCCCCTACCTCCTACACTGAGGATCAGTGACGCTGCGTGCTTATTCCTTTGTTTTCTTTGCTGGCGCTGGGACATCAGAGGCGCTTGGTAAATGTTTGTTTATTGATGGGTTGATTGAGAAAATACAGTAGCCCTTTCTCCCTGAAGGATGAAGCCTTGCAGTGGTCTCAGCAGGGCTGCATGACCAGGGCTCATCAGGGCCAAATGAGAAATAAGTGGGTGCCACAAGCATTCATAGCCTGCTTCCTGTAGAATCACTGGAAGAAGTTCCAAGTCATTTGAGTTCAAGTTCAAATTAAGCTCCGGCCATCCTGACCATCAACTATTTCAAATGCTCCTGTAGAAGCCTACTCTGTTTTGGAAATATTGTGAATTTAAACCACAAAAGCTCATGTTTTCTTTTAAACCTACAGATAGAAGTTTCTTGGCATTTTAAGTTGCGCGTTTCCTCTGGCATAGTCCCTTTTAACTGTTGAAAAGGTAGCTTTCTAACTTACACTCTCTCATCGTGTCACGCTTCATGTAACAAGAGCATTGCACAGGGGTGAAAATTCAGCCTGCAGTGTTTTTTCCACTCCAGGTACTGGCTAACGTGGACATAATAACTAATAGACTTCAGTGACTTTCATGCAATATGAGTTTCCATCAAAAAGTTTACACTGACGAAGTTTTCAGGGCAGAAGCATGTTGTGGAAATTGGTTCAATCAGATCTTGGCTCCAAAGTGGCCTTAGACACATAGCAATTATTGCAGCCATGAAGAGGCAGGTAGACCCTTGACCCATTTCTAAAATAATATGCTTTGTGATTCCTTGGGGACTATTTTTGCTCCCTGGCATCAACAACAGGAAAACCAAGAATCTTAAAATACTGAAAGTGGTAGTTAAAAGGCAAAACTTTTTTCCCAAATCCCAAAGGCAAGAATTCAGCAAGGAAGGGTCAGGGAAGATGTGTCCCTCTGGGCGGGCACCGACTCATGCCCATTAAAGCAGGTTCCCACGAGGGCATATCCTCTCATAGTCAAGGAAGTTCAACTACCATGTCTGTTTATACCTCACCTCGGCTTCTCCTGAGGTAGAATATATTTTCTTTTATGAGAAGGATGAATTATTTGCCTTCCGCTTACTAATTTACAAGAGATGTGAGGCAACAGAGAGCCTTGGCTGTGCCGTCTTGGGAAAAGTAAGGCTGTTTAGGCTCAGTACCTCCTAGCCTCCTCCAGAGGGGCCCCAGGCTGCAATGACAGCCCCCCAGCAAGGCTGCACACTGCCACTAGGGCCAGGCCAACAGGCCAAAAGGGAGGGTGCCCTTGCCCTGTCTGGGGCGTTCTCTGATTTGGCTGGAAATAATAAGTTTCTTAAAAAAAATCTTTTAAGAGACACATGTGTTCAGATATGATCATTCTTTTGAGGGTGTGTCTGTTTTTAAGTGGCATGATTCACCCCAAATAGTATGTCCCCCGTTTCTCATATCCAGCTGCCATACAGAAAGACAAGAACAGTCTATGTGCAGAGGCACAGAGGAAACTGGACTGTCACACATCTTCCCTAGGAAGGAACTTTCTCCAGCATTTAGCTTCTATGGTTAAAGAGAACAGTTCAAACTCTTTGGGGTGGGGATGGGAGGGGGGAGAAACAAAGCGACCTGTCAAAATTCCTTTTAGCACCTACAACTAGTGTTAACTTACATGCTCTCAGAGTGCAATAAAAAGCCTCCAAACTGCTGTTAAAGAGATAGTTTGACCTTTTAAAATGGAAACTCTCCCACCTTATATCCATATTCAAAAGATGAACCTTGGGAACTCTAGAGTTTTAGATTGATAATGAAATGAGGCTGCCTTTCCAGAACAGGGTTTCCCTACAGGCTGCAAGCTAATTAGGGTGCTCTAGACCTACACTGTAACAGCAGATAGAATGCAGGCCCCAAACCTTTTAGCCATTGTAGTTGCCAACTGCCCATAGTCTACTTCTGAAAGGAGGCTGGCAGAGAGTCATGCAAATTTAGTAAATAAAAAAGTCCTGGACGCGACTGTCAGCAGCCTGCGGTTCCGGGGCAGGCTGTCGGCCCCTGGCGGCAGAGGAATCGCCGCGATCTCGGGTCTCCACCGCAGCCGCCGAACCCGGCGCGCACCGAGCGGTGCTGCTGAAAGAAGTTGGAGAGCTCCCAGATCGCCAACAGAATTCGGCGGTGGGCGCTGGGGAACCACTTCCAGCGTCGCAATCAGTAAAGTTTTGGAGTAAATAAAGACTTTAGACCGACAAGAGACCCATACTTTCCTTGAGCATAAGACACACACCGCACCACGCCAGCCAGAGGCTGCTCGCACAAGGCCATCAGCCCTGCTCCACCGGGACGCGCCCGGTGCCTTCCAGTTCCCACCACCCCAGTACTCGTCCAGAGGGAGCCGAGCCAGAAAAGCGGCTCTCCAGGGTTTGCGGTTCCGGATGCAAATGCCTCCAGGCTTCCCGGCCCGGGGGACAAGGGCTCGAAGTCAACAGTCGAGGGAACAAGGGCAGAACCACCAAGTCCAGCTGGGACACCCGGGACCTTCTCCTCCAAGCCCGCTCGGGTTTCTCCAAAGGACGCGCGGCACAGCCCACGCGCCCCCGGCACTCCACTCCACTCCGCTCTACAGATCCCCCCAAACTCTTCCCGGGAATCCCCACAAAGCACAGGCGGCGCCCCGAAACTCCCAGGGCACTAGCCAGCCACCCCCACCTCCGTCTCTCGAACCCTCCTTATCGCACCGTTCTCGCGTTCATGGGGAGTCAGAAGCAAACCACGAGAAAATGCCTTCGCGAGGAGCCTCCCTACACACACCCGCCCTGTCACTGAAACAAAAGCGTAGGGAGGAGGGAGATGGAAGAGGAGGCGGGAGGAAGGTTTAGAAAGAGGATGGGGAGAGCAGTAAGAAGGAGCTGGGGAGGAGGGTCGGGATCAGAAGAGACCGGGGCCAGGGACCCCGCTCCGACTCCGCGCGGCCGGTCGCTTACATGCCCAGGTCGCTGTAGGTGTTGAAGAACTCCATCTGGTTGCACGCCTGGATCCAGCCCACCACCCAGGTCTCGTGGCGGGGGATGGGGGGCATGACCACGCGGGCCGAAGCTTTGAAGTAGGGGGTCTTGTAGCGCAGGACGATGGGCGAGGTCTCCTCGATGCGCGTGGGGCACTGGTCGATGGTGGCGCACACATCGTACACCACAATGTTCTCGCGCCGGATCCGCGCCTTGCAGGTAATGCTTTGGATACAGCCCATCCTGCCGCCCGGCGCCGGCGCGGCGCGGCGTGGGGCAGCGCGGAGGACGGCGCGGGCAGCCGGGGGCGCCCGTCACACCGGCATGGCGACGCGCCGCCCGCTCCGGGTCCGGCTCAGCCCGTGCCTAGGAGCGGTGAGCCGGCGCCGGGCATTCTCCGAGGCAGCCCCCTCCTCTCGCCGCCCTGCCGGGTCTCCGCTGCCCCGACGCCCGCCCGCCCCTGCCCACGCCCGCCCCCTCTCTCCAGGGCGCGGCAGGGCGCGCGGAGCGTGCGCTCCTAGGAGGCGGCGGGCGCCCCCGCCGGCTCCAGGGCCAGCGCGGAGGGCAGGGAGGGGAGCGGCACTGCGAGGAGTGGTGCCCACCCCGGGCCGGAGCCCCCCGCCCCTCGCCGGAGAGGAGGAGGCGGCAGCGGCGGCGGCATGTAGCCGGGGGAGGGCGGCGGCGGCGGCAGCGCCGGGTCTGTCTGCCTCCGCGGTAGCAGCAGCAGCAGCCGCAGCCGCCGCCGCCGCCGCCGCCGCCGCCGCCGCCGCATGAACCTCTGCACCGCGGCTGCCCCCCGCGTGCAGCGCACCCAGAGGCTGGCGAGCGGGCGGCCCGAGCGGCAGGCGGAGGCAGCAGTGGCGGCAGCGGAGACCTGCGCTCCCGCCGGCCCCGCCCCGCAGCTGGGCCGCGGCGACACTCCTCTGCCCGGCCGCCGCGGGCTCGGGGGGGCGCCAGGGGACTGTGGCCCAGGGTGGAGGGCCCCACGGGCTGGGCAACCCCAGACAAGATCCGCGGAGGAAACTGGCTGTACGCCATCAGTTTTGTCCCTCTCCGGCTGCCGTCCGGCTGCCGTGGAGTGGGGGGGTACTGTGTAAGGGTGGGGGTGTTTAAAGGGCAGCCAGCGCCGGGGTGGGGCCCGACACGTGGGGCCCAGGAGGGGCGGGGCCGCGGTGGGTGGTGTTCCGGGGGTGGGCGTGGGGCTGTGGGGACCCCTCCTGGGTTGGGTGGGTGGGGCCGAGAAGGGAGCGGCGCTGTCCAGGGTCGAGGAAGGAGCCCGGCAGTGAGTCTTTGGGGCAGCCTGAGGGTTAGGGGAGCAGCTATATCTGAGATTGGCCCGTTATTTATAATGTAGTTTGTTAAATTAGAGTTTGGCTGAGGTCTGGGCTCCAGTATGTTGCTACATGCAGTGGATTTCCGTCTTTCCCTGACTGGCTTTGCTCTGGAAGCTTTTCTTTCCACCACTGTATATGGGGAAGGTACCCAAAGCATCCTTCCGTGCCCTAACACCAAGTCACCAAAACTCCCAAGAGTTTTGATTGAAGCTCGAGCTCAGTTTTACTCATCGCCTGCCTTCATCCAAATCTTTTCCTTCTTAGAAAACGCTCTTTCAACAAACCCCCGCACATTGGGGAATTAGAGCAGGAAGGGACTTACCCTAAACACTGCCTTTTGAATGTAGCCGCATCCTGAGACAGGTTGTGCCTTGCAGAACCGACTAGCTGGATTAGAATGCATAGCAGCCTTCTTGAGGTTACCCAAGGTAACCTGTGACCTGTTAAGTACAAGGAGAACTTGAGAACATTTTTGGAACTGGGCTGGATTTAAATAGTAACTGCTTAATGATACATGTCCAGGGTACCCGTTTGTAGTAATCCATCTGGCCTACAGAAAGCCTGGAATCTTAGGACCTATTCTTTTCTTCGCTTGTCCAGGGCACGGCATGGTGACTAGCACATAGTAGCTGTGCAACAGTTGTCTGTGAATGAATGAATGAGTGAACAGAAAAAGCCTCACTGTAATTGTCCTGTAGAAACTGCCACCACAGATACTGGACATCGTGTACAGTATGATGCCCTGTGTCTAATATTGTCTTCTAAAATGCCAAACAGAAAAAAATTAGCAAATGGTCTTATTGGGCAGTTTTTTTTTAACATTTGTATTTTCAAAGCCAATAGCTTCTCTTTAAGTATTTCTTCCATGATCATTGAGCATTTGCTGGATCTGGTGTCCAAGTGTGAAATATTCTGACTTAACAGGCTGCACAGGAGGCTGGCTAGAGTTAGTCTTTAGCTAGGACAGATGTGATGAGTAATTTAAAAGTCAGTTGAAATCTAAAAGCACTCTTCATCCTTATTTTAACTTTCCTGGTAACTTGATTCACTTTAGAGTTAACAAAAAAGCAGTTTTGCCCTTTGATAACATGCTTATCTCATTTTACCATTTTAGCCACCGATCTCAATCACTGATTCTTTCATTCAGCAAACAATGACCGCCTGGCAGGAGCCAAGCAGTCAAGGATTGTGCTGAGTACTAGGATTCAAAGACAAGAGCTTGTGGATCACTGGAGAAGATAACCTTGTGAACAGTTTGTCGCTGTAAACTATGACACATGCTTTAATAGTGTGTATTCAGGGGCACAGGAACCCAGATAGGAGAGCCACGGAGAGATTTCCATGTGGCTCTCTTGAAGTAGTGGCATCTGAGCTGGATCTGGAAGGTCCGATAAGAGGCTCACTAAGAGTAGCAGAGTGAAAGGGCCGTGCAGGACGAGAGTTGGGCAAATGCAAAAATGCACAGAAGTATGAAAGAACACAGCATGTTTAGGGACATAAACAGCTCACAGTCAATGCAGTTCTCAGTGTTATGTGTAGACCATTGGCATCAGACTCACTGGCCAGGAACCAGCTATTGATGGGACCATATTTTGATCTTCATTGGAAACTAATGAATGCAAGATTTGCATTTTGAGAAAAATTACTCTCTATCGATTTGGAGGATAGAGGAAGGACAGGTTAGAGGCACTGTGTCAGGATATTGTGATGACAGATGATTTGGCCCTGAGCTAGAGCAGTGCCATGGGACTGGAGAGGCCTGACTGCTTTTGAGAGTCATTTAAGAGGTAAAACTGATTTACTCGGTAACTGAGGAGATGCTGGGGGAAGAGTCTGGTCAACTCTGAGTTTTCCAGCTTCAGTTAAATACATGTGATCCTAATAGCCAAAACAAGGTGACAGAAGTGGAAGCAGATTGAGGTTGTGTGTTGTCATGTTAAGTTTGAGGTACATGGAGTGTATTTTGGGGAGGGAGCCAGAGTTTGAGTTTCAGTGGTTATTAAGTTCCAAGAAATAGACCAAGAGAAAAGCATTTAACTGGGGGAATTTAGTTATCTTTGTTGATTTGAGTTGCTTGTCAGGCTGCAATTTTGTGGATAAATGTTATCCTTTGTCTTCTGGTAATACATGGTACGCCTGCATAAATAAGGAAGGGCAATAGTAGCCTTCTCCAAATTATAGGAAAATCATATAAAGGAGAATATATCTTACTTTTCAAACTTAAAATGAGACCATGTTATGTCCAGTAGAGTGCCAATAAAATATAACTCATCATTCACAGACGTGGACCCTTGACATTCTCAAAGGGTTCATCCGTGACCTTCATGAGTATCCAGAATCATGAGTGTCACCGTGACATATAATTTTCACTATAAAAGCAGTAAAGTGTAACTGAAAAATATAAGGGATCATCTTTAGACTCATAATGGTTCTATAAATATGGTGCCAAGGTAATTTCAAAAGCTACTTAAATACATTTTGCCATTAAAATAAACTCTTTACTTCATTACGTCTGTACCTTATTTACTCCATATTCTTCTGATGCTGCGAAGAAAAAAAAAGTCAATCAAAGTATGAGAATTACTACATAGATGTCAATGAGAAGAGCTAAGCTGTGCTGGGGCACAAATGCCAGGTGTTGGGTGTGATTCATTCACTAACTAAGTGGCTGGCAAGTACACTCTGGCCTCCTAGCAGGCCATTCAGATTTGTGTCTCAGCAAATTACCTCACTACAGGGACCTTTCAGATCACTCAATGGAGACTATTTTCATCCATGAACATTCAGTCTGCAAATGCCAGTGGGCCGCTACATGTAGCTCAAACCAAAGTCTTCGGAAGTACAACAATGTCTCTGTCCTGCTCTTTTAAGTTTCTTTCTCTCCTGGTGAAGTAAGTCTCCCCTGCCTCTATTAGCATCCTGTACCTGCCTCTGTGAGCACCTTTCCTGCCATTTCGCAGTTGTTTGCTCACACTTGTCTCCCTCAATAGGCTGTACACTCCTCAAGGGGATGTGTCATCATGCCCTGTTGTCCAGCCTAGTGTCTGGTACCTAGGAGCCACTCAATAAATGTTTGAATGACTAAATTTATTTTTTTAATCTGGTAAAATACTATTTTCCATAACTTAACTATAAGCTCTGTCTCCTTACCTACAATGAGCATATTTTTTTAATCTACTTCTTTCTGCATTTTTTCTTTCTTTCTACTTTCTTTCTGCATTCTTTCTGCATTCTTTGTCTTCCCACCGTCTTTCCTCCCAGCATCCCTCCTGGATGTGAAAGTGATGCCCTTTGTCTTTGAGCACGAAATCTCCTCTCAAGGGTTATAAGTTCTAGGCACCAAGAAATGGAAAAACTTCAATGACAGGACCTGGATGACAATCATTCCTTGTGAATAACTTCATTTGAGTTTATTCTCAGGGCACAGCACAAATACTCCTTTGTACTTCATGCTTGTGATATTCTTGAGCATGAGAGAGCCCCTCAGATCCCTGAGTTAGAGCCCTAGAGCACACTCTCCAGGATGCTGGCCTCTGCACCCCCTTGACAATCCATTCCCTCAGCCTCCAATGACCCCATGCTCCATCTTTCCAGAAGCAGGGCAATCTCTGACTTTATTTTTCCTATCAGTTACTCATTACTCAATTTGTCAAGTGAGCTTTTTAGAAACTTTGGGCCACAAAGGCCTATTTTCTAGTTGACCTTGGCAAGGGTTTTCAGAGACTGTAGAACAGACTACCAAATTTGTTGGGAAATTACCTCTGGAACTGCTAAAAAGGGGGATAATTTCTATCTCACTTATATGGTCTGAAGGCAGGCAAGGAGTTACATGAATCCTCAATGTCCAAGAGAACAGGATTAAAGAAACAACTCTTTTTGGGGTGAACTCCTCCAACAACCACTTCAAATCAGAGCAACCAATTTCCCTTCCGGGCTAGGCTAAGAAGCTCTACAGGAGGTGGACCCTGGCAATGGACTCTGACTGCTTTGCTAAATGCGTTAAGCCCAAGGTATGGCAGCTGCTTCAGGTAGCCAATATTTATCAAGATTTTTCCACCAGCCTCACATTACAGTAGGCTGCAGAGACTACCAAGAATGCCCTCGTCTGTGAGCTGTCCTGTTGAAGGTCACTCGTGCCTGTCTCTGCCACAGAGTCCTTTTCTTAGTCTTTATCTGCAGGACTTGATGCTATTCTTTTAATTCCATGATTCCACAAATCCCAATTCTCCTCTTGGCTTCTCTGATCCCTCTTGCTTTCCCTGGTACCCGCAGGGTAGTAATTTCTGAGGGTCCCTCCTTCCCTGTCTGAACTCCTGCAGGGCATAAACCGTTGATATTGGTTTTAACTATTATTTTCTATGATGTCTTCCAAGTCTGTCCCTCCAGCCCAAACATTTCCTGAACTCAAGGCTAGCATGTCCATCTGCCTACTACTGGATGTTTCCGTTCGGACATACTTCCAGTTTCTTCATCTCAGTGAGTTGACACCTCTCTTCCAGCAATCCAGTGTCGCATCCTGACTACCCTGTTTCTTTTCATTTTATTTATTTATTTACTTACTAACTTATATATTTTTACATCTTTATTGGAGTATAATTGCTTTACAATGGTGTGTTAGTTTCTGCTTTATAACAAAGTGAATCAGTTATACATATAAATATATCCTCATATCTCTTGTCTCTTGCGTCTCCCTCCCTCCCACCCTCCCTATTCCACCCCTCCAGGTGGTCACAAAGCACCGAGTTGATCTCCCTGTGCTATGCGGCGGCTTCCTACTAGCTATTGGTTCTGGAGGATTTTTATCATAAATGGGTGTTAAATTTTGTTGAAAGCTTTTTCTGCATCTATTGAGATTATCATATGGTTTTTATCCTTTAGTTTGTTAATATGGTGTATCTGTTGTTTGGTTTACCTGTATTGAAGAATCCTTGCATTCCTGGGATAAACCCCACTTGACCGTGGTGTATGATCCTTTTAAAGTGCTTTTGGATTCTGTTTGCTAGTATTTTGTTGAGGATTTTTGCATCTATGTTCATCAGTGATATTGGCCTGTAGTTTTCTTTCTTTGTGACATCCTTGTCTGGTTTTGGTATCAGGGTGATGGTGGCCTCGTAGAATAAGTTTGGAAGTGTTCCTCCCTCTGCTACATTTCGGAAGAGTTTGAGAAGGATAGGTGTTAGCTCTTCTCTAAATGTATGATAGAATTCGCCTGTGAAGCCGTCTGGTCCTGGGCTTTTGTCTGTTGGAATATTTTTAATCATAGTTTCAATTTCAGTGCTTGTGATTGGTCTGTTCATATTTTCTATTTCTTCCTGATTCAGTTTTGGCAGGTTGTGCATTTCTAAGAATTTGTCCATTTCTTCCTGGTTGTCCATTTTATTGGCATAGAGTTGCTTTTAGTAATCTCTCATGATCTTTTGTATTTCTGCAGTGTCAGTTATTACTTCTACTTTTTCATTTCCAATTCTATTGATTTCAGTCTTCTCTCTTTTTTTCTTGATGAGTCTGGCTAATGGTTTATCAATTTTGTTTATCTTCTCAAAGAACCAGCTTTTAGTTTTATTGATCTTTGCTATTGTTTCCTTCATTTCTTTTTCATTTATTTCAGACCTGATTTTTATGATTTCTTTCCTTCTGCTAACTTTGGGGGTTTTTTGTTCTTCTTTGTCTAATTGCTTTAGGTGCAAGGTTAGGTTGTTTATTCGAGATGTTTCCTGTTTCTTAAGGTAGGATTGTATTGCTGTAAACTTCCGTCTTAGAACTGCTTTTGCTGCATCCCATAGATTTTGGGTCGTCGTGTCTCCATTGTCATTTGTTTCTAGGTATTTTTTGATTTCCTCTTTGATTGCTTCAGTGATCACTTCGTTATTAAGTAGTGTATTGTTTAGCCTCCATGTGTTTGTATTTTTTTACAGATCTTTTCCTGTAATTGATATCTAGTCTCATAGCATTGTGGTCGGAAAAGATACTTGATACAATTTCAATTTTCTTAAATTTACCAAGGCTTGATTTGTGACCCAAAATATGATCTATCCTGGAGAATGTTCCATGAGCACTTGAGAAAAGTGTGTATTCTGTTGTTTTTGGATGGAATGTCCTATAAATATCAATTAAGTCCATCTTGTTTAATGTATCATTTAAAGCTTGTGTTTCCTTATGTATTTTCATTTTGGATGATCTGTGCATTGGTGAAAGTGGGGTGTTAAAGTCCCCTACTATGAATGTGTTACTGTCGATTTCCCCTTTTATGGCTGTTAGTATTTGCCTTATGTATTGAGGTGCTCCTATGTTGGGTGCATAAATATTTACAATTGTTATATCTTCTTCTTGGATCGATCCCTTGATCGTTATGTAGTGTCCTTCTTTGTCTCTTCTAATAGTCTTTATTTTAAAGTCTATTTTGTCTGATATGAGAATAGCTACTCCAGCTTTCTTTTGGTTTCCATTTGAATGAAATATCTTTTTCCATCCCCTTACTTTCAGTCTGTATGTGTCTCTAGGTCTGAAGTGGGTCTCTTGTAGACAGCATATATATGGGTCTTGTTTTTGTATCCATTCAGCCAATCTGTGTCTTTTGTTGGGAGCATTTAGTCCATTTACATTTAAGGTAATTATCGATATGTATGTTCCTATTCCCATTTTTTTAATTGTTTTGGGTTCGTTATTGTAGGTCTTTTCCTTCTCTTGTGTTTCTTGCCTAGAGAAGATCCTTTAGCAGTTGTTGTAAAGCTGGTTTGGTGGTGCTGAACTCTCTCAGCTTTTGCTTGTCTTTAAAGGTTTTAATTTATCCATCAAATCTGAATGAGATCCTTGCTGGGTAGAGTAATCTTGGTTGCAGGTTTTTCTCCTTCATCACTTTAAATATGTCCTGCCAGTCCCTTCTGGCTTGCAGAGTTTCTGCTGAAAGATCAGCTGTTAACCTTATGGAGATTCCCTTGTGTGTTATTTGTTGTTTTTCCCTTGCTGCTTTTAATATTTTTTCTTTGTATTTAATTTTTGACAGTTTGATTAATATGTATCTTGGCATGTTTCTCCTTGGATTTATCCTGTATGGGACTCTCTGTGCTTCCTGGTCTTGATTAACGATTTCCTTTCCCATATTAGGAAAGTTTTCAACTATAATCTCTTCAAATATTTTCTCAGTCCCTTTCTTTTTCTCTTCTTCTTCTGGAACCCCTATAATTCGAATGTTGGTGCATTTAATGTTGTCCCAGAGGTCTCTGAGGCTGTCCTTAGTTCTTTTCATTCTTTTTTATTTATTCTGCTCTGCAGTAGTTATTTCCACTATTTTATCTTCCAGGTCATTTATCCGTTTTTCTGCCTCAGTTATTCTGCTATTGATCTCATCTAGAGTATTTTTCATTTCATTTATTGTGTTGTTCATCATTGTTTGTTTCATCTTTAGTTCTTCTAGGTCCTTGTTAAATGTTTCTTGCATTTTGTCTATTGTATTTCCAAGATTTTGGATCATCTTTACTATCATTATTCTGAATTCTTTTTCAGGTAGACTGCCTATTTCCTCTTCATTTGTTAGGTCTGGTGAGTTTTTATCTTGCTCCTTCATCTGCTGTGTGTTTTTCTGTCTTATTTTGCTTATCTGTGTTTGGGGTCTCCTTTTTGCAGGCTGCAGGTTCGTAGTTCCCGTTGTTTTTGGTGTCTGTCCCCAGTGGCTAAGGTTGGTTCAGTGGGTTGTGTAGGCTTCCTGGTGGAGGGGACTGGTGCCTGTGTTCTGGTGGATGAGGCTGGATTTTTTCTTTCTGGTGGGCAGGATCGTGTCCAGTGGTGTGTTTTGGGGTGTCTGTTACCTTATTATGATTTTAGGCAGCCTCTCTGCTAATGGGTGGGGTTGTGTTCCTGTCTTGCTAGTTGTTTGGCATAGGATGTCCAGCACTGTAGCTTCCTGGTCGTTGAGTGAAGCTGGGTGCTGGTGTTGAGATGGAGATCTCTGGGAGATTTTCGCCGTTTTATATTATGTGGAGCTGGGAGGTCTCTTGTGGACCAGTGTCCTGAAGTTGGCTCTCCCACCTCAGAGGCACAGCACTGACTCCTGGCTGCAGCACCAAGAGCCTTTCATCCACATGGCTCAGAATAAAAGGGAGAAAAAGTAGAAAGAAAGAATTAGTAGAAGTAAAAAGAAAGGAAGGAGGGAGGGAGGGAGGGAGGGAGGAAGGAAGGAAGGAGGGAAGGAAGGAAAAACAGAGAGAAAGATGATAAAGTAAAACAAATTAAGATAAAATATAATAAAGATATTAAAATAAAAAATAATTATTAAGGGAAAAAAAGAAAAAAAATTAAAAAACAACAACAAAAACGGACGGATAGAACCCTAGGACAAATGGTGGAAGCAAAGCTATACAGACAAAATCTCACACAGAAGCATACACATACACACTCACAAAAAGAGGAAAAGGGGAAAAAATCATAAATCTTGCTCTCAAAGTCCACCTCCTCAATTTGGGATGATTCGTTGTCTATTCATGTATTCCACAGATGCAGGGTGCATCAAGTTGATTGTGGAGCTTTAATCCGCTGCTTCTGATGCTGCTGGGAGAGATTTCCCTTTCTCTTCTTTGTTCTCACAGCTCCCAGGGGCTCAGCTTTGGATTTGGCCCCGCCTCTGCGTGTAGGTCGCCGGAGGGCGTCTGTTCTTCGCTCAGACAGGACGGGGTTAAAGGAGCCGCTGATTCGGGGGCTCTTGCTCACTCAGGCCAGGAGGAGGGAGGGGCATGGAGTGCAGGGCGGGCCTGCGGCGGCAGACGCCGGCGTGACGTTGCACCAGCCTGAGGCGCACCGTGCGTTCTCCCTGGGGAGTTGTCCGTCGATCACAGGACCCTGGCAGTGGCGGGCTGCACAGGCTCCCCGGAAGGGGGGTGTGGATAGTGACCTGTGCTCGCACACAGGCTTCTTGGTGGCGGCAGCAGCAGCCTTAGCGTCTCATTCCCGACTCTGGGGTCTGCGCTTTTAGCCGCGGCTCGTGCCCGTCTCTGGAGCTCCTTTAAGCAGCGGTCTTAATCCCCTCTCCTCGCGCACCAGGAAACAAAGAGGGAAGAAAACGTCTCTTGCGTCTTCGGCAGGTCCAGACTTTTCCCCGGACTCTGTCCCGGCTAGCCGTGGCGCACTAACCCCCTGCAGGCTGTGTTCACGCCGCCAACCCCAGTCCTCTCCTGGCGCTCTGACCGAAGCCGAAACCTCAGCTCCCAGCCTGGGCCTGCCCCGGTGGGTGAGCAGACAAGCCTCTCGGGCTGGTGAGTGCTGGTAGGCCTTGATCTTCTGTGTGGGAATCTCTCCGCTTTGTCCCCCGCACCCCTGTTGCTGTGCTCTCCTCCGCGGCTCCGAAGCTTTCCCCCTCCGCCACCCGCAGTCTCCGCCCGTGAAGGGGCTTCCTAGTGTGTGGAAACATTTCCTCCTTCACAGCTCCCTCCCACTGGTGCAGGTCCCGTCCCTATTCTTTTGTCTCTGTTTATTCTTTTTTTTCTTTTGCCCTACCCAGGTACGTGGGGGGTTTCTTGCCTTTTGGGAGGTCTGAGGTCTTCTGCCAGCGTTCAGTAGGTGTTCTGTAGGAGTTGTTCCACGTGTAGATGTATTTCTGGTGTATCTGTGGGGAGGAAGGTGATCTCCGCGTCTTACTCTTCCGCCATCTTCCCGGAAGCCTCAATTTTATTTTTTGTGTTCAGGTTTCTTTTGAATTTTATTTTATTTATTTATTTTTTATACAGCAGGTTCAGGTTCTTTTTTTTATTAATATCTTTATTGGAGTAAACTTGCTTTACAATGGTGTGTTAGTTTCTGCTTTATAACAAAGTAAATCAGCTATACATATACATATATCCCCATATCTCTTCCCTCTTGCGTCCCTCCCTCCCACCCTCCCTATCCCACCTCTCTAGGTGGACACAAAGCACGGAGCTGATCTCCCTGTGCTATGCGGCTGCTTCCCACTAGCTATCTATTTTATGTTTAGTAGTGTATATATGTCGATGCCACTCTTTCACTTTGTCCCAGCTTACCCTTCCCCCTCCCCGTGTCCTCAAGTCCATTCTCTAGTAGGTCTGCATTTTTATTCCCGTCCTGCCCCTAGGTTCTTCATGACTAATTTTTTTTCCGTATATATGTGTTAGTATACAGTATTTGTTTTTCTCTTTCTGACTTACTTTATACAGCAGGTTCTTATTAGTTATCTATTTTATACTTATTAGTGTATATATATCAATCCCAATCTCCCAATTAATCCTATCCCCCCACCCACTTTCCCTCCTTGGTGCCCATATTTTTGTTCTCTACATCTGTGTCTCTCTTTCTGATTTGCAAACCAGTTCACCTGTACCATTTTTCTAGATTCCACATATAGGTGTTAATATACGATATTTGTTTTTCTCTTTCTGACTTACTTCACTCTGTATGACAGTCTCTAGGTTCATCCACGTCTCTACAAATGACCCAATTTTGTTCCTTTTTATACCTGAGTAATATTCCATTGTATATATGTACCACATCTTCTTTATCCATCCATCTGTCGATGGGCATTTAGGTTGCTTCCATGATCTGGCTATTGTAAATAGTGCTGCAGTGAATATTGGGATGCATGTGTCTTTTTGAATTATGGTGTTCTCTGGGTATATGTCCAGTAGTGGGATTGCTGGGTCATATGGTAGTTCTATTTTTTAGTTTTTTAAGGAACCTCCATACTGTTCTCCATAGTGGCTGTATCAATTTACATTCCCAACAACAGTGCAAGAGGGTTCCCTTTTCTCCACACCCTCTCCAGCATTTGTTGTTTGTAGATTTTCTGATGATGGCCATTCTAACTGGTGTGAGGTGATACCTCATTGTAGTTTTGATTTGCATTTCTCTAATAATTAGTGATGTTGAGCAGCCTTTCATGTGCCTCTTGCCCATCTGAATGTCTTCTTTGGAGAAATGTCTATTTAGGTCTTCTGCCCATTTTTGGATTGGGTTGTTAGCTTTTTTAATATTGAGCTGCATGAGTTGTGTATGATTTTGGAGATTAATCCTTTGTCTGTTGATCCATTGGTAAATATTTTCTCCTATTCTGAGGGTTGTCTTTTTGTTTTGTTTATAGTTTCCTTTACTGTGCAAAAGCTTTGAAGTTTCATTAGGTCCCATTTGTTTATTTTTGTTTTTATTTCCATTACTCTAGGAGGTGGGTCAAAAAATATCTTGCTGTGATTTATGCCAAAGAGTGTTCTTCCTATGTTTTCCTCTAAGAGTTTTATAGTCTGGTCTTACATTTAATCCATTTTGAGTTTATTTTTGTGTATGGTGTTAGGGAGTGTTCTAATTTCATTCTTTTACATGTAGCTGTCCAGTTTTCCCAGCACCACTTATTGAAGAGACTGTCTTTTCTCCATTGTATATCCTTGCCTCCTTTGTCATAGATTAGTTGACCTTGGGCACATGGGCTTTCTATCCTGTTCCATTGATCTACATTTCTGTTTTTGTGTCAGTACCATATTGTCTTCATTACTGTAGCTTTTTAATATAGTCTGAAGTCAGGGAGTCTGATTCCTCCAGCTCTGTTTTTTTCCCTCAAGACTGCTTTAGCTATTTGGGGTCTTTGTGTCTCCATACAAATTATTACGATTTTTTGTTCTAGTTCTGTAAAAAATGCCACTGGTATTTTGATAGGGATTGAATCGAATCTGTAGATTGCTTTGGGTAGTATAGTCATTTTCACAATATTAATTCTTCCAGTCCAAGAATATGGTATATCTCTCCATCTGTTTGTGTCATCTTTGATTTCTTTCACCAGTGTCTTATATGCTTCTGAGTATAGGTATTTTACCTCCTTAGGTAGGTTTACCCCTAGGTATTTTATTCTTTTTATTGCAATGGTGAATGGGATTGTTTCCTTAATTTCTCTTTCTGATCTTTTGTTGTTAGTGTATAGGAATGCAAGAGATTTCTGTGCATTAATTTTGTATCCTGCAACTTTACCAAATTCATTGATTAGCTCTAATAGTTTTCTGCTAGCATCTTTAGGATAATCTATGTATAATATCATATCATATGTAAAAAGTGAGAGTTTTAATTCTTCTTTTCCAATTTATATCCCTTTTCTTTTTTTTCTTCTCAGATTGCCGTGGCTAGGACTTCCAAAACTATGTTGAATGATAGTGGCGAGAGTGGACATCCTTGTCTTGTTCCTGATCTTAGAGGAAATGCTTTCAGTTTTTCACCATTGAGAATGATGTTTGCTGTGGGTTTGTCATATATGGTCTTTATTATGTTGAGGTAGGTTCCCTCTGTGCCCACTTTCTGGAAATTATTTATTGTAAATGGGTGTTGAATTTTGTCAAAAGCTTTTTCTGCATCTATTGAGATGATCGTATGGTTTTTATTCTTCAATTTGTTAATATGGTGTATCACATTGATTGATTTGCATATATTGAAGAATCCTTGCATCCCTGGGATAAATCCCACTTAATCATGGTGTATGATCCTTTTAATGTGCTGTTGGATTCTGTTTGCTAGTATTTTGTTGAGGATTTTTGCATCTATATTCATCAATGTTATTGGTCTGTAATTTTCTTTTCTTGTAGTATCTGTTTCTGATTTTGGTATCAGGGTGATGGTGGCCCCATAGAATGAGTTTGGGAGTGTTCCTTCCTCTACAAATTTTTGGAAGAGTTAAAGAAGGATGGGTGTAAGTTCCTTTCTAAATGTTTGATAGAATTCACCTATAAAGCCATCTGGTCCTGGACTTTTGTTTGTTGGAAGATTTTTAATCACAGTTTCAATTTCAGTGCTTGTGATTGGTCTGTTCATATTTTCTGTTTCTTCCTGGTTTAGTCTTGGAAGGTTATCCCTGTCTAAGAATTTGTCCATTTCTTCCAGGTTGTCCATTTTATTCGTATAGAGTTGCTTGTAGCAGTCTCTTATGATGTTTTGTATTTCTGTGGTGTCAGTTGTAACTTCTTCTTTTTCATTTCTAGTTTTATTGATTTGAGTCTTCTCCCTCTTTTTCTTCATGAGTCTGGCTAAAGGTTCATCAATTTTGTTTATCTTCTCAAAGAACCACCTTTTAGTTTTATTGATCTTTGCTATTGTTTTCTTTGTTTCTATTTCATTTAGTTCTGCTCTGATCTTTATGATTTCTTTCCTTCTACTAACTTTGGGTTTTGTTTGTTCTTCTTTCTCTAGTTCCTTTAGGTGTAAGGTTAGATTGTGTATTTGAGATTTTTCTTGTTTCTTGAGGTAGGATTAAATTGCTATAAACTTCCCTCTTAGTACTGTTTTGCTGCATTCCATAGGTTTTGGATCGTCGTGCTTCCATTGTAATTTGTCTCTAGGGAATTTTTGATTTCCTCTTTGATTTCTTCAGTGATCTCTTGGTTATTTAGTAACATATTGTTGAGCCTCCATGTGTTTGTGTTATTTATTTATTTTTTCCCCTGTAATTGATTTCTAATCTCATAGCGTTGTGGTCGGAAAAGATGCTTGATATGATTTCAATTTTCTTAAATTTACCAAGGCTTGGTTTTTGACCAAAGATGTGATCTATCCTATAGAATATTCCATGTGCACTTGAGAAGAAAGAGTAATCTGCTGTTTTTGCATGGAATGTTGTATAAATATCAATTAAATCTATCTCGTCTGTTGTATCTTTTAATGCTTGTTTTTCCTTATTAATTTTCTGTCTGGATGATCTGTCCATTGGTGTAAGTGAGGTGTTAAAGTCCCCCACTATTATTGTGTTACTGTCGATTTCCTCTTTTAAAAGCTGTTAGCAGTTGCCTTATTGAGGTGCTCCTATGTTGGGTGCATATATATTTATAATTGTTATATCTCCTTCTTGGATTGATCCCTTGATCATTATGTAGTGTCCTTCCTTGTCTCTTGTAACATTCTTTATTTTAAAGTCTATTTTATCCAATATGAGTACTGCTACTCCAGCTTCCTTTTGACTTCCATTTGCATGGAATATCTTTTTCCATCCCCTCACTTTCAGTCTGTATGTGTCCCTAGGTCTGAAGTGGGTCTCCTGTAGACAGCATATAGATGGGTCTTGTTTTTGTATCCATTCAGCAAGCCTGTGTCTTTTGGTTGGAACATTTAATCCATTCACATTTAAGGTAATTATTGATATGTATGTTCCTATTACCATTTTCTTAATTGTTATGGGTTTATTTTTGTAGGTCCTCTTCTTCTCTTGTGTTTCCCACTTAGAGAATTTCCTTTAGCATTTGTGGTAGAGCTGGTTTCGTGGTGTTGAATTTTCTTAGGTTTTGCTTGTCTGTAAAGCTTTTGATTTCTCCTTCAACTCTGAATGCGATTCTTGTCAGGTAGAGTAATTTTGGTTGTAGGTTCTTCCCTTTCATCACTTTAAACATATCATGCCAGTCCCCTCTGGTTTGTAGAGATTCTGCTGAGAAATCAGCTGTTAACCTTACGGGGATTCCCTTGTATGTTATTTGGTTTTTTTCCCTTGTTGCTTTCAATAATTTTTCTTTGTCTTTAACTTTTGTCAGTTTGATTACTATGTGTCTCGGCGTGTTTCTCCTTGGGTTTATCCTGCCTGGGACTCTCTGTACTTCCTGGACTTGGGTGGCTATTTCCTTTCCCATGTTTGGGGAGTTTTCAACTATAATCCCTTCAAATATTTTTTCGGGTACTTTCTCTCTCTCTTTTCCTTCTGGGACCCCTATAATGCAAATGGTGGTGCATTTAATGTTGTCCCAGAGGTCTCTTAGGCTTTCTTCATTTCTTTTCATTCTTTTTTCTTTATTCTGTTCCATGGCAGTGAATTCCACCATTCTGTCTTCCAGGTCACTTATCTGTTCTTCTGCCTCAGTTATTCTGCTATTGATTCCTTCTAGTGTATTTTTTGTTTCAGTTATTGTATTATTTTTCTCTGTTTGTTTGTTCTTTAATTCTTCTAGATGTTTGTTCTTTAATTCTTCTTGGTCATTGTCAAACATTTCTTGCATCTTCTCAGTCTTTGCCTCCATTCTTTTTCCGAGGTCCTGGGTCATCTTCACTATCATTATTCTGAATTCTTTTTCTAGAAGGTTGCCTATCTCCATTTCATTTAGTTGTTTTACTGGGGTTTTAGTTTGTTCCTTCATCTGGTACATAGTCCTCTGCCTTTTCATTCTGTCTTATCTTTCTGTGAATGTGGTTTTCATTCCACAGGCTGCAGAATTGTAGTTCTTCTTGCTTCTGCTGTCTGCCCTGTGGTGGATGAGGCTATCTAAGAGGCTTGTGCAAGCTTCGTTATGGGAGGGACTGGTGGTGGGTAGATCTGGGTTTTGCTCTGGTGGGCAGAGCTCAGTAAAACTTTATTCCACTTGTCTGCTGATGGGTGGGGCTGAGTTCCCTCCCATGTGGTTGTTTGCCTTGAGGTGATGCAGCACTGGAGCCTATTTGGCTCTTTGGTGGGGCTAATGGGGAACTCTGGGAGGGCTCATGGCAAGGACTACTTCCCAGAACTTCTGCTGCCAGTGTCCTTGTTCCTGTGGTGAGCCACAGCCACCCCCTGCCTCTGTAGGAGATCCTCCAACACTAGAAGGTAGGTCTGGTTCAGTCTCCTAATTGGGTCATTCCTCCTTCCCCTGAGTCCTAATGTGCACACTTACATTGTGTGTGCTCTCCAAGAGTGGAGTCTTTCTCTCTCCCAGTCCTGTTGAAGTCCTGCAATCAAATTCCACTAGCCTTCAAAATCTGATTCTCTAGGAATTCCTCCTCCTCTTGCTGGACCCCCAGGTTGGGAAGCCTGACATGGGGCTCAGGCTTCACTCCAGTGGTTGGACTTCTGTGGTATAAGTGTTCTCCAGTTTGTGAGTCACCCATCCAGCAGTATTTTTTGTTTCTATTGTGTATTTTTGTTTTTATTGTGATTTCACCCCTCCTACCATCTCATTGTGGCTTCTCCTTTGTCTTTGGTGAGTTCCAGTGTCTTCCTGTCGATGATAGTTCAGCAGTTCGTTGTGATTCTGGTGTTCTCGCAAGAGGGAGTGATCACACGTCCTTCTACTCCACCATTTTGAACCAATCTCAACTACTCTGTTTTACCTGAAGGTTCTTCCATCTCTATCTTTGCCACTCTCCTCCCACACGTCAAGGCAGAGCAAATTTTTATCATGATTCCCTCTATTGTAGAAACGTTCAGTGTTTTTTTGTTACTATCAAATTCACCACAGATCTCTTGACTTGGTAGCGAAGTACACCATGATGGGACCCCAAGAAGCTGTTCTAGCCTTTTTTCCCTCTGCTTCTATTATACCCTGGGCCTCAGGCCAAGCAGATGCCTCACCATTCCCTTAATAGGTCTCCATCCTTTCCTCTTCTCTTTGTTTAAGCTATGTCATCAACTGCATGTTCATATCCCACCCTGCTCCATGACAATGATAATAATAACAATGGTGTGTGTCTCACTGATTCCTTACCTAAGTCTGTGAGGTAATGTCGTTATGCTCTTTTACAGACAGTGGTGCAAAGAGAGTAGGGGACTGCCCTAACGTCACAACTAGCAAGTGGCTGGGCCGATTCAGATCTCTGTCTGACCACACGCTCTGACTTCCTGATTCTCATGAGAAATTCTGCAAGCACTTCAGCTAGAAATGATGTTTTCAACCCCTGACCTTCTACTCAGAACATTCCTTGGACACTGAGTAACTAATACATGAATGAATAGAACAATAGCAGTTTTTAATAGCTTTTTAGAAAGATCAAAGGAGAAGGAAGAGTCAAGGATAAATCCAGATTTCTAGGCTAATTGTTTACTGAATGATAACACCATGTCCAAATGAATCACATGAGTAAAGGAGAGTTTGGTGGATTGGGGGCTACAGTGATCTTGTTATCAGGGTATCAAGTGTTCAAGTGAAGATGCCCCTTGGGGAAGTCACTGATGGGTATATCTTGTTTGAGTTGTCATTTTAGAAATTATAGTTTATTTTATTTATTTGTCTTTTTTAGGCCGCGCTGAGTGGCTTGCTGGATCTTCCAGACCAGGGATCAAACCCGTGCTCCCTGCAGCGGAAGTACAGAGTCCTAACCGCTGGACCTCCAGGGAAGTCCCTAGAAATTATAGTTTATTGTAATTCCTTCTATCATTTCTCTTTCCTTCCTTTTCTGTGTCTTACCTTCCCCCGTTTACTTTCTTTTTTTTTTTTAACATCTTTATTGGGGTATAATTGCTTTACAATGGTGTGTTAGTTTCTGCTTTATAACAAAGTGAATCAGTTATACATATACATATGTTCCCATATCTCTTCCCTTTTGCGTCTCCCTCCCTCCCTCCCACCCTCCCTATCCCACCCCTCCAGGCGGTCACAAAGCACCGAGCTGATATCCCTGTGCTATGCGGCTGCTTCCCACTAGCTATCTACCTTACGTTTGGTAGTGTATATATGTCCATTACTTTCTTACAGAAATATCATTGACCTTTTCTTGGTATCTGGTATTATGATGGTGCTTAGAGATAGTGAGGTATGGAAAATACTACATCCTGTTCTTACCCTTACCTTGTTCATAGCACTCACCCTTTAAAAAATACTATTTATTTACATGTCTTTCTCATGGATACATTATCATCATCTTAAGTTTGTGCCTCATATTTAATTTGACTTTGTGTCTTCAGTTGTAAGCACCGTGCCTAGCACATAGTAAATGCTCAAAAGAGTAAAGGGTGGTCTGGTGCAGAGCTAAGGAAAGGGTATTTCAGGTTGAGCCCAATGCTTCTTAAATTATAATGCACATATAAAGCCCCTGGGGATCTTGTTAAAGATTCTGATTCAGTAGGTCTGAGGTGGGGCAGAAACGAGATTCTGCATTTGTTGTGAGTTTCTAGGTCCTTATTATTCAAAATGTGGTCTGTGGACCCACAGCATTGGCATTAAAGTTGAGAAGCATGATGAAGAAGATGGTGTGTAAGGGAGCAGCAGGAAGTTTAGTGCGGCAGAGCACAGCACCTGGGAGGGCAGGCATGGGGATTGATAAGGTCAAAAAGGGAGGCTAGGACCAGAACCCACAGCTACCAGTAACTACATGAGGCAGAGGCAGGTATAGTGAAAAGCAAATGCAGTTGGAGTCAGACATACCTGGGTTCTAATCTCAGTTTGGACAAGTACCAGTGGTACAATGTCATTGTCCCTAATCCTCATTTTCCTTATCTACAACATGAGGACAAGAAGAGCACAATGTCTCCTTCACGGGGCTGCTGTGAGCGTTAACTAAACATAAATTTCCTAAGTCAATGCCTGGCACATGGTGGATACTCATTAAATGGCAGTGATCATCATCACCAGGGTAGGTGATGGGCAGTGGGAGTCTGGGCAGACAGAGAAAATACTATTTCTGCCTATAAGACTTTCCAGAGTGGATGAATCATCAGCGTGGATGGGCCTTCTGGCTATTGCCCCTCTTGGCTTCATGACTAGAGGGAATAAACTGTAAATTGATTTCACAGCTTGAGGCCCCAGGTGAGATTTCCACTCACAGGTAGATCCAGGTCAGTAAACACCCTCGGCAGAAGGCCGTTACCTTCTCTGGATTTGCTTTGGCCTCAACCACATTTCTTCTAGACACCTTCCCTTCTTCTCCCTTCTTACCGCACCCTCAGGTTATCCTACCAAACACCAACTAATCCTGGATGAGGTGCGTTTGACCAGATTCCTCCACGTGGGTCAGACAGTAGAATTTGTTGGAGCAGCAATTCAGCGCTGTTTTCTATCCATGTATGTTCCTTCTCGTCAGGGCTGGCCGCTGTCCAGCTCTTGTGCTGTGTGGGACACAGACCCCCACTTGTCCTCAAACACACCCTTCTCCATCTCCATCTCCTTTGCCTCTTTCACTACTCGATCCTCATCATCTAGAGCACTGGTCTCCAGAACAATCTCTACTGGAGCGGAGGAAGAAAATAATAAAATTCCTATTTTTATGTGTGTTTTAGTAATGACTGTCTCAGTATTGTGATACTGAGGTATACAATTTATAAAGAAACAGGCAAACCCATTTGACAACTACCGATCTAGACAACTGCAATTCCTTCTAGCTGGTCTCCTTGTCTCAATCCCATCTTCTGTATTACATGATTATCTTTTTTTTTCAATCTCTTTTTTAAAATGGAAGTGTAGTTAATTTACAATGTTGTGTTAGCTTCAGGTGTACAGCAAAGTGATCTGAACAAGAATATATATATATATATATATATATTCTTTTCAGATTCTTTTCCATTATAGGTTATTACAAGACATTGCATATAGTTTCCTGTGCTATATAGTAGGTCCTTGTTGTTTATCTATTTTATACACAGTAGTGTGTATATGTTAATCCCAAACTTCTAATTTATCTCCCTCCCACCAAAGATTATCTTTCTAAAATGTACTTCTCATTGTTCACTGGCCTGTCTAAGGTCATTCATTCATTCATGTGCTGAGCAGTTGTCATCTGTCAGGCACTGTATTAAGTGCTGGAGATACAAAGATGAGTAAGATGCTGCCCTTGTCTTTGCAGAATCCAGGGAAGTGGGCTCCTTGTGATCTACTTCTCCTCTGGGTGATGAAAAAGTCTTTGTAGTCTGGCCCCCTCCCACCCTGCAGCCTAATCTCCAAGCTCTCCCATTTACATTTGGCCACATCGAGGTGATTAGCATTGCCCAGTTTTCACCCTATGTGTTTTCCACTTTCACATTCTGCAAACATGTAAATTCCATGAGGGCAGGGATCTTTGCCTTTTTGTTCACTAATGTATCCCAAATGCCGGCATATAGTGGGACCTTAGTAAATACTTATTGAGTGCAGGACTGCTCAGCACATGCTGATTTCCCTCTTCTTTGAGGTTTTTTCTCTCTGGTGAATGTCTTTCAGGTAGCCAGCTCATCCTTCAGAGCTCAACCTAAATGCCCCTCCCTCAGCAACGCTTTTGACCTCCCAGACCCAGCGAAGGCTCACTGTTGTGCATCCTTAAAGCCCCTTGTACCTTTTCCTCATAGCACATATCATGAGTCAAATTCTGGGATTGTTTAATTATGATCTGTCTTCCTCGCTAGATTATTAGCTCCATGAGGGTAGGAAGTATGTTTAATTTTGTCATTGCTGTTTCCCCAGCCTTCAAAACAATGCCCGATACATAGTGGTTGTTCACAAAATATTTGTTGAATGAGGTGAGGGCTTCTTCTTGGTAACCTGCCCAGTATCCCAGTCCTTTGGGAGTTATTGCCCTATCTCATTCTCGACACTCCCTTGCCCCCTGGGTGGGAAGGAGATCCTCAAACTCCACCCTGGTGATTGAACCCTGATACTTGCTCATGGACTCCTGTCATGCTGCCTCCCTTCTTGCTGCTCCTGGATTTGCCCCACTTTGCCCCCTGCCAGGACACATCCATCATTCCACTAGAGGTTCTGATGAGGCCAGGCCTGCCTGTCACCATGCTACCCCTGTGGGATGAGGAACATTTCTCTCAGCACCAGCTTTGGGCTCTCCTCCTTAGTTTCAAGTCCTACCCCTCCTGGACTGCCCCATCCAAATTGTGCTGGGGACATGTGTCTGGAGATACCACAGGAAGTTTTGAGGAGCTGGTGTGTGAATCCCCAGGGACTGATTGTGTGGAGTGCTCTCATGTGTGCTGTATTTGCTCAGAAAATGCAACCCTGGGCTCAGTCCAGGCTAAATAAATACAACATGAAGGTAGAACTCTTAGTGAGCATTTACCATTTGGAATAAGTATTTATTTTTATTACTGCTGGAAACTATGAATGGAAAGCAAGACCAAATCACATTATAATAAAGGGAATGAACAGTATAGGAAAAACACAATATAAAAGGGAAGGAGAAAAACAGAGACACTCTTTAAATTGGGTATTTACTGGAACAGAAACTAATTTTATCTGTATTGCTCAGTAAGTATCACACACAGTGGAAGCAAAATAACATTAGTGTTTACACTTCCTGAGGCAACTGGAGGCAACAGCCACAATCCGGTACCAACATGAGGCAAGTATCAAGCAGGTCACACATCACAATTTCATTTCACAAACACCTCATGGAGCTTGGTGGAGAAGACCATGATGTCTCCCCAAAATGTTTGAAGCACAATTGATTTCATCTTAAAATAGGCCCACAGTCTGGCACTGGGAGCTTTATTGGAAAGTTATGTCTCTGAGGCTTTGTGTCTTGCACCTGACAGAGGATTGGAAGTGATATCAACTCTCTAGTCTCAGGAAGTCACCTAAAACCTTTGAGCCTCAGTTTCCTTGTTTGTATTTGTAATTCAAAGAGATGATCTCTATAGCTATCTCCAGATTTCCTCCTGTTTTTGTTTTGTGAAACACCTTGACATACTTCTTGGGACAAAAGATGAGAATTTGACAACAGGAAATTGAGACCTGATAAAAAGATGGTAGTTGGTTCTCCCATAGAAAGGGATATGAACTTGGGAGATGGGAAGAGAGTGGAGAAAATGGAAGACAGGGGAAGGAAGAGATTGCAGGTGGCCTGCCCATATTGGTAGGAAGATCTACCCATTTGAACAGGGAAATCTAATGTCCAGTTTTAGAAGGTTTGTATTATTTTTTCATAAAAAACCCACTCCTCTTTGTCCACAGACCTTTAATACAGTCTTCCTTATTTACAAAGGCATTGTGTGTGTGGGGGTGTGTGTGTAAATTAAAGAATAGGGCTGAGTTCCATGTCTGGGTCAATTAAAGGGCAAACAACTGTATGAGTTAGAATGAGACCAAGAGTTGAAAAGTGACATGAAGTCAGAGTCAGACACATAAGACATAAGCCTCCTGGAATTGACAGAAACCTTGGAAAAGTGAATTAATTTTCTGAGTTCATAGGTAAGCATTTCAGCCAATCCAATCCTTCTTTCTCAAGGAGAAGGAAGACCTGAGTACACCAGGTCACATGCAAAAACAAACAAAACAAAAACAAAAAAAGGCAAAAACAAACAAAACACAAGGGCAGAAATCTTTGTGAGTACATACCATTGGAGTCAGTAATTCTTTTTTATTATTGCTGGAAACTGCCCCGCCCTGTTTACCTTATATGGTTGTTAAGGGTTGAGGAGGGCCATCAGTTGGATAGTGTATGTATGTGAAAGTTTATTACTTTGTCAGATATTGTTATTACTATTACTATTTTAGGGGGCTTAAAGCCCTCTCTGATGTGTCCTCAGATTTTGTGACTCAATTTCATGCTGGAAAGCATTACACAAAGTTATTGTTTGTTTTTCTTGGTTGTTGGAGACCAAAGTCCACACCATAAGGACAGCATCTTTCTTTCTTTTTATTTATTTATACAGCGGGTTCTTATTAGTTATCCATTTTATACATATTAGTGTACATATGTCAATCCCAATTTCCCAATTCATCACACCACCACCACCACCCCCCGCCACTTTCCCCCCTTGGCATCCATACGTTTGTTCTCTACATCTGTGTCTCTGTTTCTGCCCTGCAAACCGGTTCATCTGTACCATTTTTCTAGGTTCCACATATATGCATTAATATACGATATTTGTTTTTCTCTTTCTGACTTACTTCACTCTGTATGACAGTCTCTAGATCCATCCACATCTCAACAAATGACCCAATTTCATTCCTTTTTATGGCTGAGTAATATTCCATTGTATATATGTACCACATCTTCTTTATCCGTCCATCTGTCGATGGGCATTTAGGTTAAGGATGGCATCTTTCTAAGCATGCTGTTGTATCTATGATAATAACTAAAATAAATTCAAAACAGAAATTTTGCAAAGGTATAAAGAGATTGAGCAATTTCCTCCTCAAAGAGGAAGAAATTAAAATATGACATTAAACAAATGAAAAAATGATCAATGGGAGGGAATTCAGCTCCTTTTCCAGATGACAGAGAGTAATGGGACCTGAAAAGAGGCGATCTAAAGGAAACTCTCAAGGTAAGGAGTAGAGGCAAAAGCAAAAGAGATTTTATCTACTTTACCCAAATTTCAGGGGGATGTGGAGACAATTGAGCAGAGTGTGTAAAGCAGATATATAAGCAGAAATTATAAAAACCAGAAGACAGACTGGGGAAATAAATGTGATAAACTACATGTCAGACAAGCATAAAGGGATCACCCCCAGGCACATTAGACTGGGGCAGTGACCCCCAACACTCCCAAGATGGAAGACACCATCATCATGGAACTGGAAGGCTGTGTCTGGGAGATTAGATGATTTCCAAGATGTAAAATGGGAAAGGCTCACTGGGCTGTTGGCCTGTCTGGCTGTACCTATTAAACTTCAGTTCAAACATTCTCTTTTCCATTTTTATTAGTGTTTTGGGAAGAGAAGTAAAGGAAGCTGAGTGCTTTGTTGGAGGTGAAAGCAATGCCTAGAACGTCTGGAGGTCAGAGGAGCATGGTACAGGGCTGGGGAGTCATCCAGAGGACAGGCAATTCAGAAATACAGATGGGATGCATGGAGTCCAGCACAAAGGCCCTATTAATTTTTACTTCCTTCAGGCAGGGGTGGACAACTGTGGCATACGCTCAAAGGAGCAGTCGGAGTAGGGAACTGTCAGCCAGGCTGGGAGTGGATCTAAATGCTCTTCCACTATCTCATACCATAAATTCGGGTGAATAATTTACCCTTCCTGAGCTTCGGTTTCTTCATCAGAAAAATAGGGTTAATCACATCTTCCTCATTGCCCTCAAATAGAATATTATATGTATAGATGCTTGGGCATGGTGGAACTCTGAACACATGTAAGCCAGATGATGTAAAGTTGAGTGGAAAGGATGACGTGTTTATTTTTGGAAACCTTCCAAGCCCCTCTGAGGTTCCTTTCTTCCTTTTGGGTTAATTGCCTCTGTCCCGTAAAACACTAGGCTCTATCTCAAGTGACTGTCAACTATTCTCCACTAAGATGTTTATTGACCTATGATTTATGAAGGGTCTCCCCCATGGCAGGCACTGTGCTAGCCATTGAGGGTTCAAAGGTGAATTGGATGCCAGTCTTGCCCTGGTAGAACTCACAGTCTAGGAAGAAAGAAATAATATAATAGAAAGTGAAGTCCTATAATAGGAGTCCTAATAGCATGTTGTGGGAGAGATAGGAAAGAAGCTTGAGGTAGAAGGGGAAGTTTTCTCAGAACAGAAGAAGTTATCTGTTCTATGATGTGAAGGGTGAATAAGTGTTCCCCATTGAGAGAACAAGAGAGGACAGTGTTTGCAGGGGAATAGCATAGGCAAAGGCATGAGTATATGGAGGTAACATGTATTTAGGACATGGAGAGAGGCTGATGCAGATAAATCCTAAGATAGGGATGGAATGGGGAAAGGTGGAAGACGATATAGGATGGGTTGCTGGAGGCCAGGTCTTTTAAAGGAATTTGGAGCAGGTTGGAAAAGCAATGGAATATTAAACCGTAACAGCTTTCCTGGGTTAAACCCCATTTGGTCGTGATGAATTATCTCCTTTATATATTGTTAGATTGGGTTTGCTAAAATGTGGTAATGACATTTAGTGTTTATATTCTGTGGTTTCTTTATTGTAATGTCATCGTCTGGTTTTGCTATCGAGATAATGCAGGCTTCATAGAATAAGTTGGAAGTGTTCCCTCTTTGTAGTATTAGTTTTTTTATTGCTGCTGAACAAATTAACACAGATTTAATGGCTTAATACAACAAAAATTTATTATTATACAGTTCTGGAGATCCAAAGTCCACAATGAATCTTACTGGACGAAAATCAAGGTGTTGGCAGGGCTGACTTCCTTCTGGAGGCTCTAGGGGAGAATCAGTTTCCTTGCCTTTTCTGGCTTCCAGAGGCTGCCTGAGTTCCTTGGCTCACAGCACCTTCTTTCATCTTCAAAGCCAGAAGTGTAGTATCTTCTAATCTCTCTCTCATTCTAAGTCTTCCTGCCTCTCTCTTTCACTTATAAGGACTGTCTCTTATGATTACATTGGGCCCACCAGGATAATGCAAGATAATCTCTCCATCCTAAGATCCTTAGTTTAATCACTTCTACAAAGTCTCTTTTGCCATATAAGGTAACACATTCATATTCTTCCTTCCTACTTTTCTTCAATTTTTTTTTTTTTTTTTTGCGGTACGGGGGCCTATCACTGTTGTGGCCTCTCCTGTTGTGGAGCACAGGCTCCGGACACGCAGGCTCAGCGGCCATGGCTCACAGGCCCAGCCGCTCCGCGGCATGTGGGATCTTCCCGGACCGGGGCATGAACCCATGTCCCCTGCATCGGCAGGCGGACTCTCAACCACTGCGCCACCAGGGAAGCCCCAGTATGTGTTTAATGCTATAAATTTCTCTCTGAGTGTTGTTTTCACTGCATTTCATAAATCTTGATATGTTGGGGGGTTTTAAATTTCAGTTCAAAATATTTTATATGGTCCATTGTGATTTCTTCTTTGACCCATGGTTTATTTATATGTGTGTTGTTTAATGTATAAATATTTAGAGAATTTTGGGTTGATGGTTTTTTCTCTTTCAGTGTTTTAAAGATGTTGCTCTACTTTCTTCTGGCTTATATTGTACTCAGAGAGAAATCTCCTGTCATTCTTACCTTTGTTCCTCTATATGTGATATGTCTTTTTGTTTTTTAATCTGGGTTTTTAAAAGATTTTTGCTTTATCATGGGTTTTAAGCAATCTGATTTTGATGTGCCTTGGTATACTTTTGGTAATGTTTCTTCTTGTGAACTTCTTGGGTCTGTGTCTACAGTTTTCACCAAATTTTGAGAAAAAAATCTTCACATTTCTTCAAAAATCTTTTTCTACATCTTCTTCCTCTTTCCTTTTCCTCTCATTTATGGCCATCAATTACTTGTATATTAGACTACTTGAAGTTCTTCCACAGCTCATTTATACTTTGGTCATTTTTTCAATAATTTTTCTCTCTGTGTTTCATTTAGAATATGTCTATGGTTATACATGTTACTATTTACTAAACTTTTCTTCTACAGTGTCTAATCTGCTCTTAATATTTTTGATTGTACTTTTTCATCTTGGGTGTATTTTTCATCTATAAAAGTTCAATTTGGATCTTTTAAAAATGTCTTTTATATCTCCTCTTATCATGTCCATGATTTCCACTACCTTCTTGAGTATATGGAATGTAATAGTTTTTTTGTTAATTAATTTATTTTATTTATTTATTTTTGGCTGTGTTGGGTCTTCGTTGCTGCGCGCGGGCTTTCTCTAGTTGCAGCGGGCGGGGGCTATTCTTCATTGCAGTGTGCAGGCTTCTCATTGTGGTGACTTCTCTTATTGTGGAGCACAGGCTCGAGGTGTGTGGGCTTCAGTAGTTGTGGCACGAGGGCTCAGTAGTTGTGGCTCACAGGCTTAGTTGCTCCATGGCATGTGGGATCTTCCCAGACCAGGGCTTGAACCCGCGTGCCCTGCATTGGCAGGCGGATTCTTAACTACTGCACCACCAGGGAAGTCCTGTAATAGTTGTTTTAATGTCTTTGTTTAATAATTCTTTCATCTGTACCATTTCTGGGTCTATGTCTGTTGACTGGTTTTTATCCTCATGGATCATATTTTCTTGTTTGCTTGTATGTCTGATAGTTTTTCATTGGATGCTAAGCATTTCCATTTTATGTTTTTGGTGCTGAATTTTTTGTACTCCTTTAAATGCTTTTGTGCTTTGTTCAGGGAGGCGGTTAAGGATCAAACAGTGTGATCTTTGGAGGCTTGCTTTTAAACTTTATTAAGTGGGACCAGGTAATCTTTCACATGGGCTAATTTGGCAATACTCTTTGGAATACTCTTCCTGATACCCCAACAATTACAGTTTTCTCTACTCTAATTTTGGAGAACACAAACTACTCCCAGCCCTGTATGAACTTTGGGAGTTGTTTCTCCTGCTCTTTTCCAGTGGGTCTTTCTCCATCTCAGCTAGTTTCCTCATATGTAAGCACTAATCAGTATTCAGCCAAAGAATCAATGGGAACCCTCTTCAGAGCTCTGGAGCTCTTTCTGTATGCAGTTCTGTTTTCTTTGATACTTTGCTCTGTGAACTCTAGCTGCCTTGGGCTTCCCAAACTGCTAACTCTATCTCCTCAACTCAGGGAGACCCCTTTGCCTGGGACTCCTACCTCTGTTCTTTGTCCAGGAAACTCTTTCTAGGCATCAATCTAGGACAACCATAGGGCTCCCTTTGTTTGCTTCTTTTCTCTTGGGGACTCTGTCTTTTACTGCCTATTTTCCAATGTCTAAAACCATATACTTTGTTTTTTTAGTTGTTTAAGGAGGGAGGGCAACTAGTCATTTTTACTTCATCTTGGTTGGAGGTAGAAATAGACATAAAAATAACTTAAGATGAAATTGCTTAAAGATTTGACTTTTTAAGAAGCTTTAGATCCAAAAAAATAATGCCATGGTCACAAAAACTTAGAACATGGAGATCTAGGGCATGGTAGGGAGCAAGTGACTAATATCAATATGCCTAAAATCTATATAATCAGTTCCATGCTGCCTCAGATCAGAAGTCCACACTGGACCCTCCTGAAAGCTCTGCTGGAGCAGGACACAGAATCCCTCATCATCACTGGGTGCTGGGTGTTACCATAATCTTGGTTCTAGGGTACCCACTTGCCCTAATACGCTAGAAGTTGATGAAGTTATCAGGCAGGGTTGGGCCTGGGTCCCTGGTCACAGTGGATTTGCCAGGCTTCCTTGAAGACTATTTCTGCCTGTGTTTCCAGGAAACAGGCCTGAGCCCCATGGGGCCTCCTAACACCTCAACACTGAAACTCAAGACTAAGAAGTGAAGCCGTCCTCCAGTGCCTCACTTCTGCTCATTGGGATCATGATTAACTTTGTGGCAGCAGAGTTAGGATAAATGACTTTCTTTCCTTACAGTAATTCAGATCTCCTAGGTGAAGCAGCTCTGCGGATAAGGAATAAGAGTTGGGCAGCTCCCTGTGCTGCAGGGGAACTGGTGGCCTGGATGGTTGAGCATATCCCCGATGACAGCCCTCTGGGGTAAGCAGATGGGGATAGAGTTATCTATAGGCTAAGCCTCTCTCCCAGGCCTAGAATCCTCATCTTAAAGAGTCTGGAGCTAAATAGCCTAGAAGATCCCTACCTTTTATCTTCTTGAAACTCAGTATCATTTCCCTTTTGGTTTCTTTTTATTGAGGCAGAGTCCATAGAAACCAGTGCTAAAGAAGTGTAGCCAGGTAGCCCTGCAAGGGAAGCCCTCACCTCTTTGAATGACCACGAAGGGCTCTTCCTCAGGGCCAGTTGTGATGGCTCCTATAATGATGACAGATTATCATAGTGATGACAAATGCCAGGCATCATCTCTGTGCACTTTGCTTAGAAGGCCTTGTTGACTGCAGGCAGTAAGCATATGTGTGTCCAACATGTCTGCTGAATCAGCTGCAATGACTAATGTGGGTCAGGACACGCAATAGGCACGCAGGAAATGCTCACTGAATGAATAAGCAGAGAGACTTTTATAGCTGTCATGGGCTTGGAGATGGATGCATTTATTGAGCTCTTCCTGGGTGCATGGAACCAACATTACGGCACACAAAATTAAAAATGACACCTCACCTGACACAGGGAATTTTCCAGTCTGGGGCAAAGAACTGTAGTACAAAGTAAAAAAGCGGTAATGTCTACAAAAGCAGTGATTCACAAAACCCAGGAGGAAGAAAACCCTTAATTCGAGCTTCTTCTTAAAACGGTAGCCCTCTAAAGTTAATGCTTGTCTATTTTCTAATCACGTGTTCTAAAACCCTTCCTATATTGGGGGCATTTTCTGCATTACAAGTCTCCCCTCCCCTAGGGGAAAGTCAGGCACTCAATTTTCCAGCCTTCCTTGCACCTGGGGTGTGTCTACTCACAGATCCAAGTTCTGCCAATCAGTTATGCTGATGGGAACCTCTGATTAGGAAAACAGTAGAGTGAGGAAGCAGGGGCTGTAACCCATTTTCTGGTGTGGAAGACTATGGGACATTTGGCTGTTGGAAGCAGCAGAGGCAAGTTTTAGTCTTCCAGGGCCCAGTGTCAGGGGTGTGAACTTTGTGCTATGTCACTCCCTTCGGTGGGATCTCCAAGGGAGACCTCAGTGTGGTTCAAATGTTGTCCCCGGTCATGTCACCTCCAAGGCTGGCTTTCTGGCCCTCCTAGAGATTTTCTGAGCTACCCAATATGCTTTAATAATTATTTTTCTGCGTAAGGTAGCTGCAGGAGGTTCTGTTATGTGCAACTGAGAACCTGAGTGAAAAAAACTCTCCATTGTTGGCTGATAAGGGCCAGTGCTTCCTTTTTAAGTGAATGTGAAGAGAACTCATTTGTTTGTTCTGTGACTCAAGGTACAACTTCCTAAGAGCTGCTGAGTCAGAATGAGCGAGTAGGTCCCAAACTTACCCTTGAAGGAGTGAGCATACTTCTCACTTCTGAAAGCTTCCTTGCGGTTTCTGCACTCTAAATATATGGACATGAATGCTCTTCTGCCTGCATCCCCCATTTTCGTTAGTATACCTGGATGCACAGCCTGAAGTGTGCAGTCATCCCAAACCCTTCTTCTGCCTCACCTCCCAGTGACAAACTTTCAGAATTTGACCTTGTTATTATTGCTTAAATTATTGCCCTCCTTCCCATCTCCACTGCTGTTTCCTTAGCTTAGACCTCCATCTATTGTATTTGTCTCCCAGTTCAGTCCCTGTCACCATCCTCTTCACATTTCAGGCCATCTTCCATGCCACTGAATTTAATCAGGTCATCCTTCCTTCCGAGATAAAATCCTTCACTGGCTCCCTATTTCTTGTAGAATAATGTCCAAGCTCCTCTGTGATCTTGCCCCAGAAAATCATTTTAAATTCACTTCCTGCCATGCCCTCATCACCTCCTGCGTCTAGCCACCCACCAGTCTCCAAGCACCAGGTTCTCATATCTGCATCTCAGTGTGCACTACTCTCTTTTCTTGAAATGTCCTTTGTCACATTATGCATTTGGCATACTCCTACTCATCCTTCAAGATTTAGTGAGAATGCTACCAACTCTGGGAAATGATTTCTGCCATTTCCATGTGTAGCACTTTTTTTTTTCTGTGCTCCCAGCCATTTTTCCATGCCTTTTCCCATCCTTCTAATATAGCACTTACTGCATTATTGTGTTTATTGACTCCTACGTGTGTGTATCTTACCACTAGATGGTGAGGTTGTGAGGAGTAGAGGCAGAGCCTTCTTCATCTCTGCGTCTTCAGGGCCAAGGACAGTGCCTGGTACTTAGTAGATACTCAGATGATGCTTGTGAAATTAGCAAATTAATTAATAATAAAAGCACTTCCAGGAATGAATCTTGAAATTAGTCAAAAACATTGGCAACATGCATTCCCAAGTAGAGGCTGTTATTAAAATAGTGAGATTCTAGTCACTCCGGCCACAGCTGTCCCCTCTCCAGTGAACCATGTGCATCTCCCAAGGGAAATCTTTCTGCACAGACAGCCTAAATGCAGACCCAGAAAAGGAAATGAAGCACCTGCTAATTTACAAACACCTAGGTATTTAGAATAGTAATGAACACAAAGCTCACTAATAGGGAGTAATTAATAGCTAAATGTTGGCATTTAACAAAATGTTTTTCCCTTTTTCTACCCAAGCAATGATTTTAAGTTGAGGATGCTCAAAATGGCTTGAAATGGAAGGAAATCATTCCAGACACCACGTGTATTTAAAAGGCAGTGCTGCTGGTGGGCGTCCTTCATTGCCATCATTAACCACAGTGGGAACAGCCAGCATTTACTGAGCCCCCGCCAGCCAAGGCAGAGGTGCAGACTTCAAGGCAGGCCTGCTTTCACAAAAATCTCTCGTAAGAAAACAAATTACAGTTGCAAAGCAAGTGAATTTAGACGGATGTGGGTGATCATTCACAATCCGAAGAGACCCTGTGCTATACTAAAGGACCTCCCACAGGGCTCCTTTAAATAGGAAACTGGTGGAGAGCACTTAAACTATCTTTGAGTTTATAAGGAATCGATTAAGGACCGATTCTTTCAGAAACGAATCTATTGCACAGTGAGGGTGTAGCTACCTTTAGAATTGTGGCTCCAACCTTTGCCTTGCCATCAACCTTTGTCAGCAACCATTACGCAGCAACAGCGTGTAAAGGAAAATACATACACAGGGTCAAGAGACCTGGATTTGAATCTGGCTTTTGACCATGCTGGGTCGGCCTCAGGGTTCTCACCTGGAACTAGGGCCAGCAGTCTTGGGGGCAAGGATTAAAAGAGAATGTGAGTTTGAAATAGCCCATGACATAGGTGGTTGTTCACGCCTGTATTAGTTTGCTAGGGCTACCGTAACAAAGTACCACAAACTGAATGGCTTAAACAACAGAAATTAATTGTCTCAAAGTTCTGAAGGCTAGAAGTCCAAGATCAAGGTGTTGCTGAGGTTGGTTCCTTCTGAAGTCTGCTCCATGCCTCTCTCCTAGCTTCTGGTGGTTTGCTGGCAATCTTTGGTGTTCCTCGTCTTCTGCTGCATCACCCCAATCTCTGCCTTTGTCATCATATTGCATGTTCTCTGTGTGCATGTCCACTATGACCCCATCCTAGCTAATTACATCTGCAATGACCCTATTTCCAAATAAGGTCACATTCTGAGATACTGGGAGTTAAAACTTTAACACAGGAATTTTGAGAGAACACAATTTAATTCATAACAACTCATCATTGCTCTGGCCTTAAGTCACTGAAATGACAGACATGCCATGTTCTTTACTGGTAGATATTTTGCTTTTCTTGGCTAAGATGTTGCCAAGTGAAAGGCATTTTTATAGAAACAACAGCAAGCCACAAAGAGAAGATTTTGAACAAAGAAATCAAGACAAAAGGGAAACTTTAAAAGAGAGCATATTAGGCAACAGCTCCAATAGCAGTTTTCTTCTTCCTGACAGCCTTTTATCTCTTCCCTCATGGGGAAAGGGGTGTACTCACCAGGGATTTGGTCACATTCTCCTTGCTACATGAGGAGTATGAAGGTCTGGCACTCTATTCTTTTTTTTTTTATGATTTTTAAGATCCTTTATTTTGTTAATTATGTGAATCATTATTTATATATTTATTTATTTATGGCTGCGTTGGGTCTTCATTGCTGTGCACAGGCTTTCTCTAGTTGTGGCGAGTGGGGGCTACTCTTCGTTGCAGTGTGTGGGATTCTCATTGCGGTGGCTTCTCTTGTTGCAGAGCATGTGCTCTAGGTGCACAGGCTCAGTAGTTGTGGTTTGTGGTCTCAGTAGTTGTGGCTCATGGGCTGCAGAGCACAGACTCAGTAATTGTGGTGCATAGGCTTAGTTGCTTCGCAGCATGTGGGATCTTCCCGGACCAGGGCTGGAAACCCATGTCCCCTACATTGGCAGGCGGATTCTTAACCACTGAGCAACCAGGGAAGCCCTGGCACTCTATTCTTATCATGACTCACTTTTTGCAGGAAGAAGATTTCTCACACCCAGCAGAACCATCCTTCTGTCAGATGGAGAAGGCTCTCTGCCTCCACAGTTCTGCCAAACCAGCCACAGGAGCAATGAATTGGTCATTTCCTCCCAAGTGTGGCTTCCAATAAACTAAAAAAAAAAAAAAAAAAAAAAGTCAACTGATGTTATAAGCCCATAGATTATATTACCATTGGATTGCTGGAGGTTTGGAGGTCAGAGACTGGAAGAAATAATTTGGGGAGCTTTAAAGTCTAGAACACACTTGTGTTATGCTCTGGTCTCCACACAGTGACCCTTGGATATTGGGGTAGATTGGTTGTAATAATGACCTAATTTGTTCCTACCATCTGTATCCAGGCATTTGCTAATGCCCTCCCACACTGACTTTTGGCATGGGCATGTGTCTTGATATGGCCAAAGGGAGCAGCTTGAAAAGTGCTTGTACATGGGGGCTGGTCCTCTTGCTTCTCTTGCAGCTTCTGCTGCTGCCACCAAACAGTCAAGCTCAAGCTAGCCTCCTGGAGGAAGAGACACCACACGAGCAGAGATAAGCCATCCCAGCTGACCCATCATAGACGAACCAGTTGCCAGCCAACTCCACAGCTGATCACAGATGTATAAGTTCCCAGCTGATATTAGCAGAGTCTGGCCCCAGGCTGGAAGAACCACTCAGGCACAGGTGGCCCAAACTGCAACCTCTCAAAATTGTGAGCTGAAGTAATGTTTTCCTTACCCTTTTTCTTTTTGTTGTTGTTGTAAGCCATTTGGTTTTGAAGTGTTTTGTTATGTAGCAAAATTTAACTGACACAGATATTTTCTTAAGGGTTCTTCTAGTGTCTAGTGTCACTGGTGAGATCATGTGTGTTGGGATTTTAGGGACAGTTTTCTATCTAGCCTGGTGTAATTTGGGTGAACTTGGCTAGGAGGTGGGATATATTACCAATCATGCTCTGTGCCCTTTGAGAGCACAGGCTTTGGAGTCAAACTGACCTTGATTCAAATCATGGCACTGTGTCAGTGTGGAGCAACAGCTGTAATAACATCAAAATCTCAGTGGCTTCACACCATAAAGGTGTATTTCTTTCCTATATTATAGCCCATCTCTATATTAATATATTTGGTGTCCTATACAGCTGTGGTAATCTGCAGTGCTGGCTGGGGGCTGGCTAGTCTAAGAGGGCTCAGCTGAGATGGCGTACATCTGCTCCATATGGTATCTCGTCCTCCAACTAGCTAGCTTGTGCTTGATTACACTCGTGTATACCCATGTAGAGAGATCCAGGGACCCAGGCTCCTTCCATCTAGTGTGTTCTCTGAGTCCTCCACTGGATCCTCTGCATCCAGCCAGGAGACAAGAAAAGAAAAATAACATGGAGAAGCTGGTGGGACTTTGTTTAAAGGCCAGGGCTGGAAATGCCACAAGTCACTTCCTCCCTCATTCTATAGGCTAGAACTAGTCACATGACCCCACCTAGCTATGAAGGGACTGGAAACATGATCCAGCAGTGTGCCAAGGAAAGAGAGAAGATTGGTGAGATCTGGAAGTCTGTCTCATTCAGCAATTCATTAACTAGGTACTTGGGCAAGTTATTTGACTTCTCTGATAGTCAAACAGTCCCGTGATTATGCAATTTTTGCAGAAGTGGCTTCACTCCAAACTGTGTCTTTTCATTCTGGTCTGTGCCCATTCACTCTGGGGATTGAGGCCGTTTAGTGCCACATCGCTATGCTATTGTTTTTCAGAATCAGGTCCTATCTGGCATACCAAGGATAGGGGAACAGGAATGGTCTACCCTGGGTGCAGGTAATGAGTGGGTGTGTTTTCTGTAAAGAAAATTTTTTAATTATAAAACTAACTGAAAGTTGGTCTGTTTTTTATTATTGTCATGTGCCAGCAAGTAATAATAAAATACTTGTTCCTAAAAGAAAAATTGTTATCTAAGAGCTAAATAATTATTGCATTACTGTTGAGATTTTAGTGATATTATGTAGCTAGAATTGGCCTCTAACATACAAGGGCCCAGCTGCACACTTGAAGAGTACGTTAGAGAGGTATTTGGATTTCAGATTCATTTGAGCATATTTTCAAATGATCACTCTAGTCACTCTGTTTCACTGTTCTAAACACAGATAAACTACAAGTGGTCACGTAGAATGGCAGAACTAAAGGAACACAAGTTCTTTTTCATCACCTTCACAAGCATTGTTTATTTTTGCTTTATGGCTTAAATGCAGGAATATGTAGTACCATGGGTGTTAGAGACACAAGCTGCTCCCAAAGGGAGCTTGAACTATGCTAAACCATTATGAGTTTATTGGGAATTCATGAAGTTCACTTCCGTGTAGAATATAGTATCTACTTAAAGGATGAGTGACTTAGTCAGCTTGGGCTGCTATAAAAAATACCACAGACTGAGTGACTTAAACAACAGACATTTATTTCTCACAGTTCTGGAGTCTGGGAAGTCCAAGGTGAGGGTGCTGGCCACTTTGGTTCTTGGTAAGGGCTCTCTTCCCGGCTTGTAGATGGCTGCCTTGTTGCCATCTGCCATCTGTGTGTATCCTCACATGGTAGAGAGAGGAACCTCTGATGTCTCTTCCTCTTCTTATAAGGGCATTAGTCCCATCATAGTGGATTCACCTTCATGACATCATCTAAACTTAATCACCTCCCCAAAGCCCCACCTCCTAATGCCGTCACATTGGAGTTAGGACTTCAACAAATAAATTCGAGGTGAGACACAAACATTCAGTCCATAAAAATAAGTAATGAAATCGTACCATTCTGAAGATAATTTAGCGGGAAGAAGTCAGAAAATGATATGCTTTGGGTTCACAGTTACTAGCTTAGTCACTGGCCACTCCACAGAGGGTTGGTCTTTGGTATCCTCTCCCTGCTAGCACTCCACCCTCCACTGTGTTTCCTGGGTCCTCCCAGATGTATTAGATCTTCATAGGAAGCGGGGTGACTGGACTGGCCTGCAGAATTCCAGGTCTCAGATCTAGACATTGACTGTGGTCTGGACCACACCGTTCACTGGCTGGTGGGGCAAAGCCATGTTGAATTCAGGGGAGTCAAGCATGGAAGCAGATCATCGGCTCCTGAATCCTTATCCTTCTCTCTCTCACCCATAGTCTACTGCTCTAGTCTTTTTGTTTGTTTGTTTTGTTTTTAAATTAATCACTGGCTGCCTATCAAATAGGCAATTGTCTCCTTATCCAAATGATTAAATCCAAATCTGCATGGATCTGTTCTTCCCATACATGTCTCCCTTTCCAAGTGTCCCACACTCTTCCTTTTTTTGTTGTTCTTGATGATGATGATGGCACCGTTATTCTCCCAGTCTCAGTTATCTTTGACATGTTCTCTTTTATTTTTTATAGTTCACCAAGATCTGTAGTAAAGTTCTCTCCTTTTCCATTTACCCTGGTTTCAACCCACGTCAACATGCATCTAAGATCATGCCTCACTAACCCTGCCTTCTGCTGCCAAATGAACCTTCCCATATACCACTTTCATTGTGTCACTGCTCCCCCAAGAGTCTGCAATGGTTTCCTGTTGCTAATGTATCAAAACTACCTCCCCTGAGGCCTGACAAGGCTGGAGCCAACAATAAAGAGATTAAAATTTTTTCAGCTAAACATTCCAACCTTCAGTGAAAGATGCTTTTCCCTAAATCTAAATCCAAGCCTGATTCTTCAGGAGATAACATGTGAGTGGAGCAAAGGAGACACCATTTTTCCTCCATACATGAGAAGGATGTGCTGACTGATGCAGGGATTCAGTAAATATTTCTTGAATAGAGAAAAGAACTTTATGGATAGTGTGTAAAACTATAACTCTCTCAAATAGGATACTTTGTCCATAGTCATTCATTGGTATTGTTTTATTTATCTGTAGCTGCATTAATAAGCTATCATAAACTTGGTGGCTTAAAACAACCATTTTATTATTTTTCATATTTCGGTAGGTTGACTGGGCTCAGCAGGGCAGTTCTTCTCCTGGTATCTCTTGGGTTCTCTTTTGCAGTTGTAGTTAAATGGAGGCTTGGCTGGGATGCTAGGTCAGCTTGGCCTCTTTCCCTCTTTAAGTGGTCTCCTCTCCCCCTCCATTTGGCCTCTCAATGTGGTCTTTCCAGAAGGAGAGCCAGATTTCTTATGTGGAGGCTCAAGGTTTCCAGAAATAAAAATATGGAAGCTGCCAGGCCTATAAATCTTAGGCCATAGCTGGTATAGTGTCAGTTCTGCCATATTCTGTTATTTAAATCAAGTCTCAGGGAATCCCAGCTTCAGTGAGAGAGGGGTCTACACATGGTGTGAAGACAGGAGGTGTGGTTCATTGAGAACCATATTTGGAGGCTAGCTACCATCCTCTGGCTCTGAATGATTCATGGACTTGCTACACAAAAAATACGCTCACCCCTGCAAATCTCATCCCAATATAGCATCAGTTTAAAGTCCAGGATATTATCCACTAAATCAGGCTAGACTCCTTGAGGGCAGCCCCTCATATGCACTTCCTCTGGTGCAGAGACCAGTGAAGACACCCCCCACCCCCATCACCCAATATGTGATGGTGAAAGAGACAGAAAAACCTCAGTGGACTCCCCTGTTCATAAAGAGGGAAAAGGGGAGACGTGAGCAATTGCTGATTTATAGCGATTCTGAAATCCAGCCTGGCACACATCCCAATTTCTCTGACTCGAGGCAGAGGATAGTCCTTGATTAAGGCACAATATTGCTTTTTAGGAATGGTTTTCCTCAGCTCTTGGTTTCATCCTCTGGGCTCTGGCTCTGAGTCATTCTTCCTTTTTCATGAAAATGGCCCATGTTTGTAGCTGTATAACTCTAAGACTCTTCCCTACCTCTTTGGAAGTTAAGGCCCCAGAGTGAGGGCAAACTGGGGTGGCTAATCTACGAAAAATGCCCCAGTGAATCACACCTCCCGTTCGTATCCTTCTGTGGTTCCCTTACTCACTGAATCTGGGCTGGCCCTGTGACCTGCTTTAACAAATGGGCAATGGCAGAAAGGACACTGTACCAGCTCTGGGCTAAAGTCTTAAGAAGCCCTGGCAGTTTCTGATTTTGTACTTTGGGGATCCCCAAGCCACCACCATGTAAGAAGTCTGACTCCCCTGCTGCAAAGACCACATGTAGAGTCTACACAGAGAAGAAGAGACTTGAGACTATACAGAGAGGTAGAGAGGCCACATCATGCCAGCATCCCAGTTGAGCCTCCAGGTAAACCCATGCCAAGCTGTCATCTGCCTGCAAGCAAACCAGAGAATCCAAGTGAAACCACCAGAAGAACTTTGCACTAAGCCTAGTCAAATTTTGGAACTGTGAATGATAAAGTCACTGTCATTTTAAGCCATTAAATTGGGGTGGTTTGTTATGCAGCAGTAGATAACCAAAACACACGTATCCATTCACTGAAAATTATTTAACTGTCCATCTGTGCCTGATACTGCATTAGGTGAAGTGGATGCAAGACTAAATAAATTGTTTCTGAACTCTACCTCATTTATATGTTTGTTAGTGAAAAAAAAAAGTTTGAGAGGAAATATTTCAATTTTTTATTTTAAAGGTGAAAGATTTCTATTTAAAATATACTTGCAGTGAATTCTTTTGTAATAAAGAATAATCACTCTGAGATTTTTGAAATTTTTAATTTTTTCATCATTAAAGGTGAACGATACCAGAGATCTTAATAATAGAATTTGATTCAGCAAATATTTTCTAAGCCCTTACTACATGCTTCCTCTGTATATTTTATAAATGCACATTGATTCAGGTGCTGTTTTCCACCTGACATCTACTAGCTTGCATGGGGCTTATTGCCCAAAGTTACTTGGGAGGATCCTGTTTTTGTGTTTTAGCATATATTCTTGTTATTATTATACATCCCCTGGCTGTTTTCTTATTGCTTCAGCAAGAATTACATTCAGTTGTTCAGTTTCTAAATGACCTAATTAGCAGCATTTTTTCCATTTTTTCTTTAGAATTCTCTGTCTACAGTTGGACTCCCTCCCTATTACTCTTTTCCTCCCTGAGTTTTACTCAACATTCTGCTAATGAGTTCACGTTCCACTCTTGTCACTCCATGGATTGCTGCCCAGGCATTTGGAGGCTTCCTTGCCTTAATTATTGGGGGAAAACAATCTCTTCTTTTTCCTTCCTTGCTAGACTCTGCTGGCTCTGAGTTTCTAGCTGTTACCTCTCATGTGTCTTTGTTTTTCACAGAAGTAGAGACCATAAAGCAGAGAGAAGCCCCAGAGATCATATAATTTTATGGATGTTCAAACTTTGGCCAGAGAGCCAAGTGACTTATTCAAAAAACTACAGCCAGTTAGTGGCAGAGCCAGGGCCAGAACCCATATCTCCAAACCAAGAAGTTCTGGCTTCACTAAAGTAAGGAATGCACTATCAGACCACATCGAACTAATCGGACCAATCACACAGACTAACTGATGCTTGATCAGCCAGTTCTGTTTACAGTTAATTAATGGGTTTTAGTTACATCTCGATTCTCAATCTTGGGCTACAACTGAGGGAAAATAAGAGAAAAAAAGAGAAGTAGAGTGGGTTCATAAGCTGTAAGGTGTACAGCAGCAGTTCATAATATTTATTACTGTTTGGGATTTTGATGAACGCTCTTGAGCCTCTCATTAATTTATTCAATACATATTTATCGAGTATCTACTATACACATAACTGTATGCATGTGTGTGCACATACACACGTACATAATTCCCTTAGATCCTCTTTTAAGGGACACCATGTAAAGTAGTGTCAATATCCTCATAAATATCTTTACAATACATAAAAGTTTCATGCCCATAGCAATGTACCACAGCTTTGTTGCCTTTTGGGAAAATGGACACTGTGATTCCTTATAGATAGCTTATCTTCGTGATTATTCCCATGTCCCCAATTCTTAGACTCATCCTTATGTTTCTTTTTTAAATTAATTAATTAATTAATTAATTTTTGGCTACTTTGGGTCTTCGTTCCTGTGAGCGGGCTTCCTCTAGTTGCGGCGAGCAGGGGCTACTCTTCGTTGCGGTGCACGGGCTTCTCATTTTGGTGGCTTCTCTTGTTGCGGAGCACAGGCTCTAGGCGCACGGGCTTCAGTAGGTGTGGCTCACAGGCTCTAGAGTGCAGGCTCAGTAGTTGTGGCTTATGGGCTTAGCTGCTCTGCAGCTTGTGGGATCTTCCCAGACCAGGGATCGAACCCGTGTCCCCTGCATTGGCAGGCGGATTCTTTACCACTGCACCACCAGGGAAGTCCTGATCCTTATATTTCATATTAGGGGACCTCAAACTCAAAAACCTTCAAGGGTCATGCAGTTAAAGCAAATGAGTGAAGCAGGCTTGGTGTTACACAGGTGGAGTGCTGGGGTGTGTGGCAGCGTTCAGACTACAAATCCCATTTAAATTGGGCAGCTGCCACTCCATGTCAGTTGACTTTTGTCATGTGGGAATTCAAGGGCCAATATTTCTAGAACTTCTGTATTTTAATGAGAGGCTGGAAATCTTTATTTTATGTGAAGCCTCCTGAGTTTTAAAATGTTGGTGATCAGTTAAAACCATTTAAAACCTCTGTGTTGGCCAAATGAAACGTGTATATCAGATTCAAATCCTGGGCATGTAGTTTGCCCTACCACCCTGGTGTGTGCCTTCTCCACTGGCAGAGACAAATGGCAAGATTAAAGCCTCCCAGCCACGGGACTCTCTCATTTCCTAAGAATTCTGGAAGTAAGGGCTCAGGGGCAACGGTTCTTTCTCACTGACCTCTGAGTGGTCAAACAACCCACCCACTAATTTGCCTGGTCAGTTTCTACTTAATGTCACTGAGAAAATCAAAATCCCTTTCTAGAGAAAATGAATGGCATGAATGAATGAAGTTGTTGCTTTTGCAGAGATCCAAATAAGGGAATATCTTGCTTTTATTAGTTCAAAATATATTAATTTTTCTAGAAATTAAAATGTAGTATTGGCATGCATGCCACCTAGTGAGTGTGTCTGATGCATGTTCCTACATGGGTCATGCTAACGCAAATCTATACATGGCATCTTGAATCCTATTTCTCCAAACCCAATAATAAGTGTCTAGTATTAGCTCCAACTGCTCAGGTCAAGGTCCTCACTAATCTCCTAAACTTCAAATCTATTTGCCTGTTCTCATTACTTGTCTTATTTCATTTGCGCATTCGTCAAATATTTATAGACTGCCTTCTAGAGGTCAGATATGTTTTAAACACTAAAGATATGACAGTTAATCACATAAACATGGTCTGTTCACCCACAGAGCTTACCTTCTGTGAAGGCTAGGGAGACAACAGTCATGTAAACAAATGAATAAATAACATAGTTTCAAATAGTGATAATTGTTATGAAGAAAGTAAAATGGGGAAATGGGATAAGAGTGATTGAGGAAAGGCTTTACTGAAGAGTCATTTGGATTGAGACCTGAATGGTGAGAAGCTGACAGCAATGCAAAGATATGGGGGCAGAGGTTGCACTCAAGGGAAACATCTGATGCAAAAGCCCGTCATAGGAATGGACTTGAAGCATTCAAAGATCAGAAAGACACCCTGTGGCTGGAACATCTAACCTGACTTCTTTCCAGCATTTGCACTGTTTACAATCCTGGTGTTGACAGCACTTGCCTAGTTCTATCTATCCGCTACATTTGCTGGTTCTCTCCAAGGTCCTGAAGAATGATTGTGCCCTTCTTTTGAGTTTATCCACTTTCAGAGTCTCATCTATCACCTCAATGTTGTCCTCACCTGAGGACACATACTGACTTATGAATTCAGGTAAATTTTATATGCATGGAATTGGCAAGAAGACTTACTACATTTACAGCTTTCATCACTCTGGAAGCCAGAAACATTTGAAGTCGTCCAGAAAGATAATGTCCTGAATTAAAGCAGTGTCAGAGGTAGAATCATTGGTACCTGATAGCCTACTAGACATGTGTATCTAGAGGTAGATGTATGTTATGGGAGTGTGGGGCATACTGAGGGAGGATGACTCCAAGATGTGAATCAGTGGGTGGACGATGGTGCCACTCACTGAGGTTCAGGAAACAGGAGGAGAAGCAGGTTTTATTTGGGTGCAGATCAGGGTGGGTAGGTGGATACAGGTAATAGAAGGTAAAGCAGAGTAGGAGAGTTAAGAAGGAATCCCCGAATCTGAAGTTAGGACTCCAGCAGGAGGTCTCTTTCTGCCATCTTAGACTGGAGCTTGAAATAAATGTTGCCAAGCAAATATGATTACAATGGGAATACAGTTCTTCTTCTTCTTCTTTTTTTAAAAAATATTTATTTATTTGGCTGTGCCGGATCTTAGTTGTAGCATGAGGGATTTTGTTGCCACATGTGGGATCTTCGTTGTGGTATGCAGCCTCTTTTAGTTTCAGCATGTGGGCTGTTAGTTGAGGCATATGGAATCTAGTTCCCTGACCAGGGATTGAACCCAGAGGAATGCAGAGTCTTAACCACTGGACCACCAGGGAAGTCCTGGGAATACAGTTCTATAATACTATTGAATGCTATTATTTTTCTGTATTCAGATAAAATAATTTTACAGGTTGATCTAGAAATTCACCCACTAATAATGGAATTGCTTCCATTAAATCAGAATGCTACAAGCCACGTAAGTTAAAAGTTGAGGCAATTCCCTGGGAAATTCAGGCTAGAGTTGTTTGATGTAATTTCAATGTCCCTCTGTTCAACTAAGTATATTTTATTAATATAATCATAAACATAATCATTGGTTTTAGAGAACTGGAGCACAGTGGCAGACATGGCCATCATTGTATCCTGGCTACCATTCACTAATCATTAAACAAAACTTACTGAGCACTTACAATGTGCCAGACATTATGCTGGGTGCTGGGGATGCAAAGATGAATAAGACATAGCCCTTGCACCCAAATTATCAACAAACCATACCTAGGCTGACCTTTCTTCTTCAAACTAGTGACTTCTTTTCGTAACTGATGGATCCTGTCTTTTAAAATGGTCTGTTATGTATCAAGGTCATGTGGGGTCAACTTGTGTTTACTCTTTTATTCCTAAAGCTAAGTGCAAATTCCCATCTCACTGCAGAGCCCTATGATGCCAAGAGACTCACTGTAGGTCACTTGGAAGAGGAAAGAAGTCTAGTAATGGTCAAGATCTGTAGCATTTATTATTTTAAGAGTTTGCTCCACTTGGAAATAGTTTCTTTGGTTATTACTTATGAATCCTCTCACCTGGTCCTCTGATAAAGCAGCTCAGAGGGTCTACATTCTGGCATTTTGATGGAATGGGTTTATTTTCTTCACCCTGGACATCAGGTGCTACTGGCTAAAAAGAGCAGAGGACTGAATTCAGAGGACTGAATCTCTTCCCTTAAGGGTCCTGGCCACTCTACAGCAAATTTGGCCAATGAGCTACCCAGGCTCTGTTACTTCCCTCCTAATGGGCTTCCCTCCTTAACGTGTGTGTGTGTATGTGTGTGTGTGAGTGTGGGTGTGTGTGTATGAGAGAGAGAGAGGGAGAGAGAATGTGTTTTAATGTCCCTATTCTCAAATGGAGATGTTGTTCTCTGCCTTAGTTGTCTGACAGCATGGGTCTGAAAGTAAAATAAGATACAACAGGACAAAAATATGACTATGCCTAGAAAAAATGGTTGCGAAGTTTAAAAATATTACTAACTAATCTGTGGTATTAAATCCGTATTACTCTACATTCTTGTGAGAGATGGGATAATCTAGTGGTTAGCACCAGTTCTTTAATTTGGCTTTTGCTGGTGTGATCTTGGGTAAGTTACTTAATCTCTCTGAGCCATAATTTCTTTTCTTTTAATTTTTATTTTTTTAACATCTTTATTAGAATATAATTGCTTTACAATGGTGTGTTAGTTTCTGCTTTAAAACAAAGTAAATCAGTTATACATATACATATGTCCCCATATCTCTTCCCTCTTGAGTCTCCCTCCCTCCCACACTCCCTATCCCACCCCTCTAGGTGGTCACAAAGCACCGAGCTGATCTCCCTGTGCTATGTGGCTGCTTCCCACTAGCTATCTATTTTACGTTTGGTAGTGTATATATGTCCATGCCAGTCTCTCACCTTGTCCCAGCTTACCCTTCCCCCTCCCCGTATCCTCAAGTCCATTCCCTAGTAGGTCTGCGTCTTTATTCCTGGCTTGCCCCTAAGTTCTTCATGACCACTTTTTTTTCTTTTTAGATTCCATATATATGTGTTAGCATAAGGTATTTGTTTTTCTCTTTCTGACTTACTTCACTCTGTATGACAGACTGTAGGTCCATCCACCTCACTACAAATAAGTCAATTTCGTTTCTTTTTATGGCTGAGTAATATTCCATTGTATATATGTGCCACGTCTTCTTTATCCATTCATCTGTTGATGGACACTTAGGTTGCTTCCATGTCCTGGCTATTGTAAACAGAGCTGCAGTGAACATTTTGGTACATGACTCTTTTTGAATTATGGTTTTCTCAGGGTATATGCCCAGTAGTGGGATTGCTGGGTTGTATGGTAGTTCTAGTTTTAGGTTTTTAAGGAACCTCCATACTGTTATCCATAGTGTCTGTATCCATTTACATTCCCACCAACAGTGCAAGAGGGTTCCCTTTTCTCCACACCCTCTCCAGCATTTATTGTTTCTAGATTTTTTGATGATGGCCATTCTGACTGGTGTGAGATGATATCTCATTGTAGTTTTGATCTGCATTTCTCTAATGATTAATGATATTGAGCATTCTTTCATGTGTTTGTTAGCAATCTGTATATCTTCTTTGGAGAAATGTCTATTTAGGTCTTCTGCCCATTTTTGGATTGGGTTGTTTGTTGTTTTGTTATTGAGCTGCATGAGCTGCTTGTAAATTCTGGAGATTAATCCTTTGTCAGTTGCTTCATTTGCAAATATTTTCTCCCGTTTTGAGCATTGTCTTTTTGTCTTGTTTATGGTTTCCTTCACTGTGCAAAAGCTTTGAAGTTTCATTAGGTCTCATTTGTTTATTTTTGTTTTTATTTCCATTTCTGTAGGAGGTGGGTCAAAAAGGATCTTGCTGTGATTTATGTTATAGAGTGTTCTGCCTATGTTTTCCTCTAAGAATTTGATAGTGTCTGGCTTTACATTTAGGTCTTTAATCCATTTTGAGTTTACCATAATGTCTTTATCTGGGAAAAGATAATAACTTTATCTGCTTCGTATATTGCTGTGAATATAGTTGAATAACTTCCTATAAGTAAAGTGCTTACTCTGGTGTCTGGCAAATGGAAAATGTTAACTTAATCAAGTATTTGCTTTCCTTATCCCTGCCTCACCCAAGAGAACCTTACAGCTCTTTCCAAGTGTATTTGTACAGAAATGACCACCTACATCCTCCCCTAACCCACTGAAAAGCAAAAACAGTTGCAAAATGGAGAGACCTCATGTGTCCAAGACAGAAAGCTGTCGAAGGACCAAGATTTTCATTCTGATGCTTTGACCAGTTGGCTGGATGACCTTGGACATACTCTTTGTTTACAGTTATATTAGCATTTCTGCAACATGTGGATAAGGAAGGTGAGGACCTGACTCTCTCCCCCCAAGGTAATAGAAATACTCATGTCTCCCAACTCTAAAATCAACCAACCAATCAATATCCAACCAAACATTTCAAGAAAAGATTTTCTCTTTTTGGTGATAGTCAAGCTTCTTAAAATGTTGTCTGCATTAATTTTCTCCACTTTTCACCTGCATTCGCTTCTTAACAAGGCATGGCAATCTATCCTTGGGCTCTATCACTCTATTACACCAGCTCTGGTTAAAATTACCTTTTTTATTAACAAAAACCAATGGCTATCTTTAAAACTTCATCTTCCTTAACTTTTGGCCACAAAAAGAAGAAGGCAAATGACCTTCATGTGTGGGAAATACATTTTTGAGTCCAGGCATACCAAGTCTCAATGCTGAAAAAAAAATTGCCATTTAAAGGGATTTTGTTCTGCTGAAAACATCCCGTATTCAGAATCAAAATGTGAATTATTCAAGTAATCAAGGAAACTAGGTCTACTAAAATACCTTACTGTGACATCAGACACCCAAATTGAAATCTGATGACAGGAAAATGATTAGAGCACAAAGCAATCTGTTGCTTTGTTCTGATATGAAATGATGATGGTAAAGTAGGCACCTGCTGCTATTTGTACCCGATGGGTCCTAATACATTTCAGACCATTGTCTAGTCATCCTCCCCCTGTCCAATCACAAAGTGTTTGTCTGGTGTCACATACCATTAAGACCTTCTTTGTTAAGGAGCCTCTATCCAAACAAAATGTTAAAGGCAATCATTTGCATTACAACAGACATTTTCAAGGTTTAATTTCAGGCACACAGGCAGGTGGGTGCAGGCAATATTTTTGGTCAGAGGAACATTTTCCAAGCCCCCTGCAGCCTCCTTTTTCAACCTCCCCCTAGAGTTGACTGCATTTTAATGGGACATTTGGTGAAGCTGCTACCCTGAGCTGAGTCAGATCATTTCAGAGAAAGTTTATCATTCTCAGAGGCTGTCAAGATGATTAAATAGGGCTGTTGTGCAATAGGTCCCAAACCACAGCAGCAATGGAGTGGAGTAAAGACTGGACTGGGAATCAGGGGAACTGGTCTAGTTCTTTGATTCTTTGACTGCAGGTTCCTACAGAGTTCCTCGACTCTGGGCAAGTCCCTTCCACTCTCTTAGCAAGTCCCTCACTCCCTTCCACTCCCTATGCCAGCCCCTCCTTTGTCACCTGCAAAAGGAGGGGCTGACCTAGATAATTTCTAAGATCATGTCCAGTTCACTGATTCTAAAGTCAGTTTTAAAAATTTCTTCTCTCTCAACTGTGCAGTTCTCCTAATTTCTTTGACCTGCTTTTACCTTGCCTGATTTTACCACTACTTTCCAAAGTGATTACTTCTTATCTCTCTGCTTCTTCACTTACTTTCTGGCTAGTTCACTCAGAGATAACCACAGGAAATACGTATCTCACAACCAAATCATTTTCTCCTTTGGAGATAGTGTATCTCTATGCTATGTTCACAGTGGAGCAATTACGTGGTAAATTTGGGATGTGTCCAGAATATTCACTCTTGTAAAGCAAGGCTTTTCAGCCTGAACTTTTGGTTCTTTCCTAAGATTGTTCATTGATACTTGTATGAAATGCCAGTTGGGTGACAATGTTTGAAACCAGATGACTCTGCTAGATAATTGGGCCCTGTATGAAGCAGACTATAGTCATCTCATGCTTCTGCTCTGATAATTACTCTCTCTAAATTCTAACAAACTCTTTCAAACTCTAACATTGATGAAACATTTTACATTTTTTTTTTTCTTGCTCCAGTTCCTCAAACTCAAGGTGACAGAAAGCCAGAGCCTGGAAGCAATGGTGACTCATCATTTAAACATGTCAATAATAACCATACCCTCTTTCTTGGGGCTCAAGCAGAGTTTTTTTTTTTTTTTTTTAAAAAAGACTCACAACTAGAAATGCTGTGAAACTTCAGAAAATTAAGGATAAAAAGAATATCCTAAAAGTGTCCCAGTAGTGTTAACTTATAAAATATAGGACAGCTAGTTAAATTTGAAGTTCAAATAAACTATAAATATTTTTTTAGGATAAGTATGTTCCAAATATTTCCTTGTTTTTCTGAAACGCAAATTTAGTTGGCTATTCTGTATTTTTACTTGCTAGAAGTGGCAATCTTATTTCCTAAAATAAAACCAGATCACCCAAATATCCCTTCAATAGCAGTGGATGGTAAAAGGCAATTGAATGATGTTTTCAAAATTCATAGATTTTAAGATTTTCAATCTAGAATCCCATACCTACCCAACTCATCAATGAAGTATAAGGGAGAAATGAAAACATTTTAAGACATTCTAGGGCCTAGAAAAAAATTTCTCAGAAAGTTATCCAGTATGTATCCCGATAAAATTTGCAAGTAAACCAAAGAGGAAGACATGGAGTACATAAAAGTGTGACTCAGGTTCAGAAAGGCAGTGAAAGGAGCTCCTAAGATGGCAGGTATGCAGCAAAAGTAGGGTAACTGGTGAGATTCTTTGACTGCAGGTAATGGAAAATCCAACTCAAATTGGCTTAAACAAAAACCTAAGATAGGGAGGACTCCCAGATTGATTTCATGGTTCAAAGATCCAGGCTTTTACCCTCTTTCTGCCCTGTCATCCCTGGTATTACATTCATCCTAAAGCTGCTTTTCCTCCTGATCATATATAGCTGCCAGAAGCAACCCAAGCAAAGCTTCTATGTTCATATCTAGCAGGAGAGGGACTGGCTTTTCTTTTCTGACAAGTTTCTCCTCACATCTCATTGGCCCAAAACTGGCCTATGGGGGCTGCCCATTGCCAGAAGAGTCTCTGGCAAGGGAGATGGAGTAGTTTTGATTCCTTCATTCAGTGCCTATTGTGTGACAGGCACTGTTTTCATCACTGGGGATAAAGGAGAAAATAAAAGACAAAGCTGCCTGCCTTCATGGAGCTTCCATTCAGGTGAAGAGATGATAAGCAACTATGCTGTAAGTTGATATGTGCTGGTGTGATCAATAAGGCAGAGGAGGGAACAGGAAATGCTGTAGGATGATGGAATTTTAGGGAAGGTGTCTGGGAACATCCTCACTGAGAATGTGACTGTCTCCTCAGTCTAATCGTCGGCAATGGGATGGATTTGGGGAATCAGCCACACTGTCCATGGCACCTGGAGAACATACAACTGAGGTTGAAGCAGGAGGACAGAGAGCCCTGGGAAAGAGTTCTCCTGGGACAAAAGGAGACTTTGTAGAGTACCTGATGTAATGGAAAATTTTAAAATAGTATGAGAATCAGAAGAAACAATAACAACTATAAGAAAAAAAGTAAACTCACAGAATACTACTTTACTCCTCCATGAATAATGCTTACACAGCCATAATAATGTAAATGCTGTTATTAGTTTTCAAATTTTAAAATGAACTGACAGCTGATTCACTTTGTTATACAGCAGAAACTAACACACCATTGTAAAGCAATTATACCCCAATAAAGATGTTAAAATTTTTTTTTTTTAATGAACTGATAGAGAAAGCATGGAAGATTTAAGTTATAGAACCAAACGTAAAAGTTATCACCTGGAATGCTCTGAGATTGGAATGGCGAAAAAGGGAGATAGCAGAGCTAAAGATAAGGCTAGGAGCACCAGTGTTCTCATTGTACCCATGGGGATGTTAAGAAACAGACTGTATTTGGTGTAATAAGAAATGATGGTGTATGTTTATTACCTAAAATTTCAAAGGTAAGCAAACAGTAGAGAAACAAATATGTGTTATAATTACATTGGGAAGTTGGGGAAGGCACGTGGGAGGTGATATAAGTGAACTAAATCTTATAGCAGCAAGCTGAATGTCTAAAATGGACAAATTCAGACATAGTATATAGATTCATGTATGGTATAGTACCACAGAAGAACTACAGTATTAGGGCGTAACTACAGAATAAACAAATTAGAGAGTTGGTGGGTTGACTTTGGGGGGTTAAGACTGAGGGTGGGAGTGAAGAACAGAGTATTGTTTTCACTGTTAGTCCTTTGGGAAAATTTGACTTTTGAACTATGTGTGCAGATTACATTGATTTTTAAAATATCTGGTCTTCACTTTAGAAAAATTTCTTTCTGTACTCCTAAAAGTGAAACATTCTCATTATGGAAAATTTAGAAAGTATAGAAAAATTTTCCAGGATTTAGAGGCAACTCTTAGAATATTGGACTGTAGTCTTTTAAAATTAATTGTATTCATACACATTTGCGATTATGTGGAGTAAGGATACAACTTGATGAATTCAAATTTGTAAACCTAAACTGATTAGCTTAGATTCCATAGATAATTTGTAACATATAAAATCTCCCTTAGGATTGAAAACAAAACCAAAACAAACATGATATTAAAATCTTTATATGAAGAGAACTTTGACATTAAACAGTAACAGTAAAATTAGCCTGTTCACCAAGGAGACTAGACCCCAGCAAACTAAGGTCAAGTTCACTCTGATGTTAATCAGACAGAGTGCTATGAATTGCCAGGCAAAATTAAATGACAGATTTGTTTCAAAACTGAAGACAGGGCTTCCCTGGTGGCGCAATGGTTGAGAGCCACCTGCTGATGCAGGGGACACGGGTTCATGCCCCGTCCGGGAGGATCCCACGTGCCGCGGAGCAGCTGGGCCCGTGAGCCATGGCCGCTGGGCCTGCGCGTCCGGAGCCTGTGCTCCGCAACGGGAGAGGCCGCAGCAGTGAGAGGCCCGCGTACCGCAAAAAAAACACAAAAAACAAAACTGAAGACAATCACATAGACACCTTATATAATTAAGGCGTGGTATTCAGATCCCGCTTTCCTCACTGGCCTTGCCTCCCATTCCTCCCCAACCTTTGCTCAATGCCCAAGCCACTTGGATCTAGTTCTACATCACAGAACATACCAGGCTTCTCTTCCCACCTTTGTGCTTGGGCCATGCTGTTCCCTTTACTTGGAATGCTCTTTGCAAGCTATTCAGTCTGGAAAAATGTTACAAATCCATTAGGTCTCAGCGCAGATCCTCTCCCTCCTGTGATACTTAACTAATTCCTTCATGGATATAGTACTTCTTCTTCCCTCGTGCTATCACTGAACTTTATCCATGCCATGACTAGTGCATTCATACAGAGTATGAGTTGCCAAGCTAAGAGTATGTGTTGTGGGGTCAGACTGCCTGAGCTCGGCTCTCAACTCCACCTCTCACTGGCCATGTGAGTTTGGGCAATGTACTTAATTAACCACCTGGAGCCTCAGTTTACTCATCTGTAAAATGGCATTAATAATAATACCTACCTCATTGGCTGTGGGAAAGATTAAAAGAAATAATACAAAGAAGGCACTTGGCACAGTGCCTGGACTATGGTAAGTGCCCCAAAACGTCTGGTATTATTTGTTGCTACTGCTGCTACTGGAATGGTTGACCTTCATGTCTAGCCACTGAATTCAGGGACTATAATTTTTTATCTTTACATCCTCTGCACCACTGTAGAACTTGGCATTGTGTCCTTGAAAGTTTATAGACTGAATGAATGGATAAGTGAATGCTTTAGAGAGTAAATTCAGCTGCATTTTTGTAATTATCATTTTTAGAGGTAGTATAATAATTCCAAGAATGGGCCTCAGAGTCATGCAAAGAGCTAACCAGCATTAATTCAAAGAACCAATATTTTTCTTATTAAAACAAAAAACCACTTCCTGAATACAGTTACTATATTATGAGCCATGAGAAAGATTCATCTGAAAGACATGAGGTCTCTCAGCAGTGCAGGACCTTGTCTCTTTCTTGTAAGATTTCACAAAACCCTTGAGTTGCTAGTACTTCTGATCTACAGAGACTGAGGACTAATGGGATACTGCAGTTCCTGAAGCATTCCTAACCACAGTACAAGTGGGATCATCAGTAAAGCACTTTTTTTATTATCTTGTGAATTCATGTTTTCTGTTTGATTGCTTTTCTCCCCTCTTTATAGAATTCTTGTTCCATTCAAGCCCAAGTACAGTATATTTAATGCCTTTGCAGTTGTGTAGGGCTGACTTGTGTCCTCAGGGACTGTAGGTACTAAGGGTGATTCAGTTCTAGGCCTTACCCCAAAACCAACGCTCCGTAAGCTCCACCATCAGAATGAGGAGAAGTCTTACTCTGCCTGCAAGAGAATGGGATTCTGTCGGCATTTTTCAAGCCTGAGTCCAAGCCAGAAAGTCAGCAGTTACTTGGGAGAATAATATTTGTCCTGCTTATCTGCAAAGGCTGCTGGAAGACTCTAGTGAGCCATTTTATAAAGTACAAAGAGATCTACAAATACAAGCATTTGTATTATTATTAAAAACACATCTCATCTTCCACTGGAATGTCTAGATAAAGGAATGTTGCTGTGTTAAAGAGCTGGAGCTGAAGGGGGAGAAACACTCAAAAACCTATTTACCAAATATGGCACAAGTACCACAGATAATTACTTGATTAATTAATGGTAGGGTCCCTACTTTTAAGTCTTTCAGTTATACTGGCATCAACGATCTTTGCCTGTCAGGACTGGCTTGTTTCTGCCGACGAATCACTGAGGCCTAACTGATGTGTGATTAATATGGGATCTGTTAATTATATGGCTGAGTTTTATGCATGAAGCTGTATCCTTGATTTTTCTCTCTTAATTTCCTCCTGTTTGTTGGTCGTAAAACAGTTTCAAATATATCTGCTGAGCACGAACACAAGTTTTGCAACCTGAAAAGTGCCTGAGTCAGTTTGGGCATTTCATGTACTAAAATAGACTGAGGGGAACTCTTAGGCTGAAAAATGGATTGCTGCTTGACTTGCACTCCCAACCTGCTGGCTCCTTTTCTGCAGCTGCTCACTGGCACTGAACCTCATCTGTTATCATTAAGCACATGCATAGCATCAACAGTGGCAAAAGGCTTAATCACTTTCCTTCTGCCAGCCCATCCGATGGCCCTATTCAACCTCCTTCTAGACAGATGGAGATGATCACATCTGCCAGTCTAGTCTTTCCGGTATCTGTTTACCCTTTTTGTTAGTAGCACCTGATTTTCTTTTGGGAACCTACCCTTCCTCCCACTCCTTCTCTGCTTATATTCTCCATGGTTCAAGTAGAGCTGATCTCACTTCCTTTGCTCCAGGGCTGGCCTCACACAGAAGTCCAGCGATTAGTTTAGGGATGGGCATGTGACACATGCTGAGCCAATGAGAGGCAACCCTGGGACTTTAGCAGAAACTATTGGGAAAGAACAGCTCCCTTTTCCTCTTGAATTTTTAGATTGGTAAAACTTTAAGCTTAGAGTTTCTGGTCTCTTTGCCACTAACCAAGGAGAGTTCAGCCCAGAATGCAGCCAACAAAGAGGAAAGGAGAGGGGCTTCCCTGGTGGCACAGTGGTTGAGAGTCCGCCTGCCGATGCAGGGGATGCGGGTTCGCGCCCTTGTCCGGGAAGATCCCACATGCTGCGGAGTGGCTGGGCCCGTGAGCCATGGCCACTGAGCCTGCGCGTCCGGAGCCTGTGCTCCGCAACGGGAGAGGCCACAACAGTGAGAGGCCCGCGTACCGCAAAAAAAAAAAAAAAAAAAAAAAAAAAAAGAGGAAAGGAGAGGCAAGAGATGGAGAGAGACAAACTCCTGCTGGCCTTGTTTGAATATGTGGATTTAGTCATGCCTGAAGACAAGCCTGGACCCACTTTTTTCCATCATTTGAACCAGTTTGAATAGATTTTTGTCACTTATAACCTAGAGTCTTGACCTGAATGATGATGCTGATCACACCACCTTTCTGCCTCAGCGTGTCATTTATGCACAGATCCTTAAGGCAAATGAGAATGAGGCAGAAAGAAGTCAGTCTTCAGGAAATAAAATTCAGAATTTTAGAAATACATATACATTAAAAAAATATATTATCCCCTCTAGAAAAAATGTGCTTGGGTCCACTGTACAAATATTTCCCTTATGTTGTTGGAGAGGTCTGATTAAAATAATTCTGTGATATCTCGCTGGTAGGAGAATGCACTTATTCACTGAGGGATACCCTGGAGTTCATTCATTCATTCAGTGATGGGTGTCTGCTTGTGCTAGGTGATAAAGATGTGTCAGGTGAACAAGATCTCTATTTACCTAACAGAGATTATGATCTAATAGATTTTAGTCAATCGAGAATATAGGGGATGCATAGAGATAAAGAAAATCAGCAGATTTTGACAGTATCCTTTATTGGTGTGTAGTACCACCTGGGGATAGATGGTATGACTTTGAAGGTGTGTTAATGATATCATTAGTTACAGAAACCTTCCTGCTTTGATATTCATTTTATTCTATGATAACCCTCTGGTCTTATAGTTTTCATTCTCAAAAAAGGAAAAGTTTTCTTAAAAAGGAAATTGAGGCAGCTCAACAATAAGAAGGTTGTAAGGACTGAAAAATACCACCTGTTAATCCCACTACTCTAAAACAATTGGCTTTCTTTGGGGCTGCTAAGATTGTTGTAGCTTTAGGACACCTTTACTCCAGTGAGCTGTAAATGCTTTACGTGGTTGAATGCATTTTATTTTCCCCAGGTCTGTTGATTGTATCAGAGGCCAGAGTTATATTCCCCAATTCACAGAGGGAATAACCAATGCAGAGAAGGCTAGAGGACTTGTCTGAGTTATGACAGTTGGATGCTGAGACAGCATTCTGGTCCTTGTGAGAAGCTGGTGTCCCCCAGAGTTCCCAACCTACACTGGGCTGGTGTGCCTACCCATGTGCACCTTCCCTTGCATCCCCACTGCTCCAGCCATGGTTGAGGTCCGAGTCAATGTAATGTGGGGATTTGCAATTTCCTCCCAGTGGTTTTCCCCACTGCCACTTTCACTAATCTGTTCTACTGTGTGTTGCTGCCAGAGGAATCTTGCTAATACACAGCAACAAGTAGGTTACTCCCCTGACGGGAAGTTTTATTGGTTCTTTTTTGCCTGGAAAGCAAAGTCCAAATTCTTTAACTAGGTGGGAAAGGCCCTGCACAATATAACCTCCGTCTACCATCTCATGTCTTTCTTTCGATGACTCTGTCTCTACTTCTAGGCTCATTGCTCTGGCCCAATTCACCATTCCCCAAACATGCCCTCTACTTTTCCATGCCTTTATTACCACTGTTCTTCACTGTTTACACCTCTGTGTCCCCTCCTCCCTCTGCATTTTCACTTATTGAATTCCTACCTGTCCTCCCAGACCTTGAGAAAAAGCCTCCTCTTTCATAAAGCTCTCTGAGATCTTTCCTAGGTAAAAGCAATTTCTTCACACTCTCTCTTCTCGTAACATTCGATTTTTCCTGCGGTTTTAAATCAAATTTAGCCTGATATTTATTTACATACCAGTCTGTCTCTCCTGATGACATATAAACTCATTAAGACAGGGAACTCCTTCTGGCTCTTCCTTTGTGACTCCCATTGAATGTACTGTTTTAAAAGAGAACTAAATAAGCATTTGCTGAATGGATGATGAGTGGGTTCTTTCCCATCTTAAAAATGAGGCTAAACACCCCATGCTTTCTCTCACCACTGAGCCTTTGCAGAGGCTGTTCCTTTTCTGGGATGTGCTTCCATCCTCCTTACTTCCCCCACTGTCTAGTTCACAGCTCACAGTAAGAAATACATTTTATATTCAACCCAGTACAAACATTTCATGAAATGATACTAACCCTTGCTACCTGTGATACATTCAGATCTATTTCCTATTCTGTTTTCTTCTCTTCTTTCCTCTTCTACTGAACTATAGTCCAGTCTATTATTTCACTTCAAAAGACATTAGTTGTGGGCTTCCCTGGTGGTGCAGTGGTTGGGAGTCTGCCTGCCGATGCAGGGGACACAGGTTCGTGCCCCGGTCTGGGAGGATCCCACATGCCGCGGAGCGGCTGGGGCCGTGAGCCATGGCCGCTGAGACTGCACATCCAGAGCCTGTGCTCCACAACAGGAGAGGCCACAACAGTGAGAGGCCCGCGTACCGCAAAAAAAAAAAAAAGACAAAAAAAAAAGACATTGGTTGTGACACACTAATTAATTTCCTTAGCCTACTAATAGGTTACAAGAAGCATTGGCCTAGTTGATTCCTACTTATCTTTCAGATCTCTGTTCACAAGTTGCTTCTTCAGGAAAGTCTCCTGATATCCCAGGTTAGATTGAGCCTCTGACAGAGCCCCCTCTTCTTCGTAGAACTTAACCATGCCTTCTTGTGTAATTGTTTGGCTGTCCTTTTCACCATTAGATTCCAAGCTTCACGAAGATGGGGCTTCTTTGTTTTTTTTTCAATCATCATATTCTCAGTGCCTAGCACAGTGCCTGGGACCCATCTGTGCACATTAAAGCTTTGTTGAATAAATTAACTGGGTATTTTTAAATTGGGGCTTGAGGGACTGACATGGTCACATTTGTGCTTTAAGTAGATCACCTGGGCTACACACATTTCATTGTTCGAAGGACAAGCTAAGTTGGGGGAGGTGGAGGGCTTCGAGACAGAGAGGCAGCGAGATTAGTTTGGGAGCTTGTATAGAGGGGATTTGAACTAAGGGATAATCAGTGGTGTTGAAAAACTGGGGACAGATCCTTGAGATTATTTGAAGGAGAACTGAGAGAACATAATGATGTGCTTTGGAGGGTAAAGCCAGTTCTCGAAGATTTTTTTCTGTCATGGTCATAAAGCAAGAAGTCACCCTTCTGACTTATAACGATCCCTCCCAGGCTGATGATTTTCCTCACCTGGGGTTCTGCATCCTGGGGGGAATGTGGTAAAGGTGTCACAGCCTCTGCTGGATCTACTGCTTTCCTCGTCCTCACAGCCACATTCCTTGAGCTAATTATACTCTGGCTGTCTTTGTTTTCTCCATTGATGTTAGTTTTAAGCCAATTAAGATGGGGAGGGATTTCAAGTAAGACTGTGTCTTTATTGATCAGGTTCAAACTAAAGCCTTAGTTCTTAATTAAGAGGAGTCCATTGCTCTTGTCTACAGACACAAAGCCTCCTGAGGTAACCTGACCCACAGGAGGGGAAAGGCAGGCTGTAGCAGCATTCAGTTTAGAGATGCAGCCATGACACTGATCCCTCAGCACCCGCCACCAGCTCTGGGCTGGAATATGTTTTTCAGCAATAGCTTTGGAGACCAAAGCTGTGTCTATGCAGTGTGACTGAGACCTCCCTTTGTAGTAGATTTGGTATTTGTGCTTGTCGTGAGGGCGCAGTGCCCAGCAGTGGTTCAGACTGTCTGTGATTGTTCTAATTTGGTTATTAAAACTGCCAAAATAATGACTAATGCAACTGACAAAAATATTTTTGGTGCACAATTACAGCAGCCACTTGACCACTGGCCTCTATTAGTGTTGGAAAATCTAAATCAAGCAAAAAATAAGCAGTCCATAGGATGAGAAGATAGTTATCAGTGGGCATCCCATGAGGAGTTGTCTCCTTTTCCTGGGGTCATGCTGTGTAGAACAGGGACACTCTGGCCATATTTCTGTCAGCGCCCTTTCCTCTCTCTGTTCATTATCTCTCTCTCCCTGAGATACACACTTCTTCCCTTCCGGGTTGAATATGTATTGAACTATTTCTTCTTAGATAAAGTAGTTTGCATTTTTCTCCCAAGGTAAATCTCATTTTATTACGTGCTGTCCATATTTCTAATCGGCTAAGTTCATTTATATTATCACTTGGCCTTGCCCTGTGCTCGGCCTACTTCTCAGTTCAGTGTTGCCATGACTTCAGAGTAGCCACAGAACAATCCAGGAGCGTAATTCCTTCCATTATGGATAAAAGGTGGGAAGAAGAGAAAGAAAAGCCAATGAGAAGAAAAATAACCATCTGTTTACTTACCGAACAAGACCAGCTGTGGTTTTGCACAAAATTTGCAGAAAGAACCAGCCATATAGAAAGTAATAACAGCAAACACAATTTGAATGTTTTATACACATTAACTTTCTCAATCTTTACAACCACTCTCTGAAGTAGGTACTATTATTATCTCTTTCAGCTGAGGAAACTGAGGCACAGAGAGTTTATGTAATGTGCCCGAGATAAGTTGTGCTAACATAACTACTAAGTGATGGAGACTGTGTCCTGTGAAGCTAACATATAAATTATACAGATCCTAAATTTCAGTATCTTTAAAATTTTCAGTTTTTAAGCTCAGGTGTCAGACACATAGCTGACTTCAGGATCTGATTGGAAAACCCATCCAGTATCATTTCCCCCACAACTCCAATGACTCACCCACTCCTCGGTCATTCTTCCATACTTCTCTTTATGCTTTGATAATCATGTACAGCATTTGCATGTGTGTGTGTGTGTGTGTGTGTGTGTGTGTGTACATATATACACATGTATGCATAGGAAGCAGGTATTTGAACCTTTTTATTAAAATTTTAGTATTTTTATATTATAAAACTGTGATCACGTTATATACACAGTTATGCAATTTGTCTTTCTCATAAAAATTCATGGAAATTCTTTAAAGGCAATTGTTAGGGAATGAATTCCTGCTTTGTAATGGCTGTATCCTATTTCATACTATGAATGTACAATATTCACCTAAACACTCTCCTATGGATGAACAGTCACTTTATGTCTGTAGCCTTAACTGTAATTCTAATTATAATAATTATGGTGTTAGTATGAATAATGATTCAATAAACATCCTCAAATGTATATTCTTATGTACTGGGAATTGTATTTCTGAGGAAAACAATTCAATGGTTTTTAGAATATTTAAGAGTTATGCAATCATCACCACAACAAAGTTTAGAACATTTTTATCATCCCACGAAGAAATTTAATACCCAATGACAATCACTTCTCATTACTCCCTAGCCCTCCATCTTTAGGCAACTACTAATTTACTTGCTGCTTCTATAGATTTAACTATTCTGGACATTTTATATAAATTGAATCATACAATATGTGATTTTTGTGGCTGGCTTCTTTTGCTTAGCATAGTGTTTTCAAGATTCATCCATGTTGTAGCATATATCAGTTCTTTACTCCTTTTGGTGGCCAGATAACATTTTTGTTTATCCGTTCATCTGCTGATGGACATTAGGGCTGTTTCCAGCTTTTGGCTATTATGAATAGTGCTACTTTGAATATGGTGTACAATACAAATACCATGTGATATCCCTTATATGCGGAATCTAAAATATGACACAAATGAACTTACTATGAAACAGAAACAGACTCACAGACAAAGAGAACAGACTTGTGATTGCCAAGATTGAGAGGAGGAGGGATGCAGTGGGAGTTTGGGATAGCAGATGCAAAGTGTTATATACAGAATGGATAAACAAAAAGGTCCTACTGTATAGCACAGGGAATCACTGAACTGGATCACTTTGCTGTACAGCAGAAATTAACACAATATTGTAAATCAACTATACTTCAATAAAATAAATTTTTAAAAAAGAAAAAACATATGGTGTACATGTATTTGTTTGAGTCCCTGTTTTTAATTCTGTTTCTCTAGAGAAAAACCTGACTAATATATACCACATACATCCTATATTAGTCAGGAAGTTATTTCTACTTTCTAAAAGTTAAGATTTTCTTTTGATTACTTTATTATTATTCATTTCTTTTTTATTGGCTGAAAAATTATAGACTGTTAAATCCTGTTAATTTAATCCTTAAATTTTTTCAAATAATACATTCTTTGTGGACAAATGCATGATTGATTTTATAAATATTCCAGGGACATAAGAAAAAAATGAGTGGTTTTTGTTTATTGGATTTGAGCTCTAAATATATCTATAATTTTATTTTTCATTTCCTCAATCTCCTTGTTGTTTGTTTTTGTCTACTGGATCTGTCTAAATATGAAAGAGGTATAATGAAGTCTCTCACTATATTTGAAATTTTATTAAATTCTCCTTACATCTCTAATAGTTTTTTTCCTTAAGTGTTTAGCTGCTGTAATTGCTTTAAGCACACAGATTTATGACTCATTTTTTCTTCCTAAATTATATTGTATGCCTTGTCTCAATACATAATATTCCTTTGTTCCTGTTTAATACTTTTAAATTTAAATTATACCTTGTTTGATGTTAGCTCCTACCTTTAAAAATTAGTTGTTTGGTGCTCATTCCTTTAATTAATTAATTTGTATCTTCACTTTGTTTTAAACATATTTATGGTAAACAGTATATGACTACTGTTATCCACTTCCCACCCCAGCATTGAACAGTCTCTGCTTTTTAATGGGAATTCAGTCATTTCACATTTATTGGAATGACTGATTGATTTGACTTTATTTCATTCGTATTTATGCTTTTAAAAAATTTATTTTATATGAGGGAGAAGAGACAAAGCCTCACTCCAGTATTCCAAAAAAAAAACACCCCAAAATGTAGATACTCCCACTCCAGTAGGTGGAGCTTAATTCTCCCCCCTCCACCCCAGCCCCCGCCCTTGAAGGTTGGAGAGTTCTTGACTGGCTTCCGAAAAATCGAGTAGGGAAAGAGTAATGATCATTTTACAGCAGAGAAACCTGGTAAATACTCCCTTCACCAGTGATGTTATGTGGGTGTCATCTGTCACCTGATATGATGTGACAGAAAGGATATTTCACTTTTGTGGTGTTCTTTCCAAAAACCTGTAACCCCAGTGTAACCATGAGAAAACATCAAATCCATTTTGGGGACATAAAGTATTATTTTACATTGTTATTTCTCTTCTTATATTGGCAGGTTTGTTCATGCTGCTCTTTATTCCATTCCCCACTCCACTTCCCTTGTTAATTTGAAAGTTCTACTTTGCTTTCCCTTTTACTAATGTTTAATTCATTTTCTCTACATTAATCATCAGACAAATATGTTTCTTACATTGTTTGAAAACAGTATACTGCTTCCTCCACCAAAATGCACGTTTGGCCTTCTAAGACAGTTCATCCCCAGCTTCACTCCGTTATAGTAAGATGAGAACTCTGGAAAGCTTTTACTTCCCCTTCTTTCCCTCAACTGCTGGGTTTTGCTCCTTCCAGGTTTTTAAGTACTGTTAGTTTAGACAGTTTTTTTTGGAAAGAGACCTTTTAAAACACATATATTTCATATCAGGCTGTTCATTATTATTCATTTAGCTTCAGTTACTCACATATTATTGCTCAGCTCATTGTTCACTGTCTTTTCCCTTGTTTTCCTCCTTCCTCTCAAAAGTGTAGGTTCTAGTTCATTTGTTGTTGCTTAGAGTCCCCTCTAGATTATTTTTTTAATGTGGCTTGTGAAATTGAAAATACTAATTTAAATTTAAACATATTTAATGAGATATATTTCATCTAAGGGTACATTTTCATGGTTTTTAGTATATTCAGTCATGCAACTATCTCTACAACGTAACTTTAGAACATTTTCACCACACCCCAGAGACACTCCCTACTCCAAACTCCTTGCCCACAGCACTCATGCCCATTCCCATCCCTCCCACTTTCACCATCCCCAGGCAACAACTGACATATTTTCAGACTATAAATTTTCCTATTTGAACATTCCATGTGAGTATAATAATACAATATGTACTCTTTTGTGACTGGCTTCTTTCACTTAACATAATGTTCTTAAGGCTCTTCCATGTTGTAGAATGTATCAATACTTCATTTTTTAAATTGTCAAATAGAATTTTATTTTATTGTATGGATATGCTATAGTTTTACGCATCCATTAGTTGATGGATATCTGAGTTGTATCCATTTTTTGATTATGAATAATGCTGCTATGAATATTTGTGTACAGGATTTTTTTTAGCATCTTTATTGGAGTATAATTGCTTTACATTGGTGTGTTTCTGCTTTATAACAAAGTGAATCAACTCTACACATACACATATCCCCATATCTCCTCTCTCTTGTGTCTCCCTCACACCCTCCCTATCCCACCCCTCTAGGTGGTCAGAAAGCACGGAGCTGATCTCCCTGTGCTATGTGGCTGCTTCCCACAAGCTATCTATTTTACATCTGGTAGTGTATGTATGTCCATGTCACCCTCTCACTTCGTCCAGTGTACCCTTCCCATTCCACGTGTCCTCAAGTCCATTCTCTACGCCTACGTCTTTATTCTTGTCCTGCCCCTAGGTTTATTATAACCATTTTTCTTTTTTTAGATTCTAGATATATGTGTTAGCATACGGTATTTGTTTTCCTCTTTCTGATTTATTTCACTCTGTATGACAGACTCTAGGTCCATTCACCTCACTACAAATAACTCAATTTTGTTTCTTTTTATGGCTGAGTGATATTCCATTGTATATATGTGCCACATCTTCTTTATCCATTCATCTGTTGATGGACACTTAGGTTGCTTCCGTGTCCTGGCTATTGTAAATAGAGCTGCAATGAACATTTTAGTACATGACTCTTTTTGAATTATGGTTTTCTCAGGGTATATGCCCAGTAGTGGGGTTGCTGGGTCGTATGGTAGTTCTATTTTTAGTTTTTTAAGGCACCTCCATACTGTTCTCCATAGTGTCTGTATCCATTTACATTCCCACCAGCAGTGCAGGAGTGTTCCCTTTTCTCCACACCCTCTCCAGCATTTATTGTTTCTGGATTTTTTGATGATGGCCATTCTGACTGGTGTGATGTGATACCTCATTGTAGTTTTGATTTGCATTTCTCTAATGATTAGTGATGTTCAGCATTCTTTCATGTGTTTGTTGGCAATCTGTATATCTTCTTTGGAGAAATGTCTATTTAGGTCTTCTGCCCATTTTTGGATTGGGTTGTTTGTTATTTTGATATTGAGCTGCATGAGCTGCTTGTAAATTTTGGAGATTAATCCTTTGTCAGTTGCTTCATTTGCAAATATTTTCCCGCATTATGAGGGTTGCCTTTTCGTCTTGTTTATGGTTTCCTTTGCTGTGCAAACGCTTTTAAGTCTCATTAGGTCCCATTTGTTTATTTTTGTTTTTATTTCCATTTCTCTAGGAGGTGGGGCAAAAGGGATCTGGCTGTGATTTATGTCATAGAGTGTTCTGCCTATGTTTTCCTCTAAGAGTTTGATAGTGTCTGGCCTTACATTTAGGTCTTTAATCCATTTTGAGTTTACTTTTGTTTGTGTTGTTAGGGATGTTCTAATTTCATTGTTTTACATGTAGCTGTTCAGTATTCCCAGCACCACTTATTGAAGAGACTGTCTTTTCTCCTTTGTGTATTCTTGTCTCCTTTATCAAAAATAAGGTGACCATATGTGTGTGAGTTTACCTCTGGGCTTTCTATCCTGTTCCATTGATCTATATTTCTGTTTTTGTGCCAGTACCATATTGTCTTGATTACTGTAGCTTTGTAGTATAGTCTGAAGTCAGGGAGTCTGATTCCTCCAGCTCCGTTTTTCTTCTCAAGATTGCTTTGGCTATTTGTTTTGTGTTTCCATACAAATTGTGAATTTTTTTGTTCTAGTTCTGTGAAAAATGCCATTGGTAGTTTGATAGGGATTGCACTGAATCTGTAGATTGCTTTGGGTAGTAGAGTCATTTTCACAATGTTGATTCTTCCAATCCAAGAGCATGGTATATCTCTCCATCTGTTTGTATCATCCTTAATTTCTTTCATCAGTGTCTTATAGTTTTCTGCATACAGGTCTTTTGTCTCCTTAGGTAGGTTTATTCCTAGGTATTTTATTCTTTTTGTTGCAATGGTAATGGTGAATGTTTCCTTAATTTCTCTCTCAGATTTTTCATCATTAGTGTTTAGGAATGCAAGAGATTTCTGTGCATTAATTTTGTATCCTGTTACTTTACCAAATTCATTGATGAGCTCTAGTAGTTTTCTGGTAGAGTTTTTAGGATTCTCTATGTATAGTATCATGTCATCTGCAATGAGTGACAGCTTTACTTCTTCTTATCTTATTTGGATTCCTTTTATTTCTTTTTCTTCTCTGAATGCTGTGGCTAAAACTTCCAAAACTATGTTGATAGTGGTGAGAGTGGCAACCTTGTCTTGTTCATGATCTTAGTGGAAATGGTTTCAGTTTTTCATCATTGAGGACGATGTTGGCTGTGGGTTTGTCATATATGGCCTTTATTATTTTGAGGAAAGTTCTATCTATGCCTACATTTTGGTGGGTTTTTATCATAAAATGTTGTTGAATTTTGTCAAACCCTTTTTCTGCATCTACTGAGGTAATCATATGGTTTTTATCCTTCAGTTTGTTAATACGGTGTATCAAATTGATTGATTTGCATATATTAAAGAATCCTTGCATTCCTGGGGTAAACCCCACTTGATCATGGTGTATGATCCTTTTAATGTGCTGTTGGATTCTGTTTGCTAGTATTTTGTTGAGGATTTTTGCATCTATATTCATTCATGATATTGGCCTGTAGTTTTCTTTCTTTGTGACATTTTTGTCTGGTTTTGGTATCAGGGTGATGGTGACCTTGTAGAATGAGTTTGGGAGTGTTCCTCCCTCTGCTATATTTTGGAAGAGTTTGAGAAGGATGGGTGTTAGTTCCTTTCTAAATGTTTGGTAGAATTCACCTGTAAAGCCATCTGGTCCTGGGGTTTTCAATGGATAAATTAAAACCTTTACAGACAAGCAAAAACTAAGAGAATTCAGCACCACCAAACTAGCTTTACAACAAATGCTATGGGAACTTCTCCAGGCAGGAAACAGAAGAGAAGGAAAAGACCTACAATAACAAACCCAAAACAATTAGCAAAATGGTAATAGGAGCATGCCTATTGATAATTACCTTAAATATAAATGGATTAAATGCTCCAACCAAAAGACATAGACTGGCTGAATGGATACAAAAACAAGACCCATATATATGATGTCTACAAGAGACCCACTTCAGACCTAGGGACACATACAGACTGAAAATGAGGGTATGGAAAAAGATATTCCATGCCAATGGAAATCAAAAGAAAGCTGGAGTAGCAATTCTCATATCAGACAAAACAGACTTAAAAAAAAGACTATTAGAAGAGGCAATGAAGGACACTACATAATGATCAAGGGATCAATCCAAGAAGAAGATATAACAGTTGTAAATATTTATGCACCCCACATAGGAACACCTCAATACATAAGGCAAGTGCTCACAGCCATAAAAGGGGAAATCGACACTAACACAGTCATAGTAGGGGACTTTAAACTCCACTTTCACCAATGGACAGATCATCCAAAATGAAAATAAATAAGGAAACACAAGCTTTAAATGATACATTAAACAAGATGGACTTAATTGATATTTATAGGACATTCCATCCAAAAACAACAGAATACACTTTCTTCTCAAGTGCTCATGGAACATTCTCCAGGATAGATCATATCTTGGGTCTCAAATCAAGCCTTGGTAAATTTAAGAAAATTGAAATCCTATCAAGTATCTTTTCCAACACAACGCTGTGAGACTAGATATCAATTACAGGAAAAAATCTGTAAAAAATACAAACACATGGAGGCTTAGCAATACACTACTTAATAACCAAGAGATCACTGAAGAAATCAAAGAGGAAATCAAAAAATACCTGAAAACAAATGACAATGAAAACACAACGACCCAAAACCTATGGGATGCAGCAAAAGCCATTCTAAGAGGGAAGTTTATAGCAATACAATCCTACCTCAGGAAACAAGAAACATCTCAAATAAACAACCTAAGTTTACTCCTAAAGAAATTAGAGGAAGAAGAACAAAATACTCCCAAAGTTATCAGAAGGAAAGAAATCATAAAGATCAGATCAGAAATAAATGAAAAAGAAATGAAGGAAACAATAACAAAGATCAATAAAACTAAAAGCTGGTTCTTTGAGAAGATAAACAAAATTGATAAACCATTAGCCAGACTCATCAAGTAAAAAAGGGAGAAGACTCAAATCAATAGAATTAGAAATGGTAAAGGAGAAGTAACAACTGACACTATAGAAATACAAAGGATCATGAGAGTTAACTACAAGCAACTATATGCCAATAAAATGGACAACCTGGAAGAAATGGACAAATCCTTAGAAAAGCACAACCTTACAAGACTGAACCAGGAAGAAATAGAAAATATAAACAGACCAATCACAAGCACTGAGATTGAGATTGTGATTAAAAATCTTCCAACAAACAAAAGACCAGGACCAGTTGTGTATAGGATTTTGTGTGGACAAATGTTTCCATTTCTCTTGAGTATATAACTAGGAGTGGAATTGCTAGATCATATGGTAACTATGTTTAACATTTTGCGGAACTGCCAAACTATTTTCCTTAGGGGCTACGCCATTTTACATTCCTACTAGCCATGTATAAGGATCCAATTTTCCTCTATCCTCCCTAACAATCATTATTATCTGATTTTTAAAAAAATGTTTTAAAATCGATTTTTTTATTATAGCCATTCTAGTGGTTGTGAAATGATATCTCATTGTGGCTTTGATTTGCATTTAGCTAATGGTTAATGATGTTGAACTTCTTTTCATGTACTTATTGGCCACTTGTATATCTTCTTTGGAGAAATGTCTATTCAGATCCTTTGCCCATTTTCAAATTGAGTTGTCTACCGTTTAAATATTGAATTGAAAAGTGTTCTTTTTATACTCTGGATACAAGTCTTTTATTAGATATATGAATTGTGAATACTTCCTTCCACTTTATGGGTTGTCTTTTCACTTTCTTGATGGTGTCATTTGAAACACAAACATTTTTAATTTTGATGAAGTCCAATATTTCTTTATTTTCATTTGTTGCTTGTGATTTCAGTGACATATCTAAGTAATCATTGCTTCACCCAAGGTCATGAAGATTTACTCCTATGTTTTCTTCTAGGAGTTTTATAGTTTTAGCTATTATTGATCCATTTTGAGTTAATTTTTTGTGTGGTGTTAAGTAGGCATCCAGCTTCATTCTTTTGCATGTAGATATATTCCCTAGATTCTTTTCCTAAGATGCACTATAGGAGTGATATACTCTCTAATTTCTGGTGTGTTCCCATGCATTTTCCTTTCATTCTAATAAGTGAATAATCTTGATTGTGTGTAGAATCTTGGTTGCAATCTCACAGTGTCTGTGGATGTTATTTTACTGTTTTTTCAACTTCTGTGGTTGCAGTAAAGAAATCTGATGCCATTCTGATTAGTTTTCTTTTTATTTGAATGCTTGGCAGGCTTTTCTTTTCACCCAAAGTTTGGAATATTACCAAAATATTTCTTCATGTATCCCTTTATTCTACAGTCCTAGCAGAACTCAAACAGTCTTATTTATCATAACTCTCCTTTTTCTCCTTCTGGAGCACCCATGATTCACATATTGGGTCTTCTGGATATATTCTCCATGGCTCTTATATTTTCCTTCATGGTTTCCATCTCTTTATATTTTTCCTTCGTGCTTTGAGATATTTCTTATAATTTGACCATCCAGGCCACTAACTTGGGTCTCAACAATGACCACTCTATTTTGATTTCTTTCCTGAATCTCTTAGTGGAAATCTTTTTTTTTTAGACTCCAGAAGACTATCTTGTTGTTGTTGTTGTTGTGTGTGTTGCATGTGTGTCTCCTCAAGTACTCATTATTTTTATATTAAAAATGTTGGCATTCTTCTTCAGCAGCTCTGTTTTACTGTACATATGTTCAGTGTCTTCTGATGGATATTTTCTCCCAGACAGCCAGGTGAGAGACACTTCAGCCCCGTGAGACTCGGATCTGCTTGTATAAGCTCCTAATGTGGCAGCAGTCCCAGAAGTGGTGGAAGTCAAAGCTGTCCTTTTCACTGTGGCCTAGGGTGGTGTGTAGAAGCTGGCAGATTACAGAGCCCTGGAAGAAGCCTCCTTGCTCCCTAGTTTTCACATGCTTTCCTAATCTCTGGAGCAGAGAGGACTCAGTCTACTAGTCCTATCCTTAGTCTCTTAGGGCCTGAAAACCCAGGCAACTTCCACCAGGGTCCAGCTCTTACTGTGATCGACTGTTTATGACCCGACTCTGAATCTCGTGAACTCTGGCCTCCTGTGCTCCTGTTCGGTCCATTGTGGAGAAAGTTTGCACAGAGTCTCTCAGCAGAGACTCACAGTACCCAAATCTTCACTCGAACCTGCTATCCAGAGACCTCAGAAGCCATTAGAAGTGGGAGAGGCAGAGAGATTGAAGGTGTGCCTGAGGGTGGGAAGGAGTTCAGATCATCATCTTCCGAGGACTCTCGCAACAGGTTACACCAATTCAATTTCAATTTCTGACCTAATTCTCTGCCTCTCCAAGCAGAATGTGTCCTCTTAGGCCTGGGCCTGAATCCTATTTGTTTTTCTACACCTAACACTTGGCATAGTGCATGGGGCATAATGGACTTTCGTTAGCTACATTTGGAATGCATGAATGCAAATGTGAAACTGCAATGAATGACTTGATCAGGCTTCAGGAAGTTCATCTAGACTCTTGTATTGCACACATAGTTTCTGACTCTGGTAATTTAGACAAAGGAGATTTTATTGGAACGATATTGAGAGAGTCCAAGAATTGAGAAAAGTCTAGAGAACTAGGGTTGGAAATGGGCAGGAGGCAAGGCATCCCTTGAGGGCCAGGAGCTAATCAAGCAGTAGGAACACTATGATGAGGGTTACATTACTGGGTGAACGTCCTCAAATTTTTTTTTAATTGTTCACTAAATATTTAAAGTCCTGGGAGGGAGCCTATTAGCTGTGCTTCTATATGACAGTCATGGCAGGAAGGATTTGATCTATTGACTTCCAAAGCAAGAGCCAGGCATCTGGATTTCCCATCCCACCAAGGCTACCCACAAAGAGGAGAGTAACTTCCTTTAGGGGACAGGAGTGTGTTAGGAAGGGGAACATAGTGTTGGATAACCACAAAACAGCATATATTCCGAACAAGGGAGTATTTTAGAAGACGGGTCTCTGATTTCCAACATGGTACAAGTGATCCCTCTCTGAACCCCACCCCTTCTCCCTGCTGTTGGAGCCCCTGACATCACTGCCAAAGCTGGAATGAGGGAAGGGAGGGGTAAAGGCTAATGAAACTGCTACCAGACTCTTACCCTCCACCTCCGTCTTTCAACTCCTGCTCTTCTGAAGTGGGACCTGTCCCCTTGGGAGCCAAGGGAATTCCTAGAACTGGTTTTATGGAGAAGCAGATGGGCTCCTGGGGCCCTACGATCAACCCCAGCTCTTCCTCTTCTCTCATAAAAACAGTATAGGAGATGACATTTTGATTCTTAGATTAAACAGGCTTTTGTGGGTTGGCTTGAGATGCTTGTCACTAAAACGTGTTACTAGTTTCCAAGCAACCTTCCTTTCTCCCTGTCTCCTTTTCTCTACAAATGTTTATTGAACGTCAGTCTTTGGAAACCAAAATAGCCCATTTCTTCATGTAACTTACAGTCTAGTGGGAGAAAACAGATATGAAACAAACAACCACACAACTAGGCATCTATTTGCAAATTGGTTCAGTAGTATACATAATAAGTAGTGTCATGACAGGGTAGATGGGAGAGATATGAAAAGGAAGTGACATAAACTGAAGACCCGAATGTCTCAGGCAAATTGCTTCATTCTTAGATTTCCATCTCATGGCAAAAAGTTCTATGTCTTATAGTTCTCAACCATGGGTGGTACCCAGGTGTGTCATTTTGTTGTTGTCACAATGATTCAGAGGGGTATAACTGGAGGTTTGGGCACAGAAGCAGAAATGCTAAAGGCTAATGCTGGTTCTGCATAACAAAGAGCTGTCCTGCTCAAAATGCCAACAGCACCTTCATCTGAGGAACCCCATAGGCAGCCAGCCTCATCGGGAGAGCTGCTCTTCAGTGATGGTGGTTCTAGAAGTCCTAGAATGGAATCAGATTGGCACAGCTTGAGTCCTCTGTCCACCTCTGAACCAAGCACAATAGCTGGGGATCAAATGGTGACTCAGAGTGGGGAGGGGTGAATCTGCCGAGGAAAATAGTGGTGCTGTTGGCAGAACTGCTGCTGGGCAGGCAGAAGAGCTGATGACCATTACATGGGTGAGAAGGGCGGTTGTGCAAGCTGAGCCTGGATGGGGAGGGGGAACCGATCGTTCAGGGCCTGGTCAAAGATTTTACACTTCTCTCAAGTGCCCTGGAAGACCACCGACAGGCTTTAAGCAGGGGAAGAGGGTGACAAAATTTGTGCCAAACTTCAGAGCCTGTACATGAAGGTTTAGTGGGTGTCTTGCCCAGGCTTTCCTTCATGGAAGAAACACTGTCTCTCCTCTGCCTCTCTCACCTTCTCCTTTCTTATATCTTTTTAATAAATAGATTCCATTGTCTTCTACCTAGAGATAAGGAACAAAGGCAGAATTGTGCTCTGGGAAAGCACTATTCTTCCATACGCCTCTATCAAGTATGATTTTATGAACTGCATCACATTTCAGAATTTATTTTCTGCTCTAGAGAAAAGAGTTGGAAATGAGCAAGTATTCTTATCCCAGGAAGTCATTGGTTTAATCCAATTAACTACCTAGTGGAAAATCTCTCTCTATCCCAGCTATACTTATGCTGTTACAGCCAAGTCCAGGACATTGCCAACATATCTTTGCAAATTTCATTAGTAGTGGCTATTTCCGTTTTCTTCTAGGTCATTAATGAGTTTGTTAAATGAGGCCAGTTCCAACACCAGCCTCTGACATGCCCCAGTGGACCTTTTGCTTCCAGCCAGACACAGTTCCCGTTTATCCCTGATTACGTAGTATTTTCACCCTGCCAGCATTCCATTTAGATGAGAGCATTCAAAAACAGGCCAATTTAACTTGGACCACAACTTTTATGGAAGTGGTTGTTAAATGTGTTTCTGATGCCCACATAATGTTGCTGTACTCGTATCACCTGCTCACTCTTCCGTTCTATCTCTTTTATACTTCTTCCTATTGCTATTTGCCTAACGTTTTTTTTCAACTGTAGTAAAATGCACATAACATAAAATTTACTACCTTAGCCATTTTAAGTGTACAATTCAGTAGTGTTAAGTATATTCATATTGTGCAATAATCCCCAGAATGTTTTTGTCTTGCAAAACTAAACTCTATACCCATTGAACAACCACTCTCATTTTCTCTTCCCCCAAGCCCCTGGAACCTACCATTCTACTTTCTGTTTTTATAAATTTGGCTACTCTAGATACCCGATAGGAGTGGAATCATACAGTACTTGCCTTTTTGTGACTTATTTCACTTAGCATAATGTCCTCAAGGTTCATCCACGTTGTAGCATGTGTCAGAATTTCTTTCCTTTTTAAGGCTGAATAATATTCCATTATATACATATATATATTCCATTATATATATATATATATATATATATCTACATATATGTATGTATACCAAATTTTGATTATCCATTCATCTGTTGATGGACACTTGGGTTGCTTCCACCTTTTAGCTATTGTGAATATTGCTGCTATGAACATGGGTGTACAAATATCTTTTTGAGACTCTACTTTCAATTTTTTGGTTATATATCCAGAAATGAAATTGCAGAATCATGTAGTAGTTCTACCGTTTACTATTCCGACCAACAGGGCACAAAGTTTTCAGTTTCTCCATATGTTTCTCAACACTTGTTAGTTCCTATATTTTTGATAGTAGCCATGTTAATGGGTATGCAGTGATATCTCATGGTGGTTTTGATTTCCATTTCTCCAATGATTAGTGACGTTGAGCATCTTTTCATAGCTTGTTAGCCATTTGTATATCTTTGGAGAAATATCTTTAAGACCTTTGCTCATATTTTTATCAGGTTATTTTTATTGTTACATTGTAGGAGCTCTTTATATATTCTGGATATTAATCTTTTATCAGATATATGACTTGCATTTCTCTTATTCCATAAGTCACCTTTTCATTCTGTTGATTGTGTTTTTTGACACACCGAAGTTCTGATATAGTCTCCTAATGGGTTTTATGATTTTAGAAATTACCATGTTTCCTATAAAAATTATCATTCTGTGGGCTTGCCATACATTTTCCTCTATCATCTAATTCTGATACTTTACCTTCATTAGGGTTAGCATTTCTGAATCATAACTTGGTATCAATTTCCACAATATGGAAGAAATCCTAGTAACAGCTTGAAATAAGAAAAATAAGTGGGATAGGTAGTTTGTCACTTCATTTGGAAAAATTAAGAAGTGGCAGGGGTTAGTGAAGACTAACTCTAATATTAATCATTACCACTGTGTAACATTCCACAGCTAATTGTTTCTTTTTTCCAGTGACCCTGCATAAAAGAAATTGTAATTCCCACTTTACAGTTGAGAAAACTGAGAATAAAGAGAGGTACCTTGTTCAACTTCATATAATTAGTATGCACGCATACACCATAAACATTTATATGTTCTGTGCCAGATCTCCCAGGAAATATTCTCAAATCCCTCTGAAAATAAGTGAATTACCTCTTACCTCATTCCTCTCATTTGAACCTGCCCTGTGTTACAAAATTGAGACTAGTTTACCTATCACATGCAGGCATTGCTTTGTAAACTACACATGCCTTAGTTCATTAATCCACACTTTACTGTGAAAGACAGCCTGAGGCTCAGACAGGTTAAAGAATTTTGCTCAAGATCACACTTCTAAAAAGAGGTAGAGCAAGAATTTGTACCAAGCTGGCCTGATTCCAGAGCTGCCTCACCTCAAGTTTAGATCACGATAGAGAACGTAAGTCAGAACATATTCTGCTTAAATTGTCCTTATTATAAAGTATTTCAGAAGACCCTTTTATTGACCCATTTACTTTGCTTAGACTTAAAGGTCCCCTTTCATTTGTTATGGAAAGCAGATATAGCCTCAAATCTCTGCTCTGCAATGAACTAGCTGTGAAACTAAGTTGTGAACTCCTCTCAGCCTTGATTTCTTCATCTGAAAACTATCCATTATATCACCTACTTCATGTGGTTGACTGGAGAAGCAAATGAAATAATGTATGCACAAGTGCTTAGCAGACAGCCTAGCACACAGTAAATTCCAGCTATTGTTATTATTCCAAATTTGATCCATATAATATATACCATAATGGCTGTATGTGCTTATATTAGTTCTTCATAATTTTTCCTTACCAAACATAGTACATAAAAGGAGACCCATAGTGAAATTTTTTGCTGGAAAAGTTAACTACAGACAAGTTCTGTATCAGTTAGGACTTGATATAGCTGCAAATTATAGAAAAAAATAGGCAGCATTACATTAGACACACAGAGCTTATTATCTCACATAAAAGAAGTCCAGAGATAGGAAATGAAGAACTGGTATGGCAACACCATGAAGTCATTCAGATACAGGCTCTATATATCATTTTTTTCTCACCATCTCTAGAGCATAGCCTCCAACATCAAAGTAACCTAATGGTCCAATATGGCTGCTGAAGCTCCAGCCATCATGCCCATATTTGAGAAAGCAGGAAGGAGGAAAAACAGAATAGAAAAAGCATAGCTCCCAGTTTTAAGGAGTCTTCTTGGGAATCTCATATAACACTCCTATTTACATATCATTGGCCAGACTTTAATCAGTACTGGCTTTATGTAGCAGCAAGACAGGCTGGGAAATGTCATATTTTAATTGGTTTCATTCCCACCCTTTTTAGAATTCTGTTACTAAGAAAGAAAGGGAAAGGGATACTGGGATGGTAATTTGCAGTCTCTGCCTCAGAGGCAAAAATTGGTGCTGATTGAGGTTTTTTTTTAAAAATTAATTAATTAATTTAAATTTATTTATTTTATTTAGTTTTGGTTGCATTGGATCTTCGTTGCTGCACGCAGGCTTTCTCTAGTTGCAGCGAGCGGGGACTGCTCTTCATTGTGCTGTGCAGGCTTCTCATTGTGGTGGCTTCTTGTGTTGCAGAGCATGGGCTCTAGGCACACGGACTTCAGTAGTTGTGGCATGTGGGCTCAGTAGTTGTGGCTCTTGGACTCTAGAGTGCAGGCCCAGTAGTTGTGGCGCATGAGCTTAGTTGCTCCGCGTCATGTGGGATCTTCCCAGACCAGGGCTTGAACCCGTGTCCCCTGCATTGGCAGGCGGATTCTTAACCACTGCACCACCAGGGAAGCCCCTGATTGAGGTTTTAGATCAACTGTGTTCCTTAGATTCCAGGGTGGGTCCAGAAGCTAGAGAAAGTCTGCGGAAAGGACAGACTCAGAGATCTCTGTTTATGTGTTTAAAATATTGGAATTGCATAGAAAATTTATTTTGCCAAAAGTATTCCACTGTTTATAGTAACTCTGCAAACCACTATTATGAAGCAAGGACAATGCTAGTCCTTTCAAAACAAGACTGAAGGCAGGAATATTACATAAAGGAATGGGAAGGGGATATACTGGGATGTATGAGAAGCAGAGGGGCAAAGGGGACCTTCAAGATGGCAGAGGAGTAAGACGCGGAGATCACCTTCCTCCCCAGAAATACATCAAAAATACATCTACATGTGGAACAACTCCTACAGAACACCTGCTGAACACTGGCAGAAGACCTCAGACCTCCCAAAAGGCAAGAAACTCCCCACGTACCTGGGTAGGGCAAAAGAAAAAAGAAAAAACAGAGACAAAAGAATAGGGACGGGACCTGCACCTCTGAGAGGGAGCTGTGAAGGAGGACAAGTTACCACACACTAGGAAGCCCCTTGACTGGTGGAGACGGGGTGTGGGCTGGGGTGGAGGGAGGCTTTGGAGCCACAGAGGAGAGCACAGCAGCAGGGGTGCAGAGGGCACAGCGAAGAGATTCCTGCACAGAGGATGGGTGCCGACCAGCACTCACCAGCCTGAAAGGCTTGTCCACTCACCTGTCGGGGCGGGTGGGGGCTGGGAGCTGAAGCTCGGGCTTCGGAGGTCAGATCCCAGGGAGAGGACTGGGGTTGGCTGCGTGAACACAGCCTGAAGGGGGCTAGTGCGCCACAGCTAGCCAGGAGGGAGTCCAGGAAAAAGTCTGGAATTGCGTAAGAAGCAAGAGACCATTGTTTTGGGGTGCGTGAGGAGAGGAGATTCAGAGCACCTCCTAAACGAGCTCCAGAAACGGGCTTGAGCCGCAGCTATCAGCGTGGACACCAGATATGGGCATGAAATGCTAAGGCTGCTGCTTCAGCCACCAAGAAGCCTGTGTGCAAGCACAGGTCACTCTCCACACCTCCCCTCCCGGGAGCCTGTGCAGCCCGCCACTGACAGGGTTCCGTGATCCAGGGACAACTTCCCCAGGAGAACGCACGGCGCACCTCAGGCTGGTGCAACGTCACGCTGGCCTCTGCCACCCACAGGCTTGCCCTGCATTCTGTACCCTTCCTCCGCACCGGCCTGAGTGAGCCAGAGCCCCGTTATCAGCCGCTCCTTTAAGCCACTGCTGTCTGGGCGAAGAACAGATGCCAGAGGGCGACATACATGCAGAGGTGGAGCCAAATCCAAAGCTGAACCCCAGGAGCTGTGCGAATAAAGAAGAGAAAGGGAAATTTCTCTGTGCAGCCTCAGGAGCAGAGGATTAAATCCTCACAATCGACTTGATGTACGCTGCATCTCTGGAATACCTGAATAGACAACAAATGATCCCAAAATTGAGGCAGTGGACTTTGGGAGCAACTGTAGACTTGGGGTTTGCTTTCTGTATCTAATTTGTTTCTGGTTTTACATTTATCTTAATTTAGTATTTAGAGTTTTATCATTGGTAGATTTGTTTATTGATTTGGTTGCTCTCTTCCTTTTTTAAATATATATATATTTTTCCTTTTTCTCTTTTTTGTGAGTGTGTATGTGTATGCTTCTTTGTGTGATTTTGTCAATAGGTTTGTTTTTACCATTTGGCCTAAGGTTCTGTCTGTCCTCTTTTTTTCTTTTATTTTTAGTATAGTTTTAGCGCTTGTTATCATGGGTTGATTATTTTATTGGTTTGGTTGCTCTCTACTTTCTTTTTTTTATTACTTTTTAATTTTTTATTTTAATAATACATTTTTAAATTTTTTATTTTAATAACTTTATTTTATGTTATCTTTTTTTCTCTTTATTTTTTTCTCCCTTTCCTTCTGAGCTGTGTGGCTGACAGGGTCTTGGTGCTCTGGCTGAGTGTCATGTCTTAGCATCTGAGGTGGGAGAGCCGAGTTCAGGACAGTGCTCCACCAGAGACCTGCCAGCCCCATGTAATATCAATCGGCGAGAGCTCTCCCAGAGATCTCAGTCTTAATGCTAAGACACAGCTGCACACAATGACCAGCAAGCTACAGTGCTGGACACCCCATGCCAAACAACTAGCAAGACAGGAACACAACCCCACCCACTAGAAGAGAGGCTGCCTAAAATCATACTAAGTTCACAGACACCCCAAGACACACCACCGGATGTGGTCTTGCCCCTCAGAAAGACAAGATCCAGCCTCATCCACTGGAACACAGGCACCAGTCCCCTCCATGAGGAAACCTACACAACCCACTGAACCAACCTTACCCACTGGGGACAGGCACCAAAAACAATAGGAACTACGAAACTGCAGCCTGCAAAAAGAAGACCCCAAACACAGTAAGTTAAACAAAATGAGAAGACAGAGAAATACACAGCAGATGAAGGAACAAGGTAAAAACCCACCAGACCAAACAAAAGAAGAGGAAATAGGCAATCTAAGTGAAAAGGAATTCAGACTAATGATTGTAAAGATGATCCAAAATCTTGGACATAGAATGGAGAAAATAGAAAAAACGTTTAACAAAGACGTAGAAGAACTAAAGAGCAAACAAACAATGATGAACAACACAGTAAATGAAATTTAAAATTCTCTAGAAGGAATCAATAGCAGAATAACTGAGGCAGAAGAATGGATAAGTGACCTGGAAGATAAAATAGTGGAAATAACTACTGCAGAGCAGAATAAAGAAAAAAGAATGAAAAGAATTGAGGACAGTCTCAGAGACCTCTGGGAACATATTAAACGCACAAAATTCGAATTACAGGGGTCCCAGAAGAAGAAAAGAAAAAGAAAGGGACTGATAAAATATTTCAACAGATTATAGGTGAAAACTTCCCTAATAAGGGAAAGGAAATAGTTAATCAAGTCCAGGAAGCACAGAGAGTCCCATACAGGATAAATCCAAGGAGAAACATGCCATGACACATATTAATTAAACCATCAAAAATTAAATACAAAGAAAAAATATTAAAAGCAGCAAGGGAAAAACAACAAATAACATAAGGGAATCCCAATAAGATTAACATCTGATCTTTCAGCAGAAACTCTGCAAGCCAGAAGGTTATGGCAGGACATATTTAAACTGATGAAAGGGAAAAACCTACAACCAAGATTACTCTACCTGGCAAGGATCTCATTCATATTCGATGGAGAAATTAAAACCTTTACAGATAAGCAAAAGCTAAGAGAATTCAGCATCACCAAACCAGCTTTACAACAGATGCTAAGGGAACTTCTCTAGCCGGGAAACACAAGAGAAGGAAAAGACCTATGATAACAAAACCATAACAATTAAGAAAATGGTAATAGGAACATATATATCAATATTTACCTTAAATGTGAATGGATTAAATGCTCCAAGCAAAAGACATAGACTGGCTGAATGGATACAAAAGCAAGACCCACATATATGCTGTCTAAAAGAAACCCACTTCAGACCTAGGGAAGTAAGGGGATGGAAAAAATTATTCCATGCAAAAGGAAATCAAAAGAAAGCTGGAGCAGCAATTCTCATATCAGACAATATAAACTTTAGAATAAAGACTATTAAAAGAGACAAAGAAGGACACTACATAATGATCAAGGGATCAATCCAAGAAGAAGATATAACAATTGTAAATATTTATGCACCCAACATAGGAACACCTCAATACATAAGGCAAATGCTAACAACCATAAAACAGGAAATCGACAGTAAAAAAAAACATAATAGGGGACTTTAACAGCCAACTTTAACCAATGTACAGATCATCTAAAACGAAAATAAATAAGGAAACACAAGTTTTAAATGACATATTAAACAAGATGGACTTAATTGATATTTATAGGACATTCCATCCGAAAACACCAGAATACACTTTCTTCTCAAGTGCTCATGCAACATTCTCCAGGATAGGTCATATCTTGGGTCACAAGTCAAGCCTTGGTAAATTTTAAAAAATTGAAATCCTATCAAGTATCTTTTCTGACCACAAGGCTGTCAGATTAGATATCCTGTAGATATTACAGGAAGAAATCTGTAAAAAATACAAAAACATGGAGGCTAAACAATACACTACTAAATAACCAAGAGATCACTGAAGAAATCAAAGAGGAAATCAAAAAGTACCTAGAAGCAAATGGCAATGAAAACATGATGACCTATAACCTATGGGATGCAGCAAACGCAGTTCTAAGAGGGAAGTTTACAGCAATACAATCCTACCCCAAGAAATAAGAAAAATCTCAAATAAACAACCTAACATTACACCTAAAGCAGTTAGAGAGAGAAGAACAAAAAAATCCAAAAAATAGCAGAAGGAAAGAAATCATAAAGATCAGATCATAAATAAATGTAAAAGAAATGAAGGAAATGATAGCAAAGATCAATAAAACTGAAAGCTAGGTCTTTGAGAAGATAAACAAAATTGATAAACCATTAGCCAGACTCATCAAGAAAAAAAGGGAGAAGACTCAAATCAATAGAATCAGAAATGAAAAGAGGAAAAGTAACAAACTGACACTGCAGTAATACAAAGGATCATGAGAGATTACTACAAGCAACTATATGCCAATAAAATGCACAACCTGGAAGAAATAGACACATTCTTAGAAAAGCACAACCTTCTGAGACTGAACCAGGAAGAAATAGAAAATATGAACAGACCAATCACAAGCACTGAGATTGAAACTGTGATTAAAAATCTTCCAAAAAACAAAAGCCCAGGACCAGATGGCTTCACAGGCAAATTCTATCAAATATTTAGAAAAGAGTTAACACCTATCCTTCTCAAACTCTTCCAAAATATAGCAGAGGGAGGAATACTCCCAAACTCTTTCTACAAGGTCACCATCACCCTGATACCAAAACCAAAGATGTCACAAAGAAAGAAAACTACAGGCCAATATCACTGATGAACATAGATGCAAAAGTCCTCAACAAAATACTAGCAAACAGAATCCCACAGCACATTAAAATGATCATACACCGTGACCAAAATGGGGTTTATCCCAGGATTGCAAGGATTCTTCAATATATGCAAATCAATCAATGTGATACACCATATTAACAAACTGAAGAATAAAAACGATGTGATCATCTCAATAGATGCAGAAAAAGCTTTTGACAAATTTCAACACCCATTTATGATAAAAACTCTCCAGAAAGTGGGCATAGAGGGAACCTACCTCAACATAATAAAGCCTGTATATGACAAACCCACAGCCAACATCATTCTCAATGGTGAAAAACTGAAACCATTCCCTCTAAGATCAGGAACAAGACAAGGTTGCCACTCTCACCACTATTATTCAACATAGTTTTGGAAGTTTTAGCCACAGCATTCAGAGAAGAAAAAGAAATAAAAGGAATCCAAATCGGAAAAGAAGAAGTAAAACTGTCACTGTTTGCAGACGACATGATACTATACACAGAGAATCCTAAAGATGTTACCAGAAAACTACTAGAGCTAATCAATGAATTTGGTAAAGTAACAGGATACAAAATTAATGCACAGAAATCTCTTGTATTCCTATACCCTAATGATAAAATATCTGAAAGAGAAATAAAGAAAACACTCCCATTTACCATTGCAACAAAAAGAATAAAATACCTAGGTATAATCCTACCTAAGGAGACAAAAGACCTGTATGCAGAAAGCTGTAAGACACTGATGAAGGAAATTAATGATGATACAAACAGATGGAGAGATATACCATGTTCTTGGATTGGAAGAATCAACATCGTGAAAATGACTCTACTACCCACGGCAATCTACAGATTCAGTGCAATCCCTATGAAACTACCACTGGCATTTTTCACAGAACTAGAGCAAAAAATTTCACAATTTGTATGGAAACACAAAAGACCGCAAATAGCCAAAACAATCTTGGGAAAGAAAAACGGAGCTGGAGGAGTCAGGCTCCCTGACTTCAGACTATACTACAAAGCTACAGTAATCTGGACAGAATTGTACTGGCACAAAAACAGAAATATAGATCAATGGAACAGGATAGAAAGCCCAGAGATAAACCCACACTCATATGGTCACCTTATTTTTGATAAAGGAGGCAAGAATATATAATGGAGAAAAGACAGCCTCTTCAATAAGTGGTGCTGGGAAAACTGGACAGCTACATGTAAAAGAGTGAAATTAGAACACCCCCTAACACCACACACAAAAGTAAACTCAAAATGGATTAAAGACCTAAATGTAAGGTGAGAAACTATCAAACTCTTAGAGGAAAACATAGGCAGAACACTCTATGACATATATCACAGCAAGATACTTTTTGACCCACCTTCTAGGGAAATGGAGATAAAAACAAAAATAAATAAATGGGACCTAATGAAACTTAAAAGCTTTTGCACAGTGAAGGAAACCATAAACAAGATGAAAAGACAACCCTCATAATGGGAGAAAATATTTGCAAATGAAGCAACTGACAAAGGATTAATCTCCAAAATTTATAAGCAGCTCATGCAGCTCAATCTCAAAAAAACAAACAACCCAATCCAAAAATGGGCAGAAGACCTAAACAGACATTTCTCCCAAGAAGATATACAGACTGCCAACAAACACATGAAAGGATGCTCGACATCACTAACCATTAGAGAAGTGCAAATCAAAACTACAATGAGGTATCACCTCACACCAGTCAGAATAGCCATCATCAAAAAATCTAGAAACAATAAATGCTGGAGAGGGTGTGGAGAAAAGGGAACTCTCTTGCACTGTTGGTGGGAATGTAAATTGATACAGCCACTATGGAGAACAGTATGGAGGTTCCTTAAAAAACTAAAAACAGAACTACCATATGACCTAGGAATCCCACTACTGGGCATATACCCTGAGAAAACCATAATTCAAAAAGAGTCATGTACCACAATGTTCATTGCAGCTCTGTTTACAATAGTCAGGACAAGGAAGCAACCTAAGTGTCCATCGACAGATGAATGGATAAAGAAGATGTGGCACACATATACAATGGAATATTACCTAGCCATAAAAAGGAATGAAATTGGGTCACTTGTAGAGACATGGATGAATCTAGAGATTGTCATACAGAGTGAAGTAAGTCAGAAGGAGCAAAACAAATACCATATGCTGACACATATATATGGAATCTAAAAAAAACCCCAAAATTTTTCTGAAGAACCTAGGAGCAGGACAGGAATAAAGACGCAGACTTAGAGAATGACTTGAGGACACGGGGAGGGGGAAGGGTAAGCTGGGACAAAGTGAGAGAGTGGCATGGAGATATATACACTATCTAATGTAAAATAGATAGCTAGTGGGAAGCAGCCACATAGCACAGGGAGATCAGCTGCGTCCTTTGTGTCCAGCTGGAGAGGTGGGAGAGGAGGGGTGTGAGGGAGATGCAAGAGGGAGGGGATATGGGGATATATGTATACGTATAGCTGATTCATTTTATTATACAGCAGAAACTAACACACCATTGTAAAGCAATTATACTCCAATAAACATGTTAAAAAAAAAAACACAACAGAGGGGCACTAGGTAAAGAAAAGTTTACCTGTGTGCATGTCCCTGTAGCCATCCAGAGAAGCGATCACCTTGATTTGCTGCACTGTGCTGTGGAAGCTGTGTAGAAATAGGTGAAGTCTCTTTCCCTTGTACAGATGGCTGTACCCATGTTTGATGTTGGATCTAAACTCCTGTTATGATTACACTGAATTTAACCCCATGTGTGCAGAACCAATTAACTGTTTTGATCAATGATTCCACTGACCGTTCCAGCCTTATTTCGAGCAAACAAATGTTTTGGCTTTTCTGAAGTAGACCTGTATTAAAATTTTCTGTTCCAGCAGATTTGCAAGGACTGTTATGCTTGTCAGATCATGTGTTCTGATTTCTGGTACTCTATGCTCTGCCAAAGGATTGATTCACTCTTGCCCACATGTTCCTCAGGCCTAGCGCATCAGTAGATATTTGATAAATGTTTGTTGACAGTAATTGACACTAATCATGCAATGCAATTGAGTTTCAAAATGCACGGGCCCTCACTCTGAAAGTGTCTTCAGAATCTTATAAGATCACCTTATAACGAGGTTTTTTAATCCTTTGGTGGCTAAATTTTTTGGAGGGATCGAATACGGAACCTCCAGATGCTGAAGTCCATTCCAAAGAGAACAGAGCTTGGAGGAGGACCCAGGAGAGGGAACCCTGCCGTGAGCACTTGCTTGATAAAAGGCTTGCTCTTATGCTAGGCCTGGCCATCTCATCCTCTTGATGGATTGATCCTCACGGGGCCCTGGCTGCTTCTGCCTGAGGGATCTGAGGCCCAAGCCCTCCTCCCCTCCCTAAAGATGCCTCTTCAGCCCAGTCAACGTCTTTTCCCTCTCTCAGTTCAGAGCCCTGACACTGTGAAAGAAGCCACTTCCTGGGTCCCTTTCTATGAAAATCTTGCTTTTTGCACCCCCTCCTAATTGGAGACCCACTTCCTGGTTCTGTGGAGGGTTACCTTTCTGATATCTTTCCCAGTAGCTACCAGAGCTCTGGGCTCCCTCTGTCACCATCTGACCTTCCCCTCCTGCCACCAGTCCCCCAGAAAGGAGAGCAGTCAAGGTTGGCCTCTTGTTGCCCAACCTCAGGGAGAAATTGTTCCTGGCAGCTCCAGTGGGGACTTTTGTGTATATTTTCTCACAAAATCACTTTGCAAAGACCTGCAAAGCTTTGGAGCACTCTCCCAGGCCCACAGGGATCTCCCAACCCTGTTCTCTGGGGAAAGCATTCTGAGCTGCACACCACCACAGACTAATATATTTTTTGAAATTCACAGGGTTCAGAAGCTGAGGATTGCTTGTGTTCCTGGGACATCATGTTGTCAGGAAGACCAGATAGTAGAATGGGAGTTGGGAGAATATTCCTGTTCCTGTGGGCATGAGTGACTCTGTAGCTTAATTCTAAAGCCCTTGTGGTGTAAGGCAGTGCTTCAAAACCTGACTATGCCTCAGAATCACCCGGGAAGCTTATTAAAAATGTGGAATCTTTGGGTCTCACTCTAGGATGCTCTGATTCGAGAGACTTGTGTGCAGACCAGTCATCTGTATTTCTGACATGTTCCTTGGGTGGTTCTGAAGCAGTCACTGGTTAAAGGATATACACAAATAGAGCAGCTTTGCATGAACAGAGCGGTGCACATCCATTGCGCAATGTTGTGGGAGAGCCTGGGCTCTGGATCAAAGGACTGCACCAAATGCTGGAGTCATCCATACTTGTAGAATGCACTTGGCAAGTCAATGGGAAAACTGGAGAGAGAGACCTTGGAGAGGCTAAACTTTCAAACTAATTGAGGTTACACAGGGCATGAGACCACTCCCCAAGAGGCAGAATAGACCCCAAAGGGGTGAACTAGAATGGGGAGGAGGCAGGAGTTTTGTTAGAACATTTGGGGAAGATGGAGATGGGGATCTTTCTGCGGCTGTGGGAGGATTTTAGAAGGAAAGATGTGTAAAAAGGACTTTCTGTTGTAGGTTTTGCCGTATAATTGTCCCTTTTGCCGTATCTTTCAAGACTTCATTAAAGACCTACATAACTTTTCAAGTTGTTGGGTTTGGGTTTGGGTTTATTTTGGATGTGGCATCATGCTGAGACTGGCCTACAGGCGGCCCAGTTTTTTATTCAGGTTATAGATGTAAAAATACTGCCCTTGCAGGATTATTGTGAGGAGTTGAGATACTCTATTTAAAATCTCAGTCAAATAGTAGACGTTCAAAAAAAATGATACTATTATTGGATTACCGGTAATTACTGAGAGCCTGTCATGTACCACATGGTGTGCTGGGTACCAAGGAGAAGCAGAGAAATGAGGAGGTCACAGTTTGAGTCAGTTAACTTTTAGCATAAATATGTGCTCCAGAAACATCTTCTGTGTGATTCAGACATCGTCAGGACCCAACTGCATAAGGTTTTCAGAAAGTCTATGAGGAGTAGAACCACATATTTAAGAATCTGGCTGGATTCAGGAGTGTGTGAGCTGGAAAGGGCCTTAAAGAGCATCCATTTCATTTTTCACATGCTCCTGATAAGGAACTGAGACTTGCAGAGGGGAGAGACTTAGACTGTGATAAACTGTTATGATTTTATTAAGTGTTTAAGGATGTGGTCATTATTTACAGGGCATCTCTAGAAATTATTACAATATAACCCTTCTTAATAGATAGATAGATAGAGCATGAAGCATAAAATGTCAGTGCTGGAATTTTTCTAAGGATCACCTGGTTCATATTGCTTATTTTACTAATGAGGAAACTGGGGATATATTTTATTCTGTTTACTGCTGAGTCATAGCCTGCAGGTGAATGCAGCTAAGCAAGATTTGGGGTAGGGGATTGGTAAAAAATAGTACAGCAGTCTTGAATTTTTTTTTTCCAAAACAGTGTTGATAAACTGCTGCTCAAATATATTTCCTTTCTTTCCTTGACTGCCTGGTTTTAGTTGACCACGTAGCTACAAGTCAACTGAGATAAAGAAAGGTGGAAAATGTACAGCTATAACATATATCTGTACATAGATGAAGGATATATATATAAGTTAGGATGCATTTAGAGGCAAAGTGACATAATGCCTTACAATGGCTTAAGAAATAAAGATGTATAACTATCCTTGTAGCAAGAAATCTGGAGACAGAGGAGTCCAGGTTTGATGTGTAGGCTCCATCTGTCATCAGAAACCCAGGTTTTAAAAAAATCTTTCTGTTCTGCCATCCTCAGCATGTTGGCTTTTTTGTCCATAGGCTGACAAGCCTAAAATAATTGTCTCAACGCCTAGCATCATGCTTTACACACATTCAAAAAAGGAAAAATGTAGTGGACTCTCTCAATATATCTATTTATCATGGAGCAAAACCCTCCCCAGTCACCTCTAGCAGAATTTTGCCAAGGTCTCATGGCTGGATCTGTGTCACATGTGCACCAATCACCAGCAAAGAGAAAAGAAATAGCCCTGCATGGCCCAGACCAATCATAGTCCCCCTCCTAGGTCTGAAGAAGGATCCCTCTTTCTTTGAGATGTTGCTTCTCCAACAGTGCGAAATTCTATAAACTACAGACAAGGCTAACTATAGCTATTGGGGGGGAAAAAGAGGTGTGTGCTCTATTATAGGTGAGACTCATAGATCCAGAAATCTTTTTGGAGTAATACCTTGTAAGAGTACTTCCTAGATAGATTAGCAGTTATGCTTATGAGCTTTAGAGTCAGAAATCTGAAGTCTGAATCTTGGCACTAGCACATACTAGCTATTATTCAATTTTCTCGTGTGTAAATTAGGGATAGTAATAGCCCCTACTTCACAGTTTGGGGGAGATTGTTATTATTATTACTTTGCAAATAGTGAGTTGGTAATATTGTATAGTTATTAAGTACTTGAAACAGTGTCAATCACATAGTAAGTGCTCAATAAACCTCAGCTCTTTTTATTTTGGAACCATTGGTACTATAAATTTAAATTCTGTTTGTCTTCATTCAAGTCATAATTGTATAAGATCCTTCCCCATTCCCTAAGCCTGTGGCTGTACTTTTCTAAATGTAAAACATACTATCGAGTATAGATGGGTCCCCTTGCTGGGTGGGGTGGGGCTTCTCTTTTTTAGCTCAGGAAGCATAGGCAGAGTTTTACTGGTGCAGCGTTCTGATTTTCAGACTGCTCTAGAGCGAATCCTATTTAAAAAGCGTATTCAGGCCCAGAACCCATTTATTTGATCTCAAATTGGATGTTTGCCTCTCAGGTCCAAACCAAAACAACAATGCAGTTTACCTTATCTACATTACACTTCTGGCTCCCAGAGAGTGGTCTGGCAACACCTCAGCTCCCAGTGTGCTGGGGCACACAACCCGATGAGCTTTCTTTCCTAGGGCCAGGAAACTGAGCTGATGTGGACAATTTGGAAATTTTCAGAGGACTGTTAAATCATTGCCTCCATTCAGTTTAGGATATTGACAGGAGGGCATATTTGCTCAGAATCCAATCACCAGTGTTATACATGCATCTGACAAGAAGTGGAGCTGGTTCTCAGAGGACAGGCCACAGTCACTCTCATTCTTTACAAGATGGTAGTGGGTAGATCTGTTCAAGGTCCTTTTGCCCATATGGCCCTTGACAAGCTTTGGCGTAATTGGTTGTCTGGACTTTACTGCTACCCTTCTGTGTACTCCTGAGAGCCTCTCTGAGAGTTCTCTAAACAAACAAGATGTCCCCTATGGGGGACTCAGTGCTAGGGATTGATGATCTGAAGGTAGATGCTTCCTGCACCATGGGCTTCAGACAATAATGGGCAAACATCTGGCTTCCCACTGGTGGGAAAAGGAACACTTGCCCATACAGATTCAAATGTAAACTCTGCTGGGTCTTACAGGCAGGTGCTTTTATTGACCTTGAGAAAGGTCACAAAACTGGTGAACTTGGGTGTTGGGTGATCATCTTGGAAATTGGGAAAACCCAGGAAATACATTTTTTATTTTCCTGTGTATTCTTCCTTGATTTCCCCTCTCTCTTTTTTTCTTGCGGTACGCGGGCCTCTCACTGCTGTGGCCTCTCCCGTTGCGGAGCACAGGCTCCGGACGCGCAGGCTCAGCGGCCATGGCTCATGGGCCCAGCCGCTCCACGGCATGTGGGATCTTCCCGGACCCGGGCACGAACCCGTGTCCCCTGCATCGGCAGGCGGACTCTCAACCACTGCGCCACCAGGGAAGCCCTCCCCTCTCTTTTTATTTTTTAATTTCCTACCTTTTGGTGAACCTATCTTTTTCCTTTCTGTCATATCTCTGCTAGTTAGGAAAATAGAAATTATATTTGTATTCTTTTGGTGGTTATTCACAAAAGGTGGCTGTGGCCTTGCCCTGCTGTGATACTGTGTTTCATGTGGGTACTCTGATCACAGAACCATATGTATGCCATGACCCCAAACAATTTGTTGTAGCTTTTCTCAGCTCCCTTGCAAGTGCAGTGGATCCTGGGTTCAAGAAGTGATCTAGGTTTTGGTTGCTTCACATGAGGAACTTTCCCTCTTGGGAGCTGACACTGGGCCACTTCTGCCTCCTTCTGGCTCCTGGCCCAGCAGGTGTGCTTTAAGCTTCTTTCACCACCTCAAATTTCTTTTCTATTTCTGGCATGAATAAATGATCTCTCTCTCTCTCTCTCTCTCTCACACACACTCTCTCTCTCTCTCTCTCTCTCTCCCTCCCTCCCTCCCTTTCTGCCGCTCTTTCTCTGTCTCTCTCAATCCATTCTTGCTGTGTGTCGGTGGCTGTGATGGTGCTGAAAATATGATCTTCCAGTCTCATCCTTACTGGAAGTTCTTGACTTGTAATAGAAGATACAAGTCACAACCCATCACTCACATCACTAAACAGACTGCCAGCCTGCTGGGGAGCATAACAGGTCAAGCCATCAGATACTGGTTAACTCTATCAGATACAGTGGTCCCAAACTCGAATTCCTTCAGAATCCAGGTGTGCAGAAGTGGGGGACCGTTGCTAATTGGGAAATACTTACCCCACCTAAAGCTGCTACTCAGTGTCAGCTGATTATTGCAATGAAGGAACAAAAACACTGTATAGTAGGAATATCCGATTTTTCAAGAGAAAAAATTGTGAATAGTAAAAACATACTTAAAAAAACATATTTTTAACACTTAGAGAAACTGTTTGGACTCTGAATTGAAATCCCCTGAGTTCTAAATGTTGACCACTGATGCTGTGTGAGCTGATGAGAACACATGTGGTGGTCGGTGATGCCCATGTGCTTCCTGATGTGACCCATAACGTGTTTGCTATACCTTCATCTACTGTGGTCACATCTGGACTCCAAGAGGTATGATGCTTGCCTTACACAACTAACTGACATTTTACGTCCTATATGGTCTTTTCGGAAGAAGGAAAATATAACTTGTGAATTACAGATTAAAAAATTAAATGCTGCTCTGTTTATTTGCATTGTTGGCAAGTATTTATATGTTCTATCTTGCATATTTCATGGGAGATATGAGAGGAAGCACATTTGGTATGAAACCTGGCCATTGACCATCAAGTTTATGATCAGACAGCCTTGGGTTTGAATGCTGGTTCCTCTATTTTCCAGAAGTTTGACCTTGGGTAAATTACTTACCCTCTCTGAATCTCACTTTCCTCATCTCTCATGTGGAAAACAATGCCTCCTTCCCATGGCCCTGCTGTGGATTAATTGAGATTATATGCACAGGGCAGAGTGCCTGGCACAGAGGAAGGTTCAGTAGTGGTGGCTATTATTAGTAGCTCATATTCATGCTTCTAAAATACTGAACTCATTTGTGGCAAAGCCTGATGTGAACTGATAAAAAGCTGATTATAATCTCCATGTATCCCACTTGGCGTGAATATTCACAAGTTTCATGGAACAAATATTAATGTGTTTGATTATAGGTGCTACCACAGAAGCTCTATTATTCTTCTAAAATTTAAAAAAGTTCTGAATTCCACAATACATTTGATTCTACAGGTTTTGGATAAAAGACAAAGAATCTGTAGTCACAAGGACATATCAACGAGTGGAGAATGACACGATCAAAACTGAACACAAAACTTACAATACTGCTAGAAGGTGACAGAGTAATATAAATTATTAGAGATGGTGGGTGGGGAGGTAAATTTGGGAGTGCTTCCTGGAGGGAGTGGCCTTTTGAGCCTGATCTCAGGAGAAATGAAGGAATTGCCTTCGGTGAAGAGGTCGCAGGTTCCAGGGGAATACACAAGATTGTTGGGTGTCTTTCAGAGGTCCCTAGCGAACCAAGCTGCTTTTAGGTCTGTGCAGTGTCTTAGAGAGTGTGTGATCACCTTTAGAAGGATGCACCTGGCGACTTGACAGCGAAAAGAGTTGCTGGTAGGGAGGAGTGTGAAGAAGGGAGGGAGAAGGCCCACTTTATGATGAGGCGCTGTAGGAGAAGAACACATTTCTAACAGCCCCTGAGGAGCCCTTCGCCTCTCCAGGCTGAGGACCTAGCTTTGCACACTCATAGCTCTCTTCATATGGCTTCTGCATATGCCAGCAAGCTATTACTGCATTTAAGGATGCTCTCCTGGGGCTGGGACCACGGCACACCAACATTTCTAAATCTCACACCCCAGATCTTTCCCCACTCGGCTTGTCTGTTTTTAATGACCTGAAGATGATGCTGAAGAGATGGTCTGGCTGAACAGGGGAGGATGAAACTTGGTTTATGTTTCAGAAAAAGCACAGTGCCGCTATGTGGGTTGGAGATGGGCAATATGAGACACAAAAAATATATATGTCTTATATATCACTCTCTTCCCAGCACTTAGGACAGTGCCTGGCACATGCTTGTTTAACTAATATATTAACAAACATAACGCCCATCTCAGCACAGTCTCCTCCCTGGCATGGAAAATGAGGCATTGATGATCCATTGAAAGGTGGCACTGGGCCTGCGCTTCCTTTATTCTGTGGGTGCAACAACGGTAGGAAAACAAGGAGTCTCCTAAGCGATATTTTTAACAGTTAGGAACAACTGAACTGCTCACATGCTACTTCTGTTGTCTACAAGTGTAACAGGAGGGCAAAGAGGAACCTCAGGGAACAGAAAAACGCTAAGCGCCTCCTGGGACATGCAACACTGAGGGGTTAGCTGGTACTGCTGGGAGAAGCTCTGATCTCTGAGTCCAGTATGGAATCCCCAAGTCTCTCTAATGAGACGACACTTTTATTTTCCTCAAAGTCTTCTATTCCCTGATGGGTACTGTGATTCCAGGCACATGAAGTGTTGAGATGAGTTGTGTGCGGTTTGACAGGTTGAGTCCCTGATGGTTGGACAGGATGCAGGGAAGGCGATCATGAAGGAGCCTAGGAGACCTCTGTAGTTTTTGGAGAGGGAGGGACAGAGTCACTTTTCTACTTAGCAGTGATAATTTGCTGGTTGGAAATCACTGGTTTGAGGCAGACTTATTAATCTAGTTCTGGTTTATCCAGTTATTGTGTATCTGAAGTTCTCCCCTACACATCTGCAGCGTTAGGATAACAGTTCTTCCCAATGATGTACATATGTTGGAGAAGCCTGCCTTGCTGCCATGTTGGGCGTATGACTGCCCAGCTACTCTATATTTCCCAGTTTCTGTGCCTTGATCTTGGACATCTAACTTCCAGAACCGTGAAAAATAAATGTTTGTTGTTTAAGCCCCCAGTCTGTGAAATTCTGCACAGCAGCCCGAATTGACTAAGACGCTCTGACTTCTAATACTTGGCTTCTTGGATCTATGCATGCTTCTACTTCACAGCCTTTGTCTCTAGAATCACTGTCTGAGGCTCTCCTGGCAGACTGAAAGCCACAGGGATCCTGGCCTTGAGGGCCAAGCGTTAGAGTGAACAACTGTCCTGGTTTGCCCAGGACTGAAGGATTTCCTGAGACTCTGGACCTTCAGTGCTAAAACTGGAAGAGCCCTGGATAATCAGGATGGTTGGTCACCCTACTGACAGAACATTGCAGAACAATAATGGCCCAGGGTAGTTGAGGAACTTTTGGGGGGGACTATAATCAGTAGGGCAAAGGGAGATTAGCAGGCTAAACTGAGTTTTCTCTGGATTTCATATTTTCTGTTTTCCTGAATGTAGAGCTGAGGGCAAGAAAGGTGACAAGTGGGAGAATACACATATCACAGCTGTGACAATGATTATTGACACAGCTGTGACCCTCACCATTGCCCTGTCTATTCATTTCTGTACACAAATCCCTAAAGTCTAGTCTCTTAAATGACCATGTAGTCTAGAGACACCCAAGACTAGGTCAATGGCTCATTTATTTCCCACAGTACTTGAGACAATGACATTCTAGCACAGTCAGGTAGTCTGGGCAATCCCTTAGAAGGCGATGGCCTAGGACTTGACCGTTTCACCAGGTTTGGTCAAGTATTTAGAAGGGGATCAATTCAGTTCCTCTTTAGGATTGATTCCATGCTTTGCCTGGGAGAGGGGTCTGCCCTAGGTTGCTGCACAAGCATTTATGCTATTCTTTCTTTCTTTATTTGGGGCCAGGAAAGGGTACCTATTTGTGGTAGGAAGAATAACACGTATACAGTGAGTTGTGTGCTGGAGTTAGCTTGTTCTGGCTCAAAAAAGCCAATTGTTAAATTTTCAGGAGACTTGAGAGCCTGTTATTTAAAATTTAATTCAGCAATTATTAAAATTACATTATGCAAACTTACAATTAAATTACATTAAAACAGGGCTTCCCTGGTGGCGCAGTGGTTGAGAGTCCGCCTGCCGATGCAGGGGACATGGGTCCATGCCCCGGTCTGGGAAGATCCCACATACCACGGAGCAGCTGGGCCCGTAAGCCATGGCCCCTGAGCCTGTGCGTCCGGAGCCTGTGCTCTGCAACGGGAGAGGCCAAAACAGTGAGAGGCCTGCATAACGCAAAAGGAAAAAAAAATTACATTAAAACAAAGGTAACAAATACTTAAAATTCTTCACTTCCTAATTATTTTCCTATTATCTATGTTCTCAAGATTATATGTATTTATTGTATCTATACGGTAGAAATTCTCTATATTAGAATGTTACTGGGCATCTCTTCCCAACTCTGTGTTCACTGGTGTCAGGTTGGTAGCTGAAATCAGCCATGACAGGAGACACCAGCAAATAGGACAAATCCACCTCCTGCCTTCTGAGAATCAGTTATTAAACATATACCAGCATACCTCTTTGTAAAGTTATCATTCATTGAGAACCTACTGTGTGCTAGGCATAGTTCCAAGAATTCTGTAAATATTTATCATTTGTACAGCCAATACTGAGTCATTACCTGCAGTATACCAGGTTCCATTATTATTATAGTTAATATTTATTGAATACCTACTCTGTGCCTAGCACTCTTATAAATGCTTTACATGTATTAGCTGCTCATTCCTTGGGATAACTCTTGGAGGGAGGTTCTGTTATGGTCCTCATTTTGCCGGTGGAAAAACTGAGGAACTGAGAAGTTGAGTAATTTTCCCAGGTCCACATAGCTAGTAATTTGCAGTCCCTGTATTGAAACCCCAGAAACCTGGTTCTGGAGCCCGTGTTCTTAACCACTAGGCTCTCCTGCCTCTTGTTGCCTCTAGGCACCAAGGATACTGCAGTAAACAAGCAAAGTCCCTGACTTCATGGGGCTTACATTCTTGTGGATAGGGAGACAGATGTTAAACAATAACCATGTAGATATGTTGGTGTCAGATGGTGATAAGTGCCATGGATAAAAATAAAACAAAGTAAGAGTAATAGAAAACACTGAAGTAAGGATGGTAAATTACTTCCTTTATCTTATTTTTAATTTAATACTATCCCATTTTACAGATGAGGAAATTGAGGATCAGAGTGGTTAAAACTGTTTCTAAGTTTACCTGCTATTAAGTGGTGGAGCTGGGATTCACACCTACAACAGCCTCGTTCCCAAGTCTGTGCATATTCCCCCTACAAGCTTTCCTCCCTCTGCTTCTTGGACCTCCCAGGTTACCAAGCCCTTAGTTCAAGTTTGAATTTCCAGTGCAAACTCGGCTCAGCTGGAATCTGCCCTGTGTCCATCCTCCTTTATTTCTCTGCCCTCCAAAGCCACATGAGGGGATAAATCAGTGTTCAGCTCACAGTGATCCTGAAAGCTGGCAGGGCCGGGGGCCCCTGAGAAGCCTGCGTGAATGAATATAACATCTGCAGTGTGGAACCAGCCACACGATCTTCTCCACGTTGGTCACCAAAGGGGCTTTGTCTGTGAAAACAGACTTATTGTGGCTAATATAGGTCACAGGTGGAAAGGCCGGGGACTGACAGAGTTTAATTGGATTCCATTACCACTCACAACAAGTTCAGAGAATAAGCATTGCAGGGGCTTGTGGGAACTGCTCTTTCAAGCACCCCACATTGCCCCACTGGAAATACTGTATTTAATGTCAACTTAGTTTGACCTTTAGTTTTGGTGGCATTTACTAATTCTATAGAAGCAGCCATTTCTCACTTCCCCTGAAGCTTAATAGAAAATCAGACCACTAGTTAGACACAGCTCAGCTTATGCAAAGGGGAAAGTCTCTCAAATGTTTCTCCCACAACCTGAAAAGAATATATAGAACAACCTCTATTATTTTGGTTCATTTAAATTTCTGACACCAGGGAAATCAAAAGAAAGTGGTGATTTAATGATAGTTCAAAGCATCAGTTTGACATCTTTGAGAAGGCAAGAGAAGCCAGATCTCTCAAAGTGGGCCTGATTCTTGGGTTGGAGGAAAGCTCTCTTGTTACAAATATTTGTGTTCCTGATCACTCAGTGATAGATAGCTACTGGATGTATTAGATTTTCACTGCTGTCATAACAAATTATCACAAACTTAGCAGCTTAAAATAACACCCATTTACTATCTCACAGTTTGGTCAGAAGTCCAAGGAGCTCAACTGGGTTCTCTGCTCAGTGCCAAAATCAAGGTGTTGGCCAGGCTGGGCTCTTGTGGGAGGCTCTGAGGGGGAATCTGCTTCCAGGCTCATTCAGGTCATTTTCAGAGTTCAGTTTCTTGTAGTAGTAGAACTGAGGTCCCAGTGTCCTTCCTGACTCAGTTAGAAGTTGTTTCCCTTTCTAGAGGCCACCTGCCTTCCCTAGCTCATGGATATCTGTACCCCATGTTCATCACAGCATCACTCACAATAACCAACATATGGAAACAACCTAAGTGTCTGTCAACAGATGACGGATAAAGAAGATGTGGTACATATACACAGTGGAGTATTAGTCAGTCATATAAAAAAAGAAATCTTGCCATTTGCGACAACATGGATGGATCTAGAAAGTGTTATACTCAATGAAAGAAGCCAGACAAGAAAGAGAAATACCTGATGATCTCATATGTAGCATTTTAAAAAGTTCAGCTTATAAAATCAGAGAGTAGATGAGTGGTTACCAGGGGCTCGAGGGAGGGAGGGAGAAATGGGGAGATGTTGGTCAAACTTCAGGTTAGAAGATAAGTTCTGGGGATCTAATGCACAGCATAGTGATTATAGTTAACAACTTGAAAGTTGCTAAGAGAGTAGATCTTTAATATTCCTACTACACACACACACACACACACAAAATGGTACAAATGAACTTATGTACAAAGCAGAAATAGAGTCGCAGATGTAGAAAACAAACTTATGGTTACCAAGGGGGAAATCAGGGGAGGAATAAATTGGGAGATTGGGATTGACATATACACACTACTATATATAAAATAGATAACTAGACAAGCCTCTTAGATAGCCTCATCCACCAGAGGGCAGACAGCAAAAGCAAGAAGAACTACAATCCTGCAACCTGTGGAACAAAAACCACATTGACAGAAAGAGAGACTAGATGAAAAGGCAGAGGGCTATGTACCAGATGAAGGAACAAGATAAACCCCCAGAAAAATAATGAAATGAAGTGGAGATAGGCAACCTTCAGAAAAAGAATTCAGAATAGTGATAGTAAAGATGATCCAGGACCTCAGAAAAAGAATGGAGGCAAAGATGGAGAAGATGCAAGAAATGTTTAACAAGACCTAGAAGAATTAAAGAACAAACAAATAGAAATGGACAATACAATAATTGAAATAAAAACTACACTAGAAGGAATCAATAGCAGAATAACTGAGGCAGAAGAACGGATAAGTGACTGGAAGACACAAAGGTGGAATTCACTGCCATGGAACAGAATAAAGAAAACAGAATGAAAAGAAATGAAGACAGCCTAAGATACCTCTGAGACAACATTAAATGCAACAACATTCGCATTATGGGGGTCCCAGAAGGAGAAGAGAGAGAGAAAGGACCCGAGAAAATATTTGAAGAGATTATAGTCGAAAACTTCCCTAACATGTAAAAGGAAATAGCCACCCAAGTCCAGGAAGCGCAGAGAGTCCCATACAGGATAAACCCAAGGAGAAACACACCAAGACACATAGTAATCAAATTGGAAAAAATTAAAGACAAAAAAAAATTATTGAAAGCAACAAGGGAAATACGACAAATAACATACAAGGGAACTCCCATAAGGTTAACAGCTGATTTCTCAGCAGAAACTCTACAAGCCAGAAGGGAGTGGCATGATATACTTAAAGTGATGAAAGGGAAGAACCTACAACCAAGATTACTCTACACAGCAAGGATCTCATTCAGATTCAATGGAGAAATCAAAAGCTTTACAGATACAACAAATGCTAGAGGAACTTCTCTAAGTGGGAAACACAAGAGAAGAAAAGGACCTACAAAAACAAACCCAAAACAATTAAGAAAATGGTAATAGGAACATACATATCGATAATTACCTTAAACGTGAATGGACTAAATGCCCCAAACAAAAAACTTGCTGAATGGATACAAAAACAAGACCCATCTATATGCTGTCTACAAGAGACTCACTTCAGACCTAGGGGCACATACAGACTGAAAGTGACGGGATGGAAAAAGATATTCCATGCAAATGGAAATCAAAAGAAAGCTGGAGTAGCAATACTCATATCAGATAAAATAGACTTTAAAATAAAGAATGTTACAAGAGACAAGGAAGGACACTACATAATGATCAAGGGATCAATCCAAGAAGAATATATAACAATTATATATATATGCACCCAACAAAGGAGCACCTCAATACATAAGGCAACTGCTAACAGGTATAAAGGAGGAAATCGACAGTAACACAGTAATAGTGGGGGACTTTAACACCTCACTTACACCAATGGACAGATCATCAAAAATGAAAATAAATAAGGAAACAGAAGCTTTAAATGACACTAGAGACCAGATAGATTTAATTGATATTTATAAGACATTCCATCCCAAAACAGCAGATTACAATTTCTTCTCAAGTGTGCACGGAACAGTCTCCAGGATAGATCACAACTTGGGTCACAAATCAAGCCTTGGTAAATTTAAGAAAATCGAAATCATATCAAGCATCTTTTCTGATCACAACGCTATGAGATTAGAAATGAATTACAGGGGAAAAAGCGTAAAAAACACAAACACATGGAGGCTAAACAATACATTACTAAATAGCCAAGAGATCACTGAAGAAATCAAAGAGGAAATCAAAAAATACCTAGAGACAAATGACAATGAAAACACGACCATCCAAAACCTATGGGATGCAGCAAAAGCAGTTCTAAGAGGGAAGTTTATAGCTCTACAAGCCTACCTCAAGAAACAACAAAAATCTCAAATAATCAGTCTAACCTTACACCTAAAGGAACTAGAGAAAAAAGAGCAACAAAAAAACCCCCAAAGTTAGCAGAAGGAAAGAAATCATAAAAATCAGAGCAGAAATAAATGAAATAAAAACAAAGAAAACAATAGCAAAGGTCAATAAAACTAAAAGCTACTTCTTTGAGAAGATAAACAAAATTGATAAACCATTAGCCAGACTCATCAAGAAAAAGAGGGAGAGGACTCAAATCAATAAAATTAGAAATGAAAAAGGAGAAGTTACAACAGACACCACAGAAATGCAAAGCATCCTAAGAGACTACTACAAGCAACTCTACACCAATAAAATGGACAACCTGGAAGAAATGGACAAATTCTTAGAAAGGTATAACCTTCCCAGACTGAACCAGGAAGACATAGAAAATATGAACAGAAAAATCACAAGTAATGAACTTGAAACTGTGATTAAAAGTCTTCTAACAAACAAAAGTCCAGGACCAGATGGCTTCACAGATGAATTCTATCAAACATTTAGAGAAGAGCTAACACCCATCCTTCTCAAACTCTATCAAAAAATTGCAGAGGAAGGAACACTCCCAACCTCAGTCTATGAGGCCACCATCACCCTGATACCAAAACCAGACAAAGATACTACAAAAAAAGAAAATTACAGACCAATATCACTGATGAATATAGATGTAAAAATCCTCAACAAAATACTAGCAAACAGAATCCAACAACACCAAAAGGATCATGCACCATGATCAAGTGAGATTTATCCCAGGGATGCAAGGATTCTTCAATATCTGCAAATCAATCAATGTGATACACAGTATTAACAAACTGAAGAATAAAAACCATGTGATCATCTCAATAGATGCAGAAAAAGCTTTTGACAAATTTCAACACCCATTTATGATAAAAACTCTCCAGAAAGTGGGCATAGAGGGAACCTACCTCAACATACTAAAGGCCATATATGACAAACCCACAGCAAACATCATTCTCAATGGTGAAAAACTGAAAGCATTTCCTCTAAGATGAGGAACAAGACAAGGATGTCCACTCTCACCACTATTATTCAACATAGTTTTGGAAGTCCTAGCCACAGCAATCAGAGAAGAAAAAGAAATAAAAGGAATACAAATTGGAAAAGAAGAAGTAAGGCTGTCACTGTTTGCAGGTGACATGATACGATACATTGAGAATCCTAAAAATGCCACCAGAAAACTTCTAGAGCTAATCAATGAATTTGGTGAAGTTGCAGGATACAAGATTAATGCATAGAAATCTCTTGCATTCCTATACACTTATTATAAAATATGTGAAAGAGAAATTAAGGAAACATTCCCATTTACCATTGCAAAAAGAAGAATAAAATACCTAGGAATAAACCTACCTAAGGAGACAAAAGACCTGTATGCAGAAAACTATAAGACACTGATGAAAGAAATTAAAGATGATACCAACAGATGGAGAGATATACCATGTTCTTGGATTGGAAGAATCAATATTGTGAAAATGACTGTACTACCCAAAGCAATCTACAGAGTCAATGCAATTCCTATCAAATTACCAATGGCGTTTTTTACGGAACTAGAACAAAAAATCTTAAAATTTGTATGGAGACACAAAAGACCCCGAATAGCCAAAGCAGTCTTGAGGGGAAAAAATGGAGCTGGAGGAATCAGACTCCCTAGCTTCAGACTATACTACAAAGCTACAGTAATCAAGACAATATGGTACTGGCACAAAAACAGAAACATTGATCAATGGAACAAGATAGAAAGCCCAAAGTTAAATCCATGCACCTATGGTTAACTAATCTATGACAAAGGAGGCAAAGATATACAATGGGGAAAAGACAGTCTCTTCAATAAATGGTGCTGGGTAAACTGGACAGGTACATGTAAAAGAATGAAATTAGAACACTCCCTAACACCATACACAAAAATAAACTCAAAATGGATTAGAGACTTAAATGTAAGACTGGACACTATAAAACTCTTAGAGAAAAACATAGGAAGAACACTCTTTGACATAAATTACAGCAAGATCTTTTTTGATCCACCTCCTAGAGTAATGGAAATAAAAACAAAAATAAATAAATGAGACCTAATGAAACTTCAAAGCTTTTGCACAGCAAAGGAAACCATAAACAGGATGAAAAGACAACCCTCAGAATGGGAGAAATATTTGCAAACAAATCAACAGACAAAATCTCCAAAATATATACACCTCTCATGCAGCTCAATATTAAAAAAACAAACAACCCAATCTAAAAATGGGCAGAAGACCTAAATAGACATTTCTCCAAAGAAGACATACAGATGGACAAGAGGCACATGAAAAGCTGCTCAACATCACTAATTATTAGAGAAATGCAAATCAAAACTACAATGAGGTATCACCTCACACCAGTTAGAATGGCCATCATCAGAAAATCTACAAACAACAAATGCTGGAGAGGGTGTGGAGAAAAGGGAACCCTCTTGCACTGTTGGTGGGAATGTAAATTGATACAGCCACTATGGAAAACAGTATGGAGGTTCCTTAAAAAGCTAAAGATAGAACTACCATACGACCCAGCAATCCCACTACTGGGCATATACCCAGAGAAAACCATAATGCAAAAAGACTCATGCACCCCAATGTTCATTGCAGCACTATTTACAATAGCCAGGTCATGGAAGCAACCTAAATGCCCACTGACAAATGAATTGATAAAGAAAATGTGGCACATATATACAATGGAATATTACTCAGCCTTAAAAAGGAAGGAAATTGGGCCATTTGTAGAGACATGGATGCATCTAGAGGCTGTCATACAGAGTGAAGTAAGTCAGAAAGAGAAAAACAAATATTGTTTATTAACACATATATATGGAACCTAGAAAAATCGTACAGATGAACCAGTTTGCAGGGGAGAAATTGAGACATAGATGTAGAGAACAAACGTATGGACACCAAAGGGGGAGGTGGGGGTTGTGGTGGAATGAATTGGCAATTGCGATTGACATGTATACACTGATGTGTATAAAATTGATGACTAATAAGGACCTGCTGTATAAGAAAATAAATAAAATAAAATTCAAAAAAAATAATTAGATAAAGTCAAGATAAATTCAACACATATGTTAAGTCCACAAAATATGTTAAGTCCACAAAATCAAGAAGAGATAAGAAAACAAACAAACAAACAAAATAGGTAACTAATAAGGATGTACTGTATAGCACAGGGAACTCTACTCAATACTCTGTAATGGCCTATATGTGAAGAGAATCTAAAAAAGAGTGGATATATGTATATATATAACTGATTCACTTTGCTGTACAGCAGAAACTAACACAACATTGTAAATCAACTATACTCCAATAAAAAATTTAAAAGAAAAGCAGTGGTAAGTATGTGACATGATGGAGGTGTTAGCTAACTCGAAGGTGGTGATCATTTAGCGAAGTATATCAAATCAACATGTTGTACACCTTAAACTTACAAAAAGTTATGTGTCAGTTATATCTCAGTAAAGCTGTGGAAAAAAGCCAGCTATGGCAGGTTGAGAGTCTTTCTCACATTTCAAATCATGTGACCTTTCTGCCAAATCTCTTCTGCTTCTAGCTGCAGAAAGTTCTCTGCTTTTAAGTGCTCATGTAATTAGTTTGGGTCCACCTGAATAATGCAGGCTAACCTCCCTATTATAAGATTTATAACCTTAATAACACCTGCAAAGTCCTTTTTGCTGAGCACTGTAACATATTCACAGGGGGTTAGGACGTGAACAACTTTGGGGGTGTGCATTCTATAGGTCATACTAGGTATCCCCCTGACTTCCGTGGGACTCAGATACCTGGCTTACAGTATTCTGGAGGCAACACTGTGAAGATGCTTTGGGAGCTGAACGTACCATATGGCTTTTAGGCTTGGGACCTCAGAGGTGAGAATAAACAGACGTGTAGTTAGGAATCAAGCTCACCAATTTTGTGTGAAATGGATATTTCCAATTATGATTTTATGTCCTTTAATATTATGACAGCTCCTGTAAGGACATTCATCCATTCATTTTCACAAGTATTTATTGAGCACTTACTATGTGCCTGGCACTATTCCCGGTTCTGAGAATATAGCAGTACAGAGCAGACAAAAATTCCTGCTCTCATGAAGCTTACATTCCAGTATTGGGAAGCACAAAATAAACTCAGTAAATAGGTTATATGAGATATTAGAAGGTAAAAAATATATATAATGAAGAAAAAAAAGTAGGGGAGAGGGATAGGGAGCAGCCTAGTGAGATGGGGGTAGGTTTCATCTTTAAATAAGGGTGGTTGGGTAAGGCCTCACTGGGAAGGTGACATTTGAGCAGAGACCTGTAGGACAATGTAGAAGGAAATGCAGAAGGTAGTTAGAAAGTGGGAGTTGTGCGTGTGTGCTTACACAGTTTTTAAAGTTTTTTTTAAGGCATGAAACTGAATGAGTTCTTTGTGGGAGTAAATGTAGATACAGAACAGAAGAGAGCTGAGGAATGAGTCCTGAGGCACTCCACAGTTAGAGGTCAAGAAGATGCAGAGGAACCATCAGGGGAAATGAAAGTGAGCAGCTGGTGAGGCGGGGGGGGGGGGGGGTGACCAGATGAGGGTCATGTTCTAAGAAAGAGTTTTGAGATGAAGGCTTTGTTCATCTGTGTCAAATTTTTGCTGATGCGTCATCTAAGATGAGAATGGGTAGTTGACCATTGTTTTTAACAACTTAGAGGTCCCTGGTTTCTATATCATGGGAACTACATCCTGATTGCAGAATCTCAACAGAAAATGGGAGGACAGGATTCAGAGACAGAAATAAGTAGTGTAGACCACTTGGGAGTTCTGAAGAGGAGAAAAAAGTGGGGAAGTACCTGGTGGGACACATGTGGTCAAGAGATTAAAAAAAAACTAGACAGCGTGTTTGTATGCTGGTGAGGGTGAGGAAATAGAGAGGAAAAAAATAGGTGACATAGGAGAGAGAACGGTCATTTCCTTGAATGAGAGGGTGTGGAATCTGGAGGAGGGATTGGCCTTGAATACAAGATAGACAACTTGTCTGTGGTAACAGGAAGCAAGGCAGAACATACTGGCATAGATACAGGTAGGCGGGTAGGTGGAAGGTATGGGTGTGGTCTTCTGGTGGCTTCTATTTTCTCAGGGGGATAGGAAGGAAGGGCATTGGGGAGGGTGAAGTAAGGGAAAGAGATAAAAGGAATGACACTCTCTTGGTGTGGCCATTGGTGAAGAGGAGGGATTGGCTTTGAATATAGGACAGACTCACTTCTCTGATAAATCTAAGAGTTGTTGATCTTTTTAAAGTTTGTTCAGCTTTTATTTGTTGTTAAGAAAGAGTGACAACATCCAAGCTCTTTACATGCTGGACCGGAAACTGGAAGTGCCTATTAGTTTTTCATGTAATCCTCATCACAACTCTGTAATGTGGGTATCATCAGCTCAGTTGCAAAGATAAGGAAAAAGGCTGGAAAAGGTTAAGGGACTTGTGTAAGACCACACTGCTTGGAAGTGGCAGAACTGGGATCAAACTCAGATCTCACTTCTCCATGGTGGCCGTTGTCCTTCCACAGTGCTGTTTGTCTCTGCTCATGCAAAACATCACAGGCTTATGCTTCATTTGACCCGATTTGTTCCTGGGCTTACCTTGAAGCTCTTTAAATTAAAATTTGAATATTTTGACCTGGTTTTGAAAATTGGTGGGTCCTGGGTAAATATAGCTTTTGATCATACAGTGGTCTATTACCTAATTCTTTTTTTTTTTTTTTTTTTGCGGTACGCGGACCTCTCACTGTTGTGGCCTCTCCCGTTGCGGAGCACAGGCTCCGGATGTGCAGGCTCAGCAGCCATGGTTCACGGGCCCAGCCGCTCTGCGGCATGTGGGATCTTCCCGGACCGGGGCACGAACCCGCGTCCCCTGCATTGGCAGGCGGACTCTCAACCACTGTGCCACCAGGGAAGCCCTCTAATTCTTTTTTAACGTGTGACTTTTGCTTCTCCTTAGGGAAAGAAAAAGAGTGAAAAGTGAAATATGCTCATTTTATTAGTTGCTATTACCTCCAGTAAAATGATTTAGGATGGCATAATTTCAAAGAGAGAGCCAAAAGGTAGCTGTAGGAATACACATGATTCCTATTAATTCGTGCAGAAAGAAAAAAGGGACTTACAGCCATCAGGCCAGAATCTGAGTTGAGTCCTGGCTTTGCCCCTCAGTCTGCAAAGAAGTCTGAACCTCAGTTTCCACATCTGTAAATAACTACTTTCTTATGTTTGCATCATGGTTGAATTAAAAAGCATCTATCAACAGTTATTGAATACCTTTGTGCCCAGCGTTATGTAAGTGGAAAGGAATAACATAAAAGATATATAATGATGCCTGTCTGCTGGGTATTTGTGGAGAATGGAGAGCTGTGTGCTTCTGGAGATAGGCTGCAAACTGTCAGACCTTGTATTGGACTCACTTCTGCCCTGCAAAATCTGCTGAGACATTTCACACCCTCTGCTTTGGCTCCTAAATTCTGAAGGTTTTTTTGGTTTAATTTCCTAATGTCTTTGGCGACTGCTCAGATGACTGCATATTTCTGTTGGTCCAGGAGTCTATCTAATCCGGTTGGTTACAAAACTCTAGTTTCATTTAGTACAGCATCTTTCTGCTGAGCTCACCACTTTCCACCTGTAGACCCATCTTGACCCAAATGCCCAGGGATCTCTTCCTCTGTTAATTCCATAATTCACCTCATTTGCTTTACCTTTAAAGAAAGCCAACACCAAAAGAATGCCTTCCCAATGTGTCCATATTAACCAATATAAAATAAGTAATGCTTATAATTGAGCACATTTAATGTAAGACCTCCCACTCCTACACCCAATGGTGGACACAGGAAAGTCTGCCTAAATTGTGCCTGGCAGACTTGTGTGCATTAGTCATTCTGAATCCTGCTCTGATCAGGTTCAGCTCAGGAATAGAATATTGGAGTCTGCAGTGAGTTGCCTCAAAAACGTGGCAGATGAGTCATTATCCAAGAGACAAGCCAGGAAGACTCAGCAAACAGTGGATGCACTTGGCCGTGCCAGAGGGGCTACCCTGAGAAGTGCTTTGTCAGTGTGCTGCTGATAGAGACTTAAGAAATATTAAAGTGCAGCTGAGGGTATGTCCTTAGGCTTGGATTTCACTGCAGGAAATATTTGTATAATAATCCTTTGGAAGAAGTGGTTTAGCAAAATGCCGCGCTGCATTGGACTTGGGAAGAAAGAATTGGGCTGTTAACTCTCATCAAAACCAACGATGCAGGGCACCATATCCAGCAGCCATGAGGATGTGGGTCCTCAGAAAGGTTCTATTTTGGTACAGATTTCCCATAGCCTGTCAGGAGCATCCCTCACTTGAGAACCTTGAGTGGTTCTCAGGTGGAGGTGATTTTGTCCCCAGGAGATATTTCTCAGTCTTCTCTATTATCCAGTTTTCTTGAAGAGTACACTTTGACCTGGGGAAGAGTAGAGCATCTTCTTGCCAGGTTTTCTCTTATCCTTCCTCAGTTCCTGACTCCTCAATTTGAGTGGCTGGAGTGCCATGGTCAGAAAGAAACAACGAAACCTCAGAGAAAGGGATGAATAGAGGGTGATGGGGGTACAAACATGGTGGAAAGATACCCAGTGGAGCATTTTTCTTATTTTGACTCCTTCCTTCATCCCTTTCTTTCCTCAGACAATTACTGAGGGTTCACTGTGGCCAAGCACTGTGTGGCACTGAGAATACAAAGATGAATGACATAATCCCTACACTTGAGAAATTCATAATCTAGTGGGGAAGATAGACTTGTAAATCAATAATTAGAATATGTGGTTAGTGCTTCAACAGAAACATAAGTTCATGAGTGATGAACTGCTGAGGGAGTTTGTCTTAGTTTTCTATTGCTGCTGTGACAAATTACCAGAAAGTTAGTGGCTTAAAATGACACACATTTTTTCTCTTCTAGTTCCAGAGACAAGAAGTCTGAAATCAGTTTCACTGGTTCAACATCAAGGTACCAGGAGGGCTTGTTCCTTCTGGAGACTCTAGAGGAGAATCAGTTTCTTTGCCTTTTCTGGCCTCCGGAGGCCACTTGCATTCCTTGACTCATGACCTCTTCCTTGCATCACTCCAACCTCTTGCTTTTGTTGTCACATCTCCTTCTTCTTCTTTTTTAGTAAAATCTCCTCTGCCTTTCTCTTATAAGAAGTCTTGTGATGACATTTAAGGTCCACCTAATCTAGGATAACCTCTCCATCTCAAGATCCTTAACCCAGTCACATCCACAAAGTCCCTTTTTTGACATATAAGGTAACATGGTAACAGGTTGTAGGATTAGAACCTGGATATCATTGGGAGTCGTATTCAGTCTACTACAGTTACAGAATGATGAAAAGGGCATTGGGGCTGGGCCTTGAGGAATGAGTAGGAGTTCTGCCAATTTTCTAGGCTGAAGGGATGTAATGTGGAAAGACTCACCTGCTTAGGAACGACAAAAATCTTTAAAGTAACTAGACTATAGACTGCATGATGAAGGAAGACAGAAGTCGAAGCTGGTGAGAACAAGGCCAAATCACGAAGAGCCTTGAATACTAGACCAAGAAGTTTGGATCCGGCCTTTTTAACAACAGATGGAATGGGCTGTTGACAAAGTCAAGTGGAGAGATAATGAGGTCTGAATGAAGGCAGATGCATTGGCATTCATCAACTACTAAATAACAGAGCTGTTCCTGTCGAGGGGGAATGCTGAACCTTCTTAACTCCTGCCCCCATCACTATGTTCTGGTTTAAGCCTTGCCATCTAGATGATTATGAAAGCCTCCAAAATCCTCCAGTTTTGCTGCTATCACTATCCAATCAATTTCTCACTCTGTAGCCAGAGTGATCTTCTAAAACACAGGGCTGACCACACTACTGTCTGCCTAGTTACCAATGGCTCCCATTTAGGACACATATAACCCTCCAGCAGCTGGGCCCTGCTCACCCTTCCACTCTCTTTACGATGCTTTGCTTGGCCATTGTTCCTAAGTAAATCTCAAGACAGCCTCAGCTGACTACTGGGCCTAAGACATCTCTCCCAGGAGACTTTAAACCTTCATGTGAGACCAAGTCACCATTCCCAACCTCTTCTGTTTGTGGGAGTACTTTTGAGTCCCTACGCATCCTTGCTTGTCAGTTTGACCTTGATCAGAATCACTTGAGTCCTCCCCAATATGATTTAGTAATTTTGAATCTCAGGGTCAAGGGTGGTGTCCTAGGCAGGATTCTAAGATGTCTCTCAAGTTTCACCTTCCCCAGTCTCCCCCACCTCATGCCCAAACCTGGGTAGATGCCCTGTATAATCCCATCTCCTTTGTGGGGTTGGAATCTGTGAATATAATAGGATATCACTTACATGATTAGTGATCACAAGTTAATCCAAAGGCAGATTTCCCTGAATGGGCCTGACCTCAACAGAGGAGCCTTTAAAAGAGGTTAGAAACCTATGCTCCTGCTGGCCTCATGGAAGAGGAAGATATACTAAGTGGGAGAGGGCCAGTGGAGCTGAATGCAGGTGGGGGATGATATGGCGAGGAAAAACAGTAAACTTCTAGAAGCTGAAAGCAGCCCCAAGCCAACAGCCAGACTGTAGGACTCAGTCCTACAGTCTCAACCAATCAAATTCTTCCTACAACATCTGTGTTTGGAGGAGGACCTCCAAGTTCCAAGAAGGAACACAGCCTGGGCAACACCATGGTTTCAGCCCCTGAGGAAGAGAACCTAGCTCAGCAGTGTGTGGACTTCTGTCTACAGAAACAAGGAGATAATAAGTGGGTGTTGTTTTAAGTCACTAAATTTGAGTCCCTTCACACCCAACAGACCCCCCTGGTCTCCTTATGCAAATCAGTCCATTCCCTTCCCTGGGCCCTGCATAGCAAGAGGTCCTGGGGAGACATCAGGCCACAAAGTCTTTTTCCATCTTCCTGTCCTGGATACTTTCTGGTTTTAGAGTTGCATAACCAAGAGGGTCATTCCAAAGATTCTTCTCGAATAAAGTTCTGTGTCCAAAGGACTTGCTGGCTTTACCTACACAGAGAAGCAATGCTGAGCTGCTATCTTAGGAAAACGTGAAAAATTGTGTCATACATGGCTAAGAGCGAGGAAAAGAGTAGAAGGAGGAATTCTAAGGAGCTGGTTGTAAGTGGTTTGCACAGTGTGGTCCCAAATGCAGCATCAGGAGCAGCATCTGGGAACTTGCTAGCAATGTGAATTCTTGGGCCCTGACCCAGATCTCCTAAATCACAAACTGTCTTAACAAGCCCTCCAGGTGATTCTGATGTACAGTAAACTTCAAAACCACTGACTTAGACAAATCATTCTTGATTACATTAATGACATATAGCATCAGTTTCTTTTTTAAATTAATTTTTATTGGAGTATAGTTGATTTACAATGTTGTGTTAGTTTCTGCTGTACAACAAAGTGAATCAGTTATACATATACATATACCCACTCTTTTTTTGATTCTATTCCCATATAGGTCATTGCAAAGTATTGAGTAGAGTTCCCTGTGCTACACATTAGGTCCTTATTAGTTATCTATTTTATTTATTTATTTATTTATTATTTGTTTGCAGTACGTGGGCCTCTCACTGTTGTGGCCTCTCCCGTTGCGGAGCACAGGCTCCGGATGCGCAGGCTCAGCGACCATGGCTCACGGGCCCAGCCGCTCCGTGGCATGTGGGATCTTCCCGGACCGGGGCATGAACCCGTGTCCCCTGCATTGGCAGGCGGACTCTCAACCACTGCGCCACCAGGGAAGCCCCAGTTATCTATTTTATATATAGTAGTGTGTATATGTCAATCCCAATCTCCCAGTTTATCCCTTCCCTCCACTTTTCTCCTTTGGTAACCATAAGTTTGTTTTCTACATCTGAGACTCTATTTCTGTTTTGTAAATAAGTCCATTTGTACCATTTTTTAAAGATTCCACATCTAAGCAAACCCTTCTGAAGACTGTCACAGTCACAAAGGATGCAGAGCATGGACAAGGCTCAACCATGCCCACACTGGCCACAAAGTGACCAGCCAGTCTCACGCTCTCATAGACTCTGATAACAGGACGGTCAGAGAATCTGTGATATTGGGGTGTCAGGGTCACCTTGGGATTTAATCCCTGCCCATGATTGAAACTTTGTCCTCATGAAGCCTGCCACATAGTTGATGTTCAATAAATACTTGTAAGATCCATGATTAAAATAATCCTCTATGATGGAACCGGAGAGATTATATCCCTTGCTCAGGCCCTGGGGTTGGTTCACTCAGGGATAAATCCACCCGCATTAAAAGAAAAGACAGTCTCCTAACCTAGCCCCCTTAAGGAATCTTTCTGGAACATCAGAGATATGGTGCTTGACGAGTAGTGCCTTGGCATTCAGAAAGAAGCCACGAAGCAGAAGAAAGTACCATTCAAGAGCCCGTGGAGCCCATCTCTGCCAGCTTTGGTCCCAATTCAGGTTACTGGAGTGGGTCTAGCACCCGTGCTTGCCTGAGTCAACACCCTCGACTGCCATTCCCCTATAGGGAGCCTTGGACAGAAACTCCTGCACTCCTTCTTGCCTTACTGAAATTAAAAAGAAAACAATTTGCATTAGTGTGCATGACCAGCAGATGGGAAATTGAATGACCCTTTCTGGGCAGCAAAGGTGTTCCCAGGGCTAACAGTTACTAGTACACATTCCAAGAGCACAAGGTACTTTTTTAGTATGGCTAACCAGACTTTTCCGGAATCATGCATTATTATGCAATTCCTGTTGCCTTGGAAAACTCAAATGATTAAAAGAGTTTATGTTTGCCACTTCCAAGAATCCCTCTTGCAATTTAAATGATTCATGCACCCAAGTTTTACAAAGAGGAAAACAACCTCATTGTTATTTGCTCTGTTAAAGCCCTCAAGTGTTCAGCTTATTATTTTGTTATCTGGTAAAAAGGGGGAGTTTATCTCTAATTCTCTAATCTTTTCCATGGGGAATTCTTATGGGATAATAAAAATTTCTTATTTAACTAGCAGAGAAACAGCTGCTGCTCTCATCTTTTCTTCTTTTTTGGGGAGGGCGGGAGGGAGAGATAATGTCAGTCACATGCTAGTATTCTCATGCCATGTAGCAAATTTCAGGAGAAATGGGCAGAAGTGAAGTCAGAGTGATAAGGATATTCCTCTATCTCTAATCCTTGCACCAGAACAATAACACAGTTGTGGAGACTGCTAACTGTCTCCCAGCAGTCATCTCCTCCTTCTTCCTTTTTATAGGTTTTTTGAGTTTTACTTGTACTTATTTGTGTGCTTGTATTTAGCTCTATGTAATTTTATCACCTGTGTAGGTTTGTGTATCCATCACCACAGTCAAGGTGGAGAAGGGTTCTGTCATCACAAGGGTCCCTAGTGTTGCCTTTTTATAACCACACCTCCCTCCCTCCTGTCTCTTTCTCCCCTCCTCCCCCCACCATCCCATGGCCCTCCACTACTGCCCCTATCCCTGGAAACCACTGATCTATTCCATTTCTATAATTTTGGCATTTCAAAGATGTTGTGTAAGTGGAATCCTACGGTATGTAACGTGTTGAGATTGACTTTTTTTATTCAACATAATTCCCTTGAGATTCATACAAGTTGTTTCATGTATCAGTAATTCGTTTTTTATTGTTGAGTAGTATTCCATGGTGTGGGTGTATCACAGTTTGTTAGCCATTCACCCACTGAAGAATATGTAATTGTTTCCAGTTTGGGCTATGAACATCTGTGTACAGGTTTTATAGTCAACAGTGTCATTCCTCTGGGATAAATGCCCAAGAGTGCAATTGTTAGGGCATATGGTAGTTACATATTTAGTTTTATAAGAAACCGCCAAGTGTCTTTCCTACCCACAATGTATGAGGGATCCAATTTCTCCGCATCCTCACCAGCATTTGGTGTCACTATTTTTTGTTTTAGCCATTCTGATAGGTATGCAGTATCTCCTTGTGGTTTTAATTTGCATTTTTCAAATGGCTAATGATGTGGAGTATCTTTTGTGGGCTTATTTGCCATCTGTATATCTTCTTCAGTGAAATGTCTGTTCATATCTTTTGCTCATTTTTTAATTAGATTGCTCATTTTGGGGACCATTAAAAATTATTTGTTGGGGCTTCCCTGGTGGCGCAGTGGTTGAGAGTCCGCTTGCCGATGCGGGGGGCGCGGGTTCGTGCCCCAGTCCGGGAGGATCCCACATGCCGCGGAGCGGCTGGACCCGTGTGCCATGGCCGCTGAGCCTGCGCGTCCGGAGCCTGTGCGCCGCAATGGGAGAGGCCACAACAGTGAGAGGCCCGCATACTGCAAAAAAAAAAAAAAAAGTAAAAATTATTTGTTGAGTTTGAGAGTCCTCCGTATGTTCTAGATGGTGATCCTCTGTCGGATCTGTGGTTTGCCATCGTTTTTTTTCCTTAATGACTGAACTTTTGGGGTATAAGTTGGGCATCTGGCTGCTTTTCCCAACTCTCTTGCAGCTAGATGTAGCCATGTGGCAAAGTTCAGACCAATGAGATGTAAGCAGAATTCATACATGCTGTGTCTGAGTCATCTCCAATGAAAACAAAAATTACGAGTTCTGAAATTCTATCTTCTCTCCCTTCCTGCAACAAGCATCTCGCAGCCACCGAGCTTCAACCATGCAGATGAGGACTGTGCCTTAGGGCAAGGTTTGCAGACTTTTATTGAGGGACAGATAGTAGATAGTTTAGGCTTGTGGGCCATATGGTCAGCAACTCTGCTGCTGTAGCCCAGAAGCAAACCTAGACAATATGTAGACAAATGGGCATGGCTGTGTTTACATAAAATTTTATAAAACAGGTGGTCTGCTCATGGACTTCAGTTTGCTGACTCTACTTTAGGAGTCTATCTTGAGAAAAAGCCACAGACAACAACAATGGGATCCCCAAACAGTCACATGGAAACATTCCACCAACTTGAACTCCTTCCCTCTAGATTAATTCCCTCTAGATTAACTTCTTCCCTCTAGATTAATTAACTTCTGTCTTATTTAAGTCACTTTCTGTTAGGGGCTCTTTGTTGTAGCATCTCAGCCTATGCCTATCTAATAGCAATGAACTTGACATTCACGGGGCACTTGCTATGCTTGATGTGCAAAGATGATTCAAAGGTACATCATCTATATTCCTTGCCCAGACAGAGCTTGCAGTGTAGTGTGAAAGGATAGCCCAGTACCATAAGATTGAGCTGCAACTGAGTTATAAAAAAAAGTGCTCTGTAAACAGGGTGGGGATAAGAGTGGGGAGCAGGGAACGCTAAGTGTCTAACATATGGCAGACATTTTAGTGTTATTATGTAGCTAAATGTTCAGAGATGTCTGTGAAGTATGTTGTTATATATCCATTTTAGAGACGAAAAAATGAGTCTCTGAAAAATTACTTAAGTTTCCCAGTAGGAGAGACAAATTTGAACCTTTGAAAAGTGTCCACTACAATCATGGATTTATTCATTGTTGACATTCACAGACTGACCTGACTCCCCTTCCTCTGGATCACAGCAAGCCCTTTCCTTCCTCCCCAAATCCTCCCTGGTAGGTAGAGCCTCCATCATCATATTCAATTAAAGTTAGCGCCACAAGCATTTATTATGCACCTTCTATCTACTCAGAACCCAAACCAGGAAAGTTGAAGGAATGAAGGAAAAGGACTGGAAAGGACTTTACCTTTAAAAGAACAAAGCTTTTCCCAGATATAAACCCACGCACATATGGTCACCTTAGTTTTGATAAAGGAGGCAAGAATATACACTGGAGAAAAGACAGCCTCTTCAATAAGTGGTGCTGGGAAAACTGGACAGCTACATGTAAAAGAATGAAATTAGAACACTCCCTAACACCGTACACAAAAATAAACTCAAAATGGATTAAAGACCTAAATGTAAGGTCAGAAACTATTAAACTCTTAGAGGAAAACATAGGCAGAACACTCTATGACATAAATCACAGCAAGATCCTTTTTGACCCACCTCCTAGAGAAATGGAAATAAAAACAAAAGTAAACAAATGGGACCTAATGAAACTTAAAAGCTTTTGCACAGCGAAGGAAACCATAAGCAAGACAAAAAGACAACCCTCAGAATTGGAGAAAATATTTGCAAATGAAGCAACTGACAAAGGATTAATCTCCAAAATTTACAAGCAGCTCGTGCAGCTCAATATCAAAACAACAAACAACCCAATCCAAAAATGGGCAGAAGACCTAAATAGACATTTCTCCAAAGAAGATATACAGAGTGCCAACAAGCACATGAAAGAATGCTCAACATCATTAATCATTAGAGAAATGCAAATCAAAACTACAATGAGATATCATCTCACACCAGTCAGAATGGCCATCATCAAAAAATCTAGAAACAATAAATGCTGGAGAGGGTGTGGAGAAAAGGGAACCCTCTTGTACTGCTGGTGGGAATGTAAATGGATACAGACACTATGGAGAACAGTATGGAGGTTCCTTATAAAACGAAAAATAGAACTACCATACGACCCAGGAATCCCACTACTGGGCATATACCCTGAGAAAACCATAATTCAAAAAGAGTCATGTACCACAATGTTCATTGCAACTCTATTTACAATAGCCAGGACATGGAAGCAACCTAAGTGTCCATTGACAGATGAATGGATAAAGAAGATGTGGCACATATATACAATGGAATATCACTCAGCCATAAAAAGAAACGAAATTGAGTTATTTGTAGTGAGGTGGATGGACCTAGAGTCTGTCATACAGAGTGAAGTAAGTCAGAAAGAGGAAAATAAATACTGTATGCTAACACATATATATGGAATCTTAAAAAAAAAAAAAAAGATTCTGAAGAACCTAATGGCAGGACAGGAATAAAGATGCAGACTTAGAGAAAGGACTTGAGGACACGGGGAGGGGGAAGGGTAAGCTGGGACGAAGTGAGAGAGTTCATGGACTTATATATACTACTAAATGTAAAATATATAGCTAGTGGGAAGCAGCCACATCGCACAGGGAGATCATCTCCGTGCTTTCTGACCACCTAGAGGGGTGGGATAGGGAGGGTGGGAGGGAGGGAGACGCAAGAGGGAGAAGATATGGGGATATATGTATATGTATAGCTGATTCACTTTGTTATAAAGCAGAAACTTACACACCATTGTAAAGCAATTATACTCCAATAAAGATGTTAAAAATATATATATCCAGCATATTACCAGAGTCAGCAGTCTGTGACTGCAAAATAATATTTTCTTTTCTTTGGTATTCAAGATACAAAGATTACTAGGCCTATTGCATGGACTACCAGAAATCTATTTTACTCCAGGGTTTCAGTTTCCAACAGATTTTGGAGAAGCTCCAAGGAATGTATCTACATAAATGGTTCTCTATTGGTGGACTCATGCACTTGTTCCTGCAGCCCATGCTCTGGACCACTGCTTCTCCAAAGCCAGGATTCTCAGTATGGAAAAAGGAAGAGACAGATGTAAGCTAGAAGAGGCTCCTGCTGGGTTTCAGGGTAGAAAAACTAGTTCAAATCAAACGCGGCCAAATACTTTTTTGGCCTCGAGGCATGTGGGATCTTGGCTCCCCAAACAGGGATCGAACCTGCACCCCATGCATTGGAAGGTGAAGTCTTGACCACTGGACCACCAGGGAAGCCTCAAAAAAATCATTTCTTTAGCTGTTCAAAGCATACTCTGTTTAAGGCTGACCTTTATTCATGTCATAAGCAAAGCATTGTCATTTTATTCTGAAATATAATTGAGGTATATGGTGCACTGTTTTCTCCTTTAAAAAAAAATAAATAAAGGACAAAGCTTTTGACAGTGTTGGACTTTATCTGAACCCTGTGGTCCTGTAAGCTGCAGTTAAAAAATCCCTCCACATTTCTGTGTTCCTGGACTGGCTAACCACAAAGAACCCTGGGTCCTTACATATTCTGAGGTAAGATCTGTCTCCATCCTTCCCTAGGACTCCCAAAAGACTCCTAATGACTCACTTGTTTACCTGCCTCTTTAAATCCCAGGTCCCCTTCCTTTTCCTTGAGACAGTCCTCATTAATGAACATTCTCCCTACTGTAATAGCCTAAGTAAAATCATATCCTTAATTGGCCGGTGCATTTTGCCTTGTGCGATTTTGGTGCAATGACTCCAATAGGATTGGACCTCATCTTTGAATCTTCATTTACTCCATCTACATATTGAAGCTTCTCAGAGCCATTGTGCTCCCTTCCTGACTTCTGACTTGGGACCCCAACAGTGGGCTCCACCCTGGGTCCTGTACTCTGCGCTCTTGTCTGTTACTAGCAGAGTAAGTATATGATGTTGATTCTTTTTGAGTACTCACTTGACTTCTGGTCCTGGCTTCTCTTGGTTTTATCATCTGACAAGTTGGTGTTCTCTGAAACAGGTTAACGTAAATGTGACAGATGTAATGTCATGAAACAGATCTTTTCTCTGTTGGATGAAAGATGGCACAGAATCAGAATTGTTAGTCTTTTCTGTTTGTCTGAGTTCAAATCAATTAAGAATTTGTAAACACTGGGAAGGGAAGAATTCCTTGATATGGACTGGTGAGGTTTGTATTTCTGTGTTTACCCTTGACCCATAGCTGAAATTTTTTTTATTATTATTTTGTTATTTATTTATTTTTTTGGCTGTATGCGGTCCTCTCACTGCTGTGGCCTCTCCCATTGCGGAGCACAGGCTCCGGACGCGCAGGCTCAGCGGCCATGGCTCACGGGTCCAGCCGCTCCGCGGCATGTGGGATCCTCCCGGATCGGGGCACGAACCCGTGTCCCCTGCATCGGCAGGTGGACTCCCAACCACTGTGCCACCAGGGAAGCCCAATAACTGAAATTTTAAATTTGAAGCTATAAGCTTACTCTCTGTTGTGTCTGTATATTTATACGTCTGTAATTCAGAAAAATCTTCACTTTCATTGTGTGTGTAGTATTTTCCTACTTCTGAATTGTATTACCAAATTAGATTATAAATCTCTTATAAGAGCTCTGTTTTGATTACCTTAGAGGTAAATAAGTGCTTATGTAAAAGGAATATTCCTAAAATTCTAAGAAATTAAGGGAATTATACCTCAAATATTTTCATTATACCTCAAATATTTTCAATGTGAAAAGAGAGATATTGCTATATAAACTAACTCAGAAAACGTTTTAAGAATTCAAGTTCATGGGGATTTCCCTGGTGGTGCAGTGGTTAAGAATCCGCCTGCCAATGCAGGGGACATGGGTTCAAGCCCTGGTCTGGGAAGATCCCACATGCCGTGTAGCAACTAAGCCCAGGCGCCACAATTACTGAGCCCACGCGCCACACTACTGAAACCTGCTTGCCTAGAGCACATGCCCCGCAGCAAGAGAAGCCACCGCAATGAGAAGCACACGCACCACAACGAAGAGTAGCCCCTGCTTGCTGCAACTAGAGAAAGCCCGCATGCAGCAACGAAGACCCAATGTAGCCAAAATTAAATAAATAAAAATAAATTTTTTAAAAAAGAATTCAAGTTCACATAATTTAGGTAAATCTTTGGCAAAGAAGACAAGTTTAATAATTTTGGTTTAATAAAAACAGCTGTTTTTTCTGTGTTATTGACAGTAAGTATAAGAGAAGCATATATTTTTATTCTACTTTGGTATGGGTTTTCTGAACATATACGTGTTCACTTATCAAATAAGTTAACAGTACTTTTACTTAATGGTTAAGGTTATGAAAAACATACATTTGTATTTAACCAAACTGAATCATTATTCTGAAAACTTTATTTCAACAATAATTATGTTTTATAGTATGTAAGCTGGAAGATAACTTCCAAGAACATTAGGTGACTTAAAACCTTGGTCTTCTACTAAATTGAGTTAATTAATGGGTATTCATTGGATACATACATCACCTCCAAGTAAGATAGAGTACTAAAACACTAATTACTAATCATACTTTTAGGTTTAAATACGCTTACCTCTTATTTTTATATGCTGCAGGGAGTCTATCTATTTTGGGTCTGTTAATGAGCATGTTCAATTTTTGCCACTTTGAGACACTGTACTAGAAGGGATGTGTATGGTTATAGAAGTTGTGAGCTCTGCTAATCTGCTGCAAAATGCTGGTGTGTGACAGATTGTTCACAGTTATTGGCCTCCTAATTTTCTCTGTGGAATAGAAGTTACTGTGGTTAAAAGTTATAATCAATATATGTGAAGGAGATGGTAGAGAGGACCAGTTTTGTATGCAAGGTAGGCAGGATGTGCTTTTGTTAATGAAAGGAGAGAGTGGTTTGGTCCTAAACTGTAATGACTGGTTGCTGCAGAATGAGGAAGAGGAAAGAGGAAGGCCAAACCTAAATGGATATAAAATGTTATAGAAGATTTGTGGAAAGGAAATTGTATTTTTTGTTGTCAAAGCTAGCTTGGGTTTGATAGGTTTCTTTATAAGATTTCAAAAGGGACTTTTAGTGTCAAATATTATGCTGATGGAAAACTGGGATTGTTCTTATCTCTGTTAAAATGGCAAAATTTTCTAACCTCTTAATATGAGGTTATAAAATGTTATTCTTTGCCTTCTGTATAATCTGACTTAGATCACAAAGGTTTTGTGTCTTAACAGAATAACCTTCTATGGTTTATATTGATTTTAATGTATCTTTGATGATTTAAGAAAATAAAAGCTTATCACTTAGAAAAGAACATGTCACCTTCAGTGTTTATTTTTGAATGTTTCATTCTCACTTTGAAATGAGAAGCAAAATGATGTGTCTCAGGTACCCATGATCCAATTCTATCTTAGGTGTTCAAATCTCCTAGCAACTTTTGATTTTTGTCTTTCCAAAATCCAATTATAAGTGATATCTTTACACCTAAAACTGTCTTTGAGATTTCCCAGAGGGCCCCTAGAAAATCACAGAGGATTTGTTCTTTCACCTTGTAAAAATAGAGGTGCTAGAAATAATAAAATTTATTTCATATGTTACTATTGATGAATACAAGCAAAGAGTTAGCAAATCAGAAGAGATGCTTAGCCTTCCCTAGGTGAATTTGTATGGGTGATGTTATTAATACAAATATTTCAAATTGCATGTCATGTGGGAAGTTTCTAGAGATTTGTCAGTGCCCTTGCTGTCTATAATATGTTCCTATTTATCAGAGTCCTGGTTCTTCTTTGCCTTATATTAGACAACAACAGTGTAGAGTTAGTCATATTTTCAGTATTTAAAAAAATGTTAACTTCAATGCAACTTTACTTCTTTAGTTTAAATCTAGCAACTTCTAGAACTAAAACCTGACTGCCCAGATCCCTATCAGGACACTAGGTTTCCCTAAGATCTGAAGAGGCCCTGCAAGCTGAAGCCCAACAACTTGCCATAAACTTACAGGGGCTCATCACTGCAGCAGAATTCTCCCTGGACAAGTTGCGTCTGGACCACTAAGGGAGTCCAGTGAAATGCTCAGGTCATACATGCTCTTTTCCAAGACATAACCAAGACAGTGGACAACATCACCAAAAACATTGACATCCCAGCTGGAAAGCTTTAAGAAACTCAAAGAGTAGTGCTGAATAACCTCTACCAACCACTTGGAATCCACTGGACTGGCTGCCCTCAGAATTCAGCTCCTGGCTCTTTAATACAATATTCAATGCTAATACTTACCTTTTTAATTTTAGACGTCCCTCTATCAAGATGCCTGATCTCCAGAACCCTAAAATGACTGATCTTGGCCACCACTTCTCAACAGATGGTTCAACTGGTTTTACAGGAATAACACTAACAAGAGTCCTTGGGAAACTATTTCTTAGACCCTACTTTGCCCTCTCAAGAGGTTTATGATCACCTCTGAGTTGTTCATCAGTGAATGATATTTATCTGAAAAAAAAGGTTCTGAAAATGAATTATTTTCTGAAACTTGTGCTCCCAGAAAGTTGCAACAGTTAAGAAATCCCCACACTACTATATATAAATAGATAAACAACAGGTTCTACTGTAGAGCACAGGGAACTATGTTCAGTACCTTGTAATAGCCTATAATGGAAAAGAATTTGAAAAGAAATTCAGCTATATATGTATATGCATATTTGTGTGTATGTGTGTGTGTGTGTGTATTACTGAATCACTTTGCTGTACACCAGAAAGTAACACAACACTGTAAATCAATTATACTTCAATAAAATAAAATAAAAATGAATGCCAAAAACCAAAACCCTGGGCTTCCCTGGTGGCGCAGTGGTTGAGAGTCTGCCTGCCGATGCAGGGGACATGGGTTCATGCCCCGGTCCAGGAAGATCCCACATGCCGCAGAGTGGCTGGGCCCGTGAGCCATGGCCGCTGGGCCTGTGCGACCGGAGCCTGTGCTCTGCAATGGGAGAGGCCACAACAGTGAGAGGCCTGCGTACCGCAAAAAAAAAAAACAAAAAAAAACCAAAACCCTAAAACCAACCAACCAAATGAAAAAAGAGATCTGCCCCCCTCTTGTGTCCCAGGAGCAGCTAACCACAAAGGACCATCCTTCCTTCGTATATTCCAAGGTCCATTTCCATCCTTCCTCCTGACTCCCATAAGACACACAGATGACTTTCTTGTTTACCTGCTTCTACAAAACCCAGGTCCCCGTCCTTTTTTTGAGATGTTCCTCATTAATAAACGTTCTCCTTATTGCAATAGCCTGAATAAAATCATATCGTTAATTATCTGGTACATTTTGTCTTTCATACTTTTCTTTCCTCTCATTTCTATGGTTGAGTTCTCTCAATTTCTTCATCTCTCTGAGCCTCGGTTTCCTCACCCATAAAGGACCATTACTTCTACCTCCAAAAGGTGTGAAGATTAAGTGAGATAATACGTAGGAAAGAACAAAGCTAGTCCAACAGTAAGTGGTCAATAAGTATTCATCCTTCTCCCTAGAGGAAAACAATCTCAATGCAATTGGTGGCCAGAGTGGGAGCTAGTTAAAAGAGAGGGGATAAGTCAATGTAACCTTGTCTCCACAAGTGGGAAAACAATTCAGAACAGGTGCTCTGATGTTGAAGTGAACAGCACAGGGCAGGAGCGCTATTTCATATGGGGCAGAAACTGTAGCACTAATGGAGGTTGGAAGTATGTCTTCCTTCCTTCTGGAAAGTAGATATCCTGTTCCATTTGGATTTGAAAGTGAGTGGAAGCCTGTTCCCATGTTAACACTGAGATTGTTAGAAAAACAGTTTACCTTCACAGCCCAATGGCAAGGAGCATCTCAAATGGTAGCCATCTTCCTACTTTGGAGTGGCTGGCTGGGTAGGTGCCCACATTGTAGGTTTACTAAATATTTCCAGGGACGTCCCGGAGACTCTGTCTGGCAAGTAAGGGTGCCAGGTTTGTTGGTTGTGTTCATATCTCTGGCCAGAAAAACACAGGTCTGGGGAAAAGTTAAGAGTGATATATCTGGCAGTGCTGTATAATGTTTTCCATAATTCTCCCAGCTCTTTGTGGAGCCCCCTCCAGTTTGGCTGACAGAGACTGACAGCTTCTAAACACACCTCAGGATTACAGGAAAGGAGAAAAACTGAGGAAACCATGAACATTATGTGGACATTTAAAAATGAGAGAACAAAGTCTCCACTTGACAATTCAACTGGAAACTCAAATTGCAGCAGTTAGCATTCATGGAATTCCAGTTTTAGATACACAAATGCAAAGTAATCAGAAAAACATTTGCTTCTGAAAAGTGATCACCTTGTTGCTTAGTGTGAAGCTGTAATCAGCCTGAATGTAAAATGAACAAATTCTGAAGACCTGGAGATTTTAACCTCTGAGAACGTGAGACTGCATTTGAGGACCTTACAGAATTTGGCTAGCTTTTTTCGCTGCTTTCTCTAACTTACCACTCTATGGTCCTCAGCGATGTTTATTTTTTTCGTATTTCCAATTCTTTTCTCCCTGCCATTGCCCTGTTAAATTTCTCACCCCATCTCAGCCAAATTATCTAGTAAGCACAGTAGGCACAGTGCATAGGGCCCATAAAACTGTTTTCATTTCTTTTAAAATCAGGAAAAAATGAATTTTTTATGTCAGAGAAAATGTTTTAATATATTCATCTTTATTCCAATGCATAAATATAATTAAAAAATTTTTTTTATGGAGTAAGGAGCCTATGGAAGTCATAGCACAGTCCTGAGCAGTTGGATTTGCTTGTAATTTGCTTGTAATTTTTTGTTTTTTTTTTTTTTTTTTTGCGGTACGCGGGCCTTTCACTGTTGCGGCCTCTCCCGTTGCGGAGCACAGGCTCCGGACTCACAGGCTCAGCGGCCATGGCTCACGGGCCCAGCCGCTCCGCGGCATGTGGGATCCTCCCGGACCGGGGCACAAACCCGTGTCCCCTGCATCGGCAGGTGGACTCTCAACCACTGCGCCACCAGGGAAGCCCTGTAAGTACTCTTAAACCTGTAGGGACACAGAAACTAAAGTAAGTGGTATACTTGTTTTGTCCTACGGTAAAGCCAACATAGGCCAAGGCTAATTTCCAGGCCACCTGCCCTGGGTTGGGGACACCTGCCATTTGCAAGCAGCATCTTTCACCTTAAGATTTCAGAAGTTTCCCTCCTGGCTCCAGATGTGGGCTCTTGGTGTCAGTAGCCACACTCCAAGTTCTTTGGAAACTGGCAACTTTCTGGTGTCAGTGACCATTAGGAACCCTGATTTGGGTATTGTTGACCGAAAAAAAATGCATATAAGAGTTGTGAGTTAAGTTTTATTTGGGGCAAAATGAGGCCTATAGGCTGGGAGACAGCATCTCAGATCTCTCTGAGGTACACGCTCTGAAGAGGTCAGAGGAGATGTCAGTATTGTGTATGATTTTAGTGAAGGGGGTATGTGCAGTCGAGCACACATGTTGGCAGAGGCTGGCTGCTAGTCACGAGGAGCAGATGTCGCTATTAATGATTTTAGTGCTTTTCCAGATATGAGAAAATGCAAGAATTTGGGCTCATAAAATCTTCTCCTGAAAATATCTGAAGGCCTGTTCTGCCAGCTTTTCCCAGAGCACAGGGTGCCTCGTTCCTGATCTCCACCCTGAACTCCTTTCATGGGTTGTTGAAGGTCAGAGGTTGCAGTGGCTTGTGACTTAATCCTTATAGAGGCAGATGGCAGGTGACAATTTTTACTTGGCAGTATTATGGAGAAACCAGAGCTATGATTAAACTTACTATTGTTCAGAGCAAAAATCAAGGCACGTAGTCCGATGTGGGATTTTCCCTCCACTTTCATGAAATTAAATTTTAAAATTTATGTAATACAAACTCTAAAAAACAGTCACATAATTCACAAATGGTCTTTATGACAATAATAAAATGATGTGAAAATAAACAACAAAACTGGCAAGTAGAGCCTATTTACTAATCCAATGTTTGAATATTTATTACCTATGTGGCCCAGAAGGTCCAGGACCCAGGGACATGGGAGGCAGCAGTCTCCTTCCTTCATGAGAACAGTGCCAGAGGTCATATGGAGAGCGTGGTTTCTCTTCCCTATCTTTTTTTTTTTTGCTGTACACAGGCCTCTCACTGTTGTGGTCTCTCCCGTTGCGGAGCACAGGCTCCAGACGCGCAGGCTCACCGGCCATGGCTCACGGGCCCAGCCGCTCCGCGGCATGTGGGATCTTCCCGGACCGGGACACGAACCCGTGTCCCCTGCATCGGCAAGCGGACTCTCCACCACTGTGCCACCAGGGAAGCCACCCCGCCATCTTGTTTTGAGGAGCATAGTAACCTGGCCCAAGAGTAATAGTAACTACCATTTGGGGGTACCTACTATGTGTCACACCCATTTCATAAGTTATATCTGAACAATATAAACACTCTGCAAGATATCAATAGATACTAAAATTTTCATTTTATAGACCAGAAAAATTGGGTAACTGGTCAGTGACATAGAGCTAGGAGTGCAGCAGGAAATTCTTCAAATCCCTGCTATACTTCTGGAAATGGAGGACTCTATGCTTTGTGTTAGGAAGAAAGATCCAATCCACATCCTCGTGGATTTCAGTTCTGAGAGATCCAAAGGAACAGTGAAGGAAGGTATAAACTCTTCCTGACCATCATTCTTCCCATTGTTGACACCCTAATATGAAATCAACCTTTCACCCCTGAGAGGGCCTCTGGATATTATTTATCAGCTGACTCCCCCAGCACACTGAGAAACAATGCAACTGCTCTCAGAGATCTTAAGTTTCCTCTTTTCTCTCTTTCAAGGGAACACAAGAGCTCTGTTTGAAAACTATGTTGCAGCCTGACTAAGGAAGGTCATTTAACACAGGCCCACTGGTGCCAAACTCCTAGACATTCTTCCAGCAGAGACTGAATGTTCGGAAACCTGTCGGTCATTGAACATGGATGTGTGATGTCAATTAATAATCAAGCACAAATGTGCATTTTCTCTGGCTCTTTTCCTGTGCGTTCTTAAGATCTTACCAACTAGACTTGTAAATTCCTGGTGGGCAGAGATGAGTCTTACATTTCTTTTGTGCCATAGGCTTCCTCTCTTTCACTTACCACTGTTCAATATGTGCTTAGTAAGGATTTCATGCAATGGATGACAGGATGAACGTAGTTTTACTTTTTCTGCAATACTGACTTAGGAGTATAACTTCTCTTGGATAGGAGGAACAGACAAATAAAAAACAGCTTATCTAGGAAAACCTATTCCTAGTGGATTTCGTTGCTCTAATCCAGAGATTAGAACCCAGGGGAGGCTAAGGGAGTGTGGCCATGTGGCAACCCCTAGATCTCCTGGAATTGCACTTTCCCTGTGCCGGCAAGTCTCTCTGTATTCTCTTCATTGGAGCTGCTAACAGTTCTGAAAGAAAAAGAATGGTTCACAGTCCTAAAGATTACATTTGATCACAATTTAAAAAAAAAATGCATTGGGTGCTAATAACATGAGAATAAAAGCAGAGACTCTTTTCAGAAATGTTCCCACCCATTTCCAACCAGGCTGTTTCCCAACCTCCTTCTGATCATTAATGAGGTTATTAAGATTGACCAATCTGTTGGGACCTGCATGGAGACTCTGGTACCTCGCACTAATTTCTGTTCCTCCTAGCCCCAAATAAGCTTAGGGCACAATGGCAAATTAGATTTCAGGAGACAATGGATTTTGGAACCAAGGAAACCCAAATAAATCATGTTTACTGCCCTAGAGAAAGGACATTGCTTTAGTCCTCACATCAAAGTCCAACGACTTGCTTTGTTCAGTCTCTTTAAGGGTAGTTTAGATCAGCAGGAGGGGTGAGAAAGGGGGTAGCGGACCCTTCCCCTGTCAGGGTGGGGCAGTCTGCTGATCAGTGTCTCAAGAAAACCTCTGAGTTGGCAATTGGTCTGCAACAGGTCCTTGGACCTCCCATTTTTCTGCATTCCCTCCTGAGCTCCTGAGTTACGTCTCATTTCTGTAGATCCTTGGTACCAACAGAGTCAATGATCTACTAGCCTCAGAACTGATGGGGCTTAAGTTAAAGACCCAGAAAGCTGACCAACTGGTACATCCCAAAGCTATACAGGACTGAGTTTTAAATCCTCAAGAATCAGAGAAATGGATCTTGAACCACAGCAGTTAGCGGGGAGCCATGGGCAGGGGATAGTGATAAATAATTCTGAGCCATTTTGATTAGAATTCAAATCCCATAGTGAGCTCTCATATCATTTTCTCTCTTTTTAACACTTAGTCATTTATTTTTAAATAATAATATGAGTATGGTACAAAAACAAAATTATTCAAAAAGGTTGATAGTAAAAGGTAGGATTGTCTTCCATTGTCACACCTCCTACCTAGTTTCCTTCTCAAAAGGTAACTGCTGTTATCAATTTCTTGTGTATCCTGCCTATCAAATTCTATGCATAAGTAAAAACATGTATAAATGTTTCCTATTCTTTAAGAAAGCAGAAGTTAGCATTCTGAACTGACTCCTTTACACTCTGATCTTTTTTATTTAACAATATATAATACCTTGGAGATTAGTCCATTTCTATTCACATTGAACAGTCTTATCCTTTTTTAAATAGCTGTATAGTATTGAAATATAAGAATGTATCAATTTTTTTAAAGTTCTCTATTGGTAGATAGTTTCCAACAGATTGCTTTTATAAACAATGCTGTAATGAATAACTGTGTACATATCATTCATATGTATGCTGGTATATATATGAGATAATGTCCTAAAAGTAGAATTGCTGGGTAAAAGAATATATGCTTTATAATTTGATAGATATGGCCAAATTGCTTTCAACAGAGATTCTATCAATTTACCTCACCACCAGCTATGTGAGGAGAGTGCCTGTTACTCTATATTATTGCCAACGTAATGTTTCCAAATATTTGATTTTATATTATTTAGATGGTAAAAAAAAGGATAACATTATCATTTTACATTTCACTTCTTTTACCAATGAGGCCAAGGGTCTCTTTACTTTTAAGAGTCCTCCATGGGCTTCCCTGGTGGCGCAGTGGTTGAGAGTCCGCCTGCCGATGCAGGGGGCGTGGGTTCGTGCCCCGGTCCGGGAAGATCCCACATGCCGCAGAGTGGCTGGGCCCTTGAGCCATGGCCACTGAGACTGCGCGTCCAGAGCCTGTGCTCCGCAACGGGAGAGACTGCAACAGTGAGAGGCCTGTGTACCGCAAAAAAAAAAAAAAAAAGAATGTCTTTTCTACATCATTCTACCTTTCTAATGTTAGTTGATGTGTTGGGTTTTTTTTTATCATTATTCTATTTTCTAAATTGTGAATTTCTGTTTTCATTTATAATATTTTCTTCCTTTGCTTTTTAGACATTTTATTGTTCTTTTTTTACCTTCTGGATTACTTTTATTCTTTCATATTTATTAATGTAAGTTTATTTAAGTATATTTTCTTGTTTATTATTAAAATACATAAGCATAAACTTTTCTTCTTGTTTATTAATATAAATGTACATTTTTGAGCACTGCTCATAGATTATGACACTGTTTTAATTATGTTTATTTTGTTGATGAAATGCAATTTCACTTTTCCTATTTGAACTAATTGTTGTATAACGGAGAGTTTTTCTTATATTTTTCTAGCTTTGATTTCTAGTTCTATTGTATTGTGACCAGAGAATAATGAGTATACTCATTCTACATTTTGGAATGTATTGACTTTCTTTTGGGCCTAATAAATGGTCAATTTTGCAAATATTTTTGGGATCTTGTAAAAAAAAATATGGTCAATTTTACCACAGGATAGAGTTATGCATATTTTAGAATTACATATTATAATTCATATGACCCTAAAATTTTACACACACACACACACACACACACACACACACATCATACTATTGTATTAGTCAGAGTTCTCCAGGGAAATAGAGAAAGAGATTTATTTTAAGGAAATGTCTAATGCAAATGTAGAAGTTTGGCAAGTCCAAAATATGCAAGGTTGACTAGTAGACTGGAGACCCAGGAAAGAGATGCAGTTTGAGTCCCAGGGCAGTCTGCTGGCAGAATTCCTTCTTGCTCACAGGAGGAAAGTTTTTGTTCTATTAAGGCCTTTATCTGATTAAATGAGGCCCACCCATATTATGGAGGGTAATCTGCTTTACTCAAAGTTCACCAATTTCAATGTTAATCTCATCCAAAACCACTTTCACAGAAACATCCAGAATAATTTTTTTACCAAATATCTGGGCACCATGTCAACAAAGTTGGCACATAAAATCAATCATCACAATTATACAAATTATGTATTACATAAGTATGCATAATATATATTTTAGAGTTTTATGTATTTTGTTCTAGCAGTCATTTTTATATCTATACCCTTATAAAATACACCAGTCTTCTATTTCTGCAGGTAGTATCTTGATTATCTTCAATAAGGAAATAACATTAGTATACTTCCTCTTCTCCTCGTATCCTCCCTCTTCTAAACCATTCAATTTCTACTTTCTATATAATTTTTTAAGTTAAAATTCCTGTTTTTCCCATATATATATATATATTTATGGCTTGGTGTAGCAAATTTAAATAGTATATTTTTTACCTAGCCATAAAAGATAAATCATAATACATTATTTCCACCATTTGTCTTCACTTACCCTCCTAAACTTTGCTAGTTATTTCATATGTACATGGTAGTAAAGATTCCTAACATTTCATTTTGTTCTGTATCTCTAATGTCCACATCTGGTTGAGTTTGTGACAAATTTAAGGATTCAATGCTCACTGCTGCCTTTTGCTGTGGTTTCTCCATTTATTACTTAGTTGGCTAAAGTTTGTCCTCATACTTTCTCCAAGAAGTACTCATGGTAAGTATTCTAAGTTCTAGCATGGTTCAGTAGAGATTTTCATGCTGTCTTTATATTTGAACTAATTTTTTCAGAGTATAAAATTTGGGGGTTATATCTTTCCTCAAGGACTTTGGAAACATTTATTACTTAACTGGTTTTTTTCTTTTTTCATTGCTTAGCCATTTATCACTTAGTCTACTTATCCTTTAGCTTTTTTTTTTCTTTTTAGGTGACTCAAACATTTTTGTCTAGTTGCCCAAAAGATTATCTTTGAAGTCCTGTAATTTTATCAGATTATCTCTGCTGTTGGTTATGGGGCAGTTTGTCTTTTCAATAGGTAGAGCCAAAATTTCTTTCATTATTGTAAAATTTTATTTAACTATATCTTTAAATAATGTTTTTGTCCCTTTATTTGGATTATATTCTTTTGGGTCACTAATTATGTGTACCTTTTACATTTCTTTTTTTCTCTCTAATCCTCTTTAAGCACTTATTTACTTTGATTTCATTTTTTTAAATTTTCAGCCGTTTTGTTTGCTGTTTCTCTGTTCTGTTCTTCACATCCTTGCTATGTTTTCAAAAGGGTTTCTTCACATTTGTGGTGCTTTCAATTGGTTTTTTGTAATCGTTTTTACTTTTCTTTTTTGCTGGCTCATATTTTATCTACTTCTGTTGTCTTGACATGTTTCTCTGAACTCTTTGATCTTTGCTCTAAAGACTTGTTTTTATGGAGGTGATTAATTATTATTATTTTTTAAATGTGATATTAGTTTGGTCAAATTTTCCATCTGCCCTGGTACAACAGTCTTCTTGTGCATGTGTTTTCAACTGCTTTTTCTTTTCTGTTGCTTTTATTCTTAACCGTAAGTTAACCATAAGTAACTGATGGTTTTGCACTTATTTAAACAATCATCTTTGAATGAGCTGTATCTTTTCTGGACCAGTTATTTGCAGAAGATGTGTGTCCGAGAGGGCCAGGGCTCCATCCAGGCCAACAGGAAGTTTCTCTCTGATGGGACTGTGTCTGCATGAGTGCCTTCCTCGTGTTCCTTTCTCCCGAGCCAAACCAGGTTGGCACAGCAGAAGATTCCCAATTTAGAGCCTCTCTCTTTCCCCTTGGCATCCTGATAGACTGCTTCTCGCAAACGTGGCTTGTCTGTGTGATTCCTCGTTTAGCCGTACCTTCTCAACTTCTCAAGGATTTGTACCAAAAAGAAACTATGGAAAATCGTACTACCACACTGTGGTTTTGCCCCTAATAATGTGCCCATGTTTTTAGAACTCTTTTCTGCTAGCTTTGTCTAAACCCTAAAGCCACAGGCATCCTCTCTTGCCCCTTTGAGCACCCCTATGAAACCTGTCCTAGAATATGGGGACTCTTCTCTATATTGTGGTTTGGGTTACAGATGTCTTTGAATTTTATGAAAGAAACAGAAATTATCTTTCTTGTTTGCTCTTTGAAGATTTGTTAAGGAGAGAAGGGGGCACCATCAAATCAGAAATGTTCTCAGACTTATATGTTTGGCTAACCAAACTCTGGGATGCTTCCAATTATCCTTGCCTCTCGTACTCACAGAGTAATTCCCTTTTTGAGTGTGGGCAGGACCTGTGACTGGCTTCCTACCAACGGAATATGGCAAAGATGATAGGATGTTATTTTTACCTAAGATCATAAACTGTCATTCTGGGAGACCCTTGCTGTGTTTGATGTAGCAAGAGGCCATGTGGTGGGGGCCCATGTGTCAAGGAACTGAGGATGGCTTCTGGCCAAAAATCATCTAGGAACTGGGAGCAGCCTTGGGTCTACTTTTCATTCTACTAAATTCATTCTTTTCTGCAAGAGACAGAGGCCCCAGTTTATAGCCTGAAGGACCTGAATCCTGCCAACCACCATGTGAACTTGGAAGGGACTCTTTTCCCAATCAAGCTTTGAGACGAGCCCACAGCCCTAGCAGACTCCTTAACTGCAGCCTTGCAGAGGATCCAAACAATAAGTATCTGGATTTTTGACCCACCGGAACTGTGAGATAATACATGTGTGTTGTTTTAGCTCCTAAGTTTGTAATGATATTGTCATACATCAATAGATAACTAATACAGCATCTCAGGGCTATGCTGGAAACCAGACCATGGCTCTGTAGGTTCTGGAAGGACACCTTCATGTCTTAGTGTTGAAGAAGATTGGTTTTGCAATCAAAAGGATATGTGTTCAAGTATCAGGTCCAGCTTGGGTCACGTGGTTCCCAGAACACTTAGCTGACGTGTAGCCTGGGATAAGTTGTTTAATCTGAGCTTCAATTTCCTCACTTTTAAAATACAAGTGTTAACTAGACTCACATCCTAGGATTGAGAAGGTGGCTTCAACAAGATTAATAAAATAAAATGCTTTACGTAGTCCCTGGTAGAAAATAAGTGCTCACTGAGTATCAATATTGCTGTCCCAGAAGTGCTGTGAGGTGCAGGTTCCTGGTTACAGAACTACCAGCAGATTCCAGGGTTTGATGTTATTCCTCAGGGAAGGCTGCTATAGCACAAGGAGCCCTGGAGTGAGAGTCAGAAGTTCTTAGATTTCATCCTTTCCATGTCACCAGAAAAGCTGGGTGACACTGGCAAGTCATTTCATACCTCTGAGCTTATTTTCTCACCTGAAATTAACAGTGTTTGCACCTACCTATGTCATAAGAGTCCAAGGAATGGATGTATATCAGATGCTTTGTGACCAGTAACAGGGTGCACAGATATGAGCATTTTTACTTTAATGAAATATTATATTATAAATGGTAATTAAATTTTTGAAGAGAGGCTTTAGAATGAATATCCACAGCATTCTTGGCTAAGCCAGGGCAGGAGCTAGCTCTGACCACGCCAGAGGTGGCCCAGGCATGGCACAGTGGTTAAAAGCTTGGGCTCCAGAGCAGTACTGCCTGGGTTAAAAACTCCTGGGAAGCGATCTACTTCTCTGTGCTTCAATTTCCTCAGCTACAAAATGAGGGAAACGGTGACCACTCACCTCACAGTGTTGTTTCAAGCGTCAAATGTGATGAAGCATTTGAGCACTATGAATTCTTTTTTTTTTCTTTTTTAAATTTATTTTTTATTGAAGTATAGTTGAATTACAGTGTTGTGTTAATTACTGCTGTACAGCAAAGTGACTCAGTTATATATATATATATATATATATATATATATATATACACACACATATATATATATATATTCTTTTTCATGTTCTTTTCCATTATGGTTTATCACAGGATATTGAATATAGTTCCCTGTGCCATTCTATATATACCCGTTTGCATCTGCTAATCCCACATCTTAGGAAAACATCTACATAGTCAGTGCTCAGTAAATATCATCTGAAATCATTCTTCTCTCAGATCACTGTATCATTAGGAAGTGGAAGATGTTAGTCTTGGTTGCTATCACACTTCCTTCATTTCTACATTTTTGGTGGGGGAATGAAGACTGAGTTTTGTTCCAATTCAGCCATCTGGCAGTTCCTGTTTGTCTCCCTACTCTGCAATAACTGATTAAGGGGAGGATTGATTTTGACCAAATCAAGTATTATAAAGGACATCAAGAAACTACTTAAATCCAATTTGTGATTTCACCTGCTCTCTTGAAGTAAATGATGGCTAATAAAGGATTTTAAGTTGGTATGGGAAAGAAGTTACAAAGATAAATGCTGGCTGCACTAAAAAAAATATGTAAGTTCATTGTCCTAGGGCAAAATAGCATACATTTCCCCAAATATTTCTATTACATGAACACACTCCCTTGATTGGAAGTGATTGGGTAATGCAATGTTTTACTTCAATGAAAACAGATTCTTTGGAAGATAATTTCCTCATTATCCTCAGAGGTTCTGGAATCTGTTATTAGATTCAGAATTCAATTTTGAGTGACTTAAGGGAATAAAGCCTTTATAACTTTTCTTTCTGAATTGTGGAATATCAAAGGCTGAATGTCCCCTTTAAAGTAATTTATTATTACAGCATCTCACACTCTGTATAACACATTCAGAAACTAATGATTTTTCAATAAACTTATCTTACTACATTAATTTTAAAAGATTTTTCTTTCATAAATTATCTTTTGGTTTTCATGTAATTACAGTCAGGTCGATTTATTTTAGACTAAAATTATAGAATATTAAAGCTACTGGGCACCATTGAATTCTACAACAACTCTATGAGTTAGGTGTGATTTTTCCTCTTTATATATGTGGAAGCTGAGGCACAGATGGGTTATCCAGCATCCTGGTGCTGGAGGGATCTAAACTCAGTTCTATCCAAATTCTAAACCTTTGCTCTTTCTACCACAGATGCCATCCACATACTACTGAAGAACTTCTAGTGACACCCCATCCCCATTACATGGCACAAATGTGAAAAAATATCAAGGCTATAGGAAGTGAAGGGACCCATTCCGGGTTCCACTGTGAGCTGGAGACAGGATTGGGGCTTGCTCGGTGGCACACAGATCTGGGTTGTCTTTCCTCTGCCATGTGCTAGTGATGTGAATTTATGAAATTCATTTAATCTCTTTGAGCTCCAGTTTTCTTACCTGTAAAATGAAAATAAACTTACACCATAAGGATGTTCTGAGGGTTTAAGGAGTTTATTATATGTAGAATGCTTTAGCACTAGCGCCTGGTACATGGTCAATCATAAATTAGAGGTAATTGTTTTCAGTAACACTGGAAATAATAACAGGAAATGGAATCTAGCCCTCTGAATTCTGATGAAGGACTTGTTCTAATTTGTTATCACTCTAGTCCAATTATATAAACATACCAACTTTATGACTGGTATACTTTATCCTACCTACTTATTTCTTTATGCAGTTGTTTAAACAGATCAGCCTTGCTTTAGGTAGCATTAACTTGCAGATAGAATGTATTTACATATATTCTCCATGGACTATGCACTCACAGAGATACAGCTTGATGCTACTATTTCTTGGCACTGGCCACTTGTTTCTCAGGCCCCTTGAGAAATTTGGAGTTGCGCTTTTGCTCTCTGCAGCCCCCGGGACCCCACCCTACTGTGTCTGCTGATGAGTCAGCTGTGGCAGTCCAGGTTCATTACAAATTCCCTGGGCTCTCTGGAAATCAGCGCCCTGCTGATTTGCCTGCATCCCAGCTCCCCAAGCCCTCCCCCTTTCTGGCATCTGCCCCCACCGCTTTCTGATCTTATCACAGTAGTTCTTAATTGTCCACTGCTGCTTCTCTGTCTTTTTCTCTGTGAGTGAAGCTCAGCGTGTGGGCCATTTTGTACTAATCGTTTATTTAATATGCCTCCCCTTTGTCAGTGGGCTCGCATCGGCACCGTTCTTGCCTTCCATGCCAGGGCAGGTATACAAAAAAGCCTTTATTATTCTCTTAATCGCTTTTGTGTTTTTTTCCTTATCCTCATCTTCTTTCTTTACTGATACAGCAGATTCTTACCTTGTTCCCTTCGATTTTCCTAAGTACAAATGGCTGTTTAACCCCTTGATATCATATGCTTTATTTATAAAGATATCTAAGTCTTCTCTATTCTTCTCATGCTCCTGCTTCCCTTCATCTGACATTAATTTCAAAAGAATTTGCTTAAAAAGACAGTCAGGAAACTAAGGCGAGTACGTGGAGGCTGCTTCGCTTTGCATAATATCTACATCTATCCTGTATCTATATCAACTACATTTATTCTATATCTATACCATCTACATCTATTCTATAACTATACCATCTACATCTATTCTATATCTATACCATTTACATCTATTCTATATATCAACTACATTTATTCTATATCCATACATCTACATCTTTTCTATAACTATACCACCACCATCTATTCTATATCTATACCATCTACATCTATTCTGTATGTATATCATCTACGTCTATTCGACATCTATATCATCTAAATCTATATTTATATCATCTACATCTATGTGTGTATCTACATCCACATCTATAGCACTAACTACATAAAATTTTGGTTGATGTGAAATATAGCAGCCTGGGAGCAAACTGTGAGAATGGTGAGTGTTCAGAAAATCAGGAAGTAGGTGCCTAAATCCATAGCCTTCCAGCAGAACCTCTAACTCCCATATTGTGGCAGAAATGTAAGATTGTTATCTCTAGTCTGGTCCTCACCAGGTTACAATATTGCTTATAAACCCTCTGACATTTCAAAACACGGTAGAGATAAGAAACATCTTGTCCCGAAATGTCCCCTCCACCTCTACCAAGAAAGTTCTACTAGCTCTTGGGTTTCCCTGGTGGTGCAGTGGTTAAGAATCTACCTCCCAATGCAGGGGACATGGGTTCGAGCCCTGGTCCAGGAAGATCCCACATGCCGCGGAGCAACTAAGCCCGTGTGCCACACCTACTGAGCCTGCGCTCTAGAGCCTGTGAGCCACAACTCCTGAGTCCACATGCCACAACTATTGAAGCCCGCATGCCTAGAGCCCGTGCTCCACAACAAGAGAAGCCACCACAATGAGAAGCCCGCACACTGCAAGGAAGAGTAGCCCCAACTCGCCTCAAATAGAGAAAGCCCGTGTGCATCAGCGAAGACAAAACGCAACCAAAAATAAATAAATTAAAATAAATTTTTTTAAAAAAGAAAGTTCTACCAGCTCTTAAACACCCATTTTCATTTCAAGTCTCACTCCTCCATGAAGTCATCCCTGATGATGTCTGAGAACCACAAAGGCGTTTACTATTTGACTCATGCATTTGGCATCAGATCAGATTGCTTTACATAGTACTGTGTACTCTTTTCTATTGTGTTTATTTTCATTCCTAATTGTTTCACATGCACAGCTTTTAACTCCTAACACATTCTATTAATTACTTAAAGGTAGAGCTGCTAATGTTTAGGCATCCTTCACCCTCTCATTTCAATCTACTGCTAGATTCTTTAGCACGCATCAGAATGCTCTGGGGATCTGAATGTAAAAGATTCCTGGGTTTTTTTACAGCCCAGCTGAATCAGAAACTCCAGGTGTGGGGACTTGAAATCTGTTATTTAAATGAACTCTTTGGGGCTTATGATATCAACCAAAGTTTGCTAACAGCTACTTTTGGAGATGCCTCTAAAACAACTTGAAGATTTCTCTTCCTTTCTAGTCTCACTATCGTCTCACTAATCCAGCCCATATCACACAAAACACACACATGCAGGCACACACACACACACACACGCTTCTTTTTTTAAAAAAGTTTAACTTTTGAACACCTAACAAACATTGATGAGTACTTGATATGCACCAGACACTGTGGCAAATGTAGAGAGTAATAAACCATGATCCTGAGGAGTTTACAGTACAGAAAGGCACACACATACATTGCATGCTTAAGTGGAGTACAGGCTAAAAACAAAATTTTAACTAATGCACTAGCCTACCTCAAGTCCTGGAACACATGCATTACAAAGTGTAATTGCCCATCTTGTTCCAGGAATGGCAGGTTTGAAGACAATATGTCTTCATTTTTTGAGGTATGGGAGATGCAACCAAGCAAAAAGAAAACAAAGGAAGGACATCAATGTTTTGTTGGTTTCCACTGGATCAGTACTTGCTCCTGACGCAGACCTGAGCGTATCAACCTTCATTCGATGTTAACATGAGTAGGAAACTATAAGTGGTCTTTGACTGGCTGAGATCTCTTAGCTAGCTGCATGGCCAGAAGAGAGAGATGTCATCACATCCACCTGGGACTCAGGCTTGGGATAGATTGTCAAAACATACGTTCTCTAGTCTCAGGAATAAATTCCTGGTAGAGTGACCCTACTGACTTGTGACAACCTGTTGGTACATGAATGTTGGCAATTTTCACTGACCCCTTCAGCATTCTTATTTCTCAAAACAGAGCCTTTCATTTCAGAATATCTAACACTTGAAAACAGCTTATTGTGGTGGTGCCATGGCAACAAAAAAGGCTTTCCTTCATTTGTATCAAGCAAGAACTAGAGGTGTTTGAAGAGCACAGAAACAGTCTGTAGTTCAGTATGGGAAGACGGTTAGAGAAATTGGCAGGAGAAATTCCTGCCCCTGCAAATTAACAGAGTTGATTTCTCTCCTCTGTCTCTCATGCTTGTGAGCTTTGAAACGTGGCAGGAGCTTGGATTCAGGGTGGCTGGCTTCTCTGAGTCATTGTTTCCCCATTTGTCCATCACATGAGCATTCTCTTCTGGTGATGTGGGGAATATTTATGCGAATGCCTTGGTTATGGGTAATATTTTGGTGTGACAACTGCTCCTTAATCCCCGGCTCACTATGTCCAAGTAGTACCCATTGCTTCTGAGGTGAGAGCCTCCTTTGCATCATGAGAAGTTTAGATTAGATCAGCACGTATTTTCCAAACAGGGTTGCACATTAGAATAGCCTGGGTGCATGTTAAAAATAGTTTCCAGAGACCTATTAGGACTTGCTGATTCAAATCCTCTGAGGGAGGGACGCAGGAAATTGTCTTTTTAACCTGTTCTCTGATGATTTCAGTGTAAGCAGACCTCTGCCTTATGTTGAGACCCTTTGGCCCAGATGTTCCCCAAGGCCCCTCTAACTTTGCATTTTATGGATTCAAGATCCCACAGCCAGGCTACACCCAATTATCCCTCGCTGCTCCTAACCACTGCCCCCTACACACCCAGAGCTTTTCGCTGGTGATCCCGTTGGGTGCTAGGAGGTCTAAGAATTTTGTCAATATTCAGCGAATGAGCCCTTCGTTACACCCTATGCAGGTAGCTCATCAGCACTGCTGTCCAATTGCTGAGTAATGGTGACTCTTTACAGAATAATACACTGCCTTTTTAGAGCACTTAACGCTTATTTTTAGGCACTTGCACACACTTTCACACAGGGCTGGAATCGTGAACCATTTCAGTCTTCTTAGCTGTGTGAGTTGGAATCTACAGAGAGGACAAAGACCAGAATGATGTTGACCTGGGAAATCTGTGATGAAAAATCAGAGAAGGGCTTGGAAGCATTTTCTGTCTATAAATCATCCAGTCCAGTGTTTCATTCCGAGTAAAGCAATCTCCTAGTCATCCAGGAGAGTAAGATTTATGTCAGGTGAGAAAAAACAGTCAGCTGATTTCCTATCTATGGACTCCTTGAAGGGTAGAAGGAATAGAGATGGGAAAAAAAAAACCCCAAAAAAAACCCCTACCCTTGAATTTGTCAATTTTAAGTCACCGTTCCAGTCTGATTTAAACACCCCAAAGCTAACAATGCTAGCAGAGGACACACTTTGAAAGTGAAAATTAGCTAAAATCAATTAAAAGGAAGCTTGCTTTGGCAGAAGGGAGTTCCCTAAGAGACGGTTTGCTAATGGAGTTTTGGCAAACACCTAAATACAATCAAGGTGACTGGGGTGTGTTCACAAGATGGGCAAGTTTCCGCAGAGAGGTAGAACCAAATCAATAGCGTTGTAACCTGTCTCAGTGAGGGGTGTGGTCTGTATGGAAAAGAGAGTTGGGCAGAAAGGGTTTATCCAGTTCTATCCATGAGATGGAGGGCCTGTACCTGACAGACACAGATGACATGGTCACTCAGGGGAACACTGTAAGAGGAGTGGTGACAGATACTAAAACTATATTACATTATATTTTATATTTATACATAAAATGTATTAGCCATATTATCGCATTTGCTGAACACCTGTTATATGTCAGGGCTTATAGGTGCTAAAGTGCTTTAATAGATTTTTATATTTAACCTTTAAAATATCCCTGTGAGGGCTTCCCTGGTGGCGCAGTGGTTGAGGGTCCGCCTGCCGATGCAGGGGACATGGGTTCGTGCCCTGGTCCGGGAAGATCCCACATGCTGTGGAGCGGCTGGGCCCGTGAGCCATGGCTGCTGAGCCTGCGCGTCCGGAGCCTGTGCTCTGCAACGGGAGAGGCCACAACAGTGAGAGGCCCGCGTACCGCAAAAAAAAACAAAAAAAATCCCTGTGACATAGGACCATTATCATCTACATTTTATGATGAGAACACCAATCCCTAGAATTCTAAGCCAGTCACTTAGCTGGTAAGTGGGAGACCTAGGTTTTGAGGGCAGGCCTGTCTGCCTCTAGGGCTCTCTTAGGTGCTCTGCTCTCCAGCCTCCTGACACTGCTCATCATTTTTCCTGAAATACATTCTGAACTATCCAACTCCTAGTTGCTGATTCTCCGTGCTCAGCTTCCCAAAAAAACTTGATACAGGGAAGGGTGGTGTTCTGGATGTGGACATGATTGTGATAAAGAATTACACTGGCATTTGGTTTATATATTTGTCCCTTATAGGTTTAGTTAATTTATATGAGGGAATCATCATGGATGAACTGAAAGAACAAATTATGAAGACATTGGAGCTAACTGGTTAAGAGTTTGGGCTCATAATTGGAGTGGTCTGGGTTTTATCCATGGTTCCATGGCTCATGAGCTTTCTGAACCTGGGCAAGTCCACACCTGAGCCTCAATTTCCTCTGTGAAACAGACACAACCATAGTATACACTTACAGGGTTGCCATGACGATGAAGTAGAATGATGCTCAAATGTACTCAGCACAGTTTTTGGCATGTGGTGGGCACTCAAAACACGTTAGTGGTTTTCATTATCGGACCTATGAGTCAAGGAGCCAGGTCTTGGTCTGTGGCTATCTTTGAGGGACTGCCACTCTTAGTGGACCTGCCTCTGCAGGCTCTGTAAGCCCTTCTCTCTGATGAAAACACTTTGTCTTTTGGGGGGCTCTCCTACTTGCAAAGTCTTATGACCTTTACTTGTCCACATGCCCCCTTTTCAAAAACTTAATTTTTTTTCATTTTTAATTACATATTTAAAAATATAAAAATCATACGTTTTTTAAATTTAAAGAATATAAAAATATACAAAACTAAAAATTAACCTCCCCAATTCTAAAGTTTCATATGTAACCTTCCAAATTTTTCTGAATATTTATATAATATATAAGATATAAGATTTTCTGTTTCTTTTCTCTTTCTTTTCAGAGCTGAACTTACATCATACATAGTGTCCCACAATATTTTGTTTTTTTGTTTTTCTCACTCAACAAGTACCATGAATATTCTTTCATTTTGTGAAATACTCATTTTTAGACATGGCTGTATGGAATTTTAGAGTGTCGTCTCCACATTTTTCTATTGCAACAAATCCTGCAATGAATGTTCTTCTGCATATGCCCCTGGGCATTTTTTGTGAGAGTGTTTTTGTAGAATATATTCCTAGAGGTAGAACTTCTGTGTCAAAAGAGTCAATATTATACTAAACCGTTGTTTTATTTTCAGACAGCTATGTTTTAAATTTTTTTCTCCTTTACGGAAAATATTGTAATGATAACCTTTGGATTTAACTTTTCTTTTGAATTATTTTCTTAGAGTTTGTTTACTAATGAAATAATGATAGTTATCATAATAAGATATAGTATAAGCCAGGAACTTATCACATGCATTTTCTCTCTTATCCTACTTCTGGGCATGTAGTAAGCAGCCCATTGTACAGATGAGAAAACTGAGTGTCGAAAGGATTGACCCAGACTCATAGCATCCAAAGTGACAGATTTAGGGTTTGAGCTCAGGTCAGTCTGATTTCAAAACTGATGCTTTTTATCACAGCACTCTGCCTTTAAACATTGTGAGCTGATTCTGGGATTCTAGGGTCTTAGGGGTTCATTGCTGGAGGTGAGAGGGAACCAACATTAGGCCAATGAAGGCAACATAGTGAGTTAAGTGCAGTGATAGGGGAGTCACAGGGTTTTGTGTATGTGTACAGCCATCAAGCCTAGTCCAGGGTAGGGGCAACACCTTTTAAAATGATAAAATGGCATTCATGGTCTCAGTGCACTGATTGGGGGTAGATAATAATTAGCCATTTTAAACATGGAGAAGATGAAGCAAGGGACAGTTTATAATCACTTTATACCTGTACACTTCTGATTAAAACTAAAGGCTCTGCCAGACTGTTTTTCCATTGAGAAGCTTTGTTCTTTCTCTTATAGAACGATGATCTCAGGAAATACTATGCCAAGAACAGAGCCATCAGTCAGCATTAAAATGAACGAGGAAAATCCCCAGGAGGCGAAGCCTTCCTGGCAAAAAGCCATTTTCTAAGTGAGACTTCTGGGAAAACGTGTGTGAAGTTACTTCCTGGGTCACTGGTTACTCAGTGTTCTCTGGGACCGTTGGTTGATGCTGAAAGGGAGATACAAGGAGGGGCGGACAGGTGGATGAGTTCCCGGGCCACGAGGGCTGTCAGTGTTTTACTGAGCACCTGCTGTCCGTCTCATGGTGGGTTCACACCAGGGAGCTAGGGGTGAGCAAAGCAGATATACATGAGGCCCTCAAGTAGCTCAAGGTTCACCAGGGCAGAGATCTGTAAGCCTTGAGTTACAAGGCAGAGAGCTATGGGTGGTCCCAGGGTTTGTACAAGTGCTTCTGAATCTGGGGAGGGGCCCTTGAGCAGGCATGCTGACTTCTATTTAGGGATCACAAGCTATTCTGCCTGAGAAGTGGGGATGGGGCATGGGAGTTAACGAGAGTGCCTGGCTGGCATCATGCAACCTGGCACAGTAGAAAGTGGGACAAATCCAGGCCATGTAGGGCAGCCTCATACTGACAAAGTGAATGCCCGGGAGACATGGTCACGGAGGGAGGGGCTCTTTGTCTGTGATCTGCAGCCGCCTCTGTTCGGCCTAAAAGGAGCCACTAAGAAATGTCAGAAAGAGAAAGACAAATACAAAATGATGTCACTTATATGTGGAATCTAAAAAAATACAACAAACCAGTGAATATAACAAAAAAGAAACAGACTCAGGGATATAGAGAACAAACTAGTGGTTACCAGTGTGTGTGTAGGGGTATATTGGAGTGGGAGGCTGGGAGGTACAACCTATTGAGTGTCAGATGGCTACAAGGATGTATTGTACAACACGAGGAATATAGCCAATATTTTGTAATAACTGTAAATGGAGTGTAACCTTTAAAAATTGTATTAAAAAAGGAGCCACTGAAATGTGGGAGATACCCCTGCATGAATGCTTCAGTGTTCCCTAGACTGAAGATGGGGGGGCAGTAGGACAGCAGGCACATAGCTATATCTATATCATCTATATCTGTATCTATATCTATATGAAACCAAAGCCAAGTTCTTTGGTCTATGTATACAGAGTGCTCTCAACTCCACTAACTCGCTCCCTGACTTTAGTCAAGTCACAAATTTCTTCAGGCCTGAGCACACTCTTCTGTATAATGGGTATGTAAAATGCATGTCCTTCTGAACAGAGTTCCTGAGGGGATAAAATAAAGCCTGAGAGTGAAGCAGAACTAGGATTTTTCTTTTTGCTCCCTGCATCCATGGTACCTAGCACAGCATCAGGCACCATGCAGGTACTCAAGGCTGGATGATCTATATGGCTCAGTGAGGCCCAACAGCTTCCCAAACACACTTCACACTAGCCATGCCCATCCTGAAATGTCCATGTTAGTGCCATCTTTTTGGCAGGATATAGTTCCAGATAGATTTTGTTGAAATGTATGCCCCCATCCCTGGCCTGATGTGGGGATGTAAAGCGTAGAAGAAACGACCATATTTTCCATGATCAAGAATTCCTTTGCCCCTCTCTGCCTCTACCTTCCTTCCTTTTCTTTCCTCCTTCTGCATACACCTTAGCTCCTTTCAAAATTCTATTATTTATATTCAAAAATACCCACTGGACATCAAAATCATATAGTGCATCTGTTTGACACAAGAAGTGACACACTCAAATGTCTCCAGACCTCACTTTATAGCTTGAGGGTTCTCTGCTGTTTTACTCTTTCCATTCCTATTCCAGCATCCCAGTTGGCCAGTCAAGTTCTGTTCTGTTTTAGGTTTCTGGTTCTTCTTCTCCAGCACCCTCTACCTATCTCTCTCCCCAGTGTTGAGATGAAAACTAAGGGGCTGCAGGCATGGTTCCAGCCATCAAGGAACTCACAGTCCCCAATAGTGCCTTCAAAGAGCATGGTGGCATAGAGGCACCATCTGTGAAAACTGCCATGAAGGGCCTTCACAAGCAAGCAGAGATGCTTCTGGACGGATGGATGGAGTTGCTTACTCTCTCAGCACGACTGACATTAGGGTATTAAAGGGCACAGAGCTGGGCCTCTGAGGTAGGAGTGTGTAAAGCCTTCCCATCCTGTGCAGCATATCTGGATAAGGCTTGCCCCTAAGTCCACTTGCCTTAGGGACAAGACCCATCCCCTGCTTCTAGTGGATGCTTATTTTAACCCCAGGGTTGTTGGGTGCTAACCAATTGCTCCCAGAAGCAACATTTTCAGGGTCCACCTGCACCTGAAGTACATCTCCCCAGGGTAGTTTTAGACCAGAAAAGTGACCCCAGCACAGCCCCTGTCTCTTCTTTCCCCAGCCTTAGGGTGGTGGTGTGGGAAGCTTCTTGGGAATGACCAGCTGCCTGTAGAACAGTTTCATGAGAGTGTAAGGAATCTGCGTGGTCATCCAGACATCCTATCCCTGTGTAGAGCACCAAGAATCAGAGCCAGATTTTTCCTTACTTGGGGTGGAGCTGCAGAGTGAGCATGGGGACAGGGTAGCCATGGGGAGTCTCCGCACTCTCCCTCCCCACTGAGCCCCCTACAGCTCTAGGCTGAGAGAAGCTTCCCTTAGAGGGGACATACTGAAGGACGTACTCAAGCTAACTAGTCAACAGAATCAAGGGGTTGTCAGGGAGGCAGAGCCATTCTGACTTTTGGGGACTAAGGAACTTATTACGGGAGTTAGTCCTTAACACAACTGTGGGAAAGCCTGGGGAAGTAAAGGTCTGAAAAGGAGATTTAAAAGTTCAGAGAAAGGCTGTTAATCAGCCCTCCTGGAGTGCCGGTGTGGATGGACAAGTCAGAGCTTGCAGGAAAATCTGAATGTTAGGCATGTCCATCTAATGCACTGGGACCGTGAAAGGGGGCTCATGTCTCTGGAAGGCTGTCACTTTGTAGCATCTGTATCTGGGAGTTCACAGCCTGACCGTAGGCCTGGGTTGCTGTTGGTGGGCAGGAATGGGAGTCAGGAGGAAGAGCAGGATGTGTGGCAGGGGGAAGCGCAAGGCAAACTGGGCTCCACCCATACCACTTCATCCCTCATCCCCTCCATCCACATAACCTTTGGAGCATAATGACTGCTGCTTCACTTATGCCTTCCAAATCTTGTCTAAATTCTCTTTTGGCCACCTGTAACCTGGAAGCATACAGAGATGAGCTCTGGGAAAAATCATTCCAGCTTAGCCAACTTCACACCATATTAAACCACCACAGCCTATCAATGTTCTGAGCACTGTGTTAGTCACTGGTGGGGACCTAGAAGGTCCTGGGACATTAAAAAGTGCAAAGTTTAAGAATCTACCAACATGATGGTGCCTTTTGGGGATCTGTAAATAGCTGAGTGTGACTGGGCCATGGTGTGCAAAATGGTGAGAGTGATGAAGGGATGGGAGATGGGATGTTGGTTGGGGACAGATAATTTAGTGAATTAGACATCATATTATAAAGTTTAGGTTTATCTTATGGAAAAGGTACTACTTGGAAGAGTTTTAAGGAAGGGGAGAAAAATGAGCACGTTAGTATTTTAGAAAGATCACTCTAGTTGTAGTGTGAGAATGGGTTGTGGGGAGGACAGATGGCAGGGACTGAGCAGTGGCTCAATAACTGTGAGGGACATGACCTCATGTCTAAAAGATTGAGAGAAGCAGACCAATGGAAGAGATATTAAGAGGGGAGAAATGCTGGGGCCTGGAACTTGATTGGACATGAGGCTGTGAAAGAGAGAGGGGAACCTAAGTTGATGCTAAGGTTTCTTACTGGGACACCTGAGCTGATGACCGTGCTCTTCATAAGGGAAACCAAGAGAGGCTTGGTTAGGAAGAGGGTGAGTTCCATTTTGAGCATGCTGCATTAGAGATGTCTGTTGGATAAATGAGTCTGGAGCTCAGGGAGAAGAATGACCCAAAGATCTAGACTGTGGAACATCTAGAACACATGCCAGGGTTCTTAACTTTGTGTGATTGTAGACCCCTTAGAGAATATGAGGAAAACTATTTTCATCAGAAAAATGTGTATATATATATATACACACACACATATACTTATATATACAAATATTTACATAGATTTTCAAGAGATACACAGATTACCTGGAGCCCAGCTACAGATCCTTTAGGGATCAAGAATGTACCTGGAGTCTGGTGGAGTGAGAAAAGGAGATGAGAATAAAACCTTGGGGAGAGTAATGGATGGGGGAGGGAAAGAAACCTGCAAAGGATGCTGAGAAGGCATAGCTCCAAAAGAAAGAGATAAACCATCCATTCTGTAGGGTGTAGACAGGTAAAAATCAAGGGAAACAGTTCAAGAACATGGTAATATAAAACTGTAGAAAATGCAAGTAAGAGAACGACTGAACAATATCCATTTGATTTAGCTAAAAGGGAAACATTTAAATATCAAAGAGAAAGTGCAGCTCAGGCCAGTCTGCATCTCATGCTGGACTCTCCAAAAGGGGGTGCCTAGTTAAAACTCTCCAAAAGGGGGACAGAGCCCCAAACTAGTGTCGTGACACTTGTCTCATGCTGTCATGCCTCTCCAGGGTGTCAGCCTTGCTCTTTACCCATCTTTGCCTCCCCTCTCATCTTCTCAGGAATGACATTGACTTTCCCAAATCATCAGCTCGCTCTAGATAATCTCAGGGAATACTCCCGAGGGTGCAATCCAGCCCTAAGACCTTTCTACCAGGCATCATTGATCCTTTCATGGGTTCCTGTGGAATACAATTACAAACCTCAAGGAATTTGATTGTCTTGGATCAAATGAAAAAGAAACTACAGTTCGCACTTGTATTTAGTGAGAAGACTTCCAAAAAAATAATCTTGTTGACATAAGTACTTAAGAATTTTAAGTGCTATGTTGGTTAATATCTTTCTTAGTGATATAGAGAAGGGCAGGTTGAAGAGTATTTATACTTGGGCGCGTGGGGAGCACAGTGAACAAAAAGGCCAAAGGGACTCTTACCAAAAATCAATGGGGCAGAGCTCTCAGTTTTAATCATGTTATCATGATCATAACACCTCTCTTTAACTTTTAATGATATGCAACAGGAGATTCTCCATGATATTTAACTAAGAAGTTCTGTTTTGAAACACAACTATAACAAGAATAAAGAATATTTCCCACCTGAACTGTTTGAAAGGAAATTGTTAATCTGTTACCTCATCACCTTCTAATACTCTAGTATTTCCTACAAATGAGCATATTCTCTAAAACCTCAATTCCATCATCAAAATAAGGAAATTCACATTAATATAGTACCATCTAACTCTCAGATCCCCAGTTGCTCAATAATGCCATTTACAGCAAAAGAATCCAGTCAGAATCACACATTTGCATTTGATCGTCATGTTTTCCAGTCTTCTGTTTAGAACAGTTCTTTAACCTTTTCTTGACTTTCAATTTCTTAAATTTTTGAAGGAACAGGACAGTTATTTTGTTACATGACCCTCATTTTAGTTTTGGTCATTCTTCATGCTTAGATACAGGTTATGCATCTTTGGCAGGAATAATATCATTGAAGTGATGATGCTGAGATTGCATCTTATTATCAGGTGGCTCATAATTTTTATTTTTTCTATTATAAAGGAGTTCCTTTGATCATTTGATTAAGGTAGTGTTTGCCAGACTTCTCTACTGAGGAGTTATTCTTTCTCCCTTTTTACTTATTACATATTTTATAGGGAGGTACTATGAAACTATGTAAATATCCCATTTCTCATCAAAATATCTTTTTTTAAATAAATGTATTATTTATTTATTTATGTTTGGCTGCGTTGCGTCTTTGTTGCTGCGCATGGGCTTTCTCTAGTTGCGGTAAGCAGGGGTTACTCTTCGTTGCGGTGCGCAGGCTTCTCGTTGCAGTGGCTTCTCTTGTTGCGGAACACGGGCTCTAGGCGCGCGGGCTTCAGTAATTGTGGCACTTGGACTCAGTAGTTGTGGCTCGCGGGCTTTAGGGTGCAGGCTCAGCAGTTGTGGTGCATGGGCTTAGTTGCTCCGCGGCATATGGGATCTTTCCGGACCAGGGCTCAAACCCGTGTCCCCTGCATTGGCAGGTGGATTCCCAACCACTCTGCCACCAGGGAAGTCCCTCATCAAACTTTCAATGTGCCTAATTATTTATTTATACTTGTATGTGCTCGTGGAAGTCTATGGTATTGTCAGTTATGACCCATTGTTATCATTATTTGTTTTTATGCACAAATTGTCCTCAATTTGACCAGTGAGAATTCCTTGAAGCACGCTTCTGTATCCTTCTGTTATGTTTCCTGTGTTTTTGCATGCTTGCTTATTTTCTGGTGCAATAATATGTTTTAGCTTTATCTTTTACTTTTGCTGTCCTAAATCTGGAATCAGCCATTTCTCCAAGGCGACCCTGGTTCCCTTTCGGTTGAGAATAGTATTCAGAAGTCAAGATCTGGGTACCAAGTGTGTTCATTGCAATTGGGTTGTCACTGTTCCCAGGCTCTTTCTGAGGACAGAACTAGGGGATTATATGTATGTTAATATATATATTCATGCATACATTTACTTTTGTATTTATTTCTTTATTTCTATATATTAAAATTTTCAAGTTCAAATGAATAACTCTAATTCCAATCCAAAACCAGTGAATTCATTGTATCTTTTCTCCATCTAGTACTTGTAACTCCCTTCTTCAACAATGAAATCCTGCCTCCCATGATCTTTAATATACCTACTTATTTCATCATCTCCCCTCCTTATATCAGTTTTTCATCTCTGCTGCCATGCCCTTTCCCATACAGATGTCCTCTTCCCCCCACTTGAATTCTGCAACACTGTGCCAGACTTCCCCCCACTTGGACACTCTTCTCACACTTTTTGGGCTATGATACCTTGTGCCAATTTACCACCCTACATGGATGTTGACCTCATCTTGCCTTTGCTGACTCCCAACACCAGGATTCGCCACCATTCTTACCCAGTTTGGTGTCTAACACCTCCTAGCAGCCTGCCTCTCTTTGAGGCTGACTTCCTTACCCACTTGGGTTCTGGACTTCCACCTAGACCATTCCCTTGCCCTCTGTGTTGATGGCCTTTCGCCTTGCTTGGTCGCTGATTCCCCAAGCCATGTGCCCTTATCTGGACACTTTTCTCAATGTTTTTGAACTCTTACTTTTTATACCAGGCTACCTCCTGTCAACCTACACCCAGCCTCCTCCAGACATGGGTGCCCTTGTCAAAATTTTCAGACTCTGTCATTTCATGCCAGGCTGCCCTTCTGCATGGACACTTTCTTCATTCTTCCTGGGCTCTGATACCTCATGCCAGGCTGTCCCCATACAAGAATGCCTTTCTCACATTGCTTGGGCTTCCATACCCCATATTGGTCCAAGTCCACACATGAACACCCTACTTGAGATCTGACACCCCACTCTAGACCACTGAAGCCCATTCCTTATGTCCCTTCAGCATGGACACCTACCTTTCTCTGCTCTACTTAGTGGCATCCAGAGCATTAGTACTGAATTTTGGGGGAAAGAGAAGGAGAGATGAAGAGAAAGAAGAAGAATTAGAGGAAAAGCAATCATGAAGTTTTATCCATGAAGTTTGTTAAAATCTTATAAAACATATTTGTTATAAGAAATTGTATTTGTTCACTTAATCAATTATAGAATAAGTTGGATTGAATACTGAAATTGCTCCTTATAATTATACATGAACTCACTAGCTCTCTTTTAACTTATAACCCATCACTATTTAGACTATATAAGGTCTCCTGAGAGCCGGAAGCCCCTGACTCTATGTGTCCTTCTGGTATGTCCAGCAGATTCAGATCTAAAGACCATCATTTTTTTAAATTAATTTTTATTGGAGTATAGTTGATTTACCATGTTGTGTTAATTTCAGGTGTACAGCAAAGTGAATCAGTTAAGCATATACATATATCCACTGTTTTTTAGATTCTTTTCCCATGTAGGCCATTACAGAGTATTGAGTAGGTTCTTATTAGTTATCTGTTTTATATATAGTAGTGTGTATATGTCAATCCCAATCTCCGAATTTATGCCTCCTCCCACTCCTTGGTAACCATAAGTTTGTTTTCTACATCTGTAACTCTATTTCTGTTTTGTAGCTAAAGACCTTCTTAAGCCTCATTCTGCATAGTCCAACCAGAGTTAATGTTTCTTCCAGTATTAAATTATAAAATAAATTTCTCACTTTGGATTATACTTTTATGATTCTCCTGATACTGCTCCAGAGTTTGGGGAATGTGCTTTTAGGGACCTGGGGAGGATATCACATCTTCAAGCAGCTTTCTGGCTTTTTATCATTTTTATCCATTGGGATTCTCTATAAGATTCCCTTTGAGGAGAGGGTTTTATGCTGAATACCCCTTCCTAGCATCCTTCCCAAACACGTGTGCACACACACATGAAAAGAAAGTCACTGCTTTTAAGTCTTTGTTCTCAGATTAAACAAGGAGCCCTCCTGTGGGGTTATTTTTTAAGCTTTAACAAACATGTTTTAAACTTTAATTTGAATGCATTTCAGATTTTGTTTTCTGTAGAGCAGAATTTTTCTTAAGTAAAAGGGAGTGTTAGCTATTGCCACAAACGTGGTATGTTACTCATTGCCCTCAGATTTAGCTTGTATCCTCATTGATCTGCACATTCGCTGCCCTAGGCTGCCCTTGGCTGGGTGACCACGTCGATTTTCGTTGGTCTCTCTCCCATTGTGGATCTGCTGGGGCCAACTTTACTCTGTCATGCATCATTTTCCTGGGACCAGCAGACTTGTCTGGGACCAGTCTGAGCAGATTCTTCTCTTGGCTAGGGAGAAGGGAAGTCTTAGCTTGCAAGTGCTTTTCAAGTTGATGCTGACCTTACGTCTGATTGAGAGGGCACTGAAAACTGGCAGTGGATACAGGGAGGGGTAAAGAATGGGGCCACTAATTCAGTTTGCTGCAGAATGCCACATAGGGAACAGGAATGAAAGAGAGTACTGCCAGGGTTTAACAATGTTACCCAGACTGTTGGCTGGTTTTGAGTGTTCTTAATCTACATTTTCTCCTTTGTTTGAGCTGGAAGAGCTCCCTTGGTGGTTAGCCCCTCTTCTTTCTGAAGGCCTTTCACTTTTCAGGGGCAGCTCAGTTTATCAGACTGGCACTGGGAAGTACTCACTTGAACAAATGAATGAATGAGTGAATGAATGAATGATACCATGACTTCAACATTCCTGGGCCCTCCTATCAAGTGTGGGTACAAAGGCTGTTACAGTAATGTACCTCCATAGGCTGAAATCAGGAACTAACCCTGCTCTAAGATCTCCATTTTCAATCCCTAAATTCTAGGTATCCTTGGATACTGCCAAATAATGATTCTTAAGTGTTCTAAGACAGCCATGATTTCTTTTAAATTTTGAGTCTATAAACCTTTGTGGGTGTGTGTAAATGTGTGCATAGGGCAATTATTCTTGTTTTAACCACTTGTTGTTTTTCAAGAAAAGTTTTACTAATTTTTTAAGTTAACTTTGATAGGCAGAGATACGATCATTATGATGTACTGTGTCATTGCCCATTCAAATGATGGGTACCATTTATTAAGTACCTCAATATGCTGGGCACTGTTAGCTATTTGATATATTTTGCTTTACTCTCCAAAACAATCATACAAAGTAGGTATTATTTTATTTTATTTATTTATTTTTTTGGCGGTATGCGGGCCTCTCACTGCTGTGGCCTCTCCCGTTGCGGAGCACAGGCTCCGGACGCGCAGGCTCAGCGGCCGTGGATCACGGGCCCAGCCGCTCCGCGGCATGTGGGACCCTCCCAGACCGGGGCACGAACCCACGTCCCCTGCATCGGCAGGTGGAACCCCAAACACTGCGCCACCAGGGAAGCCCTAATATTCTTAATTAATAGTGGAGGACACAGAAGTTTAGAAAAGTTAAGTAAGTTACTTGAGGTCAGACAGCTAACAAAAGGGTTCATACAGGTCGTGCCAGATATCCAGGCAGGTTTCTTTCCAATACACTCTATTGCCTTGATTTCTTAATTGGGTTGGTCTCATGGGTACCTCCCACTCTGCATCCCTCCCATCATCTTCTCCCAGAGAAAACTGTCATGCCCATGACATACAACACATGCTTTGGTGAGTGGTGTTTGATAAAGACAAAACAACAACAAGAAACAGGTTTATAATTTGTCTCCAATAAGCAAATCATTACTGTGATGAATTCTCCTTCATCATACCAAAGGCAGGGGAAAGAAAAGGGGCTTATGCTACTGAATAAGATATTTAGGTCAGATACAAGAAAGGACTTTTGCACAGGTTTGTGAAAACGATCATGGGGTCACTGGAAAGCTAGCAAATATTTTCACTCAGAAGAGACATTACAAACCTTCTCCTTCTTTCTTCCTCTTCTTCTTCTTCTCCTTGCTTCTGTGGAATGACAAAGAAAGAAAACTACAGGCCAATATCACTGATGAACATAGATGCAAAAATCCTCAACAAAATACTAGCAAACAGAATCCAACAGCACATTAGAAGGATCATACACCATGATCAAGTGGGGTTTATTCCAGGAATGCAAGGATTCTTCAATATACGCAAATCTATCAATGTGATAAACCATATTAACAAATTGAAGGAGAAAAACCATATGATCATCTCAATAGATGCAGAGAAAGCTTTTGACAAAATCCAACACCCATTTATGATAAAAACCCTGCAGAAAGTAGGCATAGAGGGAACTTTCCTCAACATAATAAAGGCCATATATGACAAGCCCACAGCAAATATCATCCTCAATAGTGAAAAACTGAAAGCATTTCCACTAAGATCAGGAACAAGACAAGGTTGCCCAATCTCACCACTCTTATTCAACATAGCTTTGGAAGTTTTAGCCACAGCAATCAGAGAAGAAAAGGAAATAAAAGGAATCCAAATCGGAAAAGAAGAAGTAAAGCTGTCACTGTTTGCAGATGACATGATACTATACATAGAGAATCCTAAAGATGCTACCAGAAAACTACTAGGGCTAATCAATGAATGTGGTAAAGTAGCAGGATACAAAATAAATGCACAGAAATCTCTGGCATTCCTATACACTAATGATGAAAAATCTGAACGTGAAATCAAGAAAACACTCCCATTTACCCTTGCAACAAAAAGAATAAAATATCTAGGAATAAACCTACCTAAGAAGACAAAAGACCTGTATGCAGAAAATTATAAGACACTGATGAAAGAAATTAAAGATGATACAAATAGATGGAGAGATATACCACGTTCTTGGATTGGAAGAATCAACATCGTGAAAATGACTCTACTACCCAGAGCAATTTACAGATTCAATGCAATCCCTATCAAACTACCACTGGCATTTTTCACAGAACTAGAACAAAAAATTTCGCAATTTGTATGGAAACACAAATGACCCCGAATAGCCAAAGCAATCTTGAGAACGACAAAAGGAGCTGGAGGAATCAGGCTCCTTGACTTCAGACTATACTACAAAGCTACAGTAATCAAGACACTATGGTACTGGCACAAAAACAGAAAGATAGATCAATGGAACAGGATAGAAAGCCCAGAGATAAACCCACGCACATATAGACACCTTATCTTTGATAAAGGTGGCAGGAATGTACAGTGGAGAAAGGACAGCCTCTTCAATAAGTGGTGCTGGGAAAACTGGACAGGTACATGTAAAAGTATGAGATTAGATCACTCCCTAACACCATACACAAAAATAAGCTCAAAATGGATTAAAGACCTAAATGTAAGGCCAGAAACTATCAAACTCTTAGAGGAAAACATAGGCAGAACGCTCTATGACATAAATCACAGCAAGATCCTTTCTGACCCACCTCCTAGAGTAATGGAAATAAAACCAAAAATAAACAAATGGGACCTAATGAAACTTCAAAGCTTTTGCACAGCAAAGGAAACCATAAAGAAGACCAAAAGACAACCCTCAGAATGGGAGAAAATATTTGCAAATGAAGCAACTGACAAAGGATTAATCTCCAAAATTTATAAGCAGCTCATGCAGCTCAATATCAAAATAACAAGCAACCCAATCCAAAAATGGGCAGAAGACCTAAATAGACATTTCTCCAAAGAAGATATACAGACTGCCAACAAACACATGAAAGAATGCTCAACATCACTAATCAGTAGAGAAATGCAAATCAAAACTACAATGAGATATCATCTCACACCAGTCAGAATGGCCATCATCAAAAAATCTAGAAACAATAAATGCTGGAGAGGGTGTGGAGAAAAGGGAACACTCCTGCACTGCTGGTGGGAATGTGAATTGTTACAGCCACTGTGGAGAACAGTATGGAGGTGCCTTAAAAAACTACAAATAGAAATACCATATGACCCAGCAATCCCACTACTGGGCATATACCCTGAGAAAACCAAAATTCAAAAAGAGTCATGTACCAAAATGTTCATTGCAGCTCTATTTACAATAGCCCAGAGATGGAAACAACCTAAGTGCCCCTCATCGGATGAATGGATAAAGAAGATGTGGCACATATATACAATGGAATATTACTCAGCCATAAAAAGAAACAAAATTGAATTATTTGTAATGAGGTGGATAGACCTAGATTCTCATACAGAGTGAAGTAAGTCAGAAAGAAAAAGACAAATACCGTATGCTAACACATATATATGGAATTTAAGAAAAAAAATATCATGAAGAACCTAGGGGTAAGACAGGAATAAAGACGCAGACCTACTGGAGAACGGACTTGAGGATATGGGGAGGGGGAAGGGTGAGCTGTGACAGGGCGAGAGAGAGTCATGGACATATACACACTAACAAACGTAGTAAGGTAGATAGCTAGTGGGAAGCAGCCGCATGGCACAGGGATATTGGCTCCGTGCTTTGTGACAGCCTGGAGGGGTGGGATGGGGAGGGTGGGAGGGAGGGAGACGCAAGAGGGAAGACATATGGGAACATATGTATATGTATAACTGATTCACTTTGTTATAAAGCAGAAACTAACACACCATTGTAAAGCAATTATACCCCAATAAAGATGTTAAAAAAAAAACAAAAAAATAAAATAAAAAATAAAATAAAATCTCAGACATAATTCCACCCATCTGTTCACTGATTCAGGAAATATTAAGCACCTACAATGTGCCAGACACTGTGTTAGGTTGAAGACACAGTGGTAAACAAAAGAAACCCCAGTCCTCATGTTTGGTTACAGGCTGCCTCTCTGGTTGAAAGGTAGGCTTCTCAGAGCCTCCCGCACTTGCCCTTCTCTGTGGAGCGCCAGCACTCTGCAAAGCATTGTGAAAATCATTGTCCTATAGGCTCCTACAGCGGGGACAGAGATGCCAGCCCTAATCTCCACTGCCATCTCCAGCATATTTCCCTTGAGGACGTCAAGAGAAGAATGTTTATTTTACATATGCACACAAATGCTTGTGTTTGGAGGATTGTTCAGCACAGAGCTGCCTGGGAGAATGAGGTGGACTGTTTTCTTGTGGTCTTTCTCCCTTGCCTTCATCTCTCCTACCTCCAGTCTCCATCAGTCTGCTTTACCATCCCATCTTCCAGGCAGCTGCTAGAGTTGTCTTCATAAAACTTTCAATGGCTCCCTCTTGAATTCTTACTAAATTTCAATCTTTTAAACAGGCATTCAGGGGCCTCATGATCCACCCTAACCCGCTGCCCGTTTTCCGGCCTCATTGTCCATTATATCCGTTTGTGTATTTGGCAGTCTTTTTCTCTGATCACCAGCTTGATCCCCAAATATGCAGGATGTTCAGTCCTCCTCACCTTTGTTAGACCCAGAGTGCTCATTACTTTCTCCACTAATCAAAAATCCATGCAACCTTCAAAGTACAGCTCATTTGCAGGTTCTCCCAGAGACCTTCCCTTATCGCTTTATCAGAATTAATTGCTTCCTCCTTTGTGCTTCCACAGCCCTTTCTTTTACTTCTGTTTAACACATTTTTCTGTTCTGCTTCATCCAAATATGATATGTTTACATATCTGTTTCCTGCAACCCCCTCAGATACTCAGAATTAAAGTCACAGGTCCATGTCAGTTCATCATTGTATCTTCTGGTGCTTTAGACATAAAAGGGCCTCCACAAAATATCTTACATTACCATATTAAAAAAAATTCTTATACTAGGGTTCTGGAAGGTCAGGTATGGTCATAGAAGTGCTATGACTTAATTTTAAATTTCATCTTTAAGAGGTATGCTAGAACTTGGTATAAGAGGGACCTGGGCTCGAATCCCATATCTATACGCATTCTGTGAGCTACATTTAACTTCTCTGATCCTTGGTTTTCTCATCTGAAAACGGGGATCAGAACTTACCTCAGCGAATTGTTATGAAGATTAAATGACACGATGTGTGTTTAACACAATGCCTGTCACATAGAGTGAATAATAAATAATAGCCACTACTAATGTTTTTCTCCTAGAAGAAATCCTAGCCTACATGATTGAACTCCTACTAAGTGCCAGGGTCTTGTCTACGTCTGTATTATCTCATTTAACCCTGATAACTACCCTTATGAGGAGGTGCTATTGTTTCCATACCCCTGTTCCAGCTGAAGAGACGGGGAGGTTAATAGCTTCCTTGAGGTCATGAAGTTAGTAAAGAGTACAGCTGGATGAGAACCCAGTCCTTGGACACTAAAGACCATTGTCTTAACTACTGATGCCATTTGGTGGATTGGAGAAGTCAAAAAAAATGTTCTGCTTTTAATGGAACAGGTGACACCATCCCTAACCAGGATCTTGGAGAAAATCTGTCATTATGTTGGCCACACATAAAACCAGTGGGAACTTGCCAACAGAATGCGTTCCTCTGGTTGTTCAGAGATAAGCATCAGAGTGTCATCATTGTGTTATACAATCTATCACAGATTCTCTGCAAAGTCTATACTTTCGAGAAGATTTTCTGTCCTTTAGATTTTCAAATGACTCCCTGCATTTTTTACAGTTGTAATATTTCGAGGGAAAGTTCGCTTATCAGTTTCCTCAAAACCTTTCCCCAAAAGAGGGCAAAGGGAAATCAGCTCTGATTACATGGTAACTTCCACATGTTAGATTGCACTAATCAGCTCTAAAATTTCATTTAGTTCCCTGGGAGTTAGTGTGTGATCTATTTCAAAATGAATAAAAAGGATGCTTCTTGAACCGTTAATCTCTTTTATTTGCCAGCATAATCATTCCAATGGTTTTTTATCTGACTCGCACTGGGACTGGTTTAATCTGAATTATGCCTATTCTACTGTGTTGCTATAATTTAGCCAAACATAACTTTGTTTTTATATTTTATTTTAAATAAGTCCATCCCCTGGGGATCCAAACAAGAAAAACTCAAGCCTTTCTCCTCTCTAAAACCTTGGGATTTGCATATTTCACACTTTTTTCTTTCTGTTTAATTCTTTGTTTTCTCTCAAACCAGAGACATTAGATCCATGGTGACTTGCGGTTAGATTCTTGACTTTTCATAGTGTCATATCCAGGAGCTTTTCTCTTCCCTTCTCTCACCCCTACTTCCTTCTTTCCTTCCTTCCTTCCACAGCTTTATTGATATCTAATTTACATACCATAAAATTCATTTGTTTTATATTCACAATTCAATGATTTTTAAATAAATTTTCGGTGTCGTGCAAGTCTTTCAACAATCTAATTTTAAACATTTCCATCACCCTAAAAAGGAATAACATGTCCATGTGCAGTCACTTTCTATTCCCACTCCCAGACTCAGGCAAATATTAATCTATTTTTTGTCTCTATAGATTTGACTTTTCTGAAAATTTCATATAAATGGAATCATATGTGGTTATTGTGTCTAGATTCTTTCACCTAGCATAGCATTTTTGAGGTTAGTCTATGTTGTAACATTTATCAGTACTTTGTTCCTTTTTATTTTAGAAGAGTATTCCATTGCATGGATATATCACATTTTGTTTATCCATTCACCAACTGATGGACCTTTTGTTTATTCCTCCTTTTGACTATTACGAGTAATGCTTCTATAAACATTCATATATATGTTTGTGTAGATACATATTTTTATTTCTCTTGGGTAGTTTCCTGTGAGTAGAATTACTAGGTCATATGGCAAATTTATGTTTAACATTTTAAGAAACTGCCAAAGTATTTCACAAAGTAACTGGAACATTTTACATTTCTATAGCAATGTATGAAGGTTCCAGTCAATTCACATCCTTGTCAATTGTTGCCATCTCTTATAATTGGTGAGATGTTTATAGTCATAAAATGATGAAAAAATGGTATCTAGGTATATTTTAAATTTCAGCACTCCTTCTGTAAGTAGCATTGAGCATCTTTTCATGCTTAAGGGACAGTTGTAAACTTTTATTTATTTTATTTTATATATTTATTTTTTAAACATCTTTATTGGAGTATAATTGCTTTACAGTGGTGTGTTGTTTCTGCTTTATAACAAAGTGAATCAGCTATATATATATATATCCCCATATCCCCTCCCTCTTGTGTCTTCCTCCCACCCTCCCTATCCCACCCATCTAGGTGGACAAAAAGCAGCGAGCTGACCTCCCTGTGCTATGTGGCTGCTTCCCACTAGCTATCTATTTTACATTTGGTAGTGTATGTATGTCCATGCCACTCTCTCACTTTGTCCCAGCTTACCCTTCCCCCTCCCAATGTCCTCAAGTACATTCTCTAGGTCTGTGTCTTTATTCCTGTCATGCCCCTAGGTTCCTCAGAACCATTTTTTTTTTAGATTCCATATATGTGTGTTAGCAAACAGTATTTGCTTTTCTCTTTGTGAATTACTTCACTCTGTATGACAGACTCTAGGTCCATCCACCTCACTACAATAACTCAGCTTCGTTTCTTTTTATGTCTGCGTAATATTCCATTGTATATAGGTGCCACATCTTCTTTATCCATTCATCTGTCGATGGACACTTAGGTTGCTTCCATGTCCTGGCTATTGTAAATAGTGCTGCAATGAACATTGTGGAACATGACTCTTTTTGAATTACGGCTTTCTCAGGGTATATGCCCAGTAGAGGAATTGCTGGGTCGTATGGTAGTCCTATTTTTAGTTTTTTAAAGAACTTCCATGCTGTTCTCCATAGTGGCTGTATCACCTTACATGCCCACCAACAGTGTAAGAGGGTTCCCTTTCCTCCACACCCTCTCCAGCACTTACTGTTTGTAGTTTTTTTGATGATGGCCATTCTGACTGGTGTGAGGTGATACTTCATTGTAGTTTTGATTTGCAAAAATCTGTATATCTTCTTTAGAGAAATGTCTATTTACGTCTTCTGCCCATTTTTAGATTGGGTTGTTTGTTTTTTTGATATTGAGCTGCATGAGCTGCTTGTAAATTTTAGAGATTAATCCTTTGTCAGTTGCTTCATTGGCAAATATTTTCTCCCACTATGAGGGTTGGCCTTCCATCTTGTTTATGGTTTCCTTTGTTGTGCAAAAGCTTTTGAGTTTCATTAGGTCCCATTTGTTTATTTTTACTTTCATTTCTCTAGGAGGTGGGTTAAAAAGGATCTTGCTGTGATCTATGTCATAGAGTGTTCTGCCTATGTTTTCCTCTAAGAGTTTTATAGTGTCTGGCCTTACACTTAGGTCTTTAATCCATTTTGAGTTTATTTTTCTGCATGATGTTAGGGAGTGTTCTAATTTCATTCTTTTACATGTAGCTGTCCAGTTTTCCCAGCACCACTTATTGAAGAGGCTGTCTTTTCACCATTGTATATTCTTGCCTCCTTTATCAAAAATAAAGTGACCATATGTGCGTGGGTTTATCTCTGGGCTTTCTATCCTGTTCCATTGATCTGTATTTCTGTTTTTGTGCCAGTGCCATACTGTCTTTTTTTTTTTTAACTTAATTTATTAATTTTTTAACATCTTTATGGGAGTATAATTGCTTTACAATGGTGTGTTAGTTTCTGCTTTATAACAAAGTGATTCAGCTATACATATACATCCTCATATTTCCTCCCTGTTGCGTCTTGCTCCCACCATCCTTATGCCCCGTCTCTAGCTGGTCACAAAGCACTGAGCTGATCTCCCTGGCTATGTGGCTGCATCCCACAAGCTATCTATTTTACATTTGGTAGTGCATATATGTCCATGCCAATCTCTCACTTCGCCCCAGCTTACCCTTCCCAATCCCCGTGTCCTTAGTCCATTCCCCATGTCTGTGTCTTGATTCCTGTCCTGGCCCTAGGTTTTCAGAAACATTTTTTTTTTTTTAGATTCCATATATATGTGTTAGCATATGGTATTTATTTTTCTCTTTCTGAATTACTTCACTCTGTATGACAGTCTCTAGGTCCATCTACCTCACTACAAATAACTCAATTTCATTTCTTTTTATGGCTGAGTAATATTCCATTGTATATATGTGCCACATCTTCTTTACCCACTCATCTTTCAATGGACACTTAGGTTGCTTCCATGTCCTGGCTATGGTAAATAGAGCTGCAATGAATATGGTGGAACATCACCCTTTTTGATTTATGCTTTTCTCAGGGTATATGCCCAGTAGTGGGATTGCTGGGTCATATCGTAGCTCTATTTTCAGTTTTTTAAGGAAACTCCATACTGCTCTCCATAGTGGCTGTGTCAATTTACATTCCCACCAACAGTACAAGAGGGTTTTCTTTTCTCCACATCCACTCCAACATTTATTGTTTGTAGATTTTTTGATGATGGCCATTCTGAGAGGTGTGAGGTGATACCTCATTGTAGTTTTGATTTGCATTTCTCTAATGATTAATGATGTTGAGCATCCTTTCATATGTTTGTTGGAAATCTGTATATCTTTGAAGAAATGTCTATTTAGGTCTTCTGCCCATTTTTGGATTGAGTTGTTTGTTTTTTTGATATTGAGCTGCAAGAGCTGCTTGTAAATTTAGGGGATTAATCCTTTGTCAGTTGCTTCATTTGCAAATATTTTCTCTGATTCTGAGTGTTGTCTTTTTGTCTTGTTTATGGTGTCCTTTGCTGTGCAAAAGCTTTTGAGTTTGATTAGGTCCCATTTGTTTATTTTGTTTTTATTTCCATTTCATTGTAGTTTTGATTTGCAAAAATCTGTATATCTTCTTTAGAGAAATGTCTATTTACGTCTTCTGCCCATTTTTAGATTGGGTTGTTTGTTTTTTTGATATTGAGCTGCATGAGCTGCTTGTAAATTTTAGAGATTAATCCTTTGTCAGTTGCTTCATTGGCAAATATTTTCTCCCACTATGAGGGTTGGCCTTCCATCTTGTTTATGGTTTCCTTTGTTGTGCAAAAGCTTTTGAGTTTCATTAGGTCCCATTTGTTTATTTTTACTTTCATTTCTCTAGGAGGTGGGTCAAAAAGGATCTTTCTGTGACTTATGTCATAGAGTGTTCTGCCTATGTTTTCCTCTAAGAGTTTTATAGTGTCTGGCCTTACACTTAGGTCTTTAATTCATTTTGAGTTTATTTTTGTGTACGGTGTTAGGGAGTGTTCTAGTTACATCCTTTTACATATAGCTGTCCAGTTTTCCCAGCACCACTTATTGAAGAGGCTGTCTTTTCTCCATTGTATATTCTTGCCTCTTTTATCAAAAAGGTGGTCACAAAGCACTGAGCTGATCTCCCTGTACTATGGGGCTGCATCCCACTACCTATCTATTTTACATTTGGTAGTGCATATATGTCCATGCCAATCTCTCACTTCGTCCCAGCTTACCCTTCCCACTCCCCGTGTCCTCAGGTCCATTCTCTATGTCTGCATCTTTATTCCTGTCCTGCCCCTAGGTTTTCAGAACCTTTTTTTTTTTTTTTAGATTCCATATATATGTGTTAGCATATGTTATTTGTTTTTCTCTTTCTGACTTACTTCACTCTGTATGACAGACTCTAGGTCCATCAACCTCACTGCAAATAATTTCGTTTCTTTTTATGGTTGAGTAATATTCTATTGTATATATGTACCACATCTTCTTTATCCCCTCCTCTGTTGATGGACACTTTAGTTGCTTCCATGTCCTAGCTATTGTAAATAGAGCTGCAATGAACATTGTGGTACACGACTCTTTTTAAATTATGGTTTTCTCAGGGTATATGCCCAGTAGTGGGATTGCTGGGTCATATGGTAATTCTATTTTTAGTTTTTTAAGGAACCTCCATACTGTTATCCATAGTGGCTGTATCAGTTTACATTCCCACCAATAGTGCAAGAGGGTTCCCTTTTCTCCACACCCTCTCTAGCATTTATTGTTTGTAGATTTTTTGATGATGGCCATTCTGACTGGTGTGAGGTGATACCTCATTGTACTTTTGATTTGCATTTCTCTAATGATTAATGATGTTGAGCATCCTTTCATATGTTTGCTGGAAATCTGTATATCTTCTTTGGAGAAATGTCTATTTGGGTCTTCTGCCCATTTTTGGATTGGGTTGTTTGTTTTTTTGATTTTGAGCTGCTTGTAAAGTTTTGAGATTAATCCTTTGTCAGTTGCTTCATTTGCAAATATTTTTTCCAATTCTGAGGGTTGTCTTTTTTTTTTTTAACATCTTTTTTGGAGTATAATTGCTGTACATTGGTGTGTTAGTTTCTCCTTTATAACAAAGTGAATCAGTTATACATATAAATATATCCTCATATCTCTTGCCTCTTGCGTCTCCCTCCCTCCCACCCTCCCTATTCCACCCCTCCAGGTGGTCACAAAGCACCGAGTTGATCTCCCTGTGCTATGTGGCTGCTTCCTACTAGCTATTGGTTCTGGAGGGTTTTTATCATAAATGGGTGTTGAATTTTGTTGAAAGCTTTTTCTGCGAATTTTGTTGAAAGCTTTTTCTGCATCTATTGAGATTATCATATTGTTTTTATCCTTTAGTTTGTTAATATGGTGTATCATGTTGTTTGGTTTACCTGTATTGAAGAATCCTTGCATTCCTGGGATAAACCCCACTTGATCGTGGTGTATGATCCTTTTAAAGTGCTTTTGGATTCTGTTTGCTAGTATTTTGTTGAGGATTTTGGCATCTATGTTCATCAGTGATATTGGCCTGTAGTTTTCTTTCTTTGTGACATTTTTGTCTGGTTTTGGGATCAGGGTGATGATGGTCTCATAGAATGAGTTTGGGAGTATTCCTCCCTCTGCTATATTTTGGAAGAGTTTGAGAAGGGTAGGTGTTAGCTCTTCTCTAAATGTTTGATAGAATTCGCCTGTGAATCCATCTGGTCCTGGGCTTTTGTTTGTTGGAAGATTTTTAATCACAGTTTCAATTTCAGTGCTTCTGATTGGTCTGTTTACATTTTCTATTTCTTCCTGGTTTAGTCTCAGAAGGTTGTGCTTTTCTAAGTATTTGTCCATTTCTTCCAGGTTGTACATTTTATTGGTATATATTTGCTTGTAGTAATCTCTCATGATGCTTTGTATTACTGCAGTGTCAGTTGTTACTTCTTTTTCATTTCTAATTCTATTGATTTGAGTCTTCTCCCCTTTTTTTCTTGATGAGTCTGACTAATGGTGTATGTTTTGTTTATCTTCTCAAAAACCAGCTTTTAGTTTTATTGATCTTTGCTATCATTTCCTTCATTTGTTTTTCATTTATTTCTTTATGATTTCTTTCCTTCTGCTAACTTTGGGATTTTTTTTCTTCTTTTTCCTTCTTAATTTTTTAGTTACCCACTTAAAAATTAATGTGTGTGTCCTCCATTATAAACACAGAGTATGCTCACTTTAAAAAGTTGAAAACAAAGACAGGCAGTGAGACTTCAAATTAATCAGGTTAATTGACTGCATTTTTTTTTATCCTCTCCAGAAAGTACACCAAAGTGACTGTGAAATGATTTTTGAAAGGAATTAACCTAGTAGGAACAAAAGAACAGAAATCAGCAAGTTTTCAGAAATGGAAAGCAGATGGAGAACAGCTTACTGACCAAGCAGAGTGGAGAAGTTATATTCAAGTGCCTATAGAGAGGGAGTCTGATGAAAAGGAGACCCACTCACCTAACATACCCTAGAGAGATTCACTACAGAAAAAGGCTGAGATTTTGGAGTGCCTAAGAGAGGACGAATGGTTGAAAGGTGTCTTACAAGATTAGACCTCCCGCCAGATTCTCTTACGGACCCTGTACAGCCAAGTGACTATATGTCTCCTCCAATGTGTCCCTACTCCCAGGGTGTGGGAGATCCTAAGGAGAGCGGTGGGGGGCTAAAAAGGGGAAGAGTAAGTCTATGTATTGAACAAAGGACTCCTCAGCACCCTCACCAGAGCATGCTGAGCCTAATTATCCTCCTCTGCTCACTGTCCCTAGGCAGGACATTGAAGAATGTTTTCTCTGGAGAAAAGACCTCTACATACTGACTTTTGGAAGCCCCAAGTGAAAAGCCTCCGTAGCTCCTTTTTCAGCCTATTCAGATGTTCAACAGCTGACAATCACCTCTATCCCCAAATTAAATAGGAACATAAAATAAAGAATCATCAGGTATTTGAGGAAAGCTTTAAACATAAAAGAAGGAGCAGGAAACAACAACATAAACAAACAAGGAAAAATCCTTCCTGGAGAAAACAAATAGCTCTCCAGGGAACAGAAAACTTTCAACAAACAAAATCACACAGTATCCTTATATACATAAGAAAAACTATTGTAATCTCAAGTCAAATACAGGATACTATGACAAAAAAACAGAAATGCAGTAAGAGCTTCTAGAAATTAAAAATATAATAATAAAAAATTAAGTCAGTAGAAGGGCCCTTAGAAATATCCCAGAAAGAATTATAAAACATGGAAGAAATGGGAAATAGCAGGAAAAAAAAAAAAAACTTGTATGATTGACTCAAAATGTCTCCTATCAACCTAAGATTTCCAGAGGAGACAGCAGAGAAAAATGGAAGAAAATATCTGAGAAATACAGAAATTTCTCAGAATTTAAGAGCATGCATCTTCAGTTTGAATGGTCCCAGTAAGTGACAACATAATTAATGGGGGGAGGAACATATAATTTTGAAATTTTAGAACATTAGATATAAAGAGAAGCTTCTAAAGAGAGGAAAAATATGGGTTCTAAAGTCAAGAATGTCACTGGATTTTTCGATAGTAGTACTAGATTCTGGATATCACTGAGGGTAGCCCTTCAACAGCTTTCAATGTAGAATTCTATATCTGGTTAAACTCTTTATCAAGGAGGAAGGTAGAAAGTATCTTGAGATATATAAATACAAAATTTTTACTCTCAAACATCTTTTAAGAAGCAACTTGAGGATATTTCAGAAGAAGAAGTGAGGAAAGCAAGAAAGAGGGACACTGCTTGGCCAAACAGCAAACTGTGTTTAACATCATCATCATATAATCTCCCTCTACTTAGATAATAATTTTTTTGATTAAAAAACAACTTCACATTTTATTTTAAGGAATATGATCATTTGTTGAGTTGAAGGCATGAAGTACAACAGCTGCTCTGACACAGACTCTGAGCAGAAGCCCCTCCCATGTGCACTTTTAAAGACTCGCTCATCATTCTGTACACAAGACATTTCACCCATCAGAGCTGAAGATGCTTAATGACATTGGTAATTTTAAAAATTCTGCAGAAACAAAAAAGACATCCATGAGGCAACCTGCCGCTGTTGACTACAAATCACTGCATGTTAGAAAGTTGCCTCCGAAGGAGAATGCACTTATTGTTAACTTATTGTTAAGTTAGGAGCACGCTTAACATGTAATCAACCTTGAGTTAGAAAAACCACTCTTTGGGGGACTTCCCTCGTGGCTCAGTGGTTAAGAATCCGCCTGCCAATGCAGGGGGCATGGGTTCGAGCCCTGGTTCGGGAAGATCCCACATGCCGCAGAGCAACTAAGCCCGTGCGCCACAACTACTGAGCCTGTGCTCTAGAGCCACAACTACTGAGCCCATGCACCACAACTACTGAAGCCCGTGCACCTAGAGCCCGTGCTCCCCAACAAGAGAAGCCACAGCAAGGAGAAGCCCACGCACCGCAACGAAGAGTAGCCCGCACTAACCGCAACTAGAGAAAGCCGGCACGCAGCAACGAAGACCCAACGCAGCCAAAAATAAATAAATAAATTTATAAAAAAGAAAAAGAAAAAGAAAAGCCACTCTTTGGAAGGCACAGTTTGTTTCCAGGTCGACTATAAAAATCTAGATCTGTCTTCCAGACCCCATGTGGCACGAAGGACAACCCTGGCTGGGCACCCTCATGTCTCCTTGACACGTGTGTCCAGAGGACAGAGAGTTTTCCTCTGATTGCAGTCTTAGATAATAATTTTAATATAATCATTTAGGGACAATAGGGAGAAGAAAATGTTCATATATATGGTTAAATGACTTTAAACGGTTAAATCTTCAAATACTAGGAAAGGAAATGAAGAGATACAGTCTAAACTGAATAAACCAAGACATAGAAATATAAGCATATTATTAAATGTGCTATATGTAGCATATTAAACTACTACTTAGAAGAGATATCATGAGAGTCCAAAGGGGCAGATGTGGACAGTGGGACTGACAGGATAATGGGTGTTGGTGGTGGGGCGTAAGAGACTCCTGCTTTTAGACACTAGGGCACTACCTTGATAAAAATAAAATAAATACTTTAAAAAGAAAAACGTTTTCAGGCCAGATATAAATTACTACCATAAAAGAAACAATAACAAAACAGAGACTATAGGTAGAAGAAAAATCACTAATTGTTACACAACGGAAAGATAAATAGTGTTCACATTTGGTGCAGGTTTTTTTTTTTTCCCTGTCTTTCCTCTATGAAAAGGTTTTTGTTTCTTGCTTTTACATGGCTGTGTTCATACAGTTGACTATTCTGGTTTTCTTAATCTATTATCATGGTGAAAACATTTTCCCATGATCATATTAAAATTTAAATCTACTTTGAAAGGGTTGCATAATAGTCCAATTGAGTAGATGTACTATAATTTGTTTTTTAAAACTGAAGTATAGTTGATTTACAATATTATATTAGCTGCAGGTATACAACATAGTGATTCAATATTTTTGTACATTATACTCCATTTAAAGTTAGTACAAAATAATGGCTATGTTTCCCTGTGCAGTACAATGTATCCTTGTTGCTTATTTATTTAACTTTTGTCATTGTCATTTGTTGTTCTCTCTGCCCAAAGCACCAACATTCTTGAGAACAGCTGGGCAACTGCTCTTCTTCCCCTTCAACCATGTGATTCTAGTGGACCCAGCCCTCTGGACCGTGGCATGAGAATGTGGCCCGAGCCTGGCCAACAAGACTCCTACGAGTTTTCTAACTGGAACCGGACTGAAGCGCTTGATGTGAGGATGTAAGCCTGGAGCAATGATGTGAGCTTGGACTCCTGGGACAACAAGACTGAAAGCATAAAGAACAGGGAAGCAGAGATGAGAAAAGGGGCAGGAAAGGGAGGCAACAACTAGGGCAAGAGAGGAGAAAGGGAGATAGAAGAAATCAATGTGACAGCATTAGAATCTCTAAACCTAGTGATCCCTGAGGCCACTCGTACTCTCACCCTTTCCATAATTGGTTACATTTACTAATAAATACTTCCTTTATACATATTATACTTAAGATCGGTTGAATTTGCTTCTATTATTTTTAAATGAATGAGCCTGCACCAGAGTGACCTCAGGAACAGAGCACAATATTCAAGTTGTTTGGAGCAAATACTTAATAAACACTTATTAAACTGAATTAAATGAACTCCCCCAGAATCATAGTGGAACAGTACAAAGAGCATGGGCTTTAGAAACTGACCTGTGTTTGAATTATGGCTCTGTAAGAACTTTGACAAATTATTTCATATATCAGACCCTCAACTTCTCCTCCTCCTTTTTCATTCTCATCAGCATTATAATCTCTAACATTTGTTGAATTGTGTCCCTATGGCTCACACTATGCTAAATGCTTTGCATATGTTATCTCATGGATAAAATAATAATTATTATTGCACTTCATGATCTGTGAAATGATGATTCAAATAGATGATCAGTATAAAGCATTAAGCCCGGGCTTCCCTGGTGGCGCAGTGGTTGAGAGTCCGCCTGCCTATGCAGGGGACACGGGTTCGTGCCCTGGTCCGCGAAGATCCCACATACTGCGGAGCGGCTGCGCCCGTGAGCCATGGCCGCTGAGCTTGCGCGTCCGGAGCCTGTGCTCCGCAACGGGAGAGGCCACAACAGTGAGAGGCCCGCGTACTGCAAAAAAAAAAAAAAAAAAAAAAAGCATTAAGCCCAAATAGTAATGATATTTTTTCTCCCACTTTTTCCTTCCTGACTTAATCCTGCCTCTTACCACTTTGCCTGTATTCAGAGTTATGGCCCCTTCACGTTTGGACAGGTTATCATATTTGCTTTATGTGATCATAACTTGTTAGTCTTGCTCCTTTTGCCTTTTGACTTGTGAATTACTCAGTGTGAAATATGCTCAATAATGACACAAACAACATAAAAGCAGAACTCAACAAATGCAAAAGTAACTAGGTTCTTGCATGGAAAGACTAAGCATTGTAAAGAGGTCAGTTCTTAATTTATGAAATTAATTTAATTCAAATAAAAGCAATAACAAAGACCTCCCCCTCTCCTTCCCTGGAGTTGAGCAAGTTGACTCTAAAGTCCATTTGGAAAAATAAACAAGCAAGGATAATCATAAAAATTCTGAAAACAAAGCGCAATGAAGAGATAGATAATAATGCATATTATACAATCTCAATAATAAAAACAGGATGATAATGATACCTACTGGGAAAACAAAACATGACACAACCTATAAAGTTTAGAAATAGAGCTGATTAACAAAATAATTTAGCAGAGTAAGTGGTGAAGGTGGTATCAACATCCAAAGTTTGACAGCACAGTCTGTTGGCAAGACTGTGGGGACGTAAGCTGACGAGAGGGCCAAACAGTACAAACCCACATTCCATGGCTGGAAATTTGCCAATATTTATCAATATTACAAATGCATTTACCCACTTCTGGGAATTTAGCCTATAGAGTTAAAATGCACACATACAAAATGTATTCATTGTAGCATATTTATAAGAAGAACTCCAAATGTCCATCAATAGGGGACTGGATAAAAAAACTATGCTATGACGCTAAGAGAATAGATCTCATCACAAGAAAAAGAAATTTGTAAATATGTGTGTTAACTAAACTTACTTTGGTGATCAATTTGCTATAAATACAAATATCGAATCGTTCTGTTGTATACCTGAAACTAATGTTATATGTCAATTATGTCTCAATAAAAATAAACTACGGTACAACCACACAGAAGAATCATGTTCAGTTTTAAAAGATAGAGAAAAAGTTATCTAATTAGTTATATGGAAAGAGAAAAACCCAAGTGCAAAAAAGTGTATATCATACATTACATTTCACTTATGAAGGGTGGAATAAAAATGCAGATTTGGGGGCTTCCCCGGTGGGGCAGTGATTAAGAATCTGCCTGCCAATGCAGGGGACACGGGTTTGAGCTCTGTTCCGGGAAGATCCCACATGCTGCGGAGCAACTAAGCCAGTGCACCACAACTACTGAACCTGTGCTCTAGAGATCGTGGGCCGCAACTACTGAAGGCCGCGCCCCTAGAGCCTGTGCTCTGTAACAAGAGGAGCCACTGCAATGAGAAGCCCGTGCACCGCAACGAAGCGTAGCCCCCTCTTGCCGCAACTAGAGAAAGCCCGCGCGCAGCAACAAAAACCCAATGCAGCCAAAAATAAATAAAATAAAATAAACAAAAATTTTTTTAAAAAAAGAACGCAGAATTGTATTTGCTTATACCTGCATAAAGAAATACAAATTACTAACAGTAGTGACCTATGGGGAAAGGGAGCATCTGCTGGAAGGGAAGAGACATGAGAGCAAGGCTTGTCAATGTGTACTTTATTATATTGATTTAGTTTTTTAATCATGAGTTTATATTATTCTTTCAAATAAAAAAAAACAGTAAGGGTTAAAAAAATCAAGCAGTGAGTACTTACTGTGTGTAAGACATTGTGCTAAGCTTATAAATACATCATCTCATTTAATCCCCATCAGAGCACTGTGAGGTTTTATTTTAATCTTCATTTTACAGATGAGAAAAAGAGTTAGATTGCTTAAGCAATTTGTTCATCTTTTCTATCAATCCACAGCCTTCATTTCTTTCCTGTCCTAGCTCAATACTAACTGTCTGCAAATCTCCCTGGATTATTTCCACCCAACTCCAATTAGCTGTTGGAATCTCTTTAGCAATTAAATAAATAGTTCTCACTATATTCTTTTAACATAACAGTATTCTTACCTTCTACCTGTACATGCTCCGTCTCTTGGACTAGACTGTAAAAACCATATTATATACCATAGTTTCCATATGTGCCTTTTCAACTCTGGTGCTGCCAGGCACACTGAATCACCACTCAGTAAATCACAGAATATAAAATAGTATTTTTATTCTTGTAGTTCCATAGAGTTTACACTGTCTCTAACCTGAATCTCCCTGACACCCTGTCAGGAAGGTTTTATTATCCCCATTTTACAGAATAGGAAACTGAGCCTCAGAGAGACTCAGAAAGATTAACTGGGAGTCATAGCTAAGACCTTTGACTCCTAGATAAGTGCCCTTTTCATTACATCACAGCTATCTCTAGTTAGTCTTTCAGAAAATATCTGATCGAACCATATTTATTGCAGGAGAATGTCTAAGTCAATTATTCTAGGAATGAGGGCACAGAAATTACTCAAGGATAATGAAATATTACTCTTTCTCCCTCATACCAGACATCACTAATGGATCATACAACTTTTCTTCTGGGTCTTGAAGCTGCTCCACATACTTCTAAATCTTTCTTAAAACCAGGTTCCAGTTCCACAATCAATTGATCTTAATCCAAGATGGACACTCAAGAAGAAACCTATTTATCATTTGAGGGCTAGATGATCTCCAGTACCTGGCTACCCAAAATGTGGTCCTCAGAGCAGCAGCATCAACATCATCTGGAAGCTTGATAGAAACACAGAATCTCAGGTCTCATCTACAGAATCAGAATCTGCATTTTAATATCTTCAAGTGATTCCTATGAGCACGAAGTTCAAGAAGTTCTGCTCGAAGACACTGTTCAGTGACAATTCTAAACAGTGATTTTATGACCTCTTATCTCTCTATCTCAGAGAACCCACTACAGAGTTACTTCATCAGCCTTCCCTCAGATCTGCTGGTTCTGAGGAGCATCCATTAAATTTCTCTAAAACATCTTCCAGGACCTTTTGGTTTGAATGAGATGTTGGTTCTATCTGAAAATATCCTTCTGAGACCAGACACACTCAGCTGCAAACTGAGAGTAATGAGGGAAGTTGAAACTCTCTTGTTTGGTTGTCGATGTATCTCGCCTTGCCTGCAGAGTTATTCTCTTCTTTAGGTTGACAGTATAGAGGTGGAACATTTCTGCCCTGGAATTCCCAGTACCAGAGTAAAATGGAATCCTAGACTGCTTTCTTGGATGTTCCAGTGTTCTAGCTAGCCTGGCTCAAATTCCTTGGGGGAGGAAGAACTTTTGTCTGACACATTATCTCTGTGATTACTAGTGTACTTACTGCCTGTTTCTGTACTGCAAAGGCTACTGCTGTGTTAGTCAACTTTACAAGCTTGTATACTTTGTTGACATTTAAAAGCAATTCTTTATATGTTTGTTTGTAGCTATCATTTATTTTTAATTTTTAAAATTTTTAAAATTTTAATTTTATGTCTGTTTGTGGTTATAATTTATGGCATGGGAGAAAGATGTTTCTGATCTCAAGAATGGGATTAAATTATGAAGATTATTCACCAGTGGGGAGCACTAGAAAAGGTTATAATTGAACAGAAGTAATCATTGTCTGTATTTTCCTAAAAGTCTCTCGTGGGTAATTTCCTTATGTCTAAATGTGTGTATTATTTTTCCATTTTTATTTTAAATGTGTGTAATATTTTGTCTAGTTATGAAAGAAGAGAAGTTTTATTTTGAAAATCTAGAAAATTCAAAGAAATATAAGGGGAAGTAAAAAAACAACTCTATGTCCAATACTTAACATTTTGTTCTATTTGTTGTAACAGGAATCTTTTCTTGCTTATTTTTCTCTGCAACTTATCGTGGGGAAGCTTGTTTCAAGATCTCTTATTTCATTATGACAAGGGCAGTGATTGAGCTCCTTCACAGAGAACAGCAGGAGGAGTCAGCCAAAGGGACATGGAAGGGACACAAATAGAGATGGAATTGGACCATCTCCAGAGCAGCTGGGCCTTGCACCTTCCTCTGACTCTAGGACTTCAGACAGTTATCCAAGCACCAGCTGCTGTGGGTCTTGGACCCCATGTGCCCACATCTCAACCTCTACAGTTGTGAGGCTGGGCTGTCCATGACCATCCTCCTAGCCAGAAAGATATTACTCCCACAAGGCCCAGGATCCTCTTGCTGTGTTAAGTGCTGTTTCTCTGTCCCACCAGAGATAGGATACACATGTTCTCCATCCTTTGGATGATGTATGGGCCTATGGAAAGGACTTGGAATTCAGGGCCAGGCAGCCCTGCATTCTAATTCTAACTCAGTCACTTAGTAGTTTTATGATTGTAAGCAGCGTCATTTAAGTGCTCTGAGTCTTAATTTTCTTAGCTATGAGATAGGGCTACTAAAACCTACCGTGCTGGGTCATTGTAAGGATTAGATATGATTGATGTTCAATGCCTATGGCTTAACAGGCACTCAATAAACAACAGCTACTAGAGTCACTCTCTGTCTCTTCAGTCATCTCTTCTGTAGGCTTATGTTAAGGCAACTCTTTTAATTTTGGCTTCATGCTCCATTTTTCTACATCCATGTCTTTTAAACAAATTCCTTCTGGAATTTTAGAATCCCAGAATTCCACCAGCGCTCTGCTAAGATTCTAAATTCTCTTTCTCAACATATATTTTCTTGCTAGTGGGAAAAAGATACAAGGGAAGAATCAAGTCCTTCGGGAGCCTTTAATCTCATTGGGGAGACAAGACTTAGACACAAGATACGATTAGAGAATAATAAAAGAGGGCGAGAGCCCTCAAATGTGCTGAGTTTAATGTTCTATGCCTCTGTCTGCTTCCGAATTCCATTCTTGCTTTATTAAACAATATTGCTGTGCTGCTGACTCATGTTGATTTTCTAGACCCCTAAGGCTATAATATTTCTCTGCTGTATGTGCATATAACGAGTCAGAATATTCTATTGTGTATAATATTTCTGCAGCATATTATATTTGGGCAGTTTTCCCTGAACATTCTCCATGGCACTTGTCCCCATCAGAGTTTACCATTTGCATCTGATAATTTTCTTTTCTTTTTTGTTTTGTTTTTAGTATCTTTATTGGAGTATAATTGCTTTACAGTGTTGTGTTAGTTTCTGTTGTACAACAAAGTGAATCAGCTGTAAGTATAAAAATATCCCCATGTTCCCTCCCTCTTGAGCCTCCCTCCCACCCTCCCTATCCCATCCCTATAGGTGGTCACAAAGCATCGAGCTGTCAGCCTTGTAACACAATGCACCAGCTTTCTAGCAGAGATTATCTTGGACTAAAGCTCATCAAACAGCTGTCCTTGCCTGCAGTCTCTGGTATTTCCACATTTTCTCTCTGCTTGTAATTCAAACTCCTAGAGTACTGGGAGTGGAAGGGAGGGATGGATAGATCCTAATTGCCATGTCCCTAACAAGATAGATGAACTTAGGGATATCTCTTCTTATCTTAAGGCTTTGGTTTTCTTACAAGGGGAAGGAGGCTACTTGAGAACTTCTGAGACAGACATGTTGTGATTCCACATAGGGGCACTGGTTTTGACGTGAGTGATATCTCCAACGATCAGCTCTGTCAACGAGCAGTGAGCACCTTTTCTGAGACAGGGCTCAGCACAGCCTTTTCTCCTATTTTCTTTCCCACCGAAGGACAGGTCTGTCTGTGGAACTGTAGGTTTTCTCTGAAAATGGTGGCAGGACAATTCTGTCTTTCTCACCTCATGATGGGTCGATAACACAGATCCATTAGACTAGTGGGATTAGCCATAAAGCAAAACAGAGAAGATGCTTGTAGGAGCAAATGTTGGTTTCTTGAGTTTGTTAAAAATGAAAAGAAACAGTTTGCCAGGTGCCAGCTATGTAAAGTGAGTGCTTCCTGAGGATGTCCTGGGGAGGATGTTTCAAAAGCAGCATTGGCTGTACCGTCTACCTTAAAGATGTTTACATCTAGTATAAGTGATGGGAGAAGGAGAGAGTGTAAGCAAGTACACAGAAAAGTGACATAGGAACAATGCATAGCTACGTTCACCTGGGGCATGTATATGAGCACCAAAGAGAATGTTAGAAATGGAGGAGACTTATAAGGTCATTTCAAAATTCACACATTGCAGAAAATTGAAATGAAGCTTAGAGGGCAAATGGCAGTGGGGAGGTCATGGAGCTGGTTAACAGCAGAACCGAGATGAGAACCCAGGTCTTCTGTTGATTGATTCAAGGTTGTATCCACCACCATATTCTGCCTATGCTGGGACTGGTAGATTTGGGCTGGTTAGTTAAGCTTACCTGGGATGGCTATATTTGAAAATTATTCTCAAATGTGAGTGGTGCAATTTGTCTGGGGGGCACATGTTTGGATCTGTATAGGCAGTTTTATGGCAACAGGAGGGTATACAGAAAGTTTTGGCTATATACTATATCTTGAACTTAATAGACATTTATTAATTTTTTTTGGATTTGCTGAACATACACATGAAAATAAAACTCCTATCGTCCTTCTCAATATTTCTTGATTGAGGTGGGAGTGACTGAGTCATATTCATAAGTAGGTTTGCCTAATTATAGACAATACCAGCTGGTGAGTGTACTGGCAGAGCCAGATAAAAAGCTTCACATCCAGTGTGGATGGAAGGGCCAGATGTTAAGGTAAGAATGGCTGCTTCAGTCAACTTCGGGTGCCTCAGCAAATTCCCAGCTGTGCAACAGAGTTTAAAAGGTGGGGAAATAGTCACATAAAAGGTATTTGTGTCCTGGAACAAATGGGCCATTTTACCTGGGTGGTTGTTTTCTTCATTGATCTATTAATAGTGCTGAAATAAAATAACCTAGCTCTTCATTAAGTAATCATGATCAGACACCCACTTCTGATGGAAAAAGTTTACAGCTAGTAAGGAAACTTGGATTGCATATCTAATAACAAAAGACTTTTTGTAAAGAAACAGTCTGGGCTTTCCAAAAGTATGTTAGTTACATACATCATAATTCACATCATCATTTAATTATTCATTAAATATATTTCGACCTCTTGATAATTATGTATTATGTGCTCATTTCCAAATGTTTTTACATTACCTTATTAGAGTCAAAACAACTTTCTGAGCAGAGTACGTGTAATTTGTCCCATTTTACAGAAGCAGTAGAGAAGCAGTGGATTTGGGAGTCCAAGGAGGTGAAATACTGCCTAGTTTTGGTCTTGGGTTTTTCCCAGTCACATTCTGGGCTTAGAAGACTGGACTATTTAGGGGTTTCAGTGCTAAGCTAAGAGAGATTTAGTGACTTTTCCAAGGGCACACGCTGTTAAATGGCAAATCCAGAATGCAATCCCAGACTTTGACTCTGGTCAGTTTCTCCCTCCTCCATGCCAGTGGCTCTCCAATATTAGTGAGTGTCAACATCCCCAGAGGGCTTATTCAAACATAGACTGCTTGTCCCATCCCAGAGTGTTTGATACAGAGGTCTGGGGAAGGCAGGCCAAAAATGTGCATTTCAGTAATTTTTCAGGAAACACTGATGCAAAGGAAACCATGCACTGAGAACTACTTGCTGTTCAAGGTGTGGTCTCAGCAGGCATCAGCCAGGAGCTCCTCAGAAACACAGAATCTCACAGAATCTCAGGTCCCATTTTGGCGCTGCAGAATTAGAATCTGCATTTTAACAAGACCTCCAGATCTCCCATTAAAATTTGAGGAATGCTGGTCTACTCCACAGCTGTCCGTTTGCAGGCCCTGGACTAGGTGTTAAAGGGAGATGACAGGATAATAATAATAATGGTTTTTTCAGGCACTTTCGGTATGTCAGACACTCCTCTAAGCCCTTCAGGTATTTTATCTCCTTTTAATTCTAACAATAACACTACGAGGGTGATACCAATATTATTCCCATTTTAAAGTTGAGGGAATGCCAGGGTACAGAGAGGTTGGTATCCCGCCTCAGGCCACTTACTCAATAAAAGGTGGATCCAGGTTTTGAAGCTGGGCAGTTTACTCCCAAAGTAAACGATGCTGCATTTTTGTAAGTCCAGTTGCCACTCATACACATGGGGAGATAAGAAGGAAAGGCATGTAAATAAGTTTAGAGCAGGAAAGAAGTTCCAGTTTGAACAGATTTCCTGGGTCAAGGTAATCTAATTACGTGTCCCTTTTAAAGTCAGGAGACCTGGGTTTGGCTGGGCCTCTGCAGAGCTTCCTGGTGATGTAGACTTTGGTGCATCCTGCTTCTTCGTAACTTCACTTGTAAAACTGAAATAATATTAATAACAATTGATAAAGAGAAAAAGGATCCCACTGGCTAGACTATGGAGGGAGTGTGCTGAGAATTGAAAAAGAAGCCACAATTTTTCAAAATGGACTACACTATATTTGGCCAAAGAGATACACTGTACCAAATCAAAGCCATGATGCTCATCACAAACTAGCTAAGCTCCAGCTCTCTCAACACCAGTCTGTTCCAATCCCTGAGTCCAAGATAAGACCACAGACAAACTGATTTAACAGTGACTCTGAACGGACCCATGTGTTCTGCATACAAGGCCATGGACTGTTCCAGCAACTCTCTAGTTGATTCCAGCCAAGCCTAATAACGTGGCTAACTCAAGATCCCACAGCCCTAAAAGGACGTGTTTCTTGTCTCCTTCCTTTTGGGACACCCCACAGATACCCATGGTATATAGTTTCCTTGCTGTAGCAAATAATAACCCAACTTTATTCACTACAAGTGTTTTCCCAGAGGTCTTTGTCTGGTGGGCTCCAACACAATAATATTTTCCTACCTACCTTGTATACTTCCTATGAATATCAAACGAAATAGAGCATACAGAGCTCCACACACATGTGAGCTTCTAAATTTGTTATTGTAATTATTTATGTGTGGCTCAATCTTCTTCCCCCAAACAGTGATGCTCACATTAAAAGAGGAGATATAGTCTTATTTTCTTTGTGTTCACAATGTCTAGAATGGTTCTTAATACTCAATAATTATTGATTGAATGAAAAAACAAACAAATGGGCAAATGAAAAAAATCTTGTTCCAGTGCTTCTTTCTCCAGGTCCAGCCCAGTGAGTCACCAAGACTTCCTCCAATCGGATAAAGGAGTCCTTAAGTGTTTAGAAATGATTGTTACCACCTGGACAGACTGACACTAGCACTTTGTAACAGTTACAGATAACCTTGTTTGCCTCTTAAAAGTTTCTCTTCTTGCAAGCTGCTTGGAATTGCTAGTGGGAATACTACTCCCCTTGCCCACAGCATCGATCCTGGAGCAGTAACTGTGGAGCTAAACAGCAGTACATTTTATAGGCTGTGGAGCTGGTGTGTATCAGCATATTAGCTGAGTGCCCCTTGCAGTTTCACCCCACGTTTAGCAGAATGATGTTCTTAGGTGCTTTTGTAATAGACTTGCACCAAGCAGAAATCATGGTGCGTGAAACACGGTGACTCCATTGAACACCCTAAAATCGTTTTGGCACAGTGAGTTCCAGCTGTGGCTAGAATCTTTGGGGATACCTCTGATCAATCAGAAGCTGTCAGAGATTCTTTGTACTCAGAGAGCATAGAGGCTGTCCAGTGCTCTACATCTTCCTTTCCCTCCTCTGGAGCTGGCTCTGTCCCCCTAAGCCCACTTCCGGTTGTCATGACTTCTGAGAGATGCACCCAGAGAAGTAGGCAGGCATTTGCCCTGTTGTGGGAGGCAAGTCAGTGGGCATCCTTTAGGGGACAAGCGAAACAGTGTCTTAGGGGGCACAGGCCCTACAAGTTGGAGTTCAGACCAGTGCTCTCTGAGACCATATTCTCCGTTAAGACTACCCTGTGGGGCATTTCCCAAAGGAAACACCTCCAGTAGTAATGTGTTCCCTTTCCAATGCCCTATTCCTGGGACAGGAGTGAAGACAAAGAAAACACTGTATTTGTTTCCCTTCTCACTTCCAGCCATCAAAGGGATGCTGCACCTGAAACAAAAATGAAATGCATCCTTCAGCAGATCCCAGAGCTCCCCTCTCCAGTCAAAGAGGATGAGGTTTGGCCCAGCCAGGCCTTCCTGAGTCCTGGACTCCAGCCAGGGATTTAGTGGCTCCTATGTAACTCCCAGTTTCTTCTCCTTGCCCAGACCTCCTCTCAGTCTGGAGAAGTGAGAGGGTAGGGTTTCTTTTTAAGCAGTTTTCTTCACCCCTCAACACGGATGTCTGATTGACCTTGAGTTTGGCCAGTTACTCACACCCCCATTTCCATTTCTTTTTCTGTTCATTTTTCCCTTATATTATGTGTGCACATGCCCCATCTTCTCCATTAGAACATAAGAGTCATCTCTTTCCCTTTTCTCTACCTTAGAGCTTACCATAATATTAGCTTCATTTGTAACATGTGCAAGTAAAAATACACGTGTTTAAAGAACCGCACATGTGGCCAAAGACTGTAAGACTGTGGGATTGTGGCAATTCCAATAGATTTAAGATTTTTTTTTCTGAAGGTAACTTTAATAAGACATGGTCTGACTCTTGCTTCTTGGAATTAAAGGTCAAAGAGGAAGGGCATCATACCTGACTGACTCATGCACTGTGGATACTTTCCAGCCAAGGGGAGGCAAGGCGTGGGCCTCCTCTGCAGAGTGGCTGTGTCCTTCCGCTGTCAACTTTCAGAGCAGGATCAAGGCCACGCTCCAGCCCCACCCTGCATGCTGACCTTCTCAAAGCTGTCTCAGAAACAGACATGGTGACAGGTGGTGTTCTTCCAGCCTTCTGGAGCCGGCCTAAGAGACGGAAATGTTGTTGAAGGAGACTATAGCTCTGTTGCATGTTGAGGCCACAGGTGAACTTAAGTCCAATAGATTAAAGACGGATTATCACTCAGTATGATAATCTCTAGGCCCATCCACGTTGCTGCAAATGGCATTACTTCATTCTTTTTTATGGCTGAGTAATGTTCCATTGTATATATGTACCACATCTTCTTTATCCATCCCTCTGGTTTTTTTTTTTTCATTTTAACATCTTTATTGGAGTATAATTGCTTTACAATGTTATGTTAGTTTCAGCTTCACAACAAAATGAATCAGTTATATATATACATATGTTCCCATATCTCTTCCCGCTTGCGTCTCCCTCCCTCCCACCCTCCCTATCCCACCCCTCCAGGCGGTCACAAAGCACCAAGCTGATCTCCCTGTGCTATGCGGCTGCTTCCCACTAGCTATCTACCTTACGTTTGGTAGTGTATATATGTCCATGCCTCTCTCTCGCTTTGTCACCGTTCACCCTTCCCCCTCCCCATAGCCTCAAGTCCATTCTCTAGTAAGTCTGTGTCTTTATTCCTGTTTCACCCCTAGGTTTTTCATGACATTTTTTTCCCTTAAATTCCATATATATGTGTTAGCATATGGTATTTGTCTCTCTCTTTCTGACTTACTTCACTCTGTATGACAGACTCTAGGTCTATCCACCTCATTACAAATAGCTCAATTTCGTTTCTTTTTATGGCTGAGTAACATTCCATAGTATATATGTGCCACATCTTCTTTATCCATTCATCTGATGATGGACACTTAGGTTGTTTCCATCTCTGGGCTATTGTAAATAGAGCTGCAATGAATATTTTGGTACATGACTCTTTTTGAATTTTGGTTTTCTCAGGGTATATGCCCAGTAGTGGGATTGCTGGGTCATATGATAGTTCTATTTGTAGTTTTTTAAGGAACCTCCATACTGTTCTCCACAGTGGCTGTATCAATTTACATTCCCACCAACAGTGTAAGAGGGTTCCCTTTTCTCCACACCCTCTCCACCATTTATTGTTTCTAGATTTTTTGATGATGGCCATTCTGACTGGTGTGAGATGATATCTCATTGTAGTTTTGATTTGCATTTCTCTAATGATTAGTGATGTTGAGCATTCTTTCATGTGTTTGTTGGCAGTCTGTATATCTTCTTTGGAGAAATGTCTGTTTAGGTGTTCTGCCCATTCTTGGATTGGGTTGTTTGTTTCTTTGTTATTAAGCTGCATGAGCTGCTTATAAATTTTGGAGATTAATCCTTTGTCAGTTGCTTCATTTGCAAATATTTTCTCCCATTCTGAGGGTTGTCTTTTGGTCTTCTTTATGGTTTCCTTTGCTGCGCAAAAGCTTTGAAGTTTCATTAGGTCCCATTTGTTTACTTTTGTTTTTATTTCCATTTCTCTAGGAGGTGGGTCAAAAAGGATCTTGCTGTGATTTATGTCATAGAGTGTCCTGCCTATGTTTTCCTCTAAGAGTTTGATAGTTTCTGGCCTTACATTTAGGTCTTTAATCCATTTTGAGCTTATTTTTTGTATGGTGTTAGGGAGTGATCTAATCTCATACTTTTACATGTAGCTGTCCAGATTTCCCAGCACCACTTATTGAATAGGCTGTCCTTTCTCCACTGTACATTCCTGCCTCCTTTGTCAAATATAAGGTGACCATATGTGCGTGGGTTTATTTCTGGGCTTTCTATCCTGTTCCATTGATCTATATTTCTGTTTTTGTGCCAGTACCATACTGTCTTGATTACTGTAGCTTTGTAGTATAGTCTGAAGTCAGGAAGCCTGATTCCTCCAGCTCCGTTATTCGTTCTCAAGATTGCTTTGGCTATTCGGGGTCTTTTGTGTTTCCATACAAATTGCGAAATTTTTGGTTCTAGTTCTGTGAAAAATGCCAGTGGTAGTTTGATAGGGATTGCATTGAATCTGTAGATTGCTTTGGGTAGTAGAGTCATTTTCACAATGTTGATTCTTCCAATCCAAGAACATGGTATATCTCTCCATCTATTTGTATCATCTTTAATTTCTTTCATCAGTGTCTTATTATTTTCTGCATACAGGTCTTTTGTCTCCTTAGGTAGGTTTATTCCTAGATACTTTATTCTTTTTGTTTAAATGGTAAATGGGAGTGTTTTCTTGATTTCACTTTCAGATTTTTCATCCTTAGTGTATAGGAATGCAAGAGATTTCTGTGCATTAATTTTGTATCCTGCTACTTTACCAAATTCATTGATTAGCCCTAGTAGTTTTCTGGTAGCATCTTTAGGATTCTCTATGTATAGTATCATGTCATCTGCAAACAGTGACAGATTTACTTCTTCTTTTCCGTTTTGGATTCCTTTTATTTCCTTTTCTTCTCTGATTGCTGTGGCTAAAACTTCCAAAGCTATGTTGAATAAGAGTGGTGAGAGTGGGCAACCTTGTCTTGTTCCTGATCTTAGTGGAAATGCTTTCAGTTTTTCACCATTGAGGACGATGTTGGCTGTGGGTTTGTCATATATGGCCTTTATTATGTTGAGGAAAGTTCCCTCTATGCCTACTTTCTGCAGGGTTTTTATCATAAATGGGTGTTGAATTTTGTCAAAAGCTTTCTCTGCATCTATTGAGATGATCATATGGTTTTTCTCCTTCAATTTGTTAATATGGTGTATCACGTTGATTGATTTGCATATATTGAAGAATCCTTGCATTCCTGGAATAAACCCCACTTGATCATGGTGTATGATCCGTTTAATGTGCTGTTGGATTCTGTTTGCTAGTCTTTTGTTGAGGATTTTTGCATCTATGTTCATCAGTGATATTGGCCTGTAGTTTTCTTTCTTTGTGACATCCTTGTCTGGTTTTGGTATCAGGGTGATGGTGGCCTCGTAGAATGAGTTGGGGAGTGTTCCTCCCTCTGCTATATTTTGGAAGAGTTTGAGAAGGATAGGTGTTAGCTCTTTTCTAAATGTTTGATAGAATTCGCCTGTGAAGCCATCTGGTCCTGGGCTTTTGCTTGTTGGAAGATTTTTAATCACAGTTTCAATTTCAGTGCTTGTGATTGGTCTGTTCATATTTTCTATTTCTTCCTGATTCAGTCTTGGCAGGTTGTGCCTAAGAATTTGTCCATTTCTTCCAGGTTGTCCATTTTATTGGCATAGAGTTGCTTGTAGTAATCTCTCATGATCTTTTGTATTTCTGCAGTGTCAGTTGTTACTTCTCCTTTTTCATTTCTAATTCTATTGATTTGAGTCTTCTCCCTTTTTTCTTGATGAGTCTGGCTAATGGTTTATCAATTTTGTTTATCCTTTCAAAGAACCAGCTTTTAGTTTTATTGATCTTTGCTATCGTTTCCTTCATTTCTTTTTCATTTATTTCTGATCTGATTTTTATGATTTCTTTCCTTCTGCTAACTTTGGGGTTTTTTTGTTCTTCTTTCTCTAATTGCTTTAGGTGCAAGGTTAGGTTGTTTATTCGAGATGTTTCCTGTTTCTTAAGGTAGGATTGTATTGCTATAAACTTCCCTCTTAGAACTGCTTTTGCTGCATCCCATAGATTTTGGGTCGTCGTGTCTCCATTGTCATTTGTTTCTAGGTATTTTTTGATTTCCTCTTTGATTTCTTCAGTGATCACTTCGTTATTAAGTAGTTTATTAGTTAGTTTAGTAGTTATTAGCCTCCATGTGTTTGTATTTTTTACAGATCTTTTCCTGTAATTGATATCTAGTCTCATAGCATTGTGGTCGGAAAAGATACTTGATACAATTTCAATTTTCTTAAATTTACCAAGGCTTGATTTGTGACCCAAGATATGATCTATCCTGGAGAATGTCCCATGAGCACTTGAGAAAAATGTGTATTCTGTTGTTTTTGGATGGAGTGTCCTATAAATATCAGTTAACTCCATCTCGTTTAATGTATCATTTAAAGCTTGTGTTTCCTTATTTATTTTCATTTTGGATGATCTGTCCATTGGTGAAAGTGGGGTGTTAAAGTCCCCTACTATGAATGTGTTACTGTCGATTTCCCCTTTTATGGCTGTCAGTATTTGCCTTATGTATTGAGGTGCTCCTATGTTGGGTGCATAAATATTTACAATTGTTATATCTTCTTCTTGGATCGATCCCTTGATCATTATGTAGTGTCCTTCTTTGTCTCTTCTAATAGTCTTTATTTTAAAGTCTATTTTGTCTGATATGAGAATTGCTACTCCAGCTTTCTTTTGGTTTCCATTTGCATGAAATACCTTTTTCCATCCCCTTACTTTCAGTCTGTATGTGTCTCTAGGTCTGAAATGGGTCTCTTGTAGACAGCAAATATATGCATCTTGTTTTCGTATCCATTCAGCCAATCTGTGTCTTTTGTTGGGAGCATTTAGTCCATTTACATTTAAGGTAATTATCGATATGTGTGTTCCCATTCCCATTTTCTTAATTGTTTTGGGTTCGTTATTGTAGGTCATTTCCTTCTTTTGTGTTTCTTGCCTAGAGAAGTTCCTTTAGCAGTTGTTGTAGAGCTGGTTTGGTGGTGCTGAACTCTCTCAGCTTTTGCTTGTCTGTAAAGGTTTTAATTTATCCATCAAATCTGAATGAGATCCTTGCTGGGTAGAGTAATCTTGGTTGCAGGTTTTTCTCCTTCAACACTTTCAATATGTCCTGCCACTCCCTTCTGGCTTGCAGAGTTTCTGCTGAAAGATCAGCTGTTAACCTTATGGGGATTCCCTTGTGTGTTATTTGTTGTTTTTCCATTGCTGCTTTTAATATGTTTTCTTTGTATTTAATTTTTGACAGTTTGATTAATATGTGTCTTGGCGTATTTCTCCTTGGATTTATCCTGTATGGGACTCTCTGTGCTTCCTGGACTTGATTAACTATTTCCTTTCCCATATTAGGAAAGTTTTCAACTATAATCTCTTCAAATATTTTCTCAGTCCCTTTATTTTCTCTTCTTCTTCTGGAACCCCTATAATTCGAATGTTGGTGCATTTAATGTTGTCCCAGAGGTCTCTGAGACTGTCCTCAGTTCTTTTCATTCTTTTTTCTTTATTCTGCTCTGCAGTAGTTATTTCCACTATTTTATCTTCCAGGTCACTTATCCATTCTTCTGCCTCAGTTATTCTGCTATTGATCCCATCTAGAGTATTTTTCATTTCATTTATTGTGTTGTTCATCATTGTTTGTTTCATCTTTAGTTCTTCTAGGTCCTTGTTAACTGATTCTTGCATTTTGTCTATTGTATTTCCAAGATTTTGGATCATCTTTACTATCATTATTCTGAATTCTTTTTCAGGTAGACTGCCTATTTCCTCTTCATTTGTTAGGTCTGGTGAGTTTTTATCTTGCTCCTTCATCTGCTGTGTGTTTTTCTGTCTTTTCATTTTGCTTATCTTACTGTGTTTGGGGTCTCCTTTTTGCAGGCTGAAGGTTCGTAGTTCCTGTTGTTTTTGTGTCTGTCCCCAGTGGCTAAGGTTGGTTCAGTGGGTTGTGTAGGCTTCCTGGTGGAGGGTACTAGTGCCTGTGTTCTGGTGGATGAGGCTGGATCTTGTCTTTCTGGTGGGCAGGTCCACGTCTGGTGGTGTGTTTTGGGGTGTCTGTAGACTTATTATGATTTTGGGCAGCCTCTCTGCTAATGGGTGGGGTTGTGTTCCTGTCTTGCTAGTTGTTTGGCATAGGATGTCCAGCACTGTAGCTTGCTGGTCGTTGAGTGAAGCTGGGTGCTGGCGTTGAGATGGAGATCTCTGGGAGATTTTTGCTGTTTGATATTATGTGCAGCTGGGAGGCCTCTTGTGGACCAGTGTCCTGAAGTTGGCTCTCCCACCTCAGAGGCACAGCACTGACTCCTGGCTGCAGCACCGAGAGCCTTTCATCCTCAGGGCTCCTTAATTTGGGATGATTCGTTGTCTATTCATGTATTCCACAGATGCAGGGTATATCAAGTTGATTGTGGAGCTTTAATCCGCTGCTTCTGAGGCTGCTGGGAGAGATTTCCCTTTCTCTTCTTTGTTCTCACAGCTCCCAGGGGCTCAGCTTTGGATTTGGCCCTGCCTGTGCGTGTAGGTCGCCGGAGGGCGTGTGTTCTTTGCTCAGACAGGACAGGGTTAAAGGAGCCGCTGATTCGGAGGCTCTGGCTCACTCAGGCCAGGGGGAGGGAGGGGCACGGAGTGCGGGGCGGGCCTGCGGCGGCAGACGCCGGCGTGACGTTGCTAGCCTGAGGCGCGCCGTGCGTTCTCCTGGGGGAGTTGTCCCTGGATCCCGGGACCCTGGCAGTGGCGGGCTGCACAGGCTCCCCGGAAGGGGGGTGTGGATAGTGACCTGTGTTCGCACACAGGCTTCTTGGTGGTGGCAGCAGCGGCCTTAGCGTCTCATGTCTGTCTCTGGGCTCCGCACTTTTAGCCGCGGCTCGCGGCCGTCTCTGGAGCTCTCTTAAGCAGCGTTCTTAATCCCCTCTCCTCGCGCACCAGGAAATAAAGAGGGAAGAAAAAGTCTCTTGCCTCTTCGTCAGGTCCAGACTTTTCCCCGGACTCCCTCCCGGCTAGCCGCGGTGCACTAACGCCCCGCAGGCTGTGTTCACGCCGCCAACCTCAGTCCTCTCCCGGCGCTCGGACAGAAGCCGGAGCCTCAGCTCCCAGCCCCGCCCACCCCGGCGGGTGAGCAGACAAGCCTCTCGGACTGGTGAGTGCCGGTAGGCCCTGGTCCTCTGCGCTAGAATCTCTCCGCTTTGTCCCCCGCACCCCTGTTGCTGTGCTCTCCTCCGCGGCTCTGAAGCTTCCCCCCTCCACCACCCGCAGTCTCCGCCCGTGAAGGGGCTTCCTAGTGTGTGGAAACATTTCCTCCTTCACAGCTCCCTCCCACTGGTGCAGGTCCCGTCCCTATTCTTTTGTCTCTGTTGTTTCTTTTTTCTTTTGCCCTACCCAGGTACGTGGGGGGTTTCTTGCCTTTTGGGAGGTCTGAGGTCTTCTGCCAGCGTTCAGTAGGTGCTCCGTAGGAGTTGTTCCACGCGTAGATGTATTTCTGGTGTATCTGTGGGGAGGAAGGTGATCTCCGCATCTTACTCTTCCGCCATCTTCCCGGAAGTCTATCCATCCCTCTGTTGACGGACATTTAGGTTGCTTCCATGTCCTGGCTATTGTAAATAGTGCTACAAAGAACATTGGGGTGCATGTATCTTTTTGAATTATGGTTAGTCAGACAGAGAAAGATAAATATCATATGATATCCATTATATGTTGTATCTAAAAAAAAGGGTACAAAACAACTTATCTGCAAAACAGAAATAGAGTCACAGATGTAGAAAACAAACTTATGGTTACAAGGGAGTAAGGTGGGGGAGGGATAAATTGGGAGTTTGGGATTGACATATACACACCACTATATATAAAATAGATAGCTGATAAGGACCTACTGTATAGCACAGGGAACTCTACTCAATACTCTGTAATGGGTAAAAGAATGGGAAAAGAATCTAAAAAAGAGTGGATATATGTATAACTGATTCACTTTGCTATATACCTGAAACTAACACAACATTGTAAATCAACTATACTCCAATAAAAATGTTTTTAAAAAGATAGATTATCAGCCTTACTTGGCATTTCAATGGATTTCCTCTCACACCCTGAGAATAATAATAAACTTTTTTCTCAAATGGAGATGGAGTCCTGTGCTGCTGGGAGAGACAAAGGGAAGGAGAGCAGTTCTGCGCCCAGTACTGGTGAAAGGTCTACAAACACATTCAGAAAGTGACTTCCTTGCTGTCCCTCCCCAAGGGGGAAGCCTCAGGGCTCCTGCAGAACTTTCAGTACCTGCCCACCTATTATCATGCCCCTTGCTTGGTGGACTCCTCAATAGCTTCACAGATTCAGTTTAGAGATTCCTGTGCTCCCGTCAGGGACACACTGCCAGTGGCTCTACCTCTCTCAGGGGATTCCTTTCTGCTACCCCTGGCGCTGGTATTTTGTTAGATTTTATAAATTATTTATCCCTCAAGGACTTACGGCTCACTTGGCTTTTGTCTATCGTTTCCTATGGTTCCTGCGGTGGATTAGGGAGGTGGTGCAACTCCTGGGTTTGATTTACTGGCCCTACCTTAGCATCTGAATATCCCATGCAATGAAAGCATGGGTGGTAGGGAGGGAGTGAGTGCCTTAAGTAGTGACTGCCCCAGACTTACACACTAAGACTTTGATGCCCTTTCAAACAGATTAAGTTCATTTTTTAAAACTTTTATTGAAGTATAGTTGATTCACAATGTTGTGTTAGTTTCAAGTGTATAGCAAAGTGATTCAGTTATATATATATATGTGTATATATTATCTTTCCAATTCTTTTTCCTTATAGGTTATTACAAGATATTGAGTATACTTCCCTGTGCTATATAGTAGGTCCTTGTTGGTTATCTATTTTATATATGGTAGTGTGTATATGATAGTCCCAAACTCCTAATCAGATTGATCAGATTTAAGAATTTGTTTACCTGTGTTTAGTGGGGGTAGGAGGAAAATGCTACAGACCTTGGGGCCAGAATATCTGAGTTCTTATTTCACTTCTGTCACTTGCTAGTTGTGTAACCATGGACATATTAACCTCCTGCTATAAAATAAAGATAATAAGTACCTCAATTGTTCCTGTGAGAATTAAAGGAGTTAATATATTTAAGATGCTTCAAACCCTGGCCCATGGTAAGTTCTTATTATCAGCTACTGCTTTTATTAAAATAAAAACTGCATAAATTTTCTTTGTGTTCAAAGTAGGTTATTTTTAAACTTTCTCTGAATATAACATAGCCTTTAAACTATTTTTATATTATGGCTTTTTGTTGCTTACGACTGAATTCATTAACAAACAGTATGCACTAAGGATAGTGTTAAATTACTGGATTTAAGGAGAAAGTCTTATTTTAAAAGAAGAAAATCTTATTCTAGAAATAAGATTCCTTCACCAGGGAACTTTTGGGTGGCATGTTAAATCATTTTGGTGGAGTTAATGAAGTAAATCAATCTTTCCTGGTAAGCATTAGTTCTCAAAGTTACAGCAGACTGTGGGACCTGGTCCAGGTTATACCAATGGCTGGCCTGGGAATGGGTGGATTGGCTTGTGGCGGTATCAGGTACCAATTTTCACATTTGTATAAGAAAATTCTAAGGGAACAGAAGATGTCAATGCCAAGAAGAATGCTTATTCTTTCTGCTGGAACGCACTGTCTCTTTTGGTGGAAGGAACCTGGCCACGTACCAACTCTTCTGGGAGGGGGCATTGTGTCTGGACTTACAGCTTTATTCTTCTGGTGTTTTAGGGCTTGCTGTGGATGATGCTCCAAGATACTGACTTTGGCCTCGACTGGACTCCGCCCTGAAATCATTTGTGCCCACTGCTGGGAAATTTGAAAGGATGAAAGGTGAAGTCTGGGAGATTGTTTGGAAAAGCTCAAGTTCACATGTGAATGTTGTCATTGTTAAAAGTTCAAACGCAAAGTGATATTATTACTACCAATTACAGTTAGCTTCCTTTTTTTGCAGAGAAGATGGAGGATGAAAGCTATACATTTTATAAATCGTTCACTAATATTCGAAGTGTTAGAATGTAAGATCACACACCGTGTTCTTACTCTATGGAGCATAATTTAAATTTTCTTTGATTCAGAAAGCACTTCAACATCTTACAGTCAATCTGCTAACAGGACACTATAAGAAATTTTGATTTTTGTAAGTTACTGAGTTTTGGATAAACTCTAGCGTACCATATATTTAGTAGTATTATTAACATATATTTAATTATTGATTAAACAGACAGTTGTTGAGGACTTATCGTATGCAGGATACTGTGACATATGATAACAACAAATAAAAGTCTAGACGAATAAAACAAAACTATGAGACAGAATGAAGGGCAGCTCAATTGAAGGGAACGTAAAGCAAAAGACCTGGGGATAGAAAGGTGCAAGGGGTGTTTAGGGAATAGTGAAATGATGAGTGTGGTTGAAAGTCTGGGTTCCTACAGATAGTAATAATATAGTAGTAATAGTTACAATGAGGTACACAACGTTTATTGAGCATTTGTCACTTGTCAGGCATTGTGTTAAGTGTTTTACATTAAGAAATCATTGAATCTCAACAGTAACTCTGTGAGGAAGGTAATGTTTTGTTTCTCATTTCACAGATGAGGAAAGTGAGGCATGAAGGTTATTAACTGACTTGTTGCTTCAGTAAGTGGTGAAGCTAAGATATGTGCCTGTGCTGTCTGACTCCAGAGCCTGTGCTCTTGGGAGGTATGATGGGAAAGGGTCAGGCAGCAGAGGTTCTGTGTGTCAAGTAAGGAAGGAGTGGGGGATACACCTGAGCAGAGAAACATGGGTGAAAATGTACAGAAAGGTCCCCGAGCCCATTATTAAGATTATTAAGGGTCCCTCCACCCAAGCTGTGCTCTTGGGCCCAGAACAACCTACGTTTCCCCCTCTGCCATTTTGCACCCTTCCAGGAATAGCATAATAGGAAGATAGGGATAGGACTGGGTTTAACTCTCTGTTTTGCTGCAAGCCAAACCTAGGATATGCTATTTAGCCTCCTCAAATCTCAGTTTCCTCAAGTCTAAAATAGGAATAGTGGGACTTCCCTGACAGTCCAGTGGTTAATACTCCTTGCTCCCAGTGCAGGGGTTATGGATTCAATCCCTGGTCGGGCAACTAAGATCCCACATGCCGTGTGGTGTAGCCATTAAATAATTAATTAAGTAAATAAAATAAGAATAATAATTCCAGGGTTGTTGTTCACCAGAACCTGAACTCATTAACAATAGCTAGTAAGAGTGGCTCCAAACATTCTCTTTCACGAAGCTTTATCCATCCCAAGTATATACAGTAAGAAGTTGTCCTTAAGTTTTGATTTACTCGTCTTTCTCCTCATCTGAAATGTGAGAGCCTCAAGGCTGGCCACTGTATCTACACTGTATGGCCACCATATTATGGTCCCACCACCAGTACAGCTCCTGCTGAAGACTGAATGACTCCAGAATCCCTTCCCACTAGGATGGGTCTTGGGACCACCGATTTCGTCAGCCTCCTGTGATGTCAGCCTTGTGCATGACCAGACTGAGAAGAAGGAAAAGGCTCACCTGTTAATAGTTGAGTAAAGTTGATAAAGTTGGGAAGAGTTAAGGGGAAATAATGTAAAACTCAGTGCTCTGTGGACCACTGGAAAGTCTATGCATCACAGAAGGAACTGCAGAGCAGATAGATGTTGGTTGGAGGGAGCACCAAAGGGGGATTATCCAAGGCTGCCCCATTTGGTCCAAAGTTGGCTGTACTAGCATCTCCCTCCCCACCTTCCCATTGCCCCCAGCCTCCCCTGCTATAGGGTACTGACGTCATTTATGAATTCTGTTTGATAAGTTTTTATTTACATCTCTCTGTACATGTCATTTCTGCTGCCAGAATATAGTTTTTTTGATAAGAAGGATCATATCTAGGGGTGATTTAGTATAAAATAAGGCATTCATTAGTCCTCTATTCTGAGCCAGGCATTATGCTAGATCCTTTAAGAAATTATCTCTAATTTTCATCAAAACTCCAAAAACAGTATTCTTATTACTGCCATTTACTGCCCAAACGATACAGCTAGTAAGTGATAGAAACAGAATTCTAAACTGATTCCAAATACTAAGGGCCATGATTTTATAGTTAGAAAACTTTGTTATGTTCTGAGCTGTGTAATGTTGAGAGCTTTGCAGCCCCTCGGTGTTTTCTCTATAGATTTGGAATAATTATACCTGTTCCACTTTACCACACCGAGCAGTTATGAGGACAAAGTGAGATAGTGTGATGGCATTTTGTCAACCAATCATAAAACAAATGTTTATTGAGCATCTACCACATGCTGGCCAATAGATATCATTTTTTTAAATCATTTTATTTTATTTCTTCAAGTCTGTTTTTTTTAACATCTTTATTGGAGTATAATTGCTTTACAATGTTGTATTACAATGTTGTATTCTGCTGTATAACAAAGTTAATGTAAACCTAGTGGCACATGACCCCATATGCTATGCCCTCTGTCCTGAGGTCATACTTCTGTTTTGCTTACGCCATAATTCTTGGGAAATTCCACCCCTTCTTGGTGTATTATTATCAGGCAAAACTATAACTTCCCTGCTTATCAATTTTCTCATCTAGTAAATGAGGATGAGGATACCAACTTCTCTGAGAAAGCTCTGGGAGAAAAGTGCTATCTGGATGCAAAGTATTATTCAGGAAAAAATCCATCCAACACCGATGTGTGTGAAGTGTTTTTAACAAGTGCACTGTCAGGAGAGAAACACAAAGGGGGAAACAATCCACGCAGACATTTTGAATGGCCTGAGCTGTAGATACAGGACAAGATTTTAGCTGACGGTGGGAAAATGTGCTTGCTACAACTGCAGATGCTGAAAATATTAAGTCCAAGTGAAACTAGTACCCTGACCCTCACAGGGCTTTCCTGGGTTCAAGGGCTGTCATTATCCAAAGCCAGGAAGAAACAGATCTGGTGGGATGCCCTGAGGGAGCTATGCGACACTCTGTGTCCTGATGACACATGGGGATTTACAGCAGAACATGGGGCTGCAGATCAGATCAGGCAGGAAGAATGCAGTCTTCTATGCCAGGTGATATTACTAGAAGGAAAGGAACACAGCATTCATCTTCCATGATCCATAATGTGACTCTCTTCAAACACATGAACATGAGAGTATTTACATGACCTGGGTGTACCGAGCACTCTCTGGATTTGAAATCACGTTATTACCGATGGCCCCGGCTGCATGCCATACTGTAGACCTTAGACTTGCTCTTGCAGGTTCACAGTGCAGGGAGAAAGGAAGGGGCCCACAAAGTATAAGAAACATTACTCTTGTTTTGTGGTTCTCTCACTGAGAGGCAAGAAGGCATCAGAAATCCTGGGAAAACTTGTTGGAAATCAAGGAGGTGGGAGAGGGAGTAGAATAGAGACAAAGATGCTGTGGCTATAGAAGGAAGAAGCTATCACTTAAAGAGTAAAGGGTTAAATATTGGGGCTTGAGTTCTGGCTTCTGACATTATTAGCCATGGGACCTTGAACAAGTCAGTTAATTCCTGGGAGTGTCAGTTCCTACATCAGACTTTCCTGCCTCATAAGGTGAATGTACATTGGAGCACTTTGCTGTTTACACATATGGTACTAGATTGTGGGAAAGATGGTGTTAAAATGGCTCAAAGTAGCAGACACCCTGCCATCTTCGTGTTTGCAGCCCAGCACCTAGGTCACTGCCTGGCACAGGGTGGACACTTAATTATGTTTGAGGGACTAATCAGGTAAATCACTGAACTGCAGGGGATGAGAGTGCTAATGAGCTTGACTAACCTGGAAGATAGAATTACCAATGAGTCAAATCTGCCTCACATCTGGACAGATGAGAGGCTGAGGTCACTCTGATACAGGCAGCCCTAAAAGTCCAAATATGCTCTAGCTCAGTATTCAGTATTCTTCAGTATTTTTTCTGAACTTTATGGGTTTTTTATATTTTTTAACACCTTTCTGGAGTATTATTGCTTTACAATGGTGTCTTAGTTTCTGCTTTATAACAAAGTGAATCAGCTATACATATACTTATATCCCCATATCTCCTCCCTCTTGCGTCTCCCTCCCTCCCACCCTCTCTATCCCACCCGTCTAGGTGGTCACAAAGCACTGAAATGATCTCCCTGTGCTATGCAGCTGCTTCCCACTAGCTATCTATTTTACATTTGGTAGTGTATATAGGTCCATGCCACTCTCTCACTTCGTCTCAGCTTACCCTTCCCCCTCCCCATGTCCTCAAGTCCATTCTCTACGTGTGCATCTTTTTTTTTTTTTTTTTGCTGTACGCGGGCCTCTCACTGTTGTGGCCTCTCCCGTTGCGGAGCACAGGCTCCGGACGCGCAGGCTCAGCGGCCATGGCTCACGGGCCCAGCCGCTCTGCGGCATGTGGGATCTTCCCCGACCGGGGCATGAACCCGTGTCCCCTGCATCGGCAGGCGGACTCTCAACCACTGCGCCACCAGGGAAGCCCCGAATTAATTTTTATATCTGTTTTCTTTTTCTTCTTCACACTAGCCTTTCATCATACTTCCTTTAAAAAAAAAAACAGTGCAGGATTTTAAAGAATCTACTTCTGCTTCCATCGTTTTTCTTTTTAAATTTCTTTGCTCCTGCCTCATGTTAAGCCTATAGCTAAAACTCTCACCCCCAGTGGCCCTCCAGACTCAGGAAGCTGGGATAACCCCTCACCTCTGATCTCAAAATGACTCTCTTTCAAGGATCTCTTTCATGTGACCAATTTTCCTCGACTGGGAGCCACTTTCTCCATGAACGTGATGGGCCCATTTTTAATGGATTACCTTAGAACTCAGGATATGGGTCCCCTTGCTAATGAAGAATAGAAGCTTCAGAATGAAAAGGTGGAAGGGTTCTCCACATTCTTACTACCTAGAGGAGTGCTGTGTCTTGGCTGGAGATGTTCTGGGTTGAGCGACAAGAGGCCTGGGTTCTCTGGGTTTGTGTTAACCAATTTCCTTGGGACCTCCATCTCCCAATCCTCTAGTATGAAATTCAGAGCAATACACACCCCTGTGGCATCCCGGGGATTCTTTAAGAAATAATTTAAAAAATCAAAACTTATGAGATTTAGATTCAAATGGTTTGGAACTGAGATTTTCATTTACCTACTTACCAGCTATATATCCTTAGATAAATACCATAATCTCTTTGTGCCTCAGTTTGTTTGCCTATAAAAATGGGTTTTTACAAATAAAAATGGGTATTTACAAATGAACTTCACAGAATGTGGGAAATAACTGGGACAAGTGTGAAAAGCACAATTAAGCATTATACGAATGTTAGCTGTTATTGTTGCCGTTGCTATTATTAATTTTAATATATCGAGCAAACATTAGTAGATTCGTTGTGGCCAGATATCGAGAAGCAGCTGGAGGAGCACAGAGGAGCAGAGTGCTAGGGCTTCTATTCTGTCATTATGGAAATGCTAACCTAATAGCCTGATTCTTTGAGTCAATACTTTCAATTTCTCTCTCTGCTGATAAATACAGGGATTTACTTTGTTCTCTGAGCTCAAGAAAAGCTCACTCTTCATTACGTCTATTGTTTCCTTCACCCTAAACCGGAACCTGGTTGACTTACCATTAGATAGTGCCTTTCTTTGGAAAACTCCAGTTATTTGTTTATTTACTCAACAGAGATTTGTAGAGGGATCATGGGGCACACAAAACCTAATCAGATTTGGAAACTCTCCTCATGTGGCAAAGACAAATAAAATTAGTCATTAAGGCAAAATGAAGCAAGTACCATAGCAATGGCTCCAATGATATGCCATGGGTGTGAGGGAAACAGTGGTATTTTGGCTGAAGGACTTCAGAAAAGTTTCATTGAGGAAATGATAGGGGCCATTACAGGAAACAGAGGGCAGAGGGATGGCATTTTAGGCTCAGGTGGGTAGGTTGAAATAAGACACTACAAGTCAGAAGTTCAGGGAAACAGAAAGCAGATGATTGCTGCTGCAGTACTCACGCACGCGCGTGTGTGTGTGTGTGTGTGTGTGTGTGTGTATGAGAGAGAGAGAGAGAGGAGACAGGGATAGAGCAAGGAGAGAGGGCTGACTGGCAATGTGCATATTAAATAAATGAACAGCAGAGGCAAAAAATATCTGTCCCTTCCACAGGGTGGTTTCTCCTGATACTGACGATTCATCCACTTTTGCAAACCTCATTCTGGTGCTTCTGGCTATATGCCAAGCACTGTGCTGAATGCTAAGGTTAAAAACAAGATAAGACACTGACGATAACAAGATCATCCAACATCTTGATTCCAAGCACAAAGTTCTACACTTTCAGCTAATTTACTCAAGTGTTACCTTCTACCCCATGAAGATCACCAACCATTGGGCCTACCAGTTTTTCTACTGTCCTTATCTTTATCATGTCATCATTTCTTCTTTACCTGGATTCCATATTCTAGTACTGCAGCCGCTCCTTTATAAAAAATTTTAACTTCTCTCCCCATCCCTTCTGGTAAACAGCTGGCAAAGTTCCAACTTGGTTAAAATCAAGCATCCATTTACTGTATGCCCACAGCAGAGAAGCTGAGAATTGCAGAGAGAGACAGAGAGACAGAGAGAAGGAAGGAGAGGGTGAAGAAAACACACACAGAACTCCGCTTACTGGACTTCTTCAAATATATGACCAAAAATCTCAAAAGAATACATTAGCCAAACAATCCAACTATATTTTCCTAAACGTAGAAATTCACCTTCGCACTCTCTGAGATGACTGTTTTACACCTTCTTTCCTTTCCCTCCAGTCTCTGCCACTCTCTCCTAGCTGGTGATCTTACTTCAAAGATACAGTTGGAAAAAAACAAGTTCCTTCTCATCCAGCCAGTTCTTCCAAACCACTGCACCTGTAGCCATATATCCTGCCTTCCAGCCTGTTGAAACGGAGGCGATGCCCCTGCTTCCATTTAAGGTCCATCTCTCCTTTTGTGCTTTGTTCCCATCCCATCTCTCACCTTCTCAAGAACTTTGAGAGAAAAGAGGATAGAGAATGATTTAAATTTCCTAGTCTCAGTGTGGATTGATGTGTTATTTTTCTAATAAGGTTTTCCCTCCTTGGGAGAGGCCTATGTGACTAGCCTCTGAGTCTCAGCTTTCTTATCTGACGGAGGGTAAGAAGTGGGGATAACATCCCACCCTGCCTAGGTCACAGAATCCCTGTGGGGCTGAGATGTGTTGGAATTGGAAATATTTTGCAAAATATGAAAACACCATAGAGGGACATGATATGAAAAAGAACAACAAGGGCCCACAATCTCTGACTTGAGACAGCAGGGTGTATAGGTGTTCATCTCAGATGGCTCAAAGTAAGAAATTTGAGTAAAAGTTCCGTTTAAGGAGGTGTGGGCAAGGTTAAAGCCACAGACAAGATAAATTGAGGCACCCAGAGATGACCCACAGTGGGAGGCTGTTACAGCCCCAAGGACTCAGGGGCAAGGGAAAGAGATTGTGTACTGGAGCTCAGTGAGAGCCAGCAGGGAGGAGCAGTGGCCCTAGAAGCAGGCAGTTCCTGCTGGGGAACTGGACGCCGCAGCTAGGTGGGACATGAGAGGACTCGGACTTCCCACCCACTGATCTTGTACTGCTGACTGGTGGCCAAATCCAGCAAAAGTCAGAGGGAAGGAAGCCAGCCTCTGGGTCCCAGAGTAGGGCTGAGGAGAGCGGAGAACGGGCCTGGGGAGGGAGGCAGTTAGCAAATAGGGAATAACCGGCACGGAAGCCATTTTCTGAGGGAAGCGCTCTGTTTCAATAAGCAGACTCCTATAGCAAAAACTCAACTTACAAATGGAAACATTGGTAAGGATGGACTGTTCAACCTTCAACCTTGCCTTTGCATTCAGAGTATATGTTTTCCTGCAGAGTGTGTGGCTGAGGGGTGAGCTAGTAGCCCAGTAGGTCCTGGCCTCAACCTGCAAGGCAGAGTTTATCAGTTTGGTTCATGGACCTCGCCAGAAGCTTAGAAAAGAAAGTACAAACAACTTTTTATTGCTCATCTTAAAGCCATTCCTTTCCCTTTATTCCCTTTCTTTTCTTTTCTCTTGAAAGAGAGCTTAGATATTGACTAATTGTTAACACATAGAATGTATTTGATGCTCTCCCTGGAGATTTTCATCTTTGCTTGGTAACAGTCAATCAGCATGCTTCCCTCTCAACTATATTAACATCCAAGATGGTGAGATAAACAAGCTCATTAAGAAGCAAGTTGTTACATGAAGGAAACACCTTAGATTAATAAAGACTGGCATCCTCTGTGATACACCCAGGGAAACAATGTCAGCAGCCTTGATAGCAGTCTGCATTTCAGAGAAAACCCCAGAAGGCAGCCAGTTTATCCTGTAGAATTTTTCAGGCAGCCTCACCCATTTATGACACCATGGGGAAATGCTAGGCCTACGTGCTCAGAGGTACGATGTTTAGATGGCACGCTTACAGGAGGAATTTTTCATTCATTTAGGGGACTTATTTCATTCATTCAACAAATACTTATTGGGCACACATGACATGCACTGTGCTGGCTACTGGGCATATAAAGATGAACAAAACACCTTCCCAGCCATGAAGGAGTTCACGTTTTGCTGGGTGAGACTGGCTGATGGGTGAATGGACCTAGGCTCCACAGAGTTAAATGCAATGACTGAGATACCCAGAGCAAGCCAGTGGAAACATAGAAAAGGTGTAATTAGCCCAGTTAGGGTGGGAATAAATTTTGGGGACCTGTGGCTTTCTTATTTATATCAAGGAGCAGTTAATACAATATCACATGTGAGGTTATGTCTAAGAGCTTGATGGCCTAGTCTTTCCTTCTACTTGGAGACTAACTGAACTTGTAGGCAAAATATCAATATTTCACTAAGGACTCTATGGTTTGATGAAACTAGGAGGTGGTACCCATCCTGAGACTGGAGCCATCCAAGAAGTGGGTAGAGAGCCTCAGCATGCGTGTGGCACCCATGCTGGCCCAGGAAATCATATATTGAATGTGTGGCTGGAGATGTTAGGATCCCAGAGAGGACAGGGTGCTGCGGACTAACCTGGGCTGAAGAGGGGGGGTGGGTTGAAATGGTTAAGATGAGATTTGTAGGTTTCTATCTAAACTGGTCTGATTGAGGAGAAATTTTGGACATGCAAGACTTACCTGGGCCTGCTTCAGGGGAGCCAAGGCCTCTCTAACTTTGGAGAACCCCAGAGTAACTTGTCCATATTGGAAGAGCAGAGGGATGTGAGGGAGAAATTGAATGTTTTCTCAAGTACATATTTACACGCTTTGCAACTCTGACTAATGTTTAGTTCATTTAAATTTTCTATTATCCCCATAAAGAAGATTTTTTTCTTTTATATCTCCATCGTAGAAAGGAATTTGAGGATCCAGTGAGCTTATAGAACTGGACCCAGCCACAGAGGAGATAAGAGATGGGAGGTTTTGAATCAAGATCTAACTGACCCTCCTTGCTCCATATTCCACAGATCCTGAGTTAGGGATGGGTGGTATTTTGGCTCAGAATTTACCTCCACGATGGCTGCATTCAGTGATGTCCTTGGAGTAAGATTTGGTTGGCTGGTCAAGAATGATAATGAGTCAGCATATTATTAAGCTGGCCTGGTGTGAGTACTCAGGGCACAGTTGAGACAGATCGATCAGGCCCTGGAACACCAACAGGAAGGAACAACAAACTCCCAGATCTCTGAATCAATTTAGAAGAAAATGAGTTGTGAAAACAGCCACATTTTTGTGTATTTTCACTAAATGTATTAGCCTCAGAAGAAAACTAAGATTTTGGTTAATTTTTCTAGAAAACACTCTTTTTCATTTGTACCTTCCTAAGCTGAGATTTATTCTATCGATCACTATAGAAGCTATGAGATTAGATCTTTTCCAGTAGGCACTGGATCTTTAAAAAAATTTTTTTTATCTTCTGTGAAAGGCATTGTGTCTGTTTTTCTGTACCCACAGCATTGAGTGCATTATTGGTGGGTGCCCAATAAGTATTTGTTGAATTAATGAGTTCTAGAAACATTAACTAGAAATGGCTACCAGTACCATTTGTGAGCTCACAAATGGTTTAGGTTTGGAAGAATGAGATCAGTGGAACCTAATGTAAATTGTCACAGATGGAAATAAAATCATGGCATAATGAGGTGCCCATGATGTCTCCCCCTGGTGCCCTCTTTACCTCTAATGCACCCCAACTGGCGGTGGACAGGTAAACACAGAAAAAACAAAACAAAACTCTGATAACAGGCAGGAAGCAATACCTGTATCTCTCCATTTATTTAGGTCTTTGATTTTTTTCCATCAGTGTTTTGTAATTTTTAGCACACAAATTGTGTACATGTTTTATTCAATTTAGATCTGAACATTTCATTTTCTTTGGAGTAATTGCAAATAGTATTGTGTTTTTATTTTAGTTTCTACATTTTTTGTTAGTATATAGAAACACAACTGATTTTTCTTTTCTTTTTTTTTTAACATCTTTATTGGAGTATAATTGATTTACAATGGTGTATTAGTTTCTGCTTTATAACAAAGTGAATCAGCTATACATATACATATGTTCCCATATCTCTTCCCTCCTGTGTCTCCCTCCCTCCCACCCTCCGTATCCCACCCCTCTAGGTGGTCACAAAGCACCGAGGTGATCTCCCTGTGCTGTATGGCTGCCTACCACTAGCTATGTATTTTACATTTGGTAGTGTATATATGTCCATGCCACTCTCTCACTTTGTCCAAGCTTACCCTTCCCCCTACTCTTATCCTCAAGTCCATTCTCTAATAGGAATGCATCTTTATTCCTGTCCTGCCCCTAGATTCTTCATGACCTTTTTTTTTTTTTTTGATTTCATATATATGTGTTAGCATAGTGTATTTGGTTTTCACTTTCTGACTTACTTCACTCTGTATGACAGACTCTAGGTCCATCCACCTCACTACAAATAACTCAATTTTGTTTCTTTTTATGGCTGAGTAATATTCCATTGCATATATGTGCCACATCTTCTTTATCCATTCATCTGTTGATGGACAATTAGGTTGCTTCCATGTCCTGGCTATGGTAAATAGAGTTGCAATGAACATTGTGGTACATGACTCTTTTTGAATTATGGTTTTCTCAGGGTATATGCCAAGTAGTGGGATTGCTGGGTCGTATGGTAGTTCTATTTTTAGTTTTTTAAGGAACCTCCATACTGTTCTCCATAGTGGCTGTATCAGTTTACATTCCCACCAACAGTGCAGGAGGGTTCCCTTTTCTCCACACCCTCTCTAGCATTTATTGTTTGCAGATTTTTTGATGATGGCTATTCTGACTGGTGTGAGGTGATACCTCATTGTAGTTTTGATTTGCATTTCTCTAATGATTGGTGACGTTGAGCATCCTTCCATATGTTTGTTGGCAATCTGTATATCTTCTTTGGAGAAATGACTATTTGGGTCTTCTGCCCATTTTTGGATTTGGTTATTTTTTTTTTTTTTGATATTGAGCTGCTTGTAAATTTTGGAGATTAATCCCTTGTGAGTTGCTTCATTTGCAAATATTTTCTCCATTTCTGAGGGTTGTCTATATTTTTTAAACATCTTTATTGGACTATAATTGCTTTACAATGGTATGTTAGTTTCTGCTTTATAACAAAGTGAATCAGCTATACATATACATATATCCCAATATCTCTTCCCTCTTGCATCTCTCTCCCACACACCCTATCCCACCCCTCTATGTGGTCACAAAGCACTGAGCTGATCTCCCTGTGCTATGCAGCTGCTTCCCACTAGCTATAGATTTTACATTTTGTAGTGTATATATGTCCATGTCATTCTCTCACCTTGCCCCAGCTTACCCTTCCCCCTCCCCGTGTCCTCAACTCCATTCTCTAGTAGGTCTGCATCTTTATTCCCGTCCTGTCCCTAGGTTCTTCATAACCATTTTTTTTGTTTTTTTTTTAGATTCCATATATATATGTTAGCATACTGTATGGACGTAGAGTATGTCATACAGAGTGAAGTAAGTCAGAAAAAGAAAAACAAGTACCGTATGAGGGCTGTCTTTTCGTCTTGTTTATGATTTCCTTTGTGGTGCAAAAGCTTTTAAGTTTAATTAGGTCCCATTTGTTTATTTTTATTTCCATTTCTCTAGGAGGTGGGTCAAAAAGGATCTTGCTGTGATTTATGTAATAGAGTGTTCTGCCTATGTTTTCCTCTAAGAGTTTTATAGGGTCTAGCCTTACGTTTAGGTCTTTAATCCATTTTGAGTTTATTTTTGTGTATGATGTTAGGGAGTGTTCTAATTTCATTCTTTTACATGTAACTCTCCAGTGTTCCAGCACCACTTATTTAAGAGGCTGTCTTTTCTACATTGTATATTCTTGCCTCCTTTATCAAAGATAAGGTGACCACATGTGTGTGGGTCTCTCTCTGGGCTTTCTATCCTGTTCCATTGATCTATATTTCGTTTCTGTGCCATTTCCATACTGTCTTGATTATAGTAGCTTTGTAGTATAGTCTGAAGTCAAGGAGCCTGATTCCTCCAGCCCCATTTTTCTTTCCCAAGATTGCTTTGGCTATTCAGGGACTTTTGTGTCTCATACAAATTGTGAAATTTTTTGTTCTAGTTCTGTGAAAAATGCCATTGGTAGTTTGATAGGGATTGCACTGAATCTGTAGATTGCTTTGGGTAGTATAGTCACTTTCAAAATATTGATTCTTCTAATCCAAGAGCATGGTATATCTCTCCATCTGTTTGTATCATCTTTAATTTCTGTCACAAGTGTGTTATAGTTTTCTGCATACAGGTCTTTTGTCTCCTTAGGTAGGTTTACTCCTAGGTATTTTATTCTTTTTGTTGCAGTGGTAAATGGGAGTGTTTCCTTAATTTCTCTTTTCAGATTTTCCATCATTAGTGTATAGGAATGCAAGAGGTTTCTCTGCTTTAATTTTGTATCCTGCTACTTTACCAAATTCATTGATTAGCTCTTGTAGTTTTCTGGTTGCATCTTTAGGATTCTCTCTATATAGTATCATGTCATCTGCACACAGTGACAGTTTTACTTCTTCTTCTCCTATTTGGATTTCTTTTTCTTCTCTGATTGCTGTGGCTAAAACTTCCAAAACTATGTTGAATAATAGTAGTGAAAGTGGGCAACCTTGTCTTGTTCCTGATCTTAGTGGAAATGGCTTCAGGTTTTCAACGCTGAGAACGATGTTGGTTGTGGCTTTGTCATATATGGCCTTTGTTATGTTGAGGTAAGTTCCCTCTATGCCTACTGTCTGGAGAGTTTTTATCATAAAGGGGTATTGAATATTGTTGAAAGTTTCTATGAGATGATCATATGGTTTTTCTCTTTCAATTTGTTAATATGGTGTATCACATTGATTTATTTGCATATATTGAAGAATCCTTGAAATTCCTGGGATAAACCTCACTTGATCATTGTGTATGATCCTTTTAATGTGCTGCTGGGTTTTCTTTGCTAGTATTTTGTTGAGGATTTTTGCATCTATGTTTATCAGTGATATTGGCCTATAGTTTTCTTATTTTGTGACATCTTTGTCTGGTTTGGTATCAGGGTGACGGTGGCCTAGTAGAATGAATTTGAGAGTGTTCCTCTGTCTGCTATATTTTGGAAGAGTTTGAGAAGGATAGGTGTTAGCTCTTCTCTAAATGTTTGGTAGAATTCACCTGTGAAGCCATCTGGCCCTGGGCTTTTGTTTGTTGGAAGATTTTTAATCACATTCTCAATTTCAATGCATGTGATTAGTCTGTTTATATTTTCTATTTCTTCCTGGTTCAGCCTCAGAAGGTTGTGCTTTTCTAAGTATTTGTGCATTTCTTCCACATTGTCAGTTTTATTGGCGTATAGTTACTTGTAGTAATCTCTCACGATCCTTTGTATTTCTGTAGTGTCAGTTGTTACTTCTCCTTTTTCATTTCTAATTCTATTGATTTGAGTCTCCTCCCTTTTTTTCTTGATGAGTCTGACTAATGGTTTATCAATTTTGTTTATCTTCTCAAAGAACCAGCTTTTAGTTTTATTGATCTTTGCTATCGTTTCCTTCATTTCTTTTTCATTTATTTCTGATCTGATCTTTTTCTTTCCTTCTGCTAACTTTGGGGTTTTTCTGTTCTTCTTTCTCTAATTGCTTTAGGAGTAAGGTTAGGTTGTTTATTTGAGATGTTTCTTGTTTCTTGAGGTAGGATTGAATTGCTATAAACTTCCCTCTTAGAATGGTTTTTGCTGCATCCCATAGTCTTTGCGTCGTTGTGCTTTCAGTGTCATTTGTTTCTAGGTATTTTCTGATTTCCTCTTTGATTTCATCAGTGATCTCTTGACTATTAAGTAGCTTATTGTTTAGCCGCCATGTGTTGGTATTTTTTACAGATTTTTTTCCTGTAATTGATATCTAGTCTCACAGCGTTGTTGTCGGAAAAGATACTTGATACGATTTCAATTTTCTTAAATTTACCAAGGCTTGATTTGTGACCCAGGGTATGATCTATCCTGGAGAATGTTCCATGAGCACTTGGGAATAAAGTGTATTCTGTTGTTTTGGGATGGAATGTCTTATAATTATCAATTAAGTCCATCTTGTTTAATGTATCATTTAAACCTTGTGTTTCCTTATTTATTTTCATGTTGGATGATCTGGCCATTGGTGAAAGTAGGGTGTTAAAGTCCCCTCCTATGACTGTGTTAGTATCAATTTCCCCTTTTACGGCTGTTAGCATTTGCCTTATGTAGTGATGTGCTCCTTTGTTGGGTGCCTAAATATTTACAATTGTTATACCTTCTTCTTGGATTGATCCCTTAATCATTTTGTAGTGTCCTTCTTTGTTTCTTGTAATAGTCTTTATCTTACAGTTTGTCTTCTCTGATATGAGAATTGCTACTCCAGCTTTCTTTTGGTTTCCATTTGCATGGAATATCTTTTTCCATCCCTTCACTTTCAGTCTGTATGTGTCCCTAGGTCTGAAGTGAGTCTCTTATAGACAGCATATATATGTGTCTTGTTTTTGTATCCATTCAGCCAGTCTGTGTCTTTTGGTTGGAGCATTTAATCCATTTATAATTAGGGTAGTTATTGATATGTATATTCCTATTACCATTTTCTTAATTGTTTTGGGTTTGTTTTTGTAGGTCTTTTCCTTCTCTTGTGTTTCCTGCCTAGAGAAGTTCCTTTAGTATTTGTTGTAGAGCTGGTTTGGTTGTGCTGAATTCTGTTAGCTTTTATTTGTCTGTAAAGGTTTTACTTTCTCTATTGAATCTGAGTGAGATCCTTGCTGGGTAGAGTAATCTTGGTTGTAGGTTTTTCTCTTTCATCACTTTAAATATGTCCTGCCATTCTGTTCTGGCTTGCAGAGTTTCTGCTGAAAGATCAGCTGTTAACCTTACGAGGATTCACTTGTATGTTATTTGTTGTTTTTCCCTTGATGCTTTTAATATTTTTTCTTTGTACTTAATTTTTGATAGTTTGAATAATAGGTGACTTGGCATTTTTTCCTTGGATTCATACTGTATGGGACTCTGCACTTCCTGGACTTGATTAACTATTTCCTTTCCCATATTAAGTAAGTTTTAACTATAATCTCTTCAAATATTTTCTCAGTCCCTTTCTCTTTCTCTTCTTCTTCTGGGACCCCTATAATTCGAATGTTGGTGCATTTAATGTTGTCCCAGATGTCTCTGAGACTGTCCTCAAATCTTTTCATTCCTTTTTCTTTATTCTGCTCTGTGGTAGTTATTTCCACTATTTCTTCTTCCAGGTCACTTCTCCGTTCTTCTGCCTCAGGTATTCTTCTATTGATTCCTTCTAGAGAATGTTTAATTTCATTTGTTTTGTTGTTCATCATTGTTTGTTTGCTCTTTAGTTCTTCTATATTCTTCTTAAAAGTTTCTTGTGTTTTCTCCATTCTATTTCCAAGATTTTGGATCATCTTTACTATCATTACTCTGAATTCTTTTACAGGTAGACTGCCTATTTCCTCTTCTTTTGTTTGGTCTGGTGGGTTTTTACCTTGCTCCTTCATCTGCTGTGTATTTCTCTGTCTTCTTAATTTTGCTTAACTTACTGTGTTTGGTGTCTCCTTTTCGCAGGGTGTAGGTTCGTATTTCTTGTTGTTTTTGGTGTCTGCCCCTTGTGGGTAAGGTTGGTTCAGTGTGTTGTGTAGGCTTCCTCTGGAAGGAACTGGTGCCTGTGTTCTGATGGATAAGGTTGGATCTTGTCTTTCTGGTGGGCAGAACTGCATCCGGTATTATGTTTTGGAATGTCTGTGAACTTAGTATGATTTTAGGCAGCCTCTCTGCTAATGGGTGGAGTTGTGTTCCTGTCTTGCTAGTTGTTTGGCATGGGGTATCCAGCACTGTAGCTTGCTGGTCATTGATTGGAGTTGGGTCTTAGCATTGAGACAGAGATCTCTGGGAGAGCTCTCACTGATTCATATTATGTGGGGCCAGGAGGTCTCTGGTGGACCAGTGTCCTGAACTCAGCTCTCCCACCTCAGAGTATCAGGCCTGACACCCGGCCAGAGCACCCAGACCCTGTCAGCTACATGGTAGATCACCAGTTTATTATAAAAGGATATAATTCAGGAATAGTCAGATGGAAGAGATGCATAGGGCAAGGTATGTGGGGAAGCAGTGTGAAGGTTCCATGGCCCCTGGGAGCAAAACTGTCTTCCCACATCTCCATGTGGTCACCAGCCTGGATGCTCTCCCTTTTGTTTTGTTTTGTTTCTTTTTACGGTGCTCAGAGTTTTTCATTGTAATCATCTGGAGAGATGAGCTGTGGTGGGCTAACTCCACTTTGGCCAGCACCTGAAATCCCATCTGGTTTTGAGATTCCATCAGACACCAAGTAAAAAGTGGCATGTTGAAAGATCCTCATCCTTATAGGACTAGACCCATGCTTTAACTGCCTTTCCCTACCACCACCTGAGGAAAGGGAGCAGGAAATGAGACTTGGAAGATGTCCTCCATTCCCAAAGGAAAGCAACTGCCTCTTATGCTTTCAAAAGGAATAGAAACACATGTACACCAATGATCACTGCAGCACTGTTTACAATAGCCAAGACATGGAAGCAACCTAAATGTCCATTGACAGATGAATGGATAAAGAAGATGTAGTATACATATACAGTGGAATATTTCTCAGTCATAAAAAATAATAAAACAATGCCACTTGCAGCAACATGGATGAACCTAGAAATTATCATACTAAGTGAAGTAAGCCAGACAAAGACAAATATCATATGATGTTGCTTATATGTGGAATCTAAAAAGAAAGGGATACAAATGAACTTATTTACAAAACAGAAAGATACTCACAGACATAGAAACGAACTTATGGTTACCAAAGGGGAAAGGGGGAGGGATAAGTTAGGAGGTTGGGGTTAACATATACATACTACTGTATGTAAAATAGATAATCAATAAGGACCTACTATATAGCACAGGGAACTATACTCAATATTTTATAATAACCTATAAGGGAAAAGAATCTGTAAAAGCCCATATATATATATATATATATATATGGGCTTATATATATGTATATATACACTACCGAACCTAAGGTAGATAGCTAGTGGGAAGTAGCCGCATAGCACAGGGAGATCAGCTCGGTGCTTTGTGACCGCCTGGAGGGGTGGGATAGGGAGGGTGGGAGGGAGGGAGACGCAAGAGGGAAGAGATATGGGGACATATGTATATGTAAAACTGATTCACTTTGTTATAGGGCAGAAACTAACACACCATTGTAAAGCAAATATACTCCAATAAAAAAAAATTTAAAAATTAAATGAAAAATAAATTTCAAAAAAAGGACTAGAAACACATACGCAGCTGGCTTCTGCCCAGTTGAGATCACAACTGAGAAGCTCTGGCCAGTGAGTGACGATAGAGGAGTAATAGGAAGTACCCCGGAGCAAACACTCTCCATCTGTGGATACCCTAGTCCAACTGAGATCTCTCCTTTTCCTATTTTTTTGCCTTTCTTTCCCTCTCTCTTTCTTTTTCCTTATCCCTCTGGAACACTAATTGTGTAGACAGTGGTGTCAAAATTTTTAATTATATATCTCTATAATTAAAAATAATTTGGAGTGCTCACCACACACACATCATATAAATATAGCAAATCCATCTGTAATGCTTACTATGTGTGCTGGCCACATATAAGTTTCTAAGTGCTTTTACAAAATTAACTATGCTAATCTATTAAATAATGATAAATGAAGCTTAATTTTCTTCTTTTTTAGATAAAAAGTACATGTTAATAGAAATTATAATATTTTCTTCTCACACTCCTCTGAGGCATCTTGCACACCTGGGTTGCATGCATCCCCCACCTTTGAGACCACTGATTTGATCCATCCATTTGGAACCATGTAATTATCAGTCTTGTACTGTTTACTGAGTGCCTGTTATGTGCCAGGGACCTCTTTATCACAGACATGGAACAGATTCAGAAAGGGGTTTAGTGACTTGCTAATAAGGTACTGGTACACACGTGGTCCCACTGATAGAAAGTGATAGAGCTGGACCTTCAGCCTCTAGTCGTCCAATTCCCTTTTACCCAAATTCCCCAGAAATGACATTTTCTACAGCCAATCAAGATCCTATTAACAGAGAAGTAGGGTATGTGTGTTGGATGGGAGGTGGTGGGAAGATGGGGGACACAGGGTTACAGTTATACTAATGGTCTCTCTAGTAAGAGGTAGAAGTGCCAGATCCGCTGAGAGGGTCATGAATCCTAATTGAAAGGAGGAAGTCATTTTATCCCTCCCTGTCCCTGAAGTCGATATCTCCATCTTCCTTCCAGTGTGGCACAGGGCGACAAACAGCTTCTTCCTTCACATACTGCTTCTTCTCCCCTTTTTCTCCCTGCCAACACCTATCAGCTCTCACCAGCCTCTTCAGTTCCAAGCTATTCCTTGCAATTCACTAATGAAATTTCTGTTTCTTTTGTAATTGTATTTTAACATGGTTCATGCTCTGACACCAACCTTAAATCAAACTCTTTGCAGAAAGACTATCACAAGGTGACAAGCTCCTTTCTGCAAGTCTCATTACTGAAACATTTATTCAGGGCTTCTTGGATGATGTGAATGGCTGCCTTTGAGTGCTGCAATGACTTAACACATTACAACTGAAGGGTTTAATTTTCTCTTCTGGTCTCCTTACTTTGGTGCCTGGGTTTCTTCCTTATTTTGGATGCACAGCTGTAGTGAGGTGGTGGGGTTTCACTTGGACCTAGAGACTGGGGAGGGCCTATTCTAGCCTTGGAGCCTGGGGCATAGATTAAAGAAAGAGCCTTCAGTGCTGGGCCTGTATGATTTGTCCAGATTCTGGCCAGTTGTTTTAATCATCATGGCACCTTCTTTCTCCAAAGGCAGCTAAATTTAAAATGGAGAATAAAGCTCTCAGAAAGGGGAGGGCATGATGAGAGCTTCAATCTTCTTGGGGACCCTGGCAAGGGATTCATATCCAGGATACATTATGAATTTTTGTTCAACAATTGAGAAATATGCTGGACTCATCAGGGACCTCAGACATGGAAACAGGGCCATGAGGGTGAAACCACGATGAAGAGATGAGAATGATCTGGAGATGACACAAGAAATATAGAATTCTGGACCAAGACTTTCCTGTGCATTTTTGTAATGGAGCAAAATATCACTCAGGAGAAGAGCATAGCAAGAGACTGAAGGGGAATTTTTTTTGTTTCCAGAATTAGCAACTGGGACTCAAAGAAGATGACGTGGAAGATCAAGTGTCCATATATTCTAAGAGTCAGAAACAATTACAGCCATACACATCTTAAGGCTTAATAAAAGTCTTAATATTTATCCTTGCTCAAGTATTACATGTTTATAGAACAATTTGAACTCAACAATATATAAACACCAAACAAGTTTTGTTTTCTGATCATTGTCTTCAATTCTACTCTGTTGACTCTCCCTTTCTTTCCCTTTTTGACCTCTCAAACAAACCCCATAATTTTCCATTCATTTTCAGTTATTAAAAAGTCCATGCCACTCCAATTTAAGATGCTCATCTCCTTTCCTCCCCTCTCTTCAGCTCAGGCTTGACCTGTGGCCTCAGTAAACTAGAGGGGAAGAGAATTATTCTCTCTTCCTATCCTAGTTCCAACTTAATTGGGATTGAGAAATGAAAGGCAGGAATAAGAAGAGGGCAAGGGTCATCCTAGGTTGTACATAGAATGACCTTGGAGTTGGTGAGTTAGGGACAGACCAAGCCGTAGAGATATTCAGAATTCAATTGGAGATCAATTAATTAACCCATTGATTATCTTTTACAGATATAAAAATTTTGTGGCCTAAGAGAGAGAAAAAATTAGGCAGGAATGCATATAAATATCCTAAGGGCCAAATAAATACAAATCCAATCAAGTGAAGAAGCAGGTAGGTGGAGGATTCAGAATTCCATGAGTGACCTGGGACCTGAATGGTGTGGGCTTAGAGGACTATGTACCCTTGTCCCTAAACTGATTATCTTTCAATTTCAACTATTGAGAAGGGTATCCTTCAAATTTCTTGGATGACCAAATTATCTTCTTAGTGAGAAACTACATTTTTAGCCCCAAGATTTAGAATTAGTATAAAAATATTAAGAGAATTAAACCTATAGCATAGTATTTTTATAAGGAATCTGTATACATTTATGATTTAGGTACTTGCATTGTTTAAGAGAATTTACCTATTAGAGTAGCAGGTCAATCTTGTGATTCTATTTCAAAATGGGTAATTGAGTAATAAATTTGAACTTCTTCAAACAATAAATGCTGGAGAGGGTGTGGAGAAAAGGAAATCCTCATGCATAGTTGGTGGGAATGTAAATTGATACAGCCACTATGGAGAACGGTATGGAGGTTCCTTGAAAAACTAAAAATAGAACAACCATATGACCGAGCAATCCAACTACTGGGCATATACCCTGAGAAAACCATAATTCAAAAAGACACATGCAAGAGGGCCAATAGCCGAAGCAAGAAGAACTACAGTCCTGCAGCCTGTGGAACAAAAATCACATTCACAGAAAGATAGACAAGATGAAAAGGCAGAGGGCTATGTACCAGATGAAGGAACAAGATAAAACCCCAGAAAACAACTAAATGAAATGGAGATAGGCAATCTTCCAGAAAAAGAATTCAGAATAATGATAGTGAAGATGATCCAGGACCTCAGAAAAAAAAAATGCAGCCAAAGATCGAGAAGATGCAAGAAATGTTTAACAAAGATCTAGAAGAATTAAAGAACAAACGAAGAGATGAACAATAAAATAACTGAAATGAAAACTACACTAGAAAGAATCAATAGCAGAATAACTGAGGCAGAAGAACGGATAAGTGACCTGGAAGACAAAATGGCAGAATTCACTGCTGCAGAACAGAATAAAGAGAAAAGAATGAAAAGAAATGAAGACAGCCTAAGAGACCTCTGGGACAACATTAAACACAACAACATTCGCATAATAGAGGTGCCAGAAGGAGAAGAGAGAAAGAAAGGACCTGAGAGAATATTTGAAGAGATTATAGTCGAAAACTTCCCTAACGTGGGAAAGAAAATAGCCACCCAAGTCCAGGAAGCGCAGAGAGTCCCATACAGGAAAAACCCAAGGAGAAACACGCCAAGACACATAGTAATCAAATTGGCAAATATTAAAGACAAAGAAAAATTATTGAAAGCAGCAAGGGAAAAACGACAAATAATATACAAGGGAACTCCTATAAGGTTAAAAGCTGATTTCTCAGCAGAAACTCTACAAGGCAGAAGGGAGTGGCATGATATACTTAAAGTGATGAAAGGGAAGAACCTACAACCAAGATTACTCTACACAGCAAGGATCTCATTCAGATTCGATGGAGAAATCAAAAGCTTTACAGACAAGCAAAAGCTAAGAGAATTCAGCACCACCAAACCAGCTCTACAACAAATGCTAAAGAAACTTCTCTAAGTGGGAAACACAAGAGAAGAAAAGGACCTACAAAGAACAAACCCAAAATAATTAAGAAAATGGTAATAGGAACATACATATTGATAATTACCTTAAACCTGAATGGATTAAATGCTCCAACCAAAAGACACAGGCTTGATGAATGGATACAAAAACAAGACCCATATAGAGGCTGTCTACAAGAGATCCACTTCAGGCCTAGGGACACATACAGACTGAAAGTGAGGGGATGGAAAAAGATATTCCATGCAAATGGAAATCAAAAGAAAGCTGGAGTAGCAATACTCATACCAGATAAAATAGAATTTAAAGTAAAGAAAGTTACAAGAGACAAGGAAGGACACTATGTAATGATCAACGGATCAATCCAAGAAGAAGATATAACAATTATAAATATATATGCACCCAACATAGGAGCACCTCAATACCTAAGGCAACTGCTAACAGCTCTAAAACAGGAAATCGACAGTAACACAATAATAGTGGGGAAGTTTAACACCTCACTTGCACCAATGGACAAATCATACAAACAGAAAATTAATAAGGAAACAAAATCTTTAAATGACACGATATACCAGATAGATTTATTTGATTTTTATAGGACATTCCACCCAAAAACAGCACATTACACTTTCTTCTCAAGTGTGCATGGAACATTCTCCAGGATAGATCATACCTTGGGTCACAAATCAAGCCTCAGTAAATTTAAGAAAATTGAAATCATATCAAGCATCTTTTCTGACTACAAAACTATGAGATTAGAAATCAATTACAGGGAAAAAACAAAGAGCACAAACACATGGAGGCTAAACAATACGTTACTAAGTAACCAAGAGATCACTGATGAAATCAAAGAGGAAATAAAAAAATACCTAGAGACAAATGACAATGAAAACATGACGATCCAAAACCTATGGGATGCAGCAAAAGCAATTCTAAGAGGGAAGTTTATAGCTCTACAAGCCCACCTCAAGAAAAAAGAAAAATCTCATATAAACAATTTAACCTTACACTTAAAGGAACTAGAGAAAGAAGAACAAACAAAACCCAAAGTTAGTAGAAGGAAAGAAATCATAAAGATCAGAGCAGAAATAAATGAACTAGAAACAAAACAATACCAAAGATCAATAAAACTAAAAGTTGGTTCTTTGAGAAGATAAACGAAATTGATAAACCATTAGCCAGACTCATCAAGAAAAAGAGGGAGAGGAGTCAAATCAATAAAACTAGAAATGAAAAATGAGAAGTTACAACAGACACCACAGAAATACAAAGCATCTAAGAGACTACTACAAGCAACTCTATGCCAATAAAATGGACAACGTGGAAGAAATGGACAAATTCTTAGAGAGGTATAACCTTCCAAGACTGAACCAGGGAGAAATAAAAAATATGAACAGGCTAATCACAAGTAATGAAAATGAAAATGTGATTCAAAATCTTCCAACAAACAAAAGTCCAGGACGAGATGGCTTCACAGACGAATTCTATCAAACATTTAGAGAAGAGCTAACACACATCCTTCTCAAACTCTTCCAAAAAAATTGCAGAGGAAGGAACACTCCCAAACTCATTCTATGAGGCCACCATCACCCTGATACCAAAACCAGACAAAGATACTACAAAAAAAGAAAATTACAGACCAATATCACTGATGAATATAGATGCAAAAATCCTCAACAAAATACTAGCAAACAGAATCAAACAACACATTAAAAGGATCATACACCATGATCAAGTGGGATTTATCCCAGGGATGCAAGGATTCTTCAATATATGCAAATCAATCAATGTGATACACCATATTAACAAATTGAAGAATAAAAACCATATGATCATCTCAAAAGATGCAGAAAATTTTTTTGATAAAATCAACACCGATTTATGATAAAAACTCTCCAGAAAGTGGGCATAGAGGGAATCTACCTCAACATAATAAAGGCCATATATGACAAACCCACAGCAAACATCATTCTCAATGGTTAAAAACTAAAAGCATTTCTTCTATGATCAGGAACAAGACAAGGCTGTCCACTCCCACCACTATTATTCAACATAGTTTTGGAAGTCCTAGTGACAGCAATCAGAGAAGAAAAAGAAATAAAACGAATACAAATTGGAAAAGAAGTAAACCTGTCACTGTTTGCAGATGACATGATACTATACACAGAGAATCCTAAAGATGCCACCAGAAAACTACTAGAGCTAATCAAAGAATTTGGTAAAGTTGCAGGATACAAAATTAATGCACAGAAATCTCTTGCATTCCTATAGCATAATGATGAAAAATCTGAAAGAGAAATTAAGGAAAATCTCCCATTTACCATTGCAACAAAAAGAATAAAATACATAGGAAAAACCTACCTAAAGAGACAAAAGACCTATATGCAGAAAACTATAAGACACTGATGAAAGAAATTAAAGATGATACCAACAGATGGAGAGATATACCATGTTCTTGGATTGGAAGAATCAACATTATGAAAATGACTCTAATACCCAAAGCAATCTACAGATTCAATGCAAACCCTATCAAACTGCCACCGGCATTTTTCACAGAACTAGAACAAAAAATTTCACAATTTGCATGGAACCACAAAAGACCAAAATAGCCAAAGCAATCTTGAGAAAGAAAAATGGAGCTGGAGGAATCAGGCTCCCTGACTACAGACTATACTTCAAAGCTACAGCAATCAAGACAGAATAGTGCTGACACCGAAACAGAAATATAGGTCAATGGAACAGGATAGAAAGCCCAGAGATAAACCCGCACACCTATGGTCAATTAATCTATAACAAAAGAGGCAAGGGTATACAATGGAGAAAAGACAGTGTCTTCAATAAGTGGTGCTGGGAAAACTGGTCAGCTACATGTAAAAGAATGAAATTAGAACAATTCCTAACACCATATACAAAAATAAACTCAAAATGGATTAGAGACCTAAATGTAAGACTGGGCACTATAAAACTCTTAGAGGAAAACATAGGAAGAACACTCTTTGACATAAATCACAGCAATATATTTTTTGATCCCCCCCCCCAGAGTAATGGAAATAAAAACAAAAATAAACAAATGGGACCTAATGAAACTTAAAAGCTTTTGCACAGCAAAGGAAACCATGAACAAGTTGAAAAGACAACCCTCAGAATGGGAGAAAATATTTACAAAATGAATCAACAGACAAAGGATTAATCTCCAAAATATATAAACAGCTTATGCAGCTCAATATTAAAAAAAACAAACAGGGCTTCCCTGGTGGCACAGTGGTTGAGAGTCCGCCTACCGATGCAGGGGATGCGGGTTCGTGCCCCAGTCTGGGAGGATCCCACATACCGTGGAGCGGCTGGGCCCGTGGGCCATGGCTGCTGAGCCTGTGCGTCTGGAGCCTGTGCTCTGCAACGGAAGAGGCCACAACAGTGAGAGGCCCGCGTACCACAAAAAAAAAAAAAAACAAAAATAAAACCCAATCTAAAAATGGGCAGAAGACCTAAATAGACATTTCTTCAAAGAAGACACACAGATGGCCAAGAAGCACATGAAAAGCTGCTCAACATCACTAATTATTAGAGAAATGCAAATCAAAACTACAATGAGGTATCACCTCACACCGGTTAGAATGGGCATCTTCAGAAAATCTACAAACAACAAATGCTGGAGAGGGTGTGGAGAAAAGGGAACCCTCTTTCACTGTTGGTGGAAATGTAAATTGATACAGCCACTATGGAGAACAGTATGGAGTTTCCTTAAAGAACTAAAAATAGAATTACCTTATGACCCAGCAATCCCACTACTGGGCATATACCCAGAGAAAACCATAATTCAAAAAGACACATGCACCCCAGTATTCATTGCAGCACTATTTACAATAGCCAGGTCATGGAAGCAACCTAAATGCCCATCGACAGAGGAATGGATAAAGAAGATGTGGTACATATATAAAATGGAATATTACTCAGCCATAAAAAGGAACGAAATTGGGTCATTTGTAGAGACGTCATGGATCTAGAGACTGTCATACAGAATGAAGTAAGTCAGAAAGAGAAAAACAAATATTGTATATTAACGTATATATGTGGGACCTAGAAAATGGTACAGATGAACCGGTTTGCTGAGCAGCAATTGAGACACAGAAGTAGAGAAAAAAAACGTATGGACACCAAGTGGGGAAAGGAGCAGGGGTGGGGGGGGGGTGATGAACTGGGAGACTGGGATTGACGTGTGTACACTGATGTGTATAAAATGGATGACTAATAAGAAAAAATAAATAAATAACAAATAAACATTAAAAAAAATAAAAATGGGCAAAAAAGAAAAAGACACATGCACCCTAAGTTCATTGCAGCACTATCTGCAATAGCCAGGACCTGGAAGCAACCTAAATGTTCATCAACAGAGGAATGGATAAAGAAGATGTGGTACATATATACAATGGAACATCATTCAGCCATAAGAAGGAATGAAATTGGGTCATTTGTAGAGATGTGGATGGACCTAGAGACAGTCATACAGAGTGAAGTAAGTCAGGAAGAGAAAAACAAATATCATACATTAACACATATATGTGGAATCTAGAAAAATGATACAGATGATCTTATTTGCAAGACAGAAATAGAGACACGGACGTAGAGAACAAACATATGGATATCAAGGGGGAAAGATGGGGATGGGATGAATTGGGAGATTGGGATTGACATATATACACTATTGATACTATGTATATAATAGATAACTTATGAGAACCTACTGTATAGCTCAAGGAACTCTGCTCAGTGCTCTGTGGTGATCTAAATGGGAAGAAGATCCAAAAAAGAAGGGATATATGTATACGTATAGCTGATTCACTTTGCTGTACAGTAGAAATTAACACATTGTAAAGCACCTATACTCCAATAAAAATTAATTTTAAAAAATGAACTTGTAACTTTAAGTAAAAATCTTACTATTTATCTATTTGCATTAGAACATTTAAGAAGTCTTAAGTTTTACCTTTTTATAAGTTTAATTTATTAGATTGATAAGAGTTATTCAAGCACATAGAAAGGTGGATTTTTGTTGTTGTTGCTGTTCAACCAGACACCTGGGACACTTAAAAAGGAAATTAGATATATTTAATAATTTAATGTATAAATTCAACTTAAAATATTTAAAGGAGTTGAACTAAGTTTGTAAATCACACTAAATGTTAACTACAGCTTCTTAAAAAGCAATTGTTAATTATGGCTGGAACTATAAATAGAATAATAAGATCTGTAGGCTGAACTTAAAAGCTTCAGAAAGAACTGGGTTTTTAATAAATGGAGTATTAATTTAAAATCAAAGTAACCTCTGAATAATCTTCTCTCTGCACCCAATCTGTCCTTGTCAGCCACCTGTCAGGATCCTCTTTAGGCTGCTACTTCTCCTCTGGCAAACACTGCCCCCAAAAGCCCTGTGTGTGGCAGGCCTGAATGCATCCTTTGGGGGCCCTGCATGGGAGTGAGGATGGGTGAGGGGCTCCCCACTCCTTAGCTCTCCAACATGGGACAGTTACATCTGACTTGATATCTTCCAAGAACCTCCTGCAATTTCTAGCTGCAGGAGCTGAGTTACCTGCAGCTCAGCCTTCTCAGTTGGGGTAACAGCAACATGCCCCAAACCTTGCTCAAACCTTCTTCAGTGTCTGTGTGGCTCACGGGAAATTCATGCACCCATTGCTGTGACCAACAGTGGGAGCACAGGCTATTCTACCATCACCTGCCCTAACTTCATATTCATCGCTCTCTTCCTCTGCTCAGATAGGCTCAGTTGCAAATCAGCAAATCAGTCCTTTACACAGATGTCCAGTTTGGGGATAATATATCACTTTGCTCTTCCCACACTTACCCACAATTTCAACAAGTGATTTTCTTGGGACTCTCTTGCATAGTCTGGGTTAGAGAAAACAACCCACAAACTTATGACTCATGACTTCAATGACTCCGTCAATCTCTTTCTGCAATGCTCCAGGTTTGGTTTTAAACTAGACTAAAAAGAGTGGGTGGGTTCTGTATTGTTGGTTTATGTTAGAAGACAGGTTTTGTTCCCTCTTAATCAGCCTGAGAGAGGTGTCTGGCCATCGTTGGAGGCCGTCTTTACAATACACTTTCTTTGCCTACAGTCTTGAAATCTGGTAGCCAATTTCTTGAACAGCATGAAACACCCAGTCAGCATCCTATAACTCGGTTTATAGCCCCAGCTCTTAGTTCAAGCCAGCATTATAAACAGGCAATGAGATGACACGTAAGGTTCCAATTCTGACTTTTTCAAGGACGGATGACCATCATTCCTTGGAAACCTGGAATGTTCCCGTTAAGCATGACTGGAGATATCATTGCCCGCCTAATTAGACCACCCAGTTTTGGGGGCTCACGTACAGGCACAACTGGCAATTGGACCCAGGATGGAGACCTGGCTGCCAGATCATGTTCAGGTTCACCCCAGCAGGACTTCTTTTTCAAGCATCCCTGGAGTTGCCTTACCACGCAGAAGCAACAGTTGAGACCTGCTGTTGTTACTGAATAACGTTCTCTTGCTTTGCTGTACCAGCCCTCACTTGAGTTCAGAGTCACAGTTGGATAGCTGGCTGTGATCATGTTATGCCCAGGGATTCTGAGAAAGCTACTTTCCTTTCATTCCAGTTTGGACCTTCTGAGGGCAACAGCTTTAGTATAGTCCATCCCTACCCACCCACCCAGAGCAGTTAGGTACTGTTGGGCATGACAACAGTGACTGTCACTATAAAAGCAAGTTGACTAATAGTACATATATTTATTGAGCACAGATTCAATGCCAGTGTTGTTATAAGTGCTTTACACATGCTAACTCCCTTGGTTCTTATAACCACTCCACTTCCACGAGGTAGGTACTATTATTACCCCAATTTTGTAGGTGAGGAAACTGAGGCACAGTGAGGTTGAGTAACTTGTGCAAAATCTCACAGCCAGAATGGGAGTCAGAATGGAATCCAAGCATTCTTACTCCACCACATTCCCTAGAAATAGCAATCCTCATACTGTGTCAATATACCCCGGTCTCAAAATAATTGGGCTTTCTCTAGAGCTAAAGTGTTGACAGAGAATCTACTTGGCCCAAGCACCTTCAGACAATCCCATATGTTTAAATTGGAACTTACCAATAAGAATAAAACAAGCCTTCCTCATTTTATAACCATGAGGTTATAAAATGCACTGAGAATGTAATTTAATTCACCAAAATCTAAATTTCCCACAATTTTCCTGAAAAGATCTCTTAGGTAGATGCTCTCTCTCCACAGAAAGAGGAAATTCTGTGGTGAGGTCCCACAGTGAGTTGCTGGTGAAGTCAGAAGGGAAATCAAATTTAGATTCAACCTAAGTTTAGTTGTGGGTGCATTTAATAAATTTCTGCCAACAATATAAGACAGGAAGACCTTTAAATATGTTATTTTTTAGTAAAGAAAAAAAATCCCAGGGCATTATGTTGTTTAGTTCATTTAAAACTTAATTCTTTCTGTAATATTCTATGGAGGTAAACTGAGAGTTTTGTAAAGTTAATTAGTTCAAGAGCAATGTCAAGTCATTGAAGCTAATTTGTCACTTTCCCTCAGGTCCTTTCACCACTGTTGGGAACAGGAGTTAAAGCAGTGTTAGCCAATAGCTTGTTGAAATCCAAGAGAGATTTTATCAGTTGTGTTTAGAACTATGGCGGTCAGGAACCATGGCTGAGGCTGGCACTGTCAGTAAAAACTTCACAGTAATGGTCAGAAAGTCTAGGGTGGACATAAAGGATGGGAACTAGATTCAAGGGAGTGCTAAGAAAGAACTTTTAGACAGTAAGCAGTGTTGAGCATGGTGGTTGCTTAACCAGGGGAGTTGGGAGAAATTTATTGTTACTCCCGGCAAGAAACGTGGCAACTGAATGCATGATGCTTGTGTTGACATGTGAGCAAGGTAGAATGGTGCAGATTTTGAACCTGGACTCTTAGATTTGTTGTTTTCTTCTTTTTTGAAAAAAATTGAGATAAAACTGATACATAACATTGTGTAGGGTTAAGATGTACAAAGTGTTGATTTGATACATTTATATATTTGCAGTATGATCACTACCACAGCATTAGCTAACACTTCTATCGTATCACATAATTATTATGTCATATTTTGTGGTAAGTAGAATTAAGATCTACTCTCTTAGCAACTGAAGTTTATAGTACAGTATTGCTGACTATAATTACTATGCTGTGCGTTAGATCTCCAGGATGGACTCCTAGATTTGAATCCCGGCCCTTCCTCTTAGTAGCTGTGTGATCTTGGGCAAATCTCTTAAACTCTCTGCCTCAGTTTCCTCATTTGTAAATTGTAAATAGCCTTTTAGGCTTGTTGGGAGGATTTAATATGCATATAAAGTACTTGCAACAGTGCCTGGCTCAAAGTAAATGCTATGCAAATTGGTAGTTATTATTGTTGAGGATAGTTTTTTTAAAATATCACTGTGGTATTGCCTTTGAAAATCTCAGGCAGTGGCATAAATCCTGATCTGTTGAAAATTTTGGAATAGTCCGTCTGATAGTGTAGGCATCCACTCTAACCGATGTCTTAGTGGCCAGTCCAGCTCTGCCACTTTAAACTTTAGGAGCTCCCCTTCCTTGAGGCTTCAGGCTGAGGCTCAGAGACAAATACTTCCTAGATGGACTCAGTTACTCAAGGCTATGGCACCCTCTAGTGTGTGATGAATGTTGATGTTTTCAGGTTCTCCCCAGCACCTCAGAATAGCTGAGAAACCTGGAGCAGAAATCACCCCACTGTTCATGGCTGCTGGGAAAACCAGGCTGCTGGAAATGACCTGGGAAATAGAAAGTTGAGAGGCAAGACTTTGGATATCAGTGAACTCAGAGCTTTGTTCTAATTTCTCAGGCCCACCTGGGTTTCTCTAGGCCCTGGAGCACTAGGCCAAGGGCTTATTCTGGCAGCTGTCGTTGACATATGCAAACAGGCTAAGAGCTTTCCCAAATGTGTTAACAAAGCTGACTTACAAGCAGCAATTTATTTTGAATCAACTTTTTAATGCTTGATAGTGTGGATGATGGTGATGAGCCAAGTTACATACTGGGCTTGGGTGTGAGCTGGAGAAGGAAGAGGTACCTAGAGAAAGCAGCCCATAGAGCATCCTACTGTGGTAAATTCCCCCTCCTCTCTTTTTCACGGTCTTCAGCCTCCTCTCAGAAGACTATATCAGATATCCCAAGCTGTTGTCCCATGAAGGGCTGGTTACTGTTCTTCCTCCCCATCTCCAAGATTCCTGTTTCTCCAACTTGTATTTCTACATTTAAATAGTGACATATATATGACAGCAATTATCAGTGGCCAAAAACTGATGTGTCAACCTTTTTTTTTTTTTTTTTTTTTTTTTTTTGCGGTACGCAGGCCTCTCACTGTTGTGGCCTCTCCCATTGTGGAGCACAGGCTCCAGACGCGCAGGCTCAGCAGCCATGGCTCACGGGCCCAGCCACTCCGCGACATGTGGGATCCTCCCGGACCGGGGCACGAACCCGTGTCCCCTGCATCGGCAGGCAGACTCTCAACCACTGCGCCACCAGGGAAGCCCTGATGTGTCAACCTTTTGAAAACAAGATGTTCAGTCCCCTCTGCAGGAGCTTTGCATCAACCCACAGATTCTGCAATGTACCCCATGCATCCAGAGTTGATCTGGGCATCACCTGTACTTTCATTTATATTATCTTCATGTATATGACCAATGACATTGACTATCTCAAAAATTTATTTCTAAAAAGCATATCTCTAAAGAAAAGATTCTTTCAACACATTTTTTTTTTTTAGGATCCAAGTGTAAGGCCAGTAGAGGATAGGTTATTTCCCTGTTTTTGAGCCCAGGTCCTAGAGGCAGCTACTTCTATGTGAAAGTCAGAACAAAGTATGTCACTGGTGGCTCTATGATTCCCCACTGGATATCACAAGAGCAGCCATCAGAATCCTTAGAAGATCACTTTGAAGATGGATAATTCACTAGAGCATATTTCTAATGAAAAGCTTATGATTATATATATATATATTTTTTTTTTTTTTTTTTTTTGCGGTACGTGGGCCTCTCACTGTCGTGGCCTCTCCCGCTGCGGAGCACAGGCTCCGGACGCGCAGGCCCAGCGGCCATGGCCCACAGGCCCAGCCGCTCCGCGGCATGCAGGATCCTCCCGGACCAGGGCACGAACCCGCGTCCCCTGCATTGGCAGGCGGACTCTCAACCACTGCGCCACCAGGGAAGCCCATGATTATGTTTTTTAAAGAAAGAAGAAAAAGAAAATGATAGAAAGTTCCATTTCTAGATGAAGTCATTGTCTCAAATGCATCTGACTTGGGAAAATATCACACAGATGCTATCATACCTGCAATATTCCTTCCAAAGCATTCATCACTCAACCTAAACTTAATCTCCGAATCTCACTACTGAATTCTTATGATATCCATCGTATCTTCTGTGTTTCTCTTCCATACATGGTCAGGAGAGCTGGGAATTTTAAAGAAACAAAGTTGGTGTTTTGAATTTAATTCCATGAGTGGAAATTTTCTTGGTCTCTCACCCAGATATTTTTAAACCACTGTTTTAAACAGAATTATTTACTAGAATCTAGACAAGATATAAGAGTGGTGATATACTGACAAGAGCACTTCTTAGGCATCAGGAAGCCTGAGTCTTGTTCTGGCTCCTCTTCTCATGAGTGATGTGATCTTTGATCAGTCCCTTCACTCCATTAGACCCTCGATTCCCCTTGAAAAACAAGAACTCTGTCCACCCTACCTCATGAGATTTTTTAGAGAATCTCATGAGATTATGAAAGTGATTTATAAACTGGAAAGCTCTAATGAAACAAAGAGAGACTGTTAATATTTTGCACGCCTGTCCCACCAGGCCCTAGCTTCTTCACTATCATTTCTGCCTCCATCACTTCCTGGGGAGAAAAATTGATTGTAGCTAAGAGGAAAAGAGAACACCAGGAAATTCTAATCTGAATCTTTTCACTCTTTTTCCACTCAAGGTTATTCATCAATATTAAAGTTTGAACTTTAATTCTACACAGCATAGTCCCAGGGGAAAGGAAATGTCTCTTTTGTCTTAATCCTGCTTGTTAGAGAGCAGAGAACTGGCCACCCCATAGCAATGGGAATTTAGGAATCCACATTCTTAGAGTCATATTTTTCCCTAAACAGCCCAAACACCCACAGGCCTCCTGGTCTCTATGACTGGGGAGACTTGAAATGAGGCTTATGTGATGTAATTGTTAAGTGATATTCTCTGAAATTTTCAAGGCCATGGATTCCCTGTGTTTCAGGATACAGCATGCTGTTGTGATGTAACATTTATTTTCATGGCCCCAGAGATGCACTGAGCAACAGTGCAGCAAATTAACACCATCTTCCTGCTTGCCTGAAACTGTAAGAGGCAGTTTGAATCACATTTGGTGTTTATAATTATTTTGTGATCTGATTTGCCGAACTGAAGCAATTATTACATATGTAGCTAACATAGAAATCTTAAAAAGAGATTTTGTTTATTTTTAAAAGACATACATACCCACTAGTAGAAGAAAGAAGAAGGAATACTTATCTGACTGTCTCTGCTTTGATTCTCTTTTGACCGTAGGGGGAAAGTGGCAGAGAAATTCAGGAGAGTAAATGAGAAAGAAGACAAGATATTCTGTATAGACTCCTCTCAGAAGCAAAAACCCATTGTAGAGACAGAAGCTCACGTTGGTTATTGGGACCATCATAGACTACACTTGGCTTTCCAGAGACTTAGATCAACTGAAATCTATTCCAGAACAGCCTCTGTTAGGGAGCTGTCTTCAGAAATGATTAAACCTTTCAGTAGCTTCTCATGCTGAGATAGTGGAACAACCGGATAAAAGTACCCTAGATCTCTGAGTCCTCACATTAAAAAAAAATTGTTTTATTGGAGTATAGTTGATTTACAATGGTATACAGCAAAGTGAATCAGTTATACATATATCCACTCTTTTAGATTCTTTTCCCATATAGGCCATTACAGAGTACTGAGTAGAGTTCCCTGTGCTATACAGTAGGTCCTTATTATCAATAGTTACCTATTTTATATATAGTAGTGTGTATATGTCAATCCCAATCTCCCAATTTGTCCCTCCCCTCCTTACCCCTGGTAATCTTAAATTTGTTTTCTACATCTGTAACTCTATTTCTATTTTGAGTGTTCACAGTGAGAGCAGTTGTTTTGTAGAATTGCCTGGTAACACAGCTACCTTCGAGTAAGCAGGAAGTACATCTTTGTTGCCTTAATCCTTTGAGATTTGGCGGAGGGGAGGTATTGTTTGTTATAGCAGTATAGCAGTATTAGTCTGCTCAGACTGCCACAATAAAATATCATAGACTGAGTATCTTAAACAAGGGAAATTTATTCTCTCACAGTTCTGGAGGCCGGGAAGTCCCAGATCAAAGTGCTGACCAGTTCAGTCTTTGGCGAGAGCTCTCTTCTGGGAGTAAATGTGGCAGCCTTTTCTCTAGGCCCTCAGAGAGAAGGAGGGGCAGGGCTTTCTTGTCTCCTCTTACAAGGGCACTAATCCATCATAAAAACTCCATCCTCATGAATTCATCTAAACCAAATGATCTTCCAAAATCACATTAGGGCTTCAAAGCATGAATCTTGGGGGAACCAGTTCAGTCCATAGCAATTATCTAGCCTGTACTGACTAATTCAGTAATGATTTTAGGATTTCTTAACATCTTTGTACCTCCTTACTAAGGTACATAAAAATGTCAGCATCAGCTTTATCTCTGCAAATATTACCCTGTCTTCCTTGGCTATGTTGGAAATGACCTCAGCAGAACTTTTCCTACTGTTATGCTTAAGAAAGTATGTCATTAACTGTCTCCTAAGGTTTCTAAAGTTTTTTTTTTTTTTTTTTGCTGCAAACCTGTATTTTATTTCAGAAAGCATGACATAAATGTAAAAGTGTGTTCCATTAAAATCAGATTCCAAATGTGTTTCATTAAAACAAGATTTTGCAAGCTATCCAGACAAGGTGTAGTGCCTCGTAGACAGAAAATTGAAGCATGTGAAGTTTCTCAGTGAACAGATAAAAGTTGTCCGTGTATTCTTTGAATTGGTCATTTGTCATTTACAGTTCCTCTTTTTAAAGGGTAATAATAGTGGGTAAAGACCTCAACAATAAAATTATAGCAACTGTTACTGTTTAAGTAACCTAGTACTATCAGCCAAAAGAAAGACTTAAAGAGAAGTAGTGGACTTAGCAGCTTTCAACTACGCAGTCCCCATTTGTGTTTTGTCAAAAACAAAACCACTAATGTGAGCTAGAGCAGGACAGCGTAATAGTTAATGTAATGGTATTCTTTTTTTTTTTTTTTACATCTTTATTGGAGTATAATTTCTTTACAATGGTGTGTTAGTTTCTGCTTTATAACAAAGTGAATCAGTTATATATATGTTCCCATATCTCTTCCCTCTTGCGTCTCCCTCCCTCCCACCCTCCCTATCCCACCCTTCCAGGTGGTCACAAAGCACCGAGCTGATCTCCCTGTGCTATGCGGCTGCTTCCCACCAGCTATCCATTTTACGTTTGGTAGTGTATATATGTCCATGCCACTCTCTCACTTTGTCACAGCTTACCCTTCCCTATCCCCATATCCTCAAGTCCATTCTATGTGTCTTTATTCCTGTCTTACCCCTAGGTTCTTCATGACATTTTTTTGGTCTTAAATTACATATATATGTGTTAGCATATGGTATTTGTCTTTCTCTTTCTGAATTACTTCACTCTGTATGACAGACTCTAGGTCCATCCACCTCATTACAAATAGCTCAATTTCGTTTCTTTTTATGGCTGAGTAATATTCCACTGTATATATGTGCCACATCTTCTTTATCCATTCATCCGATGATGGACACTTAGGTTGTTTCCATCTCCGGGCTATTGTAAATAGAGCTGCAATGAACATTTTGGTACATGACTCTTTTTGAATTATTGTTTTCTCAGGGTATGTGCCCAGTAGTGGGATTGCTGGGTCATATGGTATTTCTATTTGTAGTTTTTTAAGGAACCTCCATACTGTTGTCTGTAGTGGCTGTACCAATTCACATTCCCACCAGCAGTGCAAGAGTGTTCCCTTTTCTCCACACCCTCTCCAGCATTTATTGTCTCTAGATTTTTTGATGATGGTCATTCTAACTGGTGTGAGATGATATCTCATTGTAGTTTCGATTTGCACATCTCTAATGATTAATGATGTTGAGCGTTCTTTCATGTGTTTGTTGGCAGTCTGTATATCTTCTTTGGAGAAATGTCTGTTTAGGTCTTCTGCCCATTTTTGGATTGGGTTGTTTGTTTTTTTGTTATTGAGCTACATGAGCTGCTTATAAATTTTGGAGATTAATGTCAGGCTCTTGGAATGTTACTATCATACTTCCTCCTCTCGGATTCTGCTCTGAGTGGGGAAAACTAGGACATGCATGCCTAACCAGTTCACACTCTCTTTGTCTCCTTTTTCTCTCAATAATAAACTAGGATGAATAAAATGGGATTTCCACTTTCTTTTCCCGTCTATCAGGATTTCCCCTGTCACATTCTTCTTCTTTCCGAGGAGATGTTTGTTTTGCTCTCTTTCCCTGGCCCATAAGCGCAGGTGCAGGGAGGGAAACTAACATTGATAAGGGAAAATAGAAATAAGGTATCCATGTTTCCACTTTGTGTTTATTAGTGGAATTATTTTATTAATATTATATTCACTACTAAGTGACGAGGTACGTAAAAAGAGGGATTGGGTCTATTTTTCTCACATTGTATCCCTAGACTAGCACATTGTCTAACACAGAAAAGGAGAGCTATACTCATCCTTCAGAATGGAGATGATTCTATACCAAGCAGACGTTCTTGACCTCATGCTTCCCTCTCTCTCCACTCTAACGCCTCCTTCACACTTCTCCAAAGCTTGGCTCCAATGCTACTTCCTCCATGAGCCCATTAGTTAGAATGAATAACACGTAAGAGTTAGTCTGACAACACTACCTTGACTGAATTGTTTCTATGACTATTTTCTTGACTAGTGGTGGAGGGCAGACCACTGTATCATTAAGCTTGTGTATCCCTCCCTCTCCTTACTATTCTCAACGGTGCCTTGTTCATTGACTTTAGTAGGTATTTGATGAACCTTTGTTGAATTAAAATGAATTCCCACTCTCATTTTCTCTCTCTCTTTTTATAACTTCTTAGGAATAGATCCTGTAGAACTCCCCATTATTTCTACATCAATTTGCATGTGTGTCTGTGTCTATCAGCAGCATCTTTGATCTGTTTGCCAACCTGACATCTGAGAATGTCTAGCATAGTTCTAGTATAGGAATGGCTCAGCAAATACTTTGTGTTGATAAATGGATAACGAGACACACAGGGGCAAGAAATTGGCCTGGGGTCCCACAGTGACAAATGCAAGCTGAACTTCTCATGTAGAGTTTAAACCCTGGATCCATGCCTGGTCCTCATTTATCATCCTTTAGCCCAGCGAGCATTTATTTAGCCTAGCTGGACAGAGAATAATGCTAATAAGGACAAAGTCATAAAATTGGTTCTGTAAGAACGCTTGGCCTGGCTCTGTTCTATAGCCATAGAGTGGAGTACCAGCCATAGCCACAGCTATCTTGTAAATGCAACATCCAGGTACAAGGGGTTCAGGCAAGAAAGGGACACCTCCAAATGCATATACCATGCATGTGCCCACAGCATTACTTTTGTAAAAGAAGCAATCTTCTTCCTACTAAATATATTGAACTCCCGAGAAGAGCATTGGCTGAAAATCCATCCCACTACATACCGATTAAGCTTAGGGTGGTTGAATCCCTATTGTGCTGTGGAAGGTTGGTCTTCATACTCATGTCTGTGCTATCAAAAGAGCCTCTCACTTGCCTCCATGAAAATGGTGACACCATTCTCCAAACTATCCTTCACACTAACTCCAGAATTTTCTTTGAAAAACAAACAAGCAAGCAAAAGACTTCATATATCTGATTATGAAAGTAACTCTATTCATGGAAGGAAATGCAGGACCCCAGAGTTGGGAGAAATTGCCAAGGGTGCCTAAATTGGTCTGTCACTCCATGCTTTGGAACCTACTCTCTGATTTTTCTTTCCAATGGGGACTTTCCATTGAGAGGAAACTCTCCACTCCCTGAGATAGCCAGTACTTTCCACCTTTGGAAAAGTGTGCATAATACAATTAAGCGGAAAATGTAAGTATGTGGGTCAGTTAATGCAAAGGTTCTAAAATAGGAAGGAGGTGGCCTTCCAGAGAAAGAGAAGTAAGGCCAGTGGGATTGCAGGGCTGGAGTTAAGGCAAGGCAAGAGAGGCAGGCTGGGGACACAAGATATAATTATAAGCCAGGGTTAGGAGTTAGAAGGTTATTCTAGTTGCAGAGAAAGTCACTGGAGGATTTTAGGTAGGAGAGTGATAGGATCTGAGTTATGCATTGGAAAGATTATTCTGGCAGCCCTGTGGAGCATGGACGTGGGAGGGGGGCATGGCCTGAGTGGAAATAGGGAGACCAGTTAGGAGGCTGCTGCAGTAACCAGGTGAGAGATGATAGTGGTTTGGATCAGGGGTACAGTAGTGGGGATGTAGATAGATGTGGGTTCCAGATATATTTTGGAGAGAGAGACAGTAGGGTTTTCTGATATATCTAATGTGAAAACTTTGGGCCTGAGCAGCTGGGTGTAAGATGGTATCCTTAGGTGAGATTGCAAAGACAGGGTGAAGAGCAGGGTTGGGTTGGGTTAGGATGCTGCATAATGACCTCCTTGCCTTTAGCTTCCCAGCCTCTACGCCTTCTCCAGGGGGAAACCCCTGTTCCACATTCTCTACCCATGGAAGCATCTCTTCTCAGCTTTTCCATTACTGAGCCTGACCCTTTATTGAACCAAGGAGCCACAACTCTTTCTGTCTGGAGCCTCTGAAGTGAGCTTTATGCAGAGCAGGTACGCCCCCTTTTGGAACACAGGATGAGCACTGCTTCTGGGAATTGTGCAGACACCCTCCCACCTACTACTACAGGCAAACACACCATGGGATAACTAAAAATAATAAGGGATCCCCTGGAAACACTTCTGCTCCTCCCAGGATGTATTTTCATTCAATGACACTGCAAGATAAGACAGATGAGGCAAGAGGTGCCCACAGTTGTTCAGGTTACTGTTTACACTAATCCCAATCAGAGTTCTGGAGCCTGTAGGCTCAGTTTAACCCTTTTATATAGAATCCCACCCCCTCCGCCAATATTTCATGAAGATCTCATCCTGTGTATGTTACTCTAATCCCTTCCAAACTTTGGCTCAGTGATTCCCCTTATGAAAGATAATCATAGTAGCTAATATTTGCTGAGTGTTTATTCTGTTGCTAAGTGTGTTACATGGATTATCAATTCAATCCCCATGAAAAGCCCCATGAGTAAGTACTATTATTTTCACCATTTTACAAAGAATGTGACTGAGGATCAGAAAAGTTAAATTACTTGCTCAAGGTCACACAGCTAGTGGGTCACAGAGCCAGGACTTGAACCCCCTTCTGTCCTCAAAGCCACACAAAAGTGGTTACACAAAAAGATATTCATTGCTGCATTGTTTACAGTGATGAAGAATGGAAATAAAGCAACTGATAATCTGGGAAGGGTGAACTAAATTATGTAAAACATATGACAGTTTTCAGCCATTAAAATCATGAGTTGGAAGTAAATATTGTGGAGAAAATCTCAGTATTTCATACATGAGAAAACAAGTTATATAACTATATTTAGTGTTGGGCAACATTTCTAAGATATCTGTACTCAAATGTACACTTTGATAAAGGAAGGGCATACACCAAAATCTCAGTTGTGCTTTATCCCTTAGGTGACCGGATTTATGTGTGATTTTATTTTCTCTTTCCTATATTCTCTGCACTTTATACCATCATCATCAACATGAGTGCCTACTATGTGTCAAGTGCAATAAGTGCGTTATCTCATTTAATTCCTGTATCAACACTATAATCTGAAGTTAACAGGTCACTTGCCACAGTACACAGGTAGGAAGTGACAGAATTTTAAATTAGACTGAACTCAAAGCACAAAAAATGAACTGTTCTTACACGCTGTCTCTAAATTACTTTTATGGTCAGAAAAATAAAACCACAAATGAGAAATGACATCAATGAGAGCTAACTAATCACACTAAATGAATGGTTGGAACAATACATGGGTCCACTGAGACTTGCGATTACAAACAAAAGTCGCCTTGAGCTGGCCTTGAAACAGTGGATTAACCTTCAATATTCCTTGTGGAATTTAGAACATGATAAATACTTCTTAGCTATAATTTTAGTCAAGCTTTTGGCTATTGGGGTGGAGTGAGGTGCTCCAGAAGAAATCTGAGGACCTTCCTGTTAGGGTGAAGGGCTTGGTCTTCCTGGAGCCCAGCCTTTGACTGAAATTGACCATGGTGACGTGTTCATGGCAGTTTGGACCTGAACCAAAATCATATTCCACGGAGTCATTGACAGAACACCACGAGAGTGTGGAGGGCTTCATCCAGCACAAATAGCTCTCTGTAAAGAGAGGCTTTGTTTAAATTAAATAGTGAATGTAAACATGGCTTCAGAATCAGGCTAAAAGGCCTCAACATTGTGACTCCAGTGGATAAAAATGTCTTAGATGTGGCTGGAAAAGTATTGCCTATATGTACAGTCTTTGGGAAAGTTATAAAGAATATTTTATCTGTATTTCTGGAGTTGTAAGTATTTCTTTAATGATTATGAAATGATTCATAACTGTTGCTGTCTTTTCCCATTTTATAGCCATATACACCTACTTTGGTCATTTACCTAGAATTCTACGGTTGCTGCTTCCAGGTGACATCTCCATGTTTGCCCATGGAACGCAGTATTGTGCTCGCTCTGCTTAGCTGTGCTGTGTAATTCCTCAACCAGGGATCATCAGCATAAGAATCTAACATGTGCAACGCATCGTAGATACTTAAAAATGTGGGTTGAGGAGTTGAATGAATGATGCCTAATTATAAAATGTTTCATATACTCCTTTACTATTTCACACAGGCATGGCCAGTGTTGCTGGCAGCTCAGTGGACAGTGTTTCTGTGTCTTATGGTGCAAAATGTGCTTCTTCCTTTCTAGTTGTCTTTTATTATTTATATTGTTTACAGGTGGCTTGTTTGGTTAAGACAAAGTCCATGCAAAAATACCCAGTCTAGGAAGACACCATTTTTTTAAAAGTAAATTTATTTATTTATTTATTTTTGCTTGGGTTGGGTCTTCTTTGCTGTGTGCGGGCTTTCTCTAGTTGCGGCGAGCGGGGGCTACTCTTCGTTGCGGTGCGCGAGTTTCTCATTGTCATGGTTTCTCTTGCTGCGGAGCACGGGCTCTAGGCGAGCAGGCTTCAGTAGTTGTGGCATGTGGGCTCTAGAGCTCAGGCTCAGTAGTTGTGGCACGAGAGCTTAATTGCTCCCCGGCATGTGGGATCTTCCCAGACCAGGGCTTGAACGTGTGTCCCTTTGCATTGGCAGGCAGATTCTTAACCACTGCGCCACCAGGGAAGCCCTGGAAGACACCATTTTGTTTTTTAATTTAGTGTTTATAGATAGTGAACAAACTGGGATTGGCACTCGTTCCTCTAAGGCTGCTGCTCAGTTATTCTTTCATCGATATCCATGGTGTTGCCCCTGCAGACAGTGTGAAGCAAGGGGCTTGGGGTCTATTCTTTAACCATGCTCTTGCCCTTCTTATCATATATGACAGTAGGTGTCATCCACAGAACTCCAGGGAGGGTGGCAAGGCCATCTGGGATTTTCCAGAGGTCAATTACTATCTTATCTCCCCTCTCCAAGTCTTGCTTTTCCTCTTTTTTGCTCAACAGCTGTCTCCAGAGACAGAAGAGTCAGCTACATTTTTGAAGCTCTGGTTAAAATTTGGTGCAGTAGCAAGGGATTGTACTAAAATAAAGTTTGAGGATCATCGATACACATGCTTCTTGATCCTGCCTCAACATTGGATTCCATTCACTGAGTGCGTTATGTATGTTAATTTTTATTTGCCACAACAAATCATATTATATATATGTAGTATTATTATCACATCTGTTTTACAGATGAGGAAACCAAGGCACAGAAAGATTAAACAACACCAGAAGTCACATAGCTAGTAAGTGGTGGAGCTGGGATTTGAACCCAAGTAGGCTAGTTGTAGAACATTCACTTTTAACCTCCATGCTATGCTGCCTCTTTTATTTTATTTTATTTATTTTTTAACATCTTTATTGGATTATAGTTGCTTTACAATGTTGTGTTAGTTTCTGCTGTACAACAAAGTGAATCAGCTATTCGTATACATGTATCCTCATATCCCCTCCCTTTTGCATCTCCCTCCCACCCTCTCTATCCCACCCCTCTAGGTGGACACAAAGCACGGAGCTGATCTCCCTGTTACGCTGCCTCTTTTAGAGGTGATGGAGAGTTTGTCTGTGTCTCATATTTATACCTCTCCCTAAAATCAGAACTATTTATGAATTTTGTTGTTTTCTTTATAATGATCTTCTGAGTTATGCATACTGCAATTAGAGTTTTATCATAACATTTATGGGGATTATCCAAGTAAACCTACTTTCAGGTATGATACCTTTCTGTCGGTTACCTGATCTGGAAGAGTGGTTGACTGGACCTAGCATAACTCCAAAGCAGCAGCCTAACTGGGCAGCCACAGACAGGAAGACACATGAACAGGCATCTTAATTCTCTAGTTCTGAATTTGTTTTCAGGAGGATAAAAAAAAGTAGACTTAGATGTTCAACCCTGCTGTCTGTTTTCCTTCCCCAGTGAAGACTTGCCAGTCATCCCCTTCTCTTCTCATCTGTCTCTCCCTTTATTAGAAGCAGGTCAGCCTTTCCAAGTGAGAAGTATCCTGCCCCTCCTGGCCTGGATGGCTCTCATCCTGCTTGAAATACTTTCCTCTGATGATTCGTAGTTGCTATATCCTCACTACAACCCTGCTCAGAGGAGCTTGCTCACCAGGCTGCCCTGGCCTCTCCATCCTGACGGTCTCAGGATGCAGAGCTGGACACACTGGCATTAAAAAGTTCTGACACTGAGAATAAACAAGTGAGAAGGGGATAAAATGGTGGGCCAAATACATTCTAAGTAAGATTCTAACTTGCCCACTTAAATGGGGCAGTAGTGAGAATCCCTTACTTGGAAAGCTTGTCACGTGGCCACTATCTCAGAACACAACAAAACTATACAATGCCCAAGCATAGACTTGGATGGATTGGCTCACGCACTCCAGTGCAAGTGCATTGAAAGGAAAACAAACAAAAAAGCAGAAAACCAGTATTACTGCACTTCTTTGTTCCAGGTATTTCTACCTGCATTGTCTCCTCTAATTGTCATAATCAAATGAGGTAGGTATTATTGTCAACATATTACAGATGAAGAAAGTAACAATTATTGAGTTTAAGCAGCTGTTCAGGATTACTAACTTAGTTGGTGACAGGCAAGATTTGAACTTGGGTTTTTGACCTCCATTATAGCAATCTCTTGCACTCACAAGTGTTCAAGCAATGTTCAAGCAAGAAGCAAATTTTGCAAGTGGGTTTACTTAAAATGCTCTCCAATCAGGTAACATGTTTAGATGCAATTGTTTTCCATGAAGAGTAGATTAAGCAAATATAATCACTGGATAATATACCTGATTAGCCTTATTCTTCCCAACTTCAGATAAGCTTTTGTGGGACGCTTCTTGCCCATTAAACTGACTTCCATGATTAAATGCCATGCCACTGGACTTCTCTGGTTCAGAGAATCTATACTTGCTGAGCTCCTGATTTGGAGGATCATCTATATTGCCTAGTTTTTCCTACTCTGTATATTGGGATTCATGCCAGAAGGTCTTTGAGGGTAATTCTAATTAGCTTTCTTTGGAGGTTACTATCTTGCCAATGTCTCTTTCTTTCATCAATATTCTCAGTCCAGTCTCATGCATTTTTCTTTGTCCAGGGCCTAATTTCCACTTGCCTGGTCTATTGTAATAACTTCCTAAGTGGTCTCTCTAAACTTTCATGCTATTACTTTTGTTCAAAAACTCCCCTCCCCGACCCCAAATCATAGGCTATATCTATGGAAAAGTTTAAGTTCCTTGTTATGTGTTTAAAACTCTCAAATTTCTTGCTTTAAGATAATTTTCTAGATGTATTGCTTTCTACTCCCCCTCAGGATACTTGTTCTAACCAAACTGTTCCTTTGGTGTTCCCAGCACATGTTTTATAATTTCCTTCTCTCTGCCTCTTGCTACATGCTGGAACTAAAGTGACCTTACCCCCTTATTTGCTTGATGACATCTTACACCTTCCTAGCCCAGTTCAGCTTCTACCTCCTTTGTGAGACCCTTCTCATGCTTTGCAAGTCCACCTACTCTCTCCTTCATTTCAGCTTCCCTTGCATTTTGAGTTTCTTACTATTATACATTTGATAGTTTCAGCCTTGACTTACAGTTGCTTGTATATATATGTATGTCTCACAACTCTATAACTTCCCTAAGGGAAGGACCATTTCTTCTTCATAGCTGTATCCTCTGCAAAGCTTAGCACAGCACCTTGCTAATAATAGGTATTCAGTAAATGCTTGGTGACTTAAATACATTCTAATAAAGTTAGTGTCTGAGTGTGTGACAAAGGTTATGAAACCATTAAAACTGGACGCTTAAGAAGTAAGAGCTAAAATTATTTTTAGATTCTGCTGTCTTACTGACAGTATGGTATGTTTGGTCAGATGCTTTCTTTAATGTTATCCTTCTGAAACACCCAATATCTTCATGCAAAGGAACTCACTGTAATCTGTTTCTTTTTCTAGATGTCACACTTTGCCTGTTTACTTGATGAGTATTTTGGCTGCCTTTGGATAAAAGCAGAATAATTTAATCTAACCTGGTCCATTATAGTGCTTTGTTATGATCTTATTGGCTTGTAAAAACTATGAATTGTCCTCTCACGATAATAGAATTCTCTAAAGTGTCAGTGAGACACAATTCATGTCACAAGATTGATTACTGGGGGTCCTCAATTCGCACCCTTTGCTTCTTTCCAAATTTTCTTCTTTCTTTCTATTTTCCATTTCTAATAATAGAAGGCTTGTATGGATGATAATATATATGTATATATCATTTATACATATTTATTATATATCTGGTATATTATACATATACCAGCAGTGGAAAAACTCCAAAGGACGACAAACTTTGAAAGATGGTAATAACATTTTTGGGGCACAATGATCTTAAAATGAATGCGCAGTGCTATGTAAATCCTTTGTAAAATTAATTTAAGGTCTTTTTGGCCAAACTGTGCCAGACTAAGGCCAAGAAGAAAGTGTCCTTCGGTACCATGCTTTTGTTATGTAACTCACCAGTTTGGTCCTAGACTAATGAATGAAGAGGCACACGGAGAAGTTGAAATGTGTTCTGAGAATAATCATGAAAATGACAAAGCTTTTGAAATATGATGAAAGGTTACCAAAGTGGATTAAGTAGCAATGAGAGGGCCTTCCTTGAGGCAGCGTTTTCAAAGTTGTACCTCTGTCAGCAACCGGCCTCCTTCTCCAGCCCAGTGGTCAGGTAGGTCTTTTCAATATCAGACACCTACCAGCTGGTGGTGGACCATCATTTCCCCTGCACAGTCCCTCCTGGACTAGACACTGACCTATTCTCTCTTGAGACTACACACAGTAAACCCTACCCCCCTTCCTTTGTCTGTGATCATGAATGTGACGCTTGCTTGTGACTATACCTATATCTCAGTGAGTTTTCATCTTTTGTGCAATGGCCCCTGATTAGAATCAGCTAAAAGTATTCACCCTGCACTCTGAAAAATGCACATGCTTTCCAAAGCTTTGTATGTAATTTTGGGTGTTCACAAACTCCCTGAGCCCAGTCCATGGACTCTAAGCTTCTAATTCCTTCACTAGACTGTAAACTCTAGTTGAGCAGCGGTTGTACTTTAATCACATTTGTATTCCCAATGAACCTGGCATGTCATAAATACCTGGTGAATGCTTGATGAACTAACAAAAGTAAAAAATTTGAACAATTATTTTGGAAAAGAAAGAGGGAAGATCTGCTCAGTTAGTTATAAGAATGTCTATTACATTAGCTCTTATAGCTATTAGTTTCAAGCACCATTGAGTATATAAAAAGGAGAAATAAGATTACTCCCAGTAATTTAATTTGACATTTAAGCCGGCAATAAAGGAGGCCTTCCAGTAGAAAGGCTGGTGTCTTCATGCTGAAGTGAGTTTAAAAGACAAGTGAACTTCTCTGGGCTCCTTTTAGAGCAGGTTTGTTCTCCATGATGGAACAGAGCAGCATGAAGGCAGAGGAGCCAGGCTACTGAAGGACCAGTCTGGAGATTCCACCATAGATATTGCCTTCACACACGGGGACTCTGCAAGCACCAAACTTCAAAATGAACTCTCTGTCCCTGAGGGCTTAGAACCCTAATCTGAGACCAAACACCAGAATGAACAGGACCCCAAATCAAATGCACACTAGGTGAGCAGAGCGACACTGGAGGCATGAGGAGAAATCCACTTCAAGGGGTGAGGTAGGGGCTAGATTTAGAGGAGTGTGATGGCATAGACTTGGAAGTTTGGTCCTGGCAATGAGGAAAAGAAGATAACAGGGAATAACAGGAAAAAAGAGGCATCTGCTGCAGGCACTACTTGGTAAATGTCCACTCGCCATTAACTTCTCCATCCTGGAGTCTATCCCCAAGGTTAGGAAGGAACGGACGTCATTCCAAAGACCCAAAGGGTTTTGCCAATGTTATTCCAGGGCTTAAGGTTTCCCAGAAGCATCATAGTTCAAAATCAAGTGTGGAATGCATCCAAAGAATGACTGGGGTCTCAAAAAAAGAATGTTGTTGTCAACTCTCTCCTTGTTTTTCCTACCCTTTGCCTTTCTATGACCTTCTCTAGTTCTTTCTGCCCCTCTTCACCATCTTCCTATTTCTTCCCCTTCCAACTAATTTTTGTTACTCTTCCAAGTGTGTGCTTTACTGGAAATAGAAACATCCTAGTTGGCTTCTGCAACTGTATGATTTGGAGCAGGTCGCTTCCCCTCTTTTAGCCATGTTTTGTCATCTGCTCAGTAAGGGCACTGGACAAAAATTTCTAAGTTGTGATGGTCCATGGATGGCTAGGGCTTACCCTCCCATTCTCCCTATTCATTTCTCTTATCCCAATTTCTGGAGAGGGCATCCCTCAGGGCTAAAATCTTTTTTATGAGTATTAGGCCATAACATTAATAATGATAGCTGTGGTAGATTGTATTTTCCGAAGATGGCCACCACCATATACTCCACCCCATATGCTCTTATTACACCATGAAATTGACATCCTCCCATTAGGTTGTGATGTCTGTGTCCCTTGCTTTTGAATTTGGGAAGAACTTGTGACTGCTTTGACCAGGAGAAGACAGAGGAAGTGATGCTGTGCTAATTTCTGGGCCAAGATCTTTGGAAACTCTCAACTTCCAATTCCTGCCTTTTGGCATACTGAGTCATGAAAGCCAGCCACCATGCGAGAGAAACCAAGTACCCACACGGAGAGGCCCTGTATGGGTGTTTGGACCAACAGCCTCTGCTGAGTTCCCAGCCAACAGCCAACATCAACTGCCAAGCCTGTGAGTGTAGAAGCCTTCAGATGATTCCAGCCTCCAGCTATAGAGTCACCCCCTCACTTCCCAGCTGAGGTTTCAGACTTTGTAGAGCAGAGGTAAGCTGTTCACACAATGCATTTTCCAAGTCCCTGATCCACAGAGTTCAGAAGCATAATAAAATGGTCGTTGCTTTATGTCATTAAGTGTGGGTGGTTTGCTAACACAGCAGTGAATAACCAGGACAGTAGCTAACCTTCACTGAATGCTTGATGTGTGCTTAACACTCTTCTAAATGCTTCACTTGTAATAGCTCATTTAATGCTCATAGCAATCTTGTGAGGTGGGTACTGCTATTCTCATCCTTTACTGAAGGGAAATTGCGGCCTAGAGAAATTGAATAACTTGTCCCTATTTACCCATCTGGTAATCCAACAGAGGTGGTCCAGCCCTGGGGCCGTACACTTTTAACTGTTATGCCATTATGCCACCCCAAAACAGGATTTTTGAGAAGATACAGATGTATTTCAACCATGGTTTATATCTGGAGGAAATCACGGGATCAGATGCCTGGTATCTTGATGATCAGCTAAATAAAAAGTTAGGGAAAGGGCTTCACAGGTGTTAACTCATTTAAACATCAAAGGAACCCTGCCAGAGAGGTATTGTCATCTTCCTTTTCTTATAGATGAAGAAGGGAGACCCAAATATAGGTTATATATAACCTGTTGCTTATATACATACAACTGGTTGGGGGAAGATTGGATTTGAACCCAGGCCTGTCAAAGTCTAAAAGCTGCTTTATCCTGTTAAACTATCTACCCTCCCACTAGGTCATGTGGGCAATAAGGACTGGAGAGATGAAGAAATAAGAGAATAACATGAAGAATACATTTTTTCTTATTATAAAAAAGTCCTAATTACTATAATAAAAATATAATATCGGGCAGCTAAGCTCCCTGTGAGGTGACATTGTGCCTCACTTTTTTTTTTTTTTTTTGCGGTACGCGGGCCTCTCACTGTTGTGGCCTCTCCCGTCGCGGAGCACAGGCTCCGGACGCGCAGGCTTAGCGGCCATGGCTCACAGGCCCAGCCGCTCCGCGGCACGTGGGAATCTCCCGGACTGGGGCACGAACCCGTGTCCCCCGCATCGGCAGGCAGACTCCCAACCACTGCGCCACCAGGGAAGCCCGTGCCTCACTTTTGATTCCATGGCAGGCACTTAATCAATGTTGGTTGAATGTATGAATATGACTATTTTGTAGTTGTTCTATGCTAATGTAGATTCCTATTATTCAGATTCATTATTTATTTATTATTCAAATTTATTAATATTCAATTATTCAATATATGTTTATCTGCTGCTTCTCAAGTAATAGTTTAACCGTGTTAGGATACAGTTTTCAACAAGAAAAATAAGGTTTCTGCTCTCATGAAACTTAAATTTTAGCTGGCAAGCAAACAGAAACGTTGTATGTGTATATACACAAATTATATATATAAAATATGACAGTGACATTTAAGTTGAAGGCTGAATGACTAGGAGATACCTCTGTAAAATCTAGAAGGCAAAGCATTCTAGGCACTGGAAATAGTTCATGTAAAAGTGTGTTTAAGGGAAGTAGGAAACCTAGGGCTCTTAGAATTGGGCCCAAACCCAACATGTTTGACAAACAGTGAGAAAGCAAGTGGGCTGGAAAGAAAGGTGGGAAGAGTGGTATCAAGGGTCAGAAATGGGAGCAAGGACTTGATCATGTAGGGGCTGGATTTTATTCTGAGGATGGTGGGGAACCATGATGGTTTCAAGCCAGGAGTAGTGTGATTAGACTTACATTTTAAAAAGGTCACTAGATGCTGTGTGAAGAATGGATTGAAGGGGCCAAAGTGGAAACGGGAAGACCTGTTTGGAGGTCATTTTAGAAACCCAGACAAGAGAAATTGTGCTTTGGACTAGGGTGATGGCAGCATAAAAGAGAGATAGCAGATGTTAGATACTTTTGAGAGGCAGCGTCAATATAATCTGCTATTGTATTGGTCATGGGGGAATGAAAGAATGAAAGGAATCATGGAAGGCTTCTAGTTTTTTGTGAAGCACTTGGCGGGGGTGATGGTGCTATTTGACGAGGTAGAGAAGATGGTGTTGGTGGGGAGCAAGTTGGAGGAGAAAATAAGAGACATACGGTAGTAAAAACATGTCACAAGAGACTGAGTATGTAATGATAATGGCTGTAATTTCTCTAAACTGTGATCATGTGTACGATAATTCATAGCTCTTAGAATGCCCCCACAGGGCATTATTCAGCATCCACATTTTATAAATGACCTTACTGAGGCTAAGAGATTAAAGGAAGCATGCGAGACCACTCAGCTAAGAAGAGGACGAGCCGGGATCGGAGCCCATAGAGTCCAACTGAAAGATCTTCATTAAACCACACTGCCTTCCAACACCAGCAGGTTTATCCTCTAGGTCTTCATCTTGTGCCTCAGATTTTTTTTTCTTTTTTTGGTGGGGGGGTGGGGGGGGGCTGGATTTGCTGCCCCCTGCTGTTCGTTCAATGTAACCGTATGTAGTCAGGAAGGGTTATTCCGGAAGTGGCCATGTTCAATTAAGCTCAACAAAATCTACTGGGCACAAACTAATCACAAGCTTTCGTGAAAGGCTTTTGGGGAATATACACGAAGAGGAGACAGGCTCTGCCCTCAAGGCATTGTAGAAGTGACAGACGTTTCTTGAGCAAAGGAGGGAAATGCCTTAAGATGCACTAAGAGGAGAGGAGGGAGGGAAATCCTAAAGGGAGGTGAGGGAAGTAGGGATTAAGGAAGACTTCTGGGACACAGTAGCATTTGAACTGGATCCTGAAGGACGGGCAGAGGTTTTGGGAGAAATGGCACTCCAAACCAAAGAGGTCGCTTGCGCAAGGGCAGACTGGCGTCAGCAAGTCCCTGGAACACAGTGGGCAGTCGTGCTTACAGCCTGAGCAGCGCAGTGAGAAGGCCTCCATCAGGCTCTATCACCGACCTCATAGGTGACCCCAAAATTTATTTAACCTTTTTGAGCCTCAGTTTACTTTTCTGTAAAATGTTGATAATAACAGAATCTACTTCATAGGGTTCTCGTGAGATATAAATGTTGTAATGAATTTGAAGGGCTTACCACAGTCCCTGATTCATAGGAAGTGCTATAATTCACCTGTGAGTAATTGTGGGGAAAGGGAAGCCAGAAAGTCGGAATCAAATCTTGGAGAGTCTTGAGTGCCATATTGAACATTTTCAGCTTTATCTGTAGCCCACAGTAATTCATCAAAGGCTTATGAGCCGGGGGCTGACGTGAGTAGTTGGCCTTTTGTATTTGCGGGTTCCACGTCTGCAGATTCAACCGAGGGTGATGGAAAATATTTGGGGGAAAAAATTCTGTAAAGTTCCCAAAATCAAAACTTGAATTTGCCACAACTGTTTACATAGCATTTACAGTCTATTTACAACTTTTTACATGGCATTTACATTGTGTTAGGTATTATAGGTAATCTAGAGATTATTTAAAGTATATGGGAGGATGTGCCTAAGTTATATGCAAATATTACATCATTTTATTAAGGGCATTGAGCATCTATGGATTTTGGTATCCGTGGGGGATCCTGGAACCAACCCACCACCTCTCCCTCCCCCCAGACACTGAGGGAGGACTGTAATCTTCCAGAGATAATCCTGGCCTCTATATGCAGAGAGATAGGAAGCAGGTGACCAGTTAGAAGGCTATCAAATTGCCTCACTAAGGTGTATGTAAGATGTGAATATGTGTGTGCCCTGTATTTTCTTTCCTTCACAAATGTTATAACTATGAATAAACATGAATCAAAGACTGATTTAACATGTTGCAAAGGGACTGTGACTAGATGTGTTTACTAAGGGAAATATTTTAATTTTTCTAGAAATGATTCATCAGTGGAAATCTATGTAGTATAGAAGCTTCACAGTAAGATTGGGGCTCACTGGATAAGACAAATTTCTGTGCAAATATCTTTCCAAAGTAGAGATAAAGAAAGTGATCACTCTCTTTTTTCAGAAATGCAGACAGAAATGATATCAACAAGGGCAAATAGAAAATATCTTTCTTGGTTTCATTGAACAAGCAGATTCAGAAGTGATCCCCCAACCCACGCAAAAAATTTTCCCCCAGGCCGCCCCTAAAAGGAGTTGAAAACAGAGAAGAACAAGGTGATAAACACACTTGCTTTTGAACTTAAGAAAATTTGTCTCTTTTGCCACAGTTTTTCTCTTAACAAATTAATTTTTTAACCCAAATTAGTGAGGTTATTTGTGAATGTTTTGTGAGCAACTTCAACAATAACTCACAGGAAAATTGCTTGAGCAAAAATTGAGCAAACTGATTCACGAAAACAATACTTGCTATATGCAAAGAAATACATAAAACTGTTTGCTTTTTTTGAGCGTCATAGAGCAGAAGTGAGTGTCCTGATTTCCAAAATCCATAAAAGCACCAAAGCTGAGAAAATTGTGAGCAGAGGAAAGAATTACTGCCAAGATATGTTCCTGTTTGACCTAATGACTATGATTAGATTTAATATAGCACCTGAATGAATATTTATTTTCATTATTGTAACTTGTGTTTTGTTTCAAAGCAAGCATTTACTGTCTTCTATTACAGGCATCCTCACAATATTGTCTCCTAGGCAGGAAAAAAAAAAATCTGTGGCTTGATACATTCATTGGACTGTGACCTAACCTTGGGTGAAAAATGATTTTTACTACCTCATAAATCTCTAGAAATAATTTCTTGGTTTAATTTGAATTCAAAACATGCAAACTGTTCCAAGAGACCTGAATTTTAGCAATTGTACTGGGATGTGTGGTATCTGGTTTGAAAGGCTGCACCTTTGTCTACCGCTGGTTGAAATCACTGACCCTTTTATTGCCTTGATGAATATAAAGTACCAAGGTTGGTGACTTCTCTACAATCTGCTTACCTAAGCACATACCTACACTTTTTCTTTTAATGTTTTCCTGTTTATTTGTCCTGCTGTTATCACAGTCAGATAATAGCCTCTGCTTTACCCTCCATTTCTGTGTCTGTGATCATAAAAAGCCTGATGGATCAATACGAGGCTTTTAATGTACTTTTTCTGCCTTTTTCATTACGGGTTTGAAGCCAGAATACTAAAATACAGTTGAGACGTAATCTCTTTCTAGTGTTTGGTTCCCAAGAAGTGCTTCCCGGGGAGAATGAGAGTCTACACATGGTGGTTTTCAAGAAATAAAGCCGTGGAGCTCCAGTTCCAACAATTTTATGGGACTTTCTCTTTCTCAGGCGTTAGAGATTGTTGAGCAGATGTTTATGGCATCCTCCGTGTGCATTCTAAGACACTGTCTTCGTTTGAATGTTTCATTCTCTTTGTGAGCCAAGTAAATCAATAAGTGTTTATTACAGTGCACATCAGTGGTGTGCTGGCAATGAATAACAACACGTTCTGGGGGCAGGGCGGGGGACAGCCCTGATTTGTAGCATTCGCTCATTTCTAAAGTGTAAATACTACCACGAAGGCCAATTTCAAGCTACCAAATGGTATCATTGAATGTGGAGTTGGGAAAGAGATGCATAGTAGTACATCATTATGTAGTATGGTACAAATACAATGGATATAAAAAAAAAAAACCTCACTAGTATGGATAATAGTAAAATGTAGCAAAACAGGAAGTGATGGGGGTTGAATTTTTACTATCTTTGTTTTTAACAATATCCATTTAGTTGTAAGTTTACATAACTTTTACTAATAACTGTTGTGGTCTGAACATGGGTTGGAAAAGAACTTCCAGACACCAAGCAGAACGTAAAGAAGATAGAATTTATTAAAGGGAAGGGTTGCTGCCAGAGCAGCAGGCCGACTTCCTGATAAGCAGGGAGCGTCAACCCGGAGCAAGGGTTACTGGTCTGTTTTTATAGCCAGGGAACAAAGGCACCTGCAAGTCATCTGCTGATTGGGCAGAGTACGTATACTTTCAGTGTGCAGAGCGTGAGAAGAACGGGACAAATACCTTTCCTTATTTGGGATGGGAAAGGGACAGGGCATGCTGCTTGGGAAGGCTCTGGGACATTGTAATGGTCTCAAGGTGACAGAGTGATAGGAGTCCTGTAACTCTTTGTTCTGGCAATGTTGGCTCTTTGAGTTTATGTTGTTCTTTGTCCCTGGAGCATCACAATAACTGTGTTTAACAGTAGGTTTGCAAAATTCCTTAAAACTTAACAGTTGGGTCTGACAGGCTAATTCCAACAGCCTGGTGCACATGATATTCTGATCAAAAAATTACGATTTCCTATAGGTAAGTGATCACTTCCACAACTCCTCTGGCCCTTAGGGGAGAAATCCCCGCAGCCATTTTCTGGAAAGCTGGTTACATTTACAGAAAGCAATCAGAAAGCAAAATCAGTTGTGGTAGCAGGCTAATGCTCCTGATTCAGAGGGCAGACCATCTGAGGCCAGTGCTGGGAAAGCTTCAGGCGGCATGGCTATAACCCAGTCAGCAGTGGTGTTCTATGAAAAAACATGGACATTTTACAATAGGGTTCAAAAATTCTGCCTTGGAATTCAACTCAAAGAAGACAGGCTGTATACTGTTAACATATTCTTTTAATGGAGATGGGGGGATGGAATCGGACTTTAGGTCAATAATAAGTTTTTCACATTATTTGCTCTTGCTTTAAGAGTACACGTTGGCCTCATTTACTGAGGTAAAGCTAGCTGTCTTTGGTACTGTGCTCATTCATTCTTTGCATACTTATTGGCTCCCTGTGGCAAGCAAGGTGAGGCATGAAGCACAGTATGTTTAAAGACAAGTAAACTAGTCTCTTCTGTCCTGGAAGTCACAGTCTAGGGTGGAGACAGATATGTATATAAATCACAATTTAACATATTAATATTTTATTGCAGAAATAAATAAAGTGAGCCATGGGGATGAACAACTGATTGGAACTTTTCATAAACTTCTTGCTAAAAACTTGGGGAACTAAGTAATAATTTAAAGAAATATCCCAAGAGGTACACGATGAAGAAAGGACCCACTGTTTCAGGCTAGTTTTATTTCCTGCTTCTGTTTTGGTAAAGCTGCCATATGTAGTGGCATCTGAGTTGTCTAGTCAGCACCGTTTGTAGGAAGGGCTCAGTACTCTGACCTCATTGGGACTCAGATTGGCCATAAATCATGGCACAGAGTCTAGCTAGCTAGAGATATTGGGATTATTTCAAGATACAGAGAACCACAGGTGTTTGGAGAAGCCAAGGACCTATCTCCTCCTTTAAGAGCTGGGCCATTACTCTTCTGCTTCTCTCGTCTTCTCCTCTTTCCCTGCTGAGTGATGTCCTCAGTTTACCTTACCCATGGCCCAGAAAGGCTGCCCTAGCCTCCTCTGCAGCATTGTAGCTCTCCATATGTTATATCTCTGTGACCACTCTCCCTCAATGCCAAACCTTGAAGGATTAGGAGCTCACTCCCCGTCTAGAAGGCTGATACCAGGGCTGGGAAAAAACACACTGTCCAGAGCACAACTGTTTAGGACAGTTGGTGGTCCGGGCAGGGATTCCCCAGAAGGAAGTGTAGATGGATGGGCGTTGCAAACTCTGGTGGGCAGGTCCCAGGAAGTGCTGGGGAAAAGCATCTGGCCAGAAGTCAGTCAGCCTGTGTCCTTGGTCTTGCTTTACTGTTTGCTACTTGCAGACTTTAAACAAACGACTTCCCTTCAACGAGTCACAGTTTTTCTCTTCAGGAAAATGGGCTTGTAGTAATACTTGCCTTACATACTTTCAAATTGGAAAAAAAATAAGTTTATTAAGTGCTAGGAAGATGACAACTAAGCATTGAACAAGTATAAGATTGTTGTGAGAATTTATCTAGATACATATTCAGAAATAGCCACAACATGGGCAGTTTCTGCAGACCAAGGTCCCACCAGATAATATCAGCCAGGTCCAAGGGTTGGAGGATCTAGGACTGTGCTGAGCTACACCATTGGCCCTAGGGGTGAGGGAGTAATGCGCTGAGTCCCGGGGGAGTGATAACACTCATCTGTCATCAGCTGATAGAGATGTGTTGGAGGAGGATGAATGAGATTCAAGTTGAGAAAGCATGCAACAAATGTCATTGTCTTATAGAACATCTCCGTGGAGTCCTGTGGATGCTCTCTGCCTTGCAGGTACTGGAGAAGACTAGCAGAAGTGCAGACTCGCACATGCCTCTTAAAACACAATCTTTCTCTTCTGCGTTATTCAGCAGGAACTCGTTGGGAATGTTTTCCTTTGCTTTCTAAAAAAGAAGGAGAAGTCAGAAGAAGGAAAGCCCAGCATTATAGATCTGTGAACATCAACATTTCCAAGGAAGTGACCTGCTTCAGTGTCTTCCCCATGCCTGGTCATTTTCCAAATTACATTCACAACTCACAGCTCCTGGAGTATTTGAGGCTGTATGCCAAACACCTTGAACTTGTGAAATATATCTGTTTCCAGGTAAACTAGAATTTTTTTGTCATCTTGACACTTGAGAATCTGAGGAAAGTAATTGTCCCCTTTCTCCAGAATTGGACACATAAATGCATTTTTCATGCAATTTCAGGGGATTAAGTCCACTGGTTTAGAAACACTGACTACTGGGGAATTCCCTGGCGGTCCAGTGGTTAGGATGCCATGCTTCCATTGCCAGGGCCCGGGTCCAATCCCTGGTCATGGAACTAAGGTCCCACAAGCCACATGTGACCAAAAACTAAAAATAAAAAATAGAAACACTGACTACTGAATTAGAGGCAATATTGTGTTTATTTGCAAAAGCTTGTTGCCCATATAGTTGTCTTTTTCACATATGCATACATCAACCATATAATTTTCTCATGTGTCATTTTCCTTGCACAAAATCAGACTATTGATACAGTCCTCTTGCAGAGGGGTCTCTTTCCAGATTAAATGAATTCATGCATAGAAAATACTTAGGTCAGTGCTTATTGTAAGATAAACACCCAGTAAGCATTAGCTACTATCATCATCATCATCATCATTTTTCTAGACTCATAGAACCTTATATTTGGAAAAGCTTTGCCAGAGTTATCTCTCTTGCAATTCATTTTCTTGATGGATGGATATCTGGTTCCTGCTTGATTACTGCCCACAGCAGTTTGCTTACCGCTTCACAGAAGAGTTTGATTTAGTATTAGGTAGCATTTAATGTGGCATAAATCTCTAAAAAGACAACTTTTAAACATGTGTCCATACATTTACCATCTCATCTGTCTGTTAATCCAGGTTTTAGATCAGTGGGTCTCAAACTTTGATATAGTAGAAATCACCTGGAGACTTTTTGTTCAATCACATTGCCGGTTCTAACTCCCTGAGATTCTGATTCAATGTGTCTGGAGGGGGCCCATGGATCCGCCCTTGACAAAGATCCCAAGTGATGCTGCTGCTGGCCTGCAAATCACATTTTGCATAACAAGGCTGTGTTAATATATCATGCAAGCTTGGACCAGATGACTCTAATTTTCAAATTATGGGCATCCATAATAATAATCATAGAAAAAAACATAGTACACTGTATGAATTTGGGTATCATCAAAATGAATTTGTAAAAGTATATATAAAATAACTTCATGTGTATACTATGGTAAATCAAATTTCTGTTAGTAACAATTGATGTTTGTGTATCATAGAAGGACCAATGGAAAAGAAGTTGAATGGGATAATATATAGATTTTAGTTTTAAAGTGGGATAACTATGCAACTGTGCAAATACAATGTGAGAGCTCATGTCAACTTTTTGTTTCTAAATCTAAACTGATATTTTCCATTTTTTTTGGTTTACAAAAAGATTGAGAAGTTCGAAGGTCTGTATTTCCACAGCAAGGCATATGCAAGTCAGGAGGGATTTATGGGGAAGAAAAATCCTTGTGATTGGCAGTGACTTGGCCGTGGAGTTCAACCACACAGCAAAGCTGGTTTGTTTTCGTATAGTTGTGTGTTGTTGACAGGGGATTCTTCACCTGCCTATGCAGATGCACAAACCTAGGAGAGCTAAGATTCAAGGCTTTTAAAAATGGTTTTCCACTAAAAACACACATCTATACATGAGAGGCAGGAGAGGTTTGAGCATGTTGGCTGGGCCAGATGGTGTTCAATAATCATGAACAGGGCTTCCCTGGTGGCGCAGTGGTTGAGAGTCCGCCTGCCGATGCAGGGGACGCGGGTTCGTGCCCCGGTATGGGAAGATCCCACATGCCGCGGAGCGGCTCGGCCCGTGAGCCATGGCCGCTGAGCCTGCGCGTCTGGAGCCTTTGCTCCGTAGCGGGAGAGGCCACAGCAGTGAGAGGCCTGCGTACCGCAAAAAAAAATAATAATAATAATAATCATGAACAGAAATAGTCAGCCCTTTTGCTCTTTGTCAAGATCCCTACTACTTAACACATTTATATTAGGGGAGACTACATGCTCATTAGAAAGAATGAAGCACAATTACATGTGCAGATATCAGAAGATACTCATTAAAAACTCAAATTAGGATCATGTGCATTTGTGATAGCGTTTTTAGGAAAAAAACCTTAATACCCATGGTTGCACATGTATATACAACTCCAGGAAGATGCAAAAAACTGTTAACAGTGACTTCCTCTGGGGATAAGGAATGTGTGTGTGTGTGTGTGTCTGTGTGTGTGTGTCTGTGTGTGTGTGTGTGTAAAATAATAGTGAAGCAAAATAGACAGCAACATGGATAATAAATTCAGCCCATCACTTTGCTATCCTGACTGGCATGGTTTAGAAATACCCCTACCACCTGCAAAGAAGAGTTGAGTGGGGATGAAGGAGGATTTAGAATGATCTAGATAGATGACTTAAATATTTCAAGTTTTCCAAATAGGTATTTAACATGCCACTCACTTTGAGGTCTGTGAACAATTTTTACACATGTGTAGTTGTGCCCATTTAGTATGGTTAACATGGTGCAAATAGATCAGTTGTTGGAAATGTGTTAAGTAATGGCACAATTATTGAGTTGTACGCTGAGGGGAGCTAACACACCGAGGTAACTCATCTGAAGCAAGGGTCAGTTTTGTCGAGGTACAAGCTCGCCCTCTGCTGCCCATTCTTGAAAAATAACAGCTATTCTAAAGCGACTGTGTCTTCTCTATGGTCCAGATTATTCATTCATTCTGAGTATTGATCACCTACCATGTGCCATGAATCATCATACATGATACTTGAATGTCTGTTGTATGATTCTATTTACTTTTTTATATGTTTAAATGTTCTTATTAAAAAACTATCCAATGTTAAGAGGAAAAAGGGTCAGAAAAATATATGATAAACAAAATTTCATACCTTAAGTTGAGATGGTAGTTCTTTGAACCAATTAAATGAGGTAAAGTCATGCAATATATAAAATACCATAATATTTTAGAACTGTGTATGGCTTAAGAAATTATTTAGTTCAACTCTTTTTATTTTAGAGACAAGAAAACTGAGGTTCATGGGCATTAACAGCTAGTGTAGAGACAGGCAGAAAATTAGAAAGAAAAAAAAAAGCCAGTACTAAAATTTAGATCGCCTTGTTAGTGGATCTGCCACATTTTCAACCTAAGAATAAAAGAAATAATCAAGTTGTGTGTGTGTTTGTATTTTTTGTGTGTTTAAACAAAACCACTGGTTTGACAAAAAAAAAAAAAAACGAATAAAGACTAGTTCAAACTGTTTGCATAGAGATGTATATTAAAGATTAATCCACACAGAAGTAAATAGCTGACATCAGAGAATGGATGAGGACACCAGGGGGTGAATTGAGAAGAAAAAAAGAGGAAAGCTAATCCCAGACCTTTGCAAGATGTAAGATTTAGGAGATCCAGCTGAGAAAGTGCTCATATTAATCCAGGGCTAGAGACTGGCAGAGTTCAGGACACCCAGGGGGTGAAAGGACCCAGGCGCTGCTTGGGAATTTGCTATGTAAAAGATGAAAGCACTTGATCTTGAGAAGTCTATAGATCAGGAGGAAACATATAGTTACACCATCCAAATATTGAAAAGTCTTGGTTTGCTAAGTCTTTTTTAAAAACAGGAACAAATGTCTGGTTTTGGTATCAGGGTGATGGTGGCCTCATAGAAGGAGTTTGGGAGTATTCCTTCCTCTGCAATTATTTGGAATAGTTTCAAAAGGATAGGTGTTAACTCTTTTCTAAATGTCTGATAGAATTAGCCTCTGATACCATCTGGTCCTGGACTTCTGTTTGTTGTGAGTTTTTAAATCACAGTTTCAATTTCAGTACTTATGATTGGTCTGTTCATATTTTCTATTTCTTCCTGGTTCAGTCTTGGGAGATTGTATCTTTCTAAGAATTTGTCCATTTCTTCTAGGTTGTCCATTTTATTGGCATATAGGGCTAGTAGTAGTCTCCTATGATCCTTTGTATTTCTGTGGTGTCCATTGTAACTTCTCCTTTTCATTTCTAATTTTATTGCTTTGAGCCCTCTCCCTTTTTGTCTTGATGTATCTGCTAAAGGTTTATCAATTTTGTTTATCTTTTTAAAGAATCAGCTTTTAGTTTCATTGATCTTTTCTATTATTTTCTTCATCTCTATTTCATTTATTTCTACTCTGATCTTTATGATTTCTTTCCTCCAACAAACTATGGGTTTTGTTTGTTCTTCTTTCTCTAGTTGCTTTAGGTGTAAGATTAAGTTGTTTATTTGAGATTTTTCTTCTTTCCTGAGGTAAAAGTGTATTGCTATAAACTTCCCTCTTAGAACTGCTTTTGCTGTGTCCCATAGGTTTTAGATCATTTCCATTGGTCTCTAGGTATTTGTTTGATTTCTTCAGTGATCCATTTGTTGTTTAGTAGCATATTGTTTAGCCTCCATGTGTTTGTGTTTTTCACAGTTTTTTTTTCTTGTAGTTGATTTCTAATCTCATGGCATTGTGGTTAGCAAAGATGCTTGATATGATTTCAATTTTCTTAAATTTACTGAGGTTTGTTTTGTGGCTCAGCATGTGATCAATCCTGGAGAATGTTCCATGTGCACTTGAGAAGAATGTATTCTGTTGTTTTGGATGGAATGCTCTATAAACATCAATTAAGTCCATCTGGTCTAATGTGTCATTTAAGGCCTGTGTTTCCTTGTTGATTTTCTCTCTGGATGATCTGTCAGCTGGTGAAAGTGGGGTGTTAAAATCCCCCACTATTATTGTATTACTGTTGATTTCTCCTTTTATGGCTGTTAATATTTCCCTTATGTATTGAGATGCTCCTATGTTTGGTGTATATATATTCACAATTGTTTCATCTTCTTCTTGGGTTGATCCTTGGTCATTATGTAATGTCCTTCTTTGTCTCTTGTAGCGGTCTTTATTTTAAAGTCTATTTTGTCTGATCTGGGTATTGTTACTCCAGCTTCCCTTTGATTCCCATTTCCATGGAATACCTTTTTCTATCCCTGTACTTTCAGTCTGTATGTGTTCCTAGATTTGAAGTGGGTCTCTGGTAGACAGCCTATATACAGGTCTTCTTTTTGTAACCATTCAGCCAGTCTGTGTCTTTTGGTTGGGTCATTTAATCCATTTATGTTTAAGGTAATTATCAATATGTATGTTCTTATTGCCATTTTGTTAATTGTTTTGGATTTGTTTGTTTGTTTTTATATTTTATTTTATTTCTTTATTTTTTAACATGCTTATTGGAGTATAATTGCTTTACAATGGTGTGCTAGTTTCTGCTTTATAACAAAATGAATCGGCTATACATATACATATATCCCCATATCTCTTCCCTCTTGCGTTTCCCTCTCCACCTCCCTATCCCACCCCTCTAGGTGGTCAAAAAGCACCGAACTGATCTCCCTGTTCTATGCGGCTGCTTCCCACTAGATATCTATTTTACATTTGGTAGTATATATAAGTCCATGCCACTCTCTCACTTCATCCCAGCTTACCCTTCCCCCTCCCCGTGTCCTCAAGTCCATTCTCTATGTCTGCGTCTTTATTCCTGTCCTGCCCCTAGGTTCTTCAGAAGCTTTTTTTTTAGATTCCATATATGTGTTAGCATACGGTATTTGTTTTGCTCTTTCTGACTTACTTCACTGTGTATGACAGAGTCTATGAGCAAATTGATCAGTGTGATACACCATATTAACAAATTGAAGAAGAAAAACCATATGATCATCTCAATAGATGCAGAAAAACTTTTGACAATATTCAACACCCATTTATTATAAAAACTCTCCAGAAAGTAGGCATAGAAGGAACTTACCTCAACATAATAAAGGCCATATATGACAAAGCCACAACCAACATAATCCTCAATGGTGAAAAACTGAAACTATTTCCTCTAAGATCAGGAACAAGACAGGGTTTTCCACTCTCACCACTACTATTCAACCTAGTTTTGGAAGTTTTAGCCACAGCAATCAGAGAAGACAAAGAAATAAAAGGAATCCAAATCAGAAAAGAAGAAGTAAAACTGTCACTGTTTGCAGATCACATGATACTATATATAGAGAATCCTAAAGATGCTACCAGAAAACTACTAGAACTAATCAATGAATTTGGTAAAGTAGCAGGATACAAAATTAATGCACAGAAATCTCTTGCATTCCTATACACTAATGATGAAAAATCTGAAGGAGAAATTAAGGAAACTCTCCCATTTACCACTGCAACAAAAAGAATAAAATATCTAGGAATAAACCTACCTAAGGAGACAAAAGACCTGTATGCAGAAAACAATAAGACACTGATGAAAGAAATTAAAGATGATGCCAACAGATGGAAAGATATACCATGTTCTTGGATTGGAAGAATCAACATTTTGAAAATGACTCTACTACCCAAAGCAACCTACAGATTCAGTGCAATCCCTGTCAACCTACCAACGGCATTTTTCACAGAACTAGAACAAAAAATTTCACAATTTGTATGGAGACACAAAAGACTCCGAATAGCCAAAGAAATCTTGAGAAAGAAAAACAGAGCTGGAGGAATCAGGCTCCCTGACTTCAGACTATACTGCAAAGCTACAGTAATCAAGACAGTATGGTACTGGCACAAAAACAGAAATTTAGATCAATAGAACAGGATAGAAAGCCCAGAGATAAACCCATGCACATATGGTCACCTTATTTTTGGATTTGTTTCTGTAGGTATTTTTTCTTCCTTTCCTCTCTTGTTCTCTTCTATTGTGATTTGATGACTAACTTTAGTGTTGTGTTTAGATTCCTTTTTCTTTTTTGTGTGTATCTATTGTAGATATTTTGGTTTGTCTTTACCATGAAGTTTTGATATACTAGTCTATAGATAAAGAAGATCATTTTAAGTTGCTTGTCTTTTGGTTTCAAATGCATTTCCAATATCCTGAATTTGTGCTCTCCTCCTCTCACAATTGCTGGTTTTGATATCATATTTGTGTGTAGATTATTTCCTACCTTTATTGTATGTTTGCCTTTACCAGTGAGCTTTTCCATTCATAACTTTCTTGTTTCTGGTTGTGGCCTTTTCTTTTCCACCTAAAGAAGTTCCTTTAAAATTTGTTGCAAAGTTGGTCTGGTGGTTCTGAATTCTCTTAGCTTCTGCTTGTCTGTAAAGATTTTGATTTCTTCATCAAATCTGAAAGAGACCCTTGGTACCCTCTACCCTTGTAGAGTATTCTTGGTTGTAGCTTCTTCCCTTTCATCACTTTAACTATATCATACCACTCTGTTCTGGCCTGCAGAGTATCTGCTGATAACCTTATGAGGGTTCCTTTTTATGTTAGTTGTCATTTTTCCCTTGTTGCTTTTAATGTTTTTCCTTTGTCTTTAATTTTTGTCAATTTGATTACTATGTGTCTCAGCACATTTCTCCTTGGGTTTATCCTGCCTAGGACTCTCTGTGCTTCCTGGACTTGGATGACTGTTTCCTTTCCTATGTTAGGGAAGTTTTCAGCTATTATCTCTTCAGATATTTTCTCAGGTACTTTTTCTCTCTCTTCTCCTTCTGGGACACTTATAATGTGAATGTTGGTGCATTTAGTGTTGTCCCGGAGATCTCTTAGACTGTCCTCATTTCTTTTCATTCTTTTTTCTTTATTCTGTTCTGCAGCAGTGATTTCCACCATTCTGTCTTCCAGCTCACTTATCCATTCTTCTGCCTCAGTTATTCTGTTATTGATTCATTCTAGTGTATTTTCCATTTCATTTATTGTATTGTTCATCTGTTTGTTGGTTCTTTAGTTCTTCAACATCTTTGTTAAACATTTCTTGTATCTTCTCATTTGTGCCTTCATTCTTTTTCCAAGATCTTGGATTATCTTTACAGTATGTTTCCTACATATGAACGAGTTTCATTCTAAGAGCACATTTGTAAGTCCAATTTGTTCGTAAGTCCAACAATGTTAGCCTAGGTACCCAACTAACACAATTGGCTATATAGTACTGTACTGTAATAGGTTTATAATACTTTTCACACAAATAATCCATAAAAAAACAAACACAAAAAATAAAGAAAACATTTTTAATCTTACAGTACAGTACCTTGAAAAGTACAGTAGTACAGTACAACAGCTGGCGTACAGAGGCTGGCATCGAGTGAACTGGCAAGAAAAGTTACTGACTGGAGGAGGGAGAGGAGGTAGGAAGTGGTAGAGCTGAAGGATCATCAGCAATAGGAGATGGAGGGCAAGCTGAAATTTCAATCATGCCTGACATTGATTGCACAGGTTCTGGTTCCTTCCTGGATTCAATTCTATCTAACTTCTTGTAAAAACCAGCCAGTGATGTCTGGGTAGTAGCTCTTTTTTTCTCATCATAGATGACACGGTAGCACTGGATTGCATTCTAAACAGCTGCTGCAACCTTCATGTACCATTCTATATTTGGGTCCTGTGCCTCAAAAACTAACAGTGCCTCCTCAAATAAATTCCCTTGCCATTTCCTGTGCTGTGAATCTCTTCAGTTCTTCAGTTACTTCTTCTTCCTTCTGTCTCTCTTCATCCTTTCTCTGGGCCTCTAAATCCATCAGGTCTTCATTAGTAAGCTACACAAAGTAAGGACACAAAAGCACAACCACTTGTAGAGGAGGCACACATGTGACAATGTACACCAGACACATGAGCTAACATATGTGATTAGACATGAGAAAGCACGTTCTCATTTTTGAAAGTTCGCAACTTGAAGGTTCATATGTAGGGGACTTACTGTACTATCATGACTCTGAATTCATTTTCGGGTAGATTGCCTATCTCCACTTTACTTAGTTGTTCTTCTGGGGTTTTATCTTGTTCTTTCACCTGGGACATATTTCTCTGCCATCTCATTATGTCTAACTTTCTGTGATTGCAGTCTCCACTCCACAGGCTGCAGGGTTGCAGTTCTTCTTGCTTCTGCTGTCCGCCCCTTGGTGGATGAGGCCATCTAAGAGGCTTGTGCAGGCTTCCTGGAGGGAGGAACTGGTTCCTGCTCACTGGTGTGTGGAGCTGGGTCTTGTCCCTCTGGTGGGAAGGTCTGTGTCAGAGGATGTGTTTATTGGGCAGCTGTGTGTTCAGGAAGACTTTAGGCAGCCTGTCTGCTGATGGGTGGAGCTGTGTCCCCACCCTGTTGGCTGTTTGGCCTGAGGCATCTCAGCATTGGAGCCTACAGGCTGTTGGATGGGACCAGGTCTTGGTGAGAAAAGGGCGGCCTCCAAGAGAGCTCACACTAATGAGTACTCTCCAGAACTACCTCTGCCAGTGTCCTTGTCCCCATGGTGAGTCACAGCTGCCCCCCACCTCTGCAGGTGACCCTCCAATACTAGCAGGTAAGTCTGGCCCAGTCTCTTATGAGGTCATCACTTTTCTCCCTGGGTCTTGGTGCACACGAGACCCTGTGTGTGTCCTCCAGGATTGGAGTTTCTGTTTCCACCAATCCTGTGGAATTCCTGTGGTCAAACCCTGCTGGACTTCAAAGCCAGATTCTCTGGGGCTCCTCCTCCTGTTGCCAGAGCCCCAGGCTCAGAACCCTGATGTGGGGCTCAGGACTTTCACTCCTGTGGGAGAACTTCTGTGGTATAATTATTTTCCAGTTTGTGGGTTGTCTACTGGAATGTATGGAATTTGATTTTATCATGATTGCATCCCTCCTATCATCTCATGGCTTCCTCTTTGTCTTTGGATGTAGGGTATCTTTCTTGGTAGGTTCCAGCATTTTTTTGGCAATGGTTGTTCAGCAGTTAGTTGTGATTTTGGTGTTTCTGTAAGAAGAGGTAAGCTCACATCCTTCTACTCTGCCATCTTGTGTCCCAGGCAAAGTATAAATTAAATTCAAGATACAACCATGTAAAGTACTGTTTAAATCCTTAGAAAAGATATTAATGTTACCCATTAGGGTGCAATTATTTTGTCTCAGCTGATGTGATTATAAGAACTGGAAAGGCCAAACAGACTTCTATGCATTATGACCTGTACACTTCACTAGTGAGATGGAATTCAAGATAATCCCTCAGAAGATATTGATTCTTATTTTACAGATAATTCTAACCATGAGTTGTCTTGTTTGTCAGGTCAAAGCTACAAGAGAGAAGGGAAATACTGCTGGCTACAGATGCAGTGACAAGAGGCATAATAATGAATAACATAGGGAGGAGACATTAAAAATGTATTACAGCACTTGAGCAGTAACTAAGTTGCTTATAATGAGAATGAGCAATAAGAGAAGGTTATGTCATTATGCATTGTTTAAGAAATAAGATGAATATAATAAATTTTAGAGATATTTTCATCAAAACACAAAGTAAAAAGTAAAAGAAGGATTTCTTCACCTGTGTAAATTTCAGTTCCTCAAAATTCTGATTATATGAAAGTGCCTGGTAAATGAAGCTTTGCTGTATATACACAATCACCACCACCGTGTGAAATTCCACCAAAGCTCTCAGCACCTGGCAAGAGCTGTGTGCCAGAGCTGAGGCATCACAGCACAGAGAGAATGAAGAGTAGGTCATTGTGATAAAGGCTTGATCAGAGTTGAGAGTCAGAATCAAGTTAAGAATGGGACCCTCACACTGCAGTGTTTATCTACACCTCTGTCTTGCACTAGTGTAAGGGTGGAAAGCCAGACAAAGCCCTTTGCACTGGAGGACCAGAATTTTGTTTTCCTGGCTTTTTACTGGCTTCTTAGTATGAGAATGACCTTATAAAGGAAGAATAAAAGAAGAGGAAAAGGATAACCCTGGAGTCTTAACCTTTTCTAAAGAATATTTTCATCTCATTTATAGAAACAGAGGGGAGAAAAAGAGTAGCCAATAAAATTTTCTGGAATGAATAAGCGGTTAAGTGAATGAATAAATGAAGTGAGACAAAGGTTAATATGAATCATCTTCCCTGTTTTTACAGATTTCTAAACTCTCAAGTGAGCATTCATGGCAAGCTTTCCAATCACATCGTTTCTGGAAGAATACTGGTCAAATCCAGTGTGAAAGACTTCATGGAAATAGCCAACACTTTGAAGATGGTAGCACTGTGTAGAACATTGACGTGGTCATTTTTGCCACAGGATATACCTTCTCATTTCTTTTCTTCAATGATATGTGAATATCACTGATGACCAAGTATCTTTATATCTTTGTGTATTTCCACTTCATTTGGAAAAGTTAACTTTGGCTTTCATTGGTTTAATCCAGCCAGTGGTAACACCAACAATGGAACCCCACAGTCACTGGGCCGGATGTGTGTTTAAAGGTAAGAGAATGTTGCTGAATGGGTTCCCATTGTTTCTCTGCTACTGCTAGGTACACTGAACCAGAGGAGTATTAAAATGAAGCCAGTTTAAATTAAAGGACTGGACAATTACAACCAACATTACTATTCACTCATTTCTTTCTTTTAAAATAAATCCATCTTCCAGTCAGATTTTATTTAGCTTAAAGGTCATAACAAGGCCAGATTTTTTGTTGTGTTAGCTTCTGCTGTATAACAAAGTGAATCAGTTATACATATATCCCCATATGTCTTCCCTCTTGCATCTCCCTCCCTCCCACCCTCCCTATCCCACCCCTCCAGGCGGTCACAAAGCACCAAGCTGATCTCCCTGTGCTATGCGGCTGCTTCCCTCTAGATATCTATTTTACATTTGGTAGTGTATATATGTCCATGCTACTCTCACTTCGTTTTGGAGAATTTAGAAATGTCTGAAAAAGAAAAGTAGGAGAAATCCATTTATAACAGTTTTATAAATGTGGAAGACTTTCCCATCTTTTTCTTTTTTAAGTGATTCTGCTTCGCAATACAGGAATAAAAACTCCTATCTCTGTTGCTAACAGGTAAAAGTCAGGTATGTATTTTCTTTATAGGGGTTCTCTCTGAGATCCTTTTAATCAGCTTTGGAGAAGCTCAGCACCAGAATCCCACTTTTTAAATTTCCTGGAACCATACTCTGTCTTTCCCTGGACCCTTCTTTATACTATATTTCCTTTCATAGGACTGAACAGGTTGCCCTTCTCTGAGGACATGATGGTTGATATTGTCTGGAGAAGACAATATCTTCTTTGTGGGAAAAGGTGGGGCCCTCCACCAGCAGACAATTACAGGGTCTATGGGCTTAAGGGAGTGGGGTCTAAAAAGGCAAAATCGATGAGTCAGATTTTAGACATAACTTCTAAAACCAGGGAGGCAGCTTCCAGGAATATTCAGAGAAAAG